>NC_142517.1:55397857-56027500 GCF_057876585.1 Rhinolophus sinicus | reverse complement strand
TTAATCATTCTTTTACGATTGGTGTGCTGGCAACATGTTCTCTTAGTGTTTCTTTTTCTGAGATCATCTTGATTTCCCTTTCATCCCTGAGGATATTTTCACTGGACATAAGATTCTGCATTGACAGTTTTTAGTTTAGCACTTGAAATGTTGTTGTGCTATTTCCTTCTGACCTTCATGATTTCTGATGAGAAATCTGCTGTCATTCAAATATTTTTTCCCTTTATAGATAGGCATTATTATTCTTTGGCTGCTGTCATGATTTTTTTTCTTTGTCTTCAGTTTTTACAAGTTTGATTATTATATTTCTTTCTGTGGGTTTCTTTAGGTTTATTTTGTTTAAGATTGGCTCAAATTCTTGAATTTGCAGGTGTATATCTTTTGCCAAGATTTGGAAGTTTCAGTGATTACTTCTTTAGTCATGCACTCGTTATCTCCCTCCAGGATTCCAATGACACGAACAATTGATCTTTTGTTATAGTTTCACAGGCTCTGTTCAATATTTTCTTTGGCTACTTTTCTTTCTGTAATTAAGCTTGGGCAATTTTTATGGTTCTAGCTTTCATTTCACTGATTCTTTCCTGTCCCTCCATTCTATTATTGAGCCCATCCATTGAGTTTTTAAAATTTGATATACTGTGATTATTCAGTTCTAACGTTTTCATTTGGTTCTACTTTATATCTCTATTTCTTCTTTGATATATTCCATATTTTCACTTGTTTTATATGTGATTGCAATTGCTTGTTAGAACATTTTTATGATGGCTGCTTTAAAATCATCAGGTAATTCTAATATCTCTCTTATCTTGGTGTTCACATCTATTAATAGTGCTTTTTCATGAAAACATCTTGTTCTTGGTGTGACTTTAAAAAAAATGAAAACCTAGACATTTCGGATATTATGTTACAAGACTCTATGTTACAAGACTCTAGATATTATTCAAAACTGATGTCTTAGTTGGTTTCTGTTAACAACACTCCCTGTAATTGTCAGGGCTGAGGTGCCTCTTTACAACATGGTGAGGAGAGCAGTCTATACTTCCCAGTTGACCTTTGTTGGTGTAAGTGAGGTGGGACGACTTTTGTGTGTGTGTGTGAACTTTGGACCATTTCCTTTCCTGGTCATTTGCCTAGAGAGATCAGGCTTTTGATGTGCGTGTGTGTGTGTGTGTGTGTGTGTGTGTGTGTGTGTGTGTGTTTTCTGCTCCCCTTTTAAGATTACCAGCTTCTTTTGCTCCAAGCCATAGATGAGGCAAAAAGAAAACTCAGGAATTCACTACTGTGGCATTAGTTCCTTGGTTCCCAAGTTCTCTAACCAATCTGCCTTCTCTCCATCATTCAGAGTCTTATGTTTTTTTGTTTTGTTTTGTTTTTTTCCTATATAACACCTGGAGATTTTGTTTGGACTCATTAGAGAAATAGGAAAAAGTAAGCTTACTCCATGTTTCCAGAAGTGAAGTCTGACTTACTTTTAAAAGCAATATTACTTTCTGACTTTATTTAAAATATGTTCATTCAAAAAATATCTGTGATCCTACAATATGCCAGGAACTGTCTTATTATGTGCTAGAATTCCCGCAATGAATGACAGACCAAAGCTCTGCTCTCATGAATCTTACATTACAGTAACAGATCATAAAAACAGATAAGAAAAGTGTTAGATATAAAGGTTGTAGAGACTTAAAATAACCTGATGTACTAGAGAGTGACTGAGTAGTTACTTTAGACTGCGGGGTCAGGGAAGCTGAAGTGTGAATAAGGAGGGGCCAGACACATCAGGGCATCACCGAGGGTTTATCAATCAGCCTTTAGTTTAATTGCCCTCATAGTAAGAACAGGTAGTATTTGAATAACATTTTCACCACTGTTATCCCATTTCACTGTCATAACAGTTTGGCAAGGTAGGCATTTGTATTATTTTTTTAAGTGGGATAGTGTTTTCCAGATGATAAGTTAACAAGTGGCAAAAAGCAGCTCTTGAACCCAAGTTTTCCATCTTTAAATGTGGCCTTTTGTCTTGCTCTGCCCTGTCTTGGATCTTTATCCTGCACAGTGAGGGAGTTCCCAGACAGGATGGTAGTCCCAGATACTGATCCGCCTGTGCTCTGACTGTCTTACACCCCTCAGACATCACCAGGAAATAAATTTTAGTTTCAGTAATGCATGACAACCTAGGAAATGCATCTTGCCTAAGATTGCCAGATCAGAAGATTAAAATGTTGCCTGTAGAAATCACCATCTGGTTGCAGGGTGGAGTCCTTCCTGCCTATTTCTTCTTTCTCTGCAGTTTGAAGCTTGTGAAAACCTGTTGAAGGGGAACCTGAGAACTTGTCTGAGCAGCAAATCCACTAGTTCAAATGTGAGCAATCAGCAAAAGTTCAAGTGCTATCCCCCATGACACCTGCCAGATGATAATATCAAAGAGCTGAGGAGGGATTTTCTTCATGAGAGGCAGCCTTCTGGGGCAGAAGGAGTTAAGAAGGACCCAGCTTGTTTCCTACCAGCTGGGTGACTCTGGGCATATTTTTTTAAACTTCTTGGACTTTACCTTCCTTATTTCTCACCCACGGCTAATATTACCTTCCTTACAGGGTTGTGAGGATTAAAGCAGAATACAGAAAAATATGTATTTAGGGTGACTGGCACATAATAAGAAGTTATCATTCAAACAAACTGTGTGTTTCCATGAGCTTCATCCAGATCTGGGTGGACAATTACCCACAGGGCAGGGTATTCCTACCTTGTCTGCCACAGAGGGGTGAGATGGGTTGCTTTTCTGCCAGCCAACCCATGGGACAACCTATTCGTATTTCCCCTAGGCTGAGAAAAGGAAACCCTGATTAGTCAAAGGACTCTGAAGTCCCAAGCATGTCTGTTCATCCCGCTTCTACAACCAGACCGCTGCCCAGTCAAAATGGCCAGAGGCAGCACCTGAGGACACCAGCTTTAGGGAAGCCATGAGAGGTCCACCTGCTGGTGTGGAAGGGGAAAGATGGAAGTGCAATTTTCAAGGGTTCAGCAAACTCTCTTTTGGCCAGTGTCTAGCTGGAGTAGAGTAGATATTCTAGAATCCCAAAGTGCATCCCAAAGCTTCATTGTTTGTTCATACGTGACTGACTTAATTCTAACACCACAACACACCACAACACACTGACCTGTAATACCTTAAATACATTTTGTCCTTCAATACACTCCATGTTTTCAGATTCTACATGTTTGCTCAAGGCTAGTTTCTCCTCAAGGCCCGCTCTCCTACCCTTGTTGGCAACTATTGAAATTCTAATAATTTCTTTTGAACTTCACCTCAGGTAACAGTTCTCCTAAAAAGCTTTTCCTTCTCGTCTCCATAGGATATCTGTATCATTTGAAACCAATAACATCCCCCCTCAGTGCTTTTCATAACGCAATGTTTTATTTATTTATAATGTTCTGAATTATAGTTATTTTTAAATTCATCATCTCTCCTGCCAGACTCTTGAGGGTGGGACATTTGTCTCTAGCAGACCTATCTTACCCATGGCCTTAGACCCAGTAGGCAACTGGCATTGAACTGAAGCAGTGACACCTTGAAGACTTTATGCTGGGGATGCAGCACCTGAAGATTTTTATGATGAGCTCCTTGATTCTAGGACTAGGCACCTGATACAGGTGTCATTTCACTGTTTCCCATAGCAACCATGTGAGGTAATGCTGTAGCAAGATAACCACAAAGCAATGGCTGGAAAAGTGGCATTTCAAAGCTAGAAATTAGAGAGAAGTGAAATTCTAAAGTCAAGAATGAAGTTGAGTTAAATGACATTCTAATTGTCTGCCATGGGACAGAGAATGGTGGCCAGGCCACTTGACTCTGGCCACCACTCAACAGATGTCAACATTGTTCTTGGAAAATGGGACACAACTATTAAGTAGTCATTGTTGGAGAATATTTCATTTTTTTTTCTTGTAATCATTTTTCTTGTAAATTACTTTATAAGACTTGGAAATTAGCACAGCTCACCCTAAGGCAATTGAGAATACACTTTTTGGTCCAGAGCAGGAGGCCAGGCAGTAGATGTCCAAATTAATTATTTAATTAGATCTTTATAATAAGTTGATGACTACACCACCCCAAACAAAAGTTAGGACCTTGACAACAACTTACGTATGACAATGTGACCCCTCAATTCCCTGCCTCGCCCTGATAGAGGTATCCATTGTTCTGCATTGTGTGTTCATCATTCTCTTGCTTTCCTTCCTATAGAGTTTTCTTTGACCTAAGTGTATCCTAAATAAATATATTTTAAATTTTAGTTGTTTTTAACCTTATGAAAAAGTTATCATGTTGACCTATTCCTTTGCACTGATTATTTTCACTTACTATTTATTGTATTACTAAGAGTCATCCATATTATTGGGTGTTGCTGGAGCTGATTTTCTGGCAGTGTTATTTACGATCCCACTGTGTGAACGTGCCTCAAGCTCCCTCTCACTGGATGGTGCTGGGTTCATTCCTGGGCGATTTTGTACATGTCTCTTGCTGCTCTTCAGCTGACTTTTGCTGTACAAGAATGTGGGTATAGTGTTGTCACAATTTCTGATTTATTTTAAAGAAAAGGTAGAAATCGGAATTTTTATACAAAAATAACTGGAAGATCAAGTTAAAGTTTTCAGAAACATTTACCGGGCCATCAGGAAACCTGTGCAGGCTGTTATTTTTGAGCCTCTAATTTAAGAATTCTGGATTAGGTCTACCAGGTTGAAAGTTTCTCACCTGGATCCGGAAGTCAAGTTAACTTACAGGACACTTAGGAACTCATCGTTTAGCAGGAAAGAGTAGGAAATAAGAAAATACTGGGGCAGAAATTTGATTAGGGCTAGGGGTTAGGATAAACAGTGAGGTGAATTGCATTCCTTCAGCATGATTTGTTGCAGTGCATGGAAATTACAGTAAAGCATTTTCTTCACACCCAAAATAAGGGAAAAGACGTTATCTTTAGGGAGGTAAACTTTTAAAAAATGAATGATTTAAACTTTCAAATGTTTAATGAAGCCAGTAGAGAAACACAAAATTGTCTTAAAGAGAATAAATGGCTCTCAGGCCAACAAGATTTGACTGTAATTTGATTGAATGAATTAATATGTTTCAGAAAGGCATGTCAGTCAGGGTAGAAGATAGTCAGAGAAGATTCCAGAGCCCATTTAGGCACTGTGCTTGCATATGGCTCCATGGCAGGACAGTCACAACTATGGAGATGGTACCATTAGGGAGAGAATAAACTCTAAATACCTGCCCCATATGTTTAGCTGGTTGGTGTGACAGTTAACCTAGGTTTCCCTCTCTCATTATACCCCAGTGTCTCAGACCTGGTTAACCTGAGTCTTCCCTGCTGGCAGGCTCTGGGACAAGAAGGCTGGGAGCCACTCTCAGGACTTGGTGAGGCCCAGGTGATGACATCACCCTATGAAACTTCTTGGAATTGGCCAGTGCCCTGCTCTTGTTGTCGCCTCTCACCCTCACATGCACTTCCGGGAGCCTGTCTTCATACTTCTACATCACTAAACACTTACCCAGTGTTAGGCCCTGAGAGTGGCTCCCAGCCTTCTTAAGGTACGGAGTGTAAAATCCGAAGCATCAGCCTTGATTCCGCTTTAGGCAACGTCTAGGGTGGAGTCTTATATTGCTGACGGTCACACCCAGTGAGCCGCAAGCTAGGCTTTGAAGCCAAAATGTCTTGGTCCAGAGAATGTGCTTTTAACCAGGACTCTCTATTTCTCAGTTTTTAGCTATTGTTAACAAGCATAAAGTATATCTATGACTTTGTGGGATATAGCTGTGGGATTGAACCATAAACTTCAGGGATGGTTTTCTATCCTGTCCCAGGCTTTACTTGGAAAGAAGTTTGTTCCAATTATAAATTTACTAGAGGTAATACTCTTCTTCTGTTCATATTTGTATCCTCCACGGTCTCATCTCCCCTCATGGCACATAACAGGTGCGTAACAGGCATGGTTTGAAGTAAACCAAACAGTCTCTGTGATTTTTCCCTCTTGCTGTAAAATTATTTTTGTTACTGAACAAGAGAGGAGGGTGGGAATATATAGTTCTACTCCAAGTTCAGCTCCCAAAGGCAAGTTGTTCGCCCTCTTGTGGCCCAGCACTTTCACCGGATCGTGGCTGTAAAGTCAAGGCCTGGCTGCAGTCCCCTCTCCTGCCCTTGAAGCTGCTGGTCCTAGCCAAGAGGATCATTGGTTACTGCCACCACCTCCTGTCACCTGGCTCACGGTCATGTCTATGAAGGCCGTGAATCACGCTCAAGGCTTGGAGGCTGGCAGACCTGAGTTTGAATCTTGGCAGCCAAACTGCCTAGCTATGGGGCCTTGGACAAGTCATTCCATTCAGCCTTTTTGAGCTCAGTCTCATCATTTATGAAATGAGGATAATGTTATCCTATTCAGGAGATGATTGTGAGATTTAAACAAGATAGCACCTCACCTAGCACAGTGCTTGACATAGGTAACCGGGAGCTCAAATTGCAGAAACTGAATATCTCAGTTAGACTGTGACTTGTAGGGTCACATCTTACACTTTGTCAGGGATCCTTCTCCACTCTCTCAACCCCTCAACCTGTCATCCCCTCATCCTGCTCAACTTCTTTATTTTTTGCCCTCAGTTTCATCATCAAAATCCCAATGTATTCATTTGCTGCTTATTGTGCTTAACGAATATTTGGGGTCATTTTGGTTTTGCCCTAGGAGATATTTGGCTACCGGACTCACAGCTGCCGGAAAACCCTCTGCCTTGCTGGATCCATCTTCTCATTTGGGATCCTCCCCTTGGTGTTGTACTGGAGACCCGCTTGGCATGTGTGGGCAAACTGCATCCCGTGTTCCTTGCAAGAAGCAGATGTCGTGTTGCTGAGGACAACAGTAAGTGTTTACTTGGTTTCATACCTGGCCGCCCTTTCTTCTGGACATCATGTTATGGGATGGTTGTGGGGACATGTTCACAAAGCAGGAGCCAGGAGAAGGCTCCAGCCTCAGGTTCCATCATAGCCTTGCCTTTTCATATATGTATTTAACAAGAATTCAATAATTTGTGTATGATGGGATTTGATTAAGAAGACCTATTTCGGGGCCGGCCCGGTGGCTCAGGAGGTTAGAGCTCCATGCTCCTAACTCCGAAGGCTGCCGGTTCGATTCCCACATGGGCCAGTGGGCTCTCAACCACAAGGTTGTCAGTTCAATTCCTTGAGTCCCGCAAGGGATGGTGGGCAGCACCCCCTGCAACTAAGATTGAACACAGCACCTTGAGCTGAGCTGCCTCCCGGATGGCTCAGTTAGTTGCAGCACATCCTCTCAACCACTATGTTGCCAGTTCGATTCCTCGACTCCCGCAAGGGATGATGGGCTGTGCCCCCTGCAACTAGCAATGGCAACTGGACCTGGAGCTGAGCTGCGCCCTCCACAACTAAGACTGATAGGAAAACAACTTGAAGCTGAACGGCACCGTCCACAAGTAAGATTGAAAGGACAACAACTTGACTTGGAAAAAAGTCCTGGAAATACACACTGTTCCCCAATAAAGTCCTGTTCCCCTTCCCCAATAAAATCTTAAAAAAAAAAAGACCTATTTCACAGGGCTTCCTTTAGAATCTATGAGTTTTGTGAATATTAGAGCAGAGAGTAGCCATGTTAATAGCTAAAAATAATAGGTAGTGGGAAGTAAAGTCAGGCTACAGCTACAATATTCACTCTGATCCTTCCCCTTGCATCCTGACATATCCATGCCTATCATAGCCCCCCGTCACTGGAGCAACTCTGGAGGAAGGGAGGGGAAGGAGGGGAGCACTCCTCTCAGGAGGATCTTGTCTTCCCCTGCTCATTTGAGAGAGCCACGGTTCTTGGCAGGTGTGTGTTGCACCCAGCAGATACGCTAGGGTAAGAAATGCAGCTATCTTCTCTCCGAGGCCATTGCCTCTCTCTGCTAATACAAGGTCCTGGCATTATATGAGTTTTCCTGACTTTGCTCCTATAACACCTCCTCCTAGCACTCATTACACTTAGGCAACGTGTGTTCTTTCTGCTGCATTCCCTTGTCAACTCCACAAGGGAAGAGACTATTTCTAACACAATTACTGTATCTGTGGTTCCTACACATGGTAGGGATTCCATAAACAAGTATTGGCTGAAGGCTGAAGTGGACATTCTCATTGGTGGATTTCAAAGGACAGACTCACAGAGGACCCTTTTCTGCCTGACATTTACTGAGTGTTCCTAACAATGCATCAGCCCAAATGACTCAGAATGACAAACAGATTTTTGATAAATCAACCTCTGCAGGGCTGTCAACTTCTTCTTACAGATACAGCTAGAGATATAGCAATCTCTCTAGTAAATATTCTATTTAATGCAGCAAGAGGGGAAGATATCAACACGTCTTAGAACTGCCCTCCCATCCCAAAATTCCACGTTTCAATCTAACAGATCTCAATGAAATTGGGAATTGGATGATGTTTGTCTGTATTGATTTGGTCCACTGGTGTCAGTCCCACCCCTTGTTTCTGGATCCTGGTCACTTCAAAATCCAACTGTTCTATGTCCTAACTTAGCTGGCATATGAACCATGATACAGGTAGCAGTTGAGGCACCTCCTCCCAAGTTCAATTATACTGTAAGTCAAGATTCTTGGAGAATAAATTTCAAGACTTTAATAAGGCAAGATTATTGTTGAGTAAGAGCACATCACATTGGCGATTTGGGCTGGGAGTCTTGCTCCACTGCTGCCTCACACCAGACTTCAGAATATGTGTGAGAGAAGAGTGCCTGGCACTTACCAAGGAAGACTACATTATTCGACGGGTGAGGAAATGGGGCCTGGAGAGGGGACACAATTTACCCACATGCTTAGGAGAGTGAGGGACCTAACCAGGACTAATAGCCCTAGTACAGGGCTGTTTCTACACAACTGTACTTAGACCAGTGGGTCCAAAACTTCAACCAGCATCAAAATTATCTGAAAGGCTTATTAACACAAATTGCTGGGTCCTGCCCCCAGAGTTTCTAATCATTAATTCATTCTCAGTCGATACTAATGCTCCTGCTGAGGCATCATACTTTGAGAAACAGTGCTGTGTATAGTCATCACTCTCACTTATGAGCTTACTTGGTCCTTGAGAGAGGAATAGAAGCCTGGACATTTGCTCTATGGTTCAGCCAATGCTTGTATATTTATATAGTCTCAAGAGAATGATCCAGATTTAGCAAAGTGTTATAAGTGGTCTTTCTGTACACAGTTTGAGTTGTCTTACTGGTACAGGAGTAGAGAGAGGTTTGCTTTCTGGGCTCAGAGTGGGGACCCAGTCACAGAGACTTTCAGCTCTGTGACATATGACATAACATATGTCATCCTTTCATAGATCAACCCCCTCCATGTGAACTTAAGGACCTATGAGACCCTTATTTTCTGGAATAACAGGAGGATTCGGAAAAGTACTTAAATCTATCCTGTGGGTACTTCCATTTCCCCAAACTAGTTCTCAGGAGCTGATGCTTTTGCTGTAGCAGAAATGACCTCGAAACAGACGAACTTTCTGCATCACCGAGACTCTTCAGATC
This sequence comes from Rhinolophus sinicus, assembly GCF_057876585.1. Classification (NCBI taxonomy): domain Eukaryota; kingdom Metazoa; phylum Chordata; class Mammalia; order Chiroptera; family Rhinolophidae; genus Rhinolophus; species Rhinolophus sinicus. The sequence continues at coordinate 56,017,906 of NC_142517.1, read as the reverse complement.
TGAGAACATCTAGTTGAAGTTATATTCTCTGAGGTTAGTGGTAGAGTCAAAGCACAGTTAGAAATATGAGGAAATGAGCTGGACATGGCAAGGGAAAGGAGGACAATGAAAGAAATGGAGAGGGAAGTAGGTTAAAGGGAAATGAAGAGGGAGAAAAGAGAAAAGAAATCTAGTCAGAGTAAAAGAAACAAAGTGTTCATCAACAGGGAGATGGTTAACACTCTTTGGGGTTTGGAGTCATAAGTTTTGACTTGTTAGCCCTAGCACTTTAGGAATGTTACACCTTAGGTTTATTACCTAATCTTTCAGGACCTCAATTTTTCCACTTATAAAATGGGCCTAGTAAAAGTGTTTGTTCTTTCTTGGGTTGGTCTGAACATGAAGTGAGATTATATATGTAAAAACCATTTGCAAACTGAAAAATGCATTATCAAGGACCATTTTGAGTGTGTGTGTGTGTGTGTGTGTGTGTGTGTGTCTGCGCGCGCGCGCATAATTGCTCAAGCAACTTCATCAGCTTGCTATACCCAAGAACTTGCTAGAGATAAACTAGGTGCACTCATGTACAACGGCCCTGCTCATTGGATATTGTGTCTTCTCCTTATTAACCAGGAGGATTGGCATTTCCTTCCGGGCCAGGAGACATGGGAAGGTTTCCTGTGGTTGGGACTCCCCAACACTCATCCATACTGGACATATACTAGAAAGATTTTAGAAAAAGCAATGGAGCCTCAGGTAGCTGCATTCCATCACCCTGCCTCTTTTTTTGCCTCTTGGAAAGTCTATTAAGCCCCTCTCCCATTTCACCGCCCTTCTCAGCTAATCAGAGCTGTTGAAACCAGCTTCAATGTTGCCTTTTTCATCTTGATTTCAACTTTAATTTTTAATTACCTGCTCTAGTGTGTCATTTTAAATGGATATGCTATGCCAGAGACTCTCCAAATAAATGAAGTTCTAAATTAGTCGTTATATAATTAGACGAGAATTCAATTATTTCAAACACTGCTGCAATCTGAGCCTTAGATAAAAATAAGCTTTGGGTACCAATAGTTTAAAAGTCTGCTGCTAGATTATTTGCATTAAAATTACACTTTAAAAGATATTTTATTTGAATTATCTTGTAATAGCTGGATTGTAAAGACGTCCCATTAAAGAGGACTGGATGACATCAACTTGAGAATATGTTGTGTATCTGTTTTTTTATGTTAATAAAAAATCAGTACTTGGTATTTATCATCAATCTCACACTGGTAAGATTACAGATCATTATGACAGATACTGATTAGGTAGTAATTTCTTAACATTTTTTTAAAAAGCCATGGTGTATGTACTGACTGAAAGTTTTTAACAGCCAATTTATTTTCAGCTCCCCTTCTATTATTAAATGTCTTTAAGAGTGAGATTTTTCCCAAAGGTAAGAGCAAGTACACTTTTATTTTATAATTTTAAAAGTGGCATTTTATCCATTATTCACCTACTTCTGAACTTTAACCAATATCTACAGCAATGTTACATTTCTATGCAAATATGATTTATGTTTACTGGCATTTTGGGTTCAGATGCTCCTGGTAATTTCCATAGTTTTCATCTTTACTATAATTACAAACATATTTTTTCCTTCACTGTCATTGTTTGTCACATGTTGTCAAAGACCCATGTTGTGCAGAGGAGGACTTTGTGATGATTGGTTATTAGGTCTGACTCAGGGCATTTCATTTCAATGTTTTAAGGAGGAGCATTTTCCCTTCAGTGTCCCCTAAAGATGGCAGTGCTGGGGCCTTTAGTTCGAAAACTCAGAAATTCTGCAAATCAGATATGCAACTGGGATGTAAAGTCCATGAGCCCACTGGGATACTCACCAGCCACCAGCATTTGCAGTCATGTTTCCTGGACACCCTACCTCCTCTCTTCCTCTGCAACCTGGTCTCCCCAAGCCCAGGTTCCCCAAAGCAACACCATTTTCTATGTTTTGTTTGTGCTTTCATAAAATTTCGTCTGATATTCCCAATCTCATTCATTCATTATTTTTGGTTCATTATCATTTATTCATTCAATAAGTATTTACTGAGCTCCAGTCATGTCCCAGACATTATTATAGGCACTGAGAATATAGCTGTGAACAAAACATATAGAAATCGCTGTCCTTATAGAGTGACACTCTGGTGAGGAGTCAACTCAAACACACACACAAACACACTGACACACACGTGTACACACACACACACACACACACACACATTCTCTACAGAGTAAATATAGAAAGTAGGTTTTCTATCTTATTAAAACCTACTCATTCCTCAGCCATATACCACTTTCTTTAGTAAGTCTTTGTTGATACATTTTTTGCCTCAATTCTGGTGGGAATTAATGACCTTTTCTTTATTCTCTTTCAGCTCTGTATTTTCATCTCTGACTGCTATAATGCCTTTAGCAGTCTACCTTGTATTAAAGTGCTATTCATGTAATATTTTATAAAATAGCATCTCATTGATAATTTAATTCTCATAATAACCCTGGGAAATGAGCATTATCATCTCTATTTTACAGACGAGTGAACAAGTAACTTTGTAACCTGGTAGATGTCATCCATGTCTCTCCCTCCCTCCATCTCTTCTGCTTTCCCTCCCTCCCTCCTTCACAAATTTTCTGAGCCCAGGTTTTGTGCCAGCAACAGTGGCATCTCACGGGCAAGGGACAAAGAGTATAATAATTAGTGAAAGTCAGGGTTCTTGCCATTGTGGAGTTCATTAGATCACTACACAGATAAATGTAAAAATCCAGCTGTTATAAGTGCTACTTAGGAAAGGTTTACGGTTATGGTAGGATTATAGAATAGGGATTTAACTAAGTCAAGAAAACCCAGGATAGGCTTTCCTGAGCTCCAAGGGATGATAAGAGTTAAAAGGTGATAGTGGCTGGTGGGGAGGGGCCCATGGGGAACCATCCAGGTAAAGGGCATAAGTGGACAAAGAACTTGAATCTGTCTTCTGACTCTCTAAATCCGGAGTTATTGTTTTTCTTTTTCATCTTTTTTATAGCCTCTTCCTCCATTAGAATGTAAGCTTTTTGAAGACAATAACTGTGGCTTACTTTTCATCCCCCACAGCACCTATCACATGGCAGCAGTAGGTGCTCAATATTTATTTAATTCAATTAAATAAGTTGAATGGAATCTGTAATAAATGGCCTCATGATTTGTACCAGCACTTTATTACAAAGACACTAAAGTGAAATGTCATGATTGAGAGAGTAAGAGAAGATAGTAGTATGCTTCTTTTAAGTACACTCCCCCTCTACTGAATCTCAGCTCCCCCCGCCCCCCACTTCAAACTGGGTTTTCCTTAGACAGCTAGAAATCCCTGAGATTCGGTGGTCTGACCTCTCAGAAATGATTCTATGTTAAGATAAATAGTTTTGAGGCCATTATCGTTTATAACACAGGGCCATTTACACTGTGATTTAAATTTTGCAAAGTATTTGCATGTATGTTGCCTCATTTGGTCTTTACTGGTAGAGACTATATTTTCCCCATTTTAAGATGAGGCAAAGAGAAGTTATAGCTATATAGCTATAAGCAGTGAAAGCAAAACCACTACTAAGAGTTGAACTAGAATCTAAACACTGAAGATGTTATTCCTCCCTGCCCAGTGGCTAGACTCTACAGAGACATATTGTGAAGTGGTTTGAGAGTAAGGGACCTGGCTGCCTGGGTTTGATTCCCAGTGCTGCTCTTGACAATGTATTAGCTTGGGCTGTCATCACAGAATACCGCAGACTGGGTGCCTTAAACAACAGAAATGTATTTTCTCACAGTTTTGGAAGGTAGAAGTCTAAGATCAAGGCATTGGTAAGGTTGGTTTCTGGTGAGACCTTTCTTCCCGGCTTGCAGACTGCTCGCTGCCTCCTGTCTGTGTTCTCACATGGCAGAGAGAAAGAGCACGCTTTGGTGTCTCTACCTCTTCTTACAAGGGCCGCAGCCCTACTGGATTCCCTAATCCAGTCACCCTTGAGACCTCACTTAACCTTAATTACCTCCTTAAATGCCCTATCTTCAAATGCAGCCACATGGGGGATAGGGCTTAAACTTATGAATTTTGGGGAATTCAGTCTATAATAGGCAAGTTGCTTACCCCACATCTGTCTCCATTTTCTCTTCTGTTAAACGGGACTAATAATAGTACCTACCTCATTGTTACGGGGACTAAATGAGGTGGTATTTGTAAGTGCTATGATGAAACCATGCCTGGCATGTGGGCATTCTATGAGCATTGGTTACTACACACATTTTAAAACCAATTTTAACTTTTTACCCATTACTTCTTAACTAAACAGTGCATCTCCAGATATTTCAGACAATGAACCAGCTAATTCATTACTCCTTCTTCTCTCAGAAAACGACTACAGAAACAAACAAACAAACATCTTTCTGGAAACATATGTTGAATTGTTCAGGATTTTCTTTTTTTGCATACAAACATAGACATAGCCTTTGCTTTGTAATATAACTTCCCTGCTTTGGCCAAACCCCCGATCACCTTTTTTTGGGGGGAGTCAACGTGTCCCAGGAGAACTGAGAAAATAATTAGTGTGAGATTTGTTTTTCCAATGCTTGGAACCTTCTCTGTATATTTTATAACTAATTCTATGTTCTAGTCAACGTCAATTTTTTTCCAGCTAAGAAGTTTTGGGAATATGAAGCTAAGGTGTCTAGAGTATCAGTGGGTCTGGCCAAGAGGGGGAAAGAGAAAGAAAAATAGTGATACTTAAATATAGAAAGAATAGTATTTTGCCAAAGTTATGGGTCTGTGAAGGTAGCACAGTGTTTTAAAAAGAGCCCAAGAAGTGTAAGTTACTACTTTCTCCATAATTGTCTAAGTTCTTCACCTCAGGTAGACTTCCACGTTTTAGCACTGCAATGTTTCTATCTCCAAGTGTAAAGTCTCTGTGGAACTTTGCCATGGGTTACTGTTTTCTAAGGCAAGCTCAGAAGTACCTTTTTTGCAGAGTAAACTCCCACACAAGAGGATAAGGCACAACACTGGCCTGAACTTAAAGTGACCATGGCACTGCTTTTAAATTCCAAGAGATGAGGTGCTAATAACAAAGGGTTGGAAGAAGATAAGCAAGGTCACTCACATCACTCAAATATAAAAGTTAGTCTGGCATTTATTTCCAAGTTCATGAAGTACAAGGCCTCGGGAAATTAAAAAATGCCCAGGTTTTCTTCTTTATCTTTCTGTCCAGGTCAAACATGGGTCCTCTGTGTACATTCAATTCTTTGAAATGCACTCTTGAATTATTTTCAGTCCTACTCTTTTAGAGTTCAAGGACTGATCTAGTTAATTCTCTGGATAAAGAGGAGGTAAACCTGTTGAGTGAGACATGAGGTGTTTAAAACTCTAGCTTTTCCAGACAAACAGTTTGGATTATTTGGATTACAAAGAAATTATTTCAAGTGGTAGTTCCTCTGGTACATGGAAGTATCTGACAGATCATTAACTGCTTGAGAGAGCGGGGAAACAGAATGAAGTGAAACTAGCCATTTCTAGGTAAAGATGCTTCTCTTCCAGAAAGCAAAAATAAATAGAGATACTCTCAGAGATTCTGAAGTTTCCTCAAAGGGAACGTCAGTTCCTATTTATAGAAAGATCTCAGGAACAACTGCTGTGAAAAATGAGGCACAAAGCTGTACCCAATTAGCAATTGTTGCACCCTGCTATGGGCCAGACCTTGGACCAGGTGCATCATGTATTATTGTGTTTAATCCTTCAAACATCCATGAAATGTGGTATCATCACCCCCATTTATCACATAAAAAAATTAGGCTTAGAGAGTTGCAATGATTTTCAAGACTGTTTGGAGCTGAGATTTGAGCTCAGGAATGGGCTGTGCTCGTCCCACATTGGACAACAATTGGACAACACTAAACTGAAAACTGAGAGAAGTTGATGACGTTACCTGGAGTGACCACTTGACATTGACACACTTTCCCTCCACTTCTTTGCCTTTTTTTTGGTTAAAAACTTGGGTGAATTTCTTTAAAAATATGAATGATTTTATAGAGTTTTTCATAGGGTAGTAAGCAAGAAAAATGTCAGTATTACTACCTTACTTTAAGAAAAATGGTTGCCTCATGTGGTATCTTCATTTAGTCTCTACAACTGTACTTTATGAGTTATAGGGCTCAGGGGTCAAGGGGATGACAGGAAATGAGCTTAAAGGCAAACATATCCAAGTACCTTTAATTGAGTTATGCTAAAGGCTGTAATCAAATCTAGGCATATTGATGAATTTCAGTCTTTAATACTCACCTAGACTAAGGCTTACAGTTGGTGCATTGGATTAATACTGGCCTGTGAGAGCTTGGGAGTTCAATACTCCCCTTTGCCTTTCCATTTTTAGGCATTACAATCTAGAGGTTTGTTTGCTGTCACACAAAGTGAGCTTGATTGAGGGAGTCAGACTCTCTGTTGCCAAAAGGGCAGAGTTCCTCAGAATCGGATGTTATCTGTTACATAGCAGCATTCAAGGTAATTTTCATACATGAGCTACAAACACCATGGACAACTTATTGAAACAAGTTGAAGGAGCCAAGATTGGAAGGGGGAAGACCTCGCCTCAGGTCTCAGTTCTGCCTTGCTATCCAGACCAGACTGGCTTGAACAATTCTGAGTCTTGCTGATGGAGAGTTTTCTCATCTGCAAAATGGAGATGATAATACCAGTTTTGGAGACTTGAGACTAAAATAAGATAACTGACACAGAAAGTTTTTATAAAATGCTAAGTAATCATACAAATGAGTACTTAATATTATTTTCCTTCACTTAAGAGGACCAAGAGTAGCTGTTTTCCTAGTTGCCCTCACTTGGTGGCTAGAGGTTCTCTGGTCTTTATGGCACTTTTATCTTTTGTGTTCTTATTTACTGAAAAATGTGTTTTTGTAACAAGTTTTTCATTGAAACTTTGTTCTTCGGCAGTCCCAGTTCAGGCTGGGTATAAAAATGGCAGTCCAATCACTTTGTAGAATAGAGCAGAGGGTGAGAGGGGAGTCTGGAGGGGGCAAATGGCCTGGAGTAGGGGATCAAATCCTTGCTCTAATAGTTGCCAACTGTGTCTTAGTTTCCTCACCTGTAGAATGAAGAGGATACTGAATAGCAACCACTTCATAGGGTTTTTGAGCATTAAATGAAATAATACACATGCAGCATTATGTGCCTAGGACATAGTAAGTGCTAAATAAATGATAACTATTTTTATTATTGTTATTATTAGAATCTAAAAGTTCTTCTCACAACAAAGACCCCTTTGATGTGGTCAAAGGCAAAGCTCTATAATGCTGAACTATGTCAAGGTCTGCTTTAGGCAGCCCATTCCACAACACTTAGAGCACGTCTACCAGTTCTGAGGCTCAGTCATTGGAAACTTAGCCATCTTCAGTCATTCTTAGACTTGGAAGGTAATTCCATGCAAATTTGATTTGATGTAAATTTAGTTTTGTTTTTTTTTTGTAATGAGGTAATAACCAATTTTACTCATTTTAAAAATTAATTTAACTTTCAGATGTCTACTATGGCTTTTTTCCTCCTCCCTTCCTCTCTCTCCTTCCTTCTCCTCTCCTTTCCTTCTCTTCACTCTCCTTTCTTTCCCTCCTTTCCCTTTCCCTCCCCTTCCCACTTCTTTTGCTTTGCTTCCCCCCCCCCCCCCCCCCCCCCCCGCCACACACACATCTGTGATAGGCCTGGCTGGACCACAGACATGCTTCAGACACAGTCCCCACTCACAGTCCGAGAGATGTGATAAGGCGAAGGGTAATGCAATGGGGGAAGAATGTGGTTAGAATCTGCATACCCTGATGGCTTAGAGCAAAGGTCTCCCAGAGAAATCAGGGAGATTCCCAAGATATAAACTTTGAGTCAGATCCTGAAGGATGCTTAGGATTTAGCCATATGAAGACTTAAAGAGAGTGAAGGAGGATGTGTATTCTAGGCTAAGGAAGCAGCAGGAGCAAAGGCCTGGAGGTGGGCTTTTCCTGAGAATTAATGTAAGACATTTAGCTACAACATCTACTACGTATATCTTCTCTTTGCCTTTTGCAGTCAGCTCAAACACTCTTTATGGCGAAAGTGGGTGTGGTGGAGACAATTCCCAGCTCTGACCTGCATTCTCCAGGCTTCAAATTGTTTCCCAGGCTTGATTTCACCTTCCATCCTTCCTAACGCCAACAGTTTACCAGGCATCCAAATGGCTTTATGTGTAGCATTTACCTATTTAGATAATAACCACTGGTATCACATGAGTCTCTAAGGGGCCACTGTGGCATCTGTTACTCAATCTAGTGCTGTTCCCTCTAGTTTTATCCTGTGGTGAAGTCATCAGTGAACTACAAAGGGAAGCAGCTTCAGTTAAGGTCATAGCAGAAGGTACCTTCTTCAATCCTACCTGTGCTAACATCTTGACAGTTACTTTTAAGCATGTTCAGTCCATACCTTCAGTCTTTTTTTTCGTCAGTCATCAGACTTTCTCTGAGCAGGTTGCAATTGTCCACATGAATGGGATATAAGGGTCTCTACCTTCAAGATAGTCTATAAGAACTAAGATACAAAGCAGGAAGTGATTAGGAGCACAAGAGAGGGACAGTAGGAATCTTTTGAAGGTAGTATAGTGATATCCTCCCCACCACACACACCCGGGGAGGGTATGAAAGTGGCTGTTTTGGCAGAGGTGGAATTGAAGTTAAGCTGTTAAGCCTGGAAACATGGGGATGGTTTAGTTGACTTTGATTAGTTGACAGAAAAACCTTTGGAATACTTTTTTTTGTTTTTCTGTGAAATTTTGCATCTGGCTATAGCCCCATCTTTGGAGAGTAAACTAGCTCTTACCTGAGAATTCACCTCTCAACTCTCGAGCTTTGTTGTGTGGGACAGTGCCTCATATTCACATCCAGATTCCTCAATAAGTGACGACAAGACTTTTCCCCTCAAGGCTCTATACGTACCAGCTTTCAAGGGTATATAATTCTGTCTAGAACAGTCATTAATTCCATAAACTTATAGAATTATATGAAAATAATGTTTTTCAGGTTGAATTTTAGCCTGATGACTTCTCTCAATTTCACTGGGTTTTTGGTGTCTATTTCCTCAGGATGAATTCCAAACTTATTCTTGGAAAAAGGTAATGTGGATCTACCTGTCAACATTAAACAGCTCATTTGGTCTGACTCCCGACCACCCTCTCATTACAGATGAGGAGTATATCATAAATAGAGCCATAAGAAAGCCAGATCTAAAGGTAAGTGCTGATGCTAGAGAAATTTAATCTATTTCTCAAAAAATGTAGGGTTAAATTCAGATCCTCCACTGTGCCAATCCTCAATTTCCAGTGTAGAACATTACAAATGGTTATGTGCAACCTTGATGACAACCTTGGATCAATTACTAAACTCTACCGAGCCTCAATCTTCTCATTGCAAAACGATTATCATCCCTACCTCTAATATTAATGGTTGACATTTAATAAACTATGAAATACAAACATTAATATGGTGCCAGATATATAGTAGATGTTCATACATATTAGCTCTTCATAGCATGATGCCTTGTATTATAATCTATGTAACAGGGTTTATCTTACAATAGAGGTAATCACCCAGGAACATCCCAGGGAGTTTGCTATGCCAGCAAAATGACCTTATTTTGAATCTGTCATTCAAATGTATTTGAGTTTCTTCCTCCTCTGCATATTAAATGAGTACTACCGTGTTTCCCTGAAAATAAGACCGGGTCTTATATTAAGGTTTGCTCCAAAAGATGCATTAGAAATTATGTTCAGGGGATGTCATCCTGAAAAATCATGCTAGGGCTTATTTTCCGGTTAGGTCTTATTTTCGGGGAAACTTGGATTATGATTAGTTAACATTCATATGTTATAAATTTCACATTTAATAAGACAGACCATTTTCTCTTAGATAAATAAATATATATATATGTTTAAATCAGTTTTATGAGCTCAAGGTCAGTTAAAAAATAATAACAGTCAATTGCTGATTACCAAAACAAACAAAAACAAGAGGTCAAGCATTGCCAGCTAACAGATTGCTCAATCTGTTGGGTGGCCATACACGTGGAGAAGCAGGCATCTCACATGAGCCTTATGGACATGGCCTCAGAGTATTATTAACCTCCAGCATCTTTAATTGCATCAGATAAATAAGTGGACAGACAAATGAAGAAATGCTCAAGTAAACAAACAAAATGTGAAGAAGAGGCAGTGGTCTCCAAGTGGAATGTACTGGCACCCAGGTTCGATATCTTCATTTACTAGTAAAGAGCATAGGGAGTTCAGCTGGTTACTGCCTCTCTGAGCATCAAGTTTCTTACTTATAAAATTAGAGTAATAACTCCATCTCTGCCCGTCTCTCAGGGCTGTTTGAATCTACAATGAGAAGATGGATATTAAGGTGATTTGTGAACTGTAATGAGCTATATTCATAAAGGACTAAAACTTACATTAAAATTGGAGATGTCAGAGGGTCAGCCACAACAACACTGATGACAATAACAATAACAACAATACCAAAATGATAACCATTCAGGGCCATTTAGGGGGAGCTTGAAGACTGCAGCAAAGAACATTGCCAGGTTTGCAAGCACAGGCTAAGAGGAGATTCTAAGAACCATCTTGTAGAATTGCATGCAGTACTAACCCAGTGCTTAACCTGTTAAACAGGATGCTCTTAAGACATGTTCCAGTAAGAAATGAAAAGCAGAAAGCCTGGGGAGGGGAAAGCTTCCTGGTTCTGAGTGGAAAGATGACATTCACCCCACAGCAAATCCCTGATTTTCTAATTATTGTTTCCTGGTCTGAAATTCCAGGAAATGAGCAAATACACTCCACCCCTTCAAATATTATGCTTAATATCCTCTTCCTAGTTTCTACAGCCACCAAAGCTGATGAGGGAAGCAGAGAAACTCTAGTCAGAGATGTTTCCTGCTAGGGGAATCTCAAAGGTATTTTAAAGGTCTATGTCAAAGTCATTCTTGCCCTGTGAGGAATGGCCTCAGAAATTGTCAGGAGTTAATGGAATTTTCCATTTTCTGGCCTGAGGTAAAACGTACCAGTAACCTCTTTATTCCTCATTATTGCTGCCCAGCTCTGCTGATGTTTTGTGTCTATTATGGTTTATAAATTACTCAATCTCAGTTTGTGGTTTTATAGCCTCTAGATGTAGGTTCTCTAACTCGGCAGGGATTTCACAGTCTACCATCATTTGTCCTTTAAAATTTTCCAACATGGATTTTGAACTTGTAGAGTTAATAAAGTAGAAAACTCTCCCTTTATACTACTTGAATCCTGGACGTTATGGGATTTCTAGACCTTCTTCTGAGAATAGCTTATTAGATCCTTTGAGAGACTGGACTTTGGGGTTAGATGACCTTGAATTTGAATTACCACCCTGCTTCTTAATAAGTGCAATCTTGCGCAAGTTACTTAGTCAAAATGAACTTCGGTGGGTGAAGTAAAGATGAAAATAATATCTGTCCTATCAGAGGATGATGAAATAGACTAAAGAAAAAGTGTAAAAAATTCCCAAGTACTCAATAAATAGTAGCTGTGATTACAGTCCAGTTCTACGTGCAAAATTGTTGGGAGTACTGGAAAGGAAAGGAAGATGTGAGCAAGAAACTTGAGTTTCCAAGATGGGCCATGACAGCTTACACCCCAAACTGGTTACTTTCAAATAAATACTCTTCCTCACTCTTAATTTGCAGCTTGTAAAGGAGGAAGAATCATTCCTACTGGCAATTAACTCTAATTTTATACTGAAAATCAATTAGAATATAAAATTTTTTCATAAGTTATTATGCAAACAACCTCATTGAAATAAATCCATTCTGTAAAATACAAAATAACAGCATTTAACACTCTCACTTGGTAGCTATGAATGTGTGTGTGTATGTGTGTGTGTGTGTGTGTGTTCACACTGTGTGCACACACATATACTTATTGAACAGGGTTAAGATTCACTTGAGGTAACCAGGTCTTAGAGCTGAGGGATTTAAACTCTTTCTAGTTGACATGTGGTTGTACAAAGCAGTCTTTCATTTAATAAAAGAAAAAAATGTATTGAGCACTTATTATGTATCAGCTATATGCTCTTCGCAGTTTTAGTGTTTATCTAATGGTTATACTGACTATTTATAGGTAGAGAACATATTCAGAGGAGATGCAGTGGAACTTAGAAATAACCTGGCCAATTGCCTCATTCTATTCTTGGAGAAACTGAGGTGCAGATAAATTTATTCATATACTTATCCATATAGTAAACCCATGATACAAGTTGATTGAACGATGACTTCTACTAAAGAATGCCATTTGTATAGTAGGAAAGGATAGGATAAGTTAGGAAACGATAATATTTTAAATAAGTATAGTAGAGCTCTATCTTTGCTTCTTTCACCAATGATTCTTTAGTCACTGAATTGTTATATATTTGCTGATCTTCAAACTAGAGACTTTCTTAGTACTTTTCTTTTGTAGGTGAGATGCATAAAAGTGCAGAAAATAAGATATGTCTGGAACAATTTAGAAGGACAGTTCCAGAAAATTGGGTAAGTTGTTTCAGCAATTGCATCCAAAGGAAAAAAAAAAATCTCAAAAATATTATGGCTAAATATGTCTTTCTTATTATTATTTTAGTTCTTTGGAAGACTGGCTCAGTTCTGCCAAGATACATCTAAAATTTGGATCAGGTCTGACAAGAGAAGAACAAGAGATTAGGTACCATGCATATTGTTATCTAAACCAGCTCAAAGGATGCTTACCAGTTAGCCAAATAGAGAGCCCAGTTAATAGTCATCTTAACTAGTTCAATATCAGAAAACATTGTAATGCTCTATATAGTATTATTAAAATAAATGCTTTCACATATATTATCTCAGTTCAGCAGAGCAAACTTTATCAGCGGTAGAACAGACACCCTCTTCATCCCAATATAACAGATGAGAAATCTGAGGCTCAGAGAGGTTTAATGGCCTGGACAGGGTCACACAGATGGGAATGATAGAGAAAGAACTGAGTCTCACACTTCTGACTGTAAATTTGGTGCTCCTTCTACTTTACGCAAGGATTCTCAAGGTTATTATAAAAATAAGGTTGAGCCAGTTTTGACTATAATCAGGAAATGTATATTATCCTGTGATAACATAGTCAAATAATAATTGTGGAGCAGCAGAAGAATATCTGTACAAGACCTATAGCTCCACTATTCCAAATCAGAGGAGCAAGTTTTGGGAAAGCCACTGGATTGAATGTCAAGAGTCTGTCACTAAATCACTGCGTGGATTTAAGCAAATAACTTCTCCTTTCTGGGCTTTAGTTTCCTACTTGTTAAAAAGGGGAGGAGAACTTTATAAAGGCGTCACTGGTCCTAAGTTTCTATGATTCTGACTCTCCTTTACCCTATTTCTAGTGCTTTGAGGAGACCAAGTCTTGCAGCATCAGCATCGCCTGAGAGTTTGTTAGAAATGCAGAATCTTAGACCACACCTCACCCCTATTGAATCAGAGTCTTCATAGTAACAAGATCACAAAATCATGTGTGATTGTAGTTTGAGAAGCACTGCTCTAATACATTCAACCAAGCTACTCGATCTGAACATCTATGTAGAAGGCATAGAGAGAGTGGACAGTGTTCTCAACAGCAAAATAACTCATAAAGGGTCATTGCTGTGCATCATCAAAGAAACTCATCTCTGGGTTTTCAATTAAAAGGCTGTATAACTCTATGTGTAGAGCTATTTTTGAGAATCCAACACCTTTTCACTCACATTGAAACAGATTTTGCAGCTTTCCAGAACTGAATAGGAGTAGGAAGGGAGGTACAGAAAACTACTCTCTCCTATTCACCCCTCCTTCCCACTTCTATGGAGCCAAAGTTGGGGAGAATCAGAGATGAGAGAATGCTAATTTTGAAACACTTGAATGAGACACTTGCTAATATTAAATATCCAAATTACCATGAGGGAAATGTTTAGACCTCAGAATGAGTCTAGTTCAATCAATGCAATAAGATCATATTTGCTGTTTTTTGTACCTGGGAACCCTCCCCAGTTATTTTGAGAAGGATGGGGCTGTTATGTAACAAAGGAGGGTTATGTTGATGCCACAAGTGAGAAAATGAACATGGAACAGATCTTTTTCTGATGGGTAAGAAATGAGTTTCATTTTTATTATTAGTAACCGAGTGATCTGTGATCTCTTTCTATAGGAGGCTAATATGTGGGCCTAATACTATTGATGTTGAAGTCACGCCAATTTGGAAACTGCTCATCAAGGAGGTAATCAATGCTTTCTTATGGTGTTGGATAGAAAACAACAAGTTTTGTTCCAGTCAAACAATCAAGAATTCTACTCATTCATAAGTAACTGTAACTTGGGTATTTTAAAAGAATGCCAAGCAGATTTTCTTCATATTTCTTTTTACTCTTTTTCTTGAAGTCCATCTTTTGCACACGTTGCCTGAGACAGCATAAGATATGATGCTCATGTGTCTATTTACCCCCTAATGACTGGATGAAGACAAATTCTTTCTTAATCCTTTGCTTCCTAGTCTGTCTCAACTTTGTGAAACAAGATAATAATAAAAAATTTGAAACCCTATTATTTTCTTATGGGAAACATATACAATTTCCTCAGCATCCAAAATTTGTAGGAAGAAAAACATATGTTCAGACTTATTAGTTCTACTGATCTCAATGTGTGTGTGGGAGGGAAAGAAGGATGTGGCCAATATTTACAAAGTTGAGTTTTTCCTTTTTGGCTCTATCACTGGGCTTATTTTTGTTTCACAGGATTATTATGAAACTATAACCATATGGCTGTACTCTGGGTCTTCTGCATTTCACCTGCACTCCTCCTTGCTTAAAAAAAAAAAAGTTTATAAACTCAAGGTCCTTTCTCAATATTTATAGCAAGACTTCAGGCATGAAAGAAAGCAAAAGAAAATGATAGGACAAGTCCCTGTGTGCTTCTTCCCTAACCAGAGGCAACGGTGACCTTTTCTGTTTTAGGCAGATGGGAATTGATTAGAGGGATTTTGAGTAAGGGCACAAAATGTTTTTAACGAAAGCAGGATGACAACTGTTGGCGTTATCCTCTACTTTCTCCCGCAGTGTTCTAGATGCTCAATTACAGCTTACCACTTCCAGCTTAGCTCTTATGAGAAAATGCAGGCTGCAACTCATCCATTAATCTAAAAGTACTTCAATGGCTTCAAATATGGCAGCTATTATGTCACAGAGAATAGACTGGAAAACATTTTAACTTTATGAACCTGAGCTAATACTTCACCCTCCTGAAGGCCAGTAAGCTGGACATGATAATATCTACTCCTTACACAACTGTTGTAATGGTCAACATGAAGATACATAAGACACTACTTTATAAATTATAAGATGTCGCAGTGATTAAAAGTAGGTGCTCTAGGGCCAGATTGCATGGGCTCAAGTCCTGGTCTGTGACAGTCACAGCTGTGTGAACTTGGGCAAGTTTCTCAAGATCTAAGTTTCAGTTTCTTCATCTTTACATTGGAGATCAGTAATGACATGTGGTTAAGAAGGTGATTAAGGGAAATAAATAAGTCAATTCAAGTGAAGTTACTTTGTGCAGTGTCTGGCACAGGCAATTGCTGAATAAATGTAAGAAGAATGTTGTGTGGGACAATTTATGTCACAGAGATAGATGATCATGAAAACAAATAAGTCAATGAATAGCTAAGTATGAAACCTAAATACCTCCCTTGTCTTTTTGTGTTTATATCTGCTAACAGGTTTTAAATCCATTTTACATATTCCAACTCTTCAGTGTCTGTCTGTGGTTTAGTGAAGACTATAAGGAATACGCCTGTGCCATCATAATTATGTCCATCATTTCCATAGCTTTGACGGTATATGATCTCAGACAGGTGAGTTTTCCCACCAATCTTATGGTCTCAGAAAGAGAGCAGTGAATTGAAACTTTGTCAGAAAGGAGAATCAGGAAATAGTCATTGCCCATTCCGTAAGAAATGAGACCAAGTGTGTGAATGTCTGATGCTCAACAACTGTTAGTCCTTTTCCTTGTCTCACATCTCAATTCCTAACCTTTCAAGGTATTTCCCCCTCTCGTTAGCTTATGCATGCTGATTAGCCAGAAGAATATGCACATATTTATAAGTTGTGATTAAGTGAAAAAAAAAAAAATACATCCAGAGAATAGCGATGGGTCTGGAAGATGGTGGGAGAGGGGTGGAAGGTGGAGGAGTCTCTGTATAATATTAACTCCTTTGCTCTTTATGTTTGGTTCACACTTATTAGTCAAAGCCCCAACCCAATTCTTGGCTTTCTTTCTGTATGCCAACGCAGGGTTCTAAGTGCTGGCAGAAAATCACATAGAACACATTGGTTGATTGCACTATAAACCATGAGTGCCAACTTCATCTGGGCAAGCTTTCTATATATCTCTGGTCAACACGCTCTCCAATTCTTTGAAATGAAGGTTTTTAAACCATATCTCTCTTCAAGTTTCTGAGATGCCCAACTGCCCATATTCCACTTTTTGTCTTACAAAGATAGAAACCATAAAACAGGAATTTGCTGAACTTTCCAACAGCCAAATGACTCTTGTCTCCACTCCCTCCTGCCCTGACCTCTCATTACCGAGGAGGACATGCCCTTTGCCTGTCTAGAGACAGTGTCCTCTCCGGCCTTCGCAAAGTGCTGATTCAGTCATCGAATGACCCCTTCATGCACAAGAGCCATCTCATCAGCACTTAAACATGCTCAAGCTTCTCTCAACTTAACAAACACAAAAAACCCTAAAATGAAACAATCCCTTCTCTTGACCACGCTTCTATCTTCAGCTACTGCTCTACCTCTCTACTTCCTTTTACAGCAAAACTTCCTGAGTTCTTTATGCACACTGTCACCATTTACTCACCTCCCTCTCACTTCTCACCTATACTGATCTGGGTTCCTCTCTCATGACTCCGTTTAAACAACTCTTGTTAAGGTCACGACTATGCCCTTAAGGCCCATAGATAATTTAAAAAATTTAAAAGTTCTTTTTTTTTTTTAAGTAGCTAGTTTTTTCTTAATATAAGGAGTAATATATGGACACGATAAAAACATTTTCAAACAGAATAAAACAGTGTAAATAAAAAGTAAATATCCCTCCTACTTTAGTTCTCCCAGTGTCCAGGTTTTCTTTCAAGAGGCATCTACTGGGACCAGACGTTCTATATACTTTCAGAAATATTAAACACATATGCATTAACTTGTTTTACACAAATGAAAGTACATTAAGTACATTGTTTGCACTTGCATTTTCACCTGATATATCTTGAATGTTTTTCTCTAGGTATACCATAATTTTAAAACCAGTCTTATAATGATGATATTAGGTTGTTTCTAGTCTTTTGCTATTAAAACAATGCTGTGATTGTGATTCTTGCACATAACTCGTATATCTTTTCACACGTCCACATATATGGGTGTTTATAAATATATGTGGATACCAAAAAAATGTATACACATTTTAAGAGATGGATGTTATCTTAAAATGTGTGTACATGCTTTTGGTACACTTGGTATATAAATTACAAGCATATGATTTATGTTGCATATAAATACATATGTACATAACAGGTATATATGTGTATGCTTATATACATCTATTGATATGGAGATATAAAATTTCTACAGTTGAAATTATTTAATCATGAGCAAGGTATATTATTTTAGTAAACGTTATCCAAATGCCATTCAAACAAGTAATAACAATTTACACTCCTCCCAACAGTAGATGAGTATTTGTTTTCCTTATCTTTGCCAATATAAGCAAAAATAGAATCTCATAACTTTAATAGCATGTTTGCCATTATGAGTTGAGCACTTGCTCATATTTTAAGCTATTTGCATTTCTTTTACTATGAACTGTATTCCCGTACTTCATTAATTTTTACTGGATTGTTGATGTTTTGCTTGCTGATTTTATGGTCCCCTTCCCACAGTGGACACTTTTATTTCCAGTGCAGATTTCACTGAAACTCTCAGTTGCATTTGACACAGTTAATGCCTCCATTGTTTCTTTTTGAAGTACTCTTTCCCTTTGGCTTCAGTGACAACACATGCTCCATTCTCTCTAGTTGCTCTTTTCCATTCTCATTTATAATTCATCCTCCTCCACTTGGCCAGTTTTTAAAATGGGTGTCTCACATCAAAACAATATGACAATGTATACAATGCATACTCCATCTTGTACACCAGGTATGCTCTATCTTCCTCTCCCGCTCCACTTTTTCAGCCAGTTTTATTAGTTTCTTGTGCATTTAAAAAAAAAAAAAAAAAAAATTGTAGGAAATTCAAGCAAATACAAATACATGTATTTTGTTTTCTTTTTTCTTGTGTAAAATGAAGCATAATTGCATAATTTTCTACCTAGCTTTATTATTATTAATAATAATATGTCCTGAGTCATTCCATATGAGTATACTGGGAGATTCTTCATTATTTTTATGGTTGCATATACCAATGACTTCTAAAGTCATATGCTAATGATTTTCAAATATATACATATATATCTTAAGTCCATATATCTCTTCTGAATTCCAGACTCTTAGATCGCACACCATACTTGAGTCAATGACCCTTCTACAGGGAAGATTTTTATTGCTTCCATTGGCTATACATACTCCAAAAGCACCTTATTTTTTTCTTATCATTACTGATTATACACACACACACACACACACACACACACACACACACACACACACACATATATATATATATATATATATGTGATTATTTTAGTAAATGTATTGCTCCTGGTAGTTTGTAAATTCCTTGATGGTAAGAACCATATTTTTGTTATTGTTGTTAACCATTCTATCCCCACCTGTTACCATAGTCCTGGACACATAAAAGTTGTTCAGTAAATGTTGAGTGAATACATAAATGAATAAAAGACTGAGTTAATAGCAGAACACTGTCTTTGACCTTATCTAGTCTGTTAATCAATGTTAGGACATATTAATCAGATTTGTAAATGATTTGAAACTAGGAGATTTAGGAAGTGTCTTAAATGACAAAATCAGAATAAAAAAACAAACACACTAAAAGATGGGGATCTTTAACACCTCAGAACCAGGTAGAAGGTCTTACACACTAAGTTTCTTAATAAATGTGGAATCATATATAATTTTATTATATTTTCTTTTGTTTCCTCTTACTGATTCACTCTTAGTGTCCCATGTATTTAATATATTAGAACAATAAATTCTACAAGTAAATAGTAGGAACCATAAAACTCCTTAAAAACTTATAGATTAAGAATGCTGATATGGGATATCCCCAAACTAAAATAATTCTTATTTCTTGAAGATATTTAGGTACACATATATATCTTGATTAAAGTTCTTGATTTTACTTATCTACTTAAATAACTAACACAAATTTATGGTTATCAAAAACTCTTTTGAGTGGAAGAGCATGGTGGGCAATTCCTTTCTAAAGAATATATACTCTTATTGCTGAGTGAAGACTATAAGTTGGATGCTTTTATAATCAAGTAATAAGCTTGTTTTTAGCCAGTCTTGTTTTTAACTAGTACATTCAGTTGGCAACAAGATAGTGCTCCATATTTAAAGAAGGCTAGCACTTTACTGAATAATACCTGGGACCTCCTCAAATACATAACCCTTTTTCTATTTTCCCTCCTTTTCAGCAATCTGTAAAACTCCATGGTCTAGTTGAGTCACATAATAGCATTACAGTCTCTGTATGTGGAAGAAAAGGTAAGTCCCATTATTTTATTTTATTTTTATTTTTAACTAATTTATTTTGATTGGAACATTTAGTCCATTTACATTTAAAGTGATATTGATGGGTACATATATAGTTGTTACCATTTTATTATTCATATTTTTATTTTTATTTATTTGTTTTTTCCTCTTAAAGAAGTCCCTCTAACATACCATGTAATGTTGGTTTGGTGAACTCCTTTAGCTTTTTCTTGTCTGGGAAGCTCTTTATCGCTCCTCCAATTTTAAATGATAGCCCTTGCTGGATAGTGTTCTCTTGGTTATAGGTCCTTGCTTTTCATCACTTTGAATATTTTGTGCCAGTTCTTCTGGCCTGCAAAGTTTCTGCAAAGTTGAGCAACCAGCTGACAGTCTTTGGGAGCTCCCTTGTATGTAACTAGTTACTTTTCCTTTGCTGCTTTAGGATTCTCTCTTTGTCTTTAAACTTTGCCAATGATACGGTTTCTGTGTTATTTTTTTATGCTTACTATTTCTGTTGAAATTCTCATTAAGTTCCTTGAGTATCCTTATAACCAGTATTTTGAACTCTGTCCCTGATAGGTTGCTTGCCTCCATTTCACTTAATTATTTTTTTCTGGAGTTTTCTACCGTTCTTTCATTTGGGACATGTTTCTTTGTTTTCTCATTTAGGCTGCCTTTCTTTGCTCATGTCTGTGTATTAGGTAGACCTCCTATGTCTCTCAGTCTTTGCCGGCTGGTCTTACATAGTAGGTGTCCTTTGTGACCCAGTGACACAGTCTCCCTGATACCTGCACTGTGTGCTCCAGGAGTGTCCCTTGTGTGGGTTGTGTGTGCTCTCCTGTTGCAGCTGAGCCTTGACTGCTATTGGCACATCACTGGGTGGCATTGACTCTCAGGGTGACCGGCTGTGAGGATTGGCCATCCCTACAGTGCATGAGCTGCTGTGTATGTGATGAATCCAAAGAGTGGGATTCACCCCAGTGAGCTCATGTGCATGTTGAGACCAGCCTTTGGGTGTGCCACTTGTGGAGCTAATAGTGGCCTGAAGCCAGCCTCTAGGTGTATTGTTTCCAAGGTCTCTTGGGAGGGGTTCCCATGCAGGACAAGGTCAGCTGCTGTCTATGATCAGCCCAGTGCTGACCTGGTAGGAGCTACAAAGTGATCTGTCGTTGGTCGCTGCCTGTGCTAGACCTAGAGGCATGTGGGAGAAGCCATGCTGTGAACAGAGGCTAATTGTCACCAGTACTGGGCCTGGGACAGCTCAGCACAAGGCCCAGGGCTGTAAGTCCCACTATTTTAGATCTATGTGTTGTCCATATGGAATCAGAAAAAAGATTTAAGTTGCATTTCTAATTGTTCCAACTACTCTCATCTTCATATGCATCTTTTCCTGTGTATTTACTTAAAGAGATGAGAAACTTGAGATCACATTTAAAGTGTATAATTTCATAGTTTTGACATACACACACCTGTAAAAATCACCACGATAAAGATAATGACTATCCATTACACCTAAAAGTTACCTTGTGCCTGTTTGTAATCTTTCCTCTCAACCTTTTTCTACCCATCCCCATCCTCAGGCAACCAGTTTTTATGTTTAGAATTTTACGTAAATGGTATTATATAGTACAGTATACATATTTTATCTTTCATAATATATTTCAGATTAATTTTAGTGGGATCAAAGTTTATAAATATTTTGAAATCCATCTATTTAGTTAATTATATCAATAGTTCATTTTATTCCTGAGTATAATCCCATTGTATGGATTTGTCCATCTACTCACCAATTGATGGAAATTTAGGTTGTTTCTAGTTTGGGCTCTTACAGATAATGCCGCTATGAACATTTGGGTTTAAGTCTTTATATAGACATACACTTTCATTTCTTATCAGAAAATAACCAACTGTGGAATGGCTAGGTCATACAGTAGAAAAATGTTTAACTTTTAAAGAAAGCACCAAACTGTTTCCAAAATGGTTGTACCATTTTACATCCCCACCAGTGTATAAGAGTTTCAGTTGCTCCACATTCTTGCCCACACTTGATGTGGTCAGTCTTTTTCATTTAAGAGGTGTGTGATTATATCATTATTTTTTCAATTTGCATTTTCTTAATGACTAATGGCATCAGACATCTTTTTAAGTGTCTGTTCAAATCTCTTATTAGATTGTTTTCTTGTTATTAAACTTTGAAAGTTCTTTCTATATCCTCAATACAAATCCTTTATCAGATATGATTTGCATATATTTTCCCTCAGACTATAACTTATCTTTTCATTGTCTTCACAGTAAGTTTTGAAGGGCAGATTTTTTATTTTTGTTAAAGGCCAATTTATCAGTTTTTCTTTTGTGGATCATGCTTTTTGTGTCATACCCAAGACATCTTTGTGTAATCCAGAGTCATCAAGATTTCCTATATTGTCTTTTAGAAGTTTTACAGTTTTAGGTTTTACATTTAGGTCTATAATGTATTTTGAGTTTTTTTTTTTAATTGAAGTTTATTTTTGGCAAATAGATATCCAAATGTTTTGGCAAATAGATATCCAAATAGATAGCCATTTGTTGAAAAGACTACCTTTTTCCCCCACCAAATTGCCTTTGCAGCTTTGTTAAAAATCAGTTGCTTATACCTGGGTGGAGCTATTTCTGGCCTTCCTATTCTATTCTATTGATCTATTTGCCTGCTTTTATACCAATGCCACACAATGTAGCTTTATAATAAGTCCTGAAATAAGATATTTGTCCTTCAGCTTTGTTCTTTTCAGAGTTGTTTTGGCAATATTAGACCGTTTGCATTTCCTTATGACTTTTAGAATCAACCTGTCAATTGTATTGAATCTATAAATCAATTTGTGGAAAATTGACATATTAACAAATTTGATCTTGTGACTCATAGACATGGTATACCTCTCCATTTATTTAGGTGTTCTTTGACTTCTCTTAGTACTGTTTTGCAGGTTTCAATGAATGGGTCTTTCACAATCTTTCTCAGAGTTATTCCTAATTATTTCATATTTTGATGCTATTGTAAATTATATTTTTAAATGTAAATGTCCAATTGTTCATTTGCTAGTAGTTCCCTCATATACATGTGCTGATTACTAGTCTGCTGAATGCTAAAGGGGGAGCCTCTTCAGGTCTTTGTAGTTCTCCCTCTGTGCAGTTGTCTCTTTTCCAGTACTGTGTTCTGTGAACTCAAGCCACCTTAATTATCACAGATTCTCATCTCTGTACTGAACTCAGGGAGTCCTCTGGACTTTATCTGGGTTACCCCTTGTGCCATAGCAGTCTGGAAACACTCAAAAGGCAGTAAACTGAACAACTGTAGGCCACCTTCATTTGTTTCCCATTTCTTGTATTACTTATGTTCAGTGTCCAAAAACCATTGTATCATATATTTTGTACGATTTTTGTTCTTTTTTTCAGGTGGATAGACAAATCTGGTCATTTTTGTTACATCTTAGTTAGCAGTGAAGCTTCATCTTTTAAAAATGTTCTGGTCATCTTCTTGTCTTAACTTTTTATGATGAAACATTTTGAACATATACAACAATTGAGAAACTATGATAATGAAACCCTATGTACTTATCACTCAGATTCAATGATTATCAACTCACCAAATCTTTTTTTTCATCTGTTCTACCTCCTCCCTCACCTTGGATTATTTTTGAACTATCCCAAATGCCACATCATTTCTTTCAAAATTATTTCAGTGTAAATAAAAAAGATAAAGAATCCTTTTTAATTCCTTTATCACATCTAAAATAAAACCCCTCATAATTTAAAAAAATCATCAGCTATACAGGCAGTGTTAAAAATTTATCAACTGAATCACAAGTGTGTTTATGTGACTATATAGATATAGCTGTAGATATATATATATATATATATATATATATATATATATATATATACACACACACACACACAATGTATATGATATATAATACATAAGTGTTCAAATCAGAATCCAAATAAAGTCCATATACTATAATTGGCTGACAAGTCTCAAATTTATTTTAATTGACACATTCCCTGCTCCATATCTTATTTTTTCCTTGCAAATTTTTTGTTGAAGAAAGTAAGTGGTTCATCCTATGGTTTCCACAGTTTAGATGGTGTTAACTGTGTACTCATGGAGTTGTACTTCTGATAGCTAGATCTGAGGCTTGAGTATTGGCCAGAATACTTCTTATACATAATATTTGATTGTCTTCTTTGTGTTTTATTAGCAAACATAAAATGCGTATGACCTAGATTTATTATTTCATTAGGAGTTTCAAATTTCTACTTCTATCATGCCATCTTCATATATGAAATGGAATATTTCTGCAAAGAGAAATACCCCTCCTCAACTACTCTTCATTATCCTGATATTCACTTTGTTTAAGAAAGGATAAAAAAAATTAGACTATTTCTCTTTATCTACCAGTTTTCAAAATAATGAATTGATCCTCTAGTATTTTCCGAAAGATTTTTTAGTGTTATTGTGGATGTATAATAGTGTTATTGTGGATGTTAAACCTGGTTGGTACATTTCCATCCATTGCAGTTTTTATTCTTATTCTTGTTCATATAACTTTATTTTTGGCCATTCAGAATCTCTTTTGATTGGCCCTTGGTTCTTTTGACATGACTCCAGTAGTCTTTGAATGTTTCTGATATGGCAAGGTATTCAGACTCATCTTGGACAATTCCTGCTCCAAATTGAAATACATTCATTTTTCCAAAGAGCTATTCTATATGGTACTTAGAGACATCAATCAGAACATTAGGAGTGCTCATTTCTATGGTATTACTGTTTCTACACCT
This sequence comes from Rhinolophus sinicus, assembly GCF_057876585.1. Lineage (NCBI taxonomy): Eukaryota > Metazoa > Chordata > Mammalia > Chiroptera > Rhinolophidae > Rhinolophus > Rhinolophus sinicus. The sequence continues at coordinate 55,993,273 of NC_142517.1, read as the reverse complement.
TTTCAGAAGACATAACTAGGAAATAATATTTTCAAAATAAAATACATTATGAGTTCATATTGACATTTCCAATTCAAGTTGAGAACTATTGGCTTTTTTTTTTTTTTTTTTTTTTTGGTTTGTAGTATCAAATTTAATTCATAGCTTAGTAGCAATACTTCTGAGGACAGAGAAAAGTCAGATTTCAATATAACTAGCCCAGAAAAAAAAAAAATGCTATTGCAAAAATTGCCTACTCAAAATTACAAAGTATTAGGCTTTCAAGTTCTGAAATAGGGGAAGATATAAATGATGTATCATATATCACAGATTGCAAAAGTATCAAAAAGATTCCCTAAGGTTAATATAGCTACCTAAAAACAAAAACAAAATAACAGAACAAAAAACAAAAGGTACTTTTCTATTTTTATTAGTTCTCTTGTCATTCCTAATAAATTAATAGGATTCTGGTTTTTCTAGTTTCCTGAATAGATATTATGAGATCCATAAAAACAGTTTAGAAACTAGCCTATCTTCCAAATAAATGTGTTTTTAAGAAAGTAAAGGGAAGGGAAAGTCTTGGTGTGTGAGTATATGCCCATATATATCATCTGAGGGTGTCCAAGTATAGTAGAAACCAGTTACAAAGATCAAACCACATTCTTTCATTGTTAGGATACTCACCCTGTGTTAGGGTACTGACACATTTGAAACTTTCATGCTCATTGAATGAGTATAAAAATGAAGAAAACAGTAAATGCACCATCTTGTTCATTTTAGCATTTTATCTATAGTAGGGAAAAATATTAGAAGCAACTTTAAATGTTCAAGTAAGGACTTCAAAGAGGGTTTGCATTGTGCATTACAAAGTATAACACCTGTAATAAGATAACAATATATTTTTAAATGCATTAAATGAGGAAAATAATTACATTTATAATGTAAATGAAATTCTGCAAATTTTTATTGAGATGTAATTGACATATAACTGCCATTCTTCATTTTTAAGGTAGTATAATTTTTCCATGATCTATCTGATTCCATATCCTGTTTCAACTTAGAAATAAATACCCTTTTCCTTTTATTTAGCTCCAATATTGTTCTACATTTTCAGAAGCCAAGCAAATATTTGACCTTGTTAATCAGTCTCTAGTTTTCAGTCACAGAAACAGCACCTGCCAGAAATCTTTTTCTCAGAGAACTATTGGCTTTTTGCTTAACTTTGTTGATTGTACTTCGGCCTGTCCATACCAAAAATCTTGATTCTCAATTACAGTAACAAATAACTCATTTGCTTTATCCCATGATTTACAATAATCTCAGAATAATAAACCAACACACCAGCAACAATATGATTCCTGATTTTGTTATTTTTAGAGTTCTTCTTTTCTCGTTTGTGATATACCATTAGGCATATACAGTCAAGTTATACTTTAAAAAAAAAATCCTGTCTTAAAGTCACTCAAAATAGTTCTTCTGTGTATGTTTATGCCAACAACATGATAGGTTATCTCATTCATTTTACTTTAGACTTTAGTGTTAGTTTTTCAAATTTATATTTATATTAGTTTGTATAGATATTATATAAAATATCCACATGGTTTGAAAGTTAAATCTGTAAAACAGCAGACATTCACGTGATTCTAGTTCCTCTCCCTCTTCTCCCTACCTTGTGTAGTCATTCTCTCTATAGTTATCATTTTTGTTTGTTTTTGGTTTATTCTTAAATTTAAAAATACAAATTATATTTAATATTCATAGCTATGTGGTATATTTACAGAATAGGATACATATTAATACTTCTGTGTTTTTTTTTTTTAATTTCCTAAATAGGTTGTGAATTTCTTACTGAAAGACGCATGACTTCTTTTTTTTTAAGATTTTATTGGGGAAGGGGAACAGGACTTTATTGGGGAACAGTGTGTATTTCCAGGCCTTTTTTCCAAGTCTAGTTGTCCTTTCAATCTTTGTTGTGGAGGGTGCCATTCAACTTCAGGTTGTTGTCCTTTCAGTCTTAGTTGTGGAGGGCGCAGCTCAGCTCCAGGTCCAGTTGCCGTTGCTAGTTGCAGGGGGCACAGCCCACCATCCCTTGCGGGAGTTGAACCGGCAACCTTGTGGTTGAGAGGATGCGCTCCAACCAACGGAACCATTCGGGAGCTCAGCGGCAGCTCAGCTCAAGGTGCTGTGTTCAATCTTAGTTGCAGGGGGCGGAGCCCACCATCCCTTGCGTGACTTGAGGAGCTGAACCGGCAACCTTGTGGTTGAGAGCCCACTGGCCGATGTGGGAATTGAACCGGCAGCCTTCGGAGTTAGGAGCATGGAGCTCTAACCGCCTGAGCCACCGGGCTAGCCCCAATACTTCTGTTTTTAAGATAATACACACTTAACTTATATTTCCTGGTGCATTTTAAAGCATTTTACATGCTTAACTATGTTTCCCAGGGATGCCTTCATAGCAGGATATATGTATAAGGATAGTCTTCATTTATTATTTCAGCTGTATAGCACTGTTTTGTGTGGAGGAACCATTGTTTACTCAATCAGTTCTCTATTGAAGGATTATTTTTTAGTCCGTTACTATTACAAATAGTGCTGTAATAAAACACCTTGTGCATAGGTCTTTTCATACTTTTTGCCAGTCTATCTTGGGTATAGATTTTGAGAGGAAAAATTGCTGAGTTAAAGAATAAATGCATTTGTACTTTTGAAAGGTAGATATTGTCAAATTTCTTTCCTTAGACATTGTACCAATTCGTTTTGCACCAGAAATGGGTGAAAGTCTTGTTTCCTCCTGGTCTTGCCAACAGAATATGCTGGCAAACTTTTATATTTTTTCCATTCAGATAGGTGAGCAATGTTATCTTATGTATATTTCTTTTTTCCTTTATTTTCTTTTTTTTAAAAATAAATAATTTAAAATTTACATAGTTGTTGCAAGAAGAGGTCAGATAATTGTTTTTCCTGAGCCATTTCAGAATAAGTTGCTGATACGATGTGGCTCCATGACCCCCACATACTTTAGTGTATATTTCTTAAAGACAAGGGTATTCTTCTATATAAATGACTGTGCATACATTAATATCAGAAAGGGATATTCTTATATTAATTCCAATTAATGCCCAGACCCATTCATATTTCACCAATTGTCTCAATTACGTTTTTTGTAGGGAAGGATCCAGGATCACACCATACTGTTCTTTGTCATGCCTCTTTAATTTTCTTCAATCTTTCCCTGACTTTCATGACCTTGACTCTTTTGACCCTAGTTATTTTGTAGAATGTTCCTCAATTTGGATTTGTTTGATGTCCCCTCTTAGTTAAAATCAGGTTATGCATTTTTAGCTCAAATATCACACAAGTTGAGACTGTGTTCTCACTGCTTCCTCTCAGGTGGTACATAATCTAAATTTGTCTTATTACTGGTGATGTTAGCTTGAATTACTTAATTAAATGGTGTCTGCCAGGTTTCTCTATTGTAAATTTACATTTTTCTCTTTGCAATTGGTAGTTATTTTGTTAAGAGATACTTTGAAACTATATAAATGAATCATCCTCATCAAATTTTCACCCACTAGTTTTAGTATCCATTGATGTTTCTTGGCTAAATTAATTATTGCGTTGATAGTTGCCAAATGGTGATTTTCTAATTTTATCTTTCCTTCTTCATTAATGAATTGCCATTTACTATAAGGAAAAGCTATCTTTTCTCCTCATTTATTTATTCATTTACTTATGTCATTATGGACTCATGAATTCCTATTTTATATGATAGGTTATAGTTCATTATTATCATAATTTACTATGATGTTCAAATTGTTTTAGATTTATACAGCAAGAGCCCTTTGAGTTGGCTTTGATATCTTCATGATTTGTCCCCATCATTCTTTGAGTACTTCTTTACTTAATGGCTAGCAGAATATTCTAGCTTATGTTATACTTTTCTTGGTCCAGCTTTATAATCAGCCATTCCTTCAGGAAACTTGATTCTTTTGTGGGGGGAAATGGAATATAGAAACCAAACTTTGTAGGATATGCACATTTTTATTGGGGTTTCACTGCTCCCAGGCCCTCTCAGAGAAGAGAATTAGAAAATACATGTATAAAAACAAGCAAGCAAATATATATGTGTATATATATATATATATATATATATATATATATATATATATATATACATACACGCATGTATACATATATAATATATATAAATATATGCATGTATACATATATATTCTTAAATACATACACATTTACATGTATATTATTTGTCTGTCTATTGAAAACCATCAATTTATACTGTTGTCTCCAATTCTAATCCAATACCACAAAGGTCATTCTAGTTTCATTTTTATTTATATTTGTAACTTCCTTTCTTCAATGAGGAACCTGACGCCCACTAATCTCATTATGTCTACTCATGTATCAATCCTGCCTGGATATAACCCATCATCCATCACTGCCGATGCCCCCCTTCTCCCCCCCCCACTCCCATGTAGATACCTTTTCACCTTTTTCACTCTGCTTGGACTCCAACATTCCACACAAGTGCAATGCCACCATGGGAGCCCTTCTCTCCCACCTTGGGTTCTGACACCTTGCACTCAGTCAGGTAAACACCTGTCCATCTCCCTTAGGCTCAAATACCCACAGTGGGCTGCCACCCCCACTCCACCTCACCCAGTCCCCAGCATGGATACCTATCTTGCAATCTATGTGTATATGTGTGTGTGTGTGTGTGTGTGTGCGTGTGTGTGTATGTATGTATGTGAACTATCTGTTAACATCTCTAGCAATTTTGCTATACAGTCATTTGCTACATCTTTTTTTTTAACCTATTTTTATTTTTTTTTTTAATTATTTTCTTTTTTTTTTTTAAATTGGGGAAAGGGAACAGGACTCTATTGAGGAACAGTGTGCACTTCCAGGACTTTTTTTTTTTCCAAGTCAAGTTGCTGTCCCTCCAAACTCAGTTGTGGAGGGCGCCGTTCAGCTTCAAGTTGTTGTCCTTTCAGTCTTAGCTGTGGAGGGCACAGCTCAGCTCCAGGTCCAGTTGCCGTTGCTAGTTGCAGGGGGCACAGCCCACCATTCCCTGCGGGAGTTGAACCAGCAACCTTGTGGTTGAGAGGATGCGCTCCAACCAACTGAGCCATCCGGGAGCTCAGTGGCAGCTCAGCTCAAGGTGCCATGTTCAATCTTAGCTGCAGGGGGCAGAGCCCACCATCCCTTGCAGGACTCGAGGAGTTGAACTGGCAACCTTATGGTTGAGAGCCCACTGACCCATGTGGGAATCGAACCGGCAGCCTTCGGAGTTAGGAGCACGGAGCTCCAACCGCCTGAGCTGCCAGGCTGGCCCTATCTCTTTTTTTTAGGAACTCTCTATATTAGGAATATTAATCTTTGTCTATAATGTAAGTTTCAAACATATTTTCTGATTTTGTCATTAGATTTTTTCTTTCTTATTTATTTATTTTTGCCACACACAGTTTTTTAAAATTATTATTTTATGTAACTGAATTTATTACTTTTTTTCTTATTGTTTCTGGATTTTGAATCAATGTTGTGCCCTGATTGCTTTTTAATTGATTTCCTATTTAGGTAGATGTGCTTTTGTGGGAAAAAACTGACTCAACTCTGTCTTTTCACACTTTCAGCTGGTGTCCAAGAGCTGGAATCACGCTTCCTGGTCCCTGGAGATCTATTAATTTTGTCGGGGAACAAGGTGCAAATGCCATGTGATGCTGTTCTGATTGATGGCAGTTGTGTGGTAGATGAAGGCATGCTGACAGGTGCGGTTCTATCTCACAACTTACAGCCTCTGCTGGCTCTCCCAGGTTCCTCTTCTTCCTGAATGACAATGGCAAAGCTTGGCACTGCTATAGAACTTTCCTATTCCCACAAATCTTACTAAGAGTCCTGCCCTGGTTCTATCTGAGAGTTCAAATCAAAGCTGCTTTCTGTGTGCTAAGTTTCATATAGCCATGACTTTTTGAGCATTTAGCTTTTCCTTCTTGAACAAAGCGTTATTACAACCCTGTCATTTTATCCTAAATTATAGAGGTCATTGTTTCAGAATCATCTATGGCTTTTATGTGTACTATTTTTATATTAAATATGTCTTCAGGTAAATTTGGAGGGTTTGAAACATTTTTTAAAAAAATTTGTATCGTGAAATACTGGGGAACAGTGTCTTTTTCCAGGACTCATCAGCTTCACATCAAGTCATTGTTTTCAATCTAGTTGTGGAGGGTGCAGCTCACTGGCGTATATGGGCATCGAACCAGTGACCTTGGTGTTATGAGCCCCATGCTCTAACCACTGAGCCAACTGGCCAGTCCAAGTTTGAAAACATTTAAGGACATCTCGAAATCCAGACATCAAGCTCTTCACATCTTGCTTTGAAAATGTTGAAAATTTCATGATGCAGGATTTGGCAAATCTGTTATTTTCAAAATACACACTGGTTATTTTGAACTAACTATATTTCATTTTTAAATAGCATGTCGGAGCTGGGAAGGACCTTAGAGGTCATCGCATCTCATAGATATGGAAACTGAGGTCCAGAAAGAAGTGACTTGTTCAAGGACACAGTGTTTTGAGTATTCATTTGTACATGCATTTATGGGGAGATGGTGTGCCAATATTTCTGTAAGATAAAGAAGAGTCATAAAGTCTTTTTTCAGAGATGGAACAGAGGCTGTGAATACACAGTGATGTACTGTGGTTCCATTTGCAGTCCAAATCAAATCCATTTTTCTTGGGCAGATCACAAAGGCATGAAATGAAAACATAAACGCACATCTCTTTTCCTATGTGAACTTAACAAAACAAACAAAAAAGCAAAGAAAGCATGGCAGGTCTGGTTCCTTCCTCTAAAGAATCCATAGATTTATAAAATTCCTTAGTGCTGGGACTTTTGTAATGCCAAGTACAGGTACCGTTTTCATAATGAAAGTGGCCCACGTGTACCGGCACATATGTCTGACTTTATACTGTCCACTCTGCAAAGACCAGTGGAAGGCTTGGCAAGCTTTGATCTTCAAAACAGGCCATAGCTACTTTCACAACTTCATTTACCACCTGTATTAGCATTTCAACCCTCTGCAACCTGCTCTTCCTCCTGCACTGGCAAAAGTCGCTAATATCCCAATTGCCAAATCCGATGGATTCTTTAAAATTTTTGATTGGCCTCTCTGCTTTTTTTGACTATTGTCTCCATCTCTTCCTTCTACAGTCTCTCTTTTCCTCAACTTTCCAGGACAATGCTGTCTCTCCAAGTTCTTCTACCACCAACCGCACAGTTCAGCTTCCTGTGCTGTTCCTCTCCTTCCATCTCCTTGGCTGTTGCTGCTTCTCAGGGCTATGTCCTGGTCTTTCTCTCTTTTCACCCAAGCAATCTTGTCTCTTTTCATTGCCTTAATTATCATCTATAAAGTGATGACCTCTGACTAAACATCTCTGGTCAAATCTCTCTCCTGGGCTCCAGACCCAAATAAATTTCTAACTGGCTACATGCCATCTCAGCATGATATTCCACAAGGCACCTCTAGCTCGTAGTGACCAAAAGGCAACTTTTCCTTCTACTTCTTATCACTATATTGATAACTGATGCCACCCTGTGCTCATTCTCCCGGCAGAAACTAGGAAGCCACTTTCAATTCCTCTGTCCCAATAATCTGCCAATATAAAAATCTTCTGTAAACTTTGTGGTTTTTTACTTCCTTATTCCTCAAATCCAGCAGTTCCTTTCTACTCCCACTGCCAGCTGCCATAGTTCAGACTTCATCTGCTCCAGTGGGAACTCTTGTGACCAGTTACCAATTGGATGTCCAGCCTCTAACGTCGCTAGGCTTTAATTCATTCCCTGTGCTGCCGACAGAGTGCACTCTTATACATAAATACGATACACTCTCCTGAATGAAACAGCTAAACATTTCCCCATCCACCTTCTGCCACTAGTGCCAACAGAAAAACATTTAAACACTGAAACATATGCACTTAAGGCCCTCCATGCTTTGGCTCTTACGTAGCTCTCACAGCCCTTTATTCCCAACACCCCACAGCAAGATGGCACAACTTGCTGTTCCCTGCGTGGTTATTTTCAGCCTATTTTAGCCTCCGTGTTTGATTTTACAATACTCAGAGTATGTATAGTACGGCATTATCCTGATTTGTTTACATGTCTGTGTCCTTCTCTGGACAATGAACCTCTTTAAATTAAGAACTATGCTTCTCCTTGTATTCACAATACTGAGGGTTGTCCCTGACACAGGGCAGGCGCGCAAATAAACATTGACCATATAATAAGTGAGTGTATATGTGATTTAAATGAGTGAAGACATCCCACCTCATAAAATGAGATGCTTATTTTCTGTAGGAGAAAGTATTCCAGTCACTAAAACTCCATTACCCAAGATGGATAGCTCTGTGCCCTGGAAAACACAGAGTGAAGCGGATTACAAACGGCACGTCCTCTTCTGTGGAACAGAGGTTATCCAGTCCAGGGGAGCTTGCTCCGGGCCTGCGAGAGCGGTGGTACTGCAGACTGGTTAGTTAGCATCAATTACTTCATTTTGTTATTTTAATGAAATATTTTTGTTCAGTTTGTCTAGTGTCTTAAATTTATTAGGTAAGGAGCAGTCTTTAGATAATAAATCAAATATATTAAATCTGCATATTTTAAATCTGGTTTTGAACTGTGGCATCTGCCTTTTAAAAATAATAATATTAATGACAATAATTACTATTTGTGTGCTTTGTAGTTTACAAACTATTTGCACATATCACACCAGCAGAACAAAGATGACTACTGTTCCTCCTTTGTACATTAGTAGTCTGGGGTCCACACAATTCAAGTGAAATTTAACAAATCACACAGCCAGTAACTGACAGAACTGGACCTAACCCCGGCTCTAACCCCAAATCCCAAGCTCCTTCTAGGAAGGGCTAGTAAATGAAAACTGGACATTGAGAAGTATTAGATATTGAGTGCACAAGTATCTACTGAGCCATTTAACTTACATTCAAGTGACTTCAGTATGTACGTGTGTGTATGTGTAAGTGTGTGTGGGTGTAGGCGTGTGCACGCTCATGAGTCATTTCCTTAAAAGGAACCTATATTTGGAAAAGCTGTGCTCTGCCCGCAGTTGAGTGCTCCTCTATGTCTGGGATGCACTGAAATTGAAATTAGAGGGAAGGAAGGCCAGAGAGTAATAGCCTCTGAAATAGATATTTCCATTGTCGCCCTTAGGTATTTTCACAGTCATCCTTTAATTGCATTTGGGTCTAAACACTTTAAATATCTCTAGAGAAAACCAAGGCAATGTTGAGGTTTAGGAGAGCACTACAGTAGGATTTGTCACCCTGAGACGGTGGGGTGTGTGTTTGCCTTTTCAGGATTCAACACTGCAAAGGGGGACCTCGTGAGATCCATTCTCTATCCCAAGCCAATGAATTTCAAGCTGTACAGGGATGCCATCCGGTTCCTCCTGTGCCTCGTAGGGATAGCCACCATCGGGATGATCTACACTTTGTGTGTCTACGTGCTCAGTGGGGTAAGCTGCTTTTGTTCTTTTACCCCGTGCACACGTACACTCATCTTTACGTATTTTATACTCTAGATGTTGACCTCAATCTAAGGTGTGGTTTATAAATCTGGAAAACAAAGCCAAACACTGAAACTTGCCTCTATACGCCCAGCTCTCCAATATTAGCAATTCATCCCCAAGTTCCATAGTAACAGTTAGACCTAGTGGGATAAAACTTTGTTAAGTTTGTGGAAGAAGTCAGAGGGGGGTCTCCCAGGCACCTTCAACTTTTTTTTTTCCAATTAAGGTGAATTGGGGTGACAACGGTTAGTAACATTACATAGGTTTCAGGTGTACAGTTCTGTAAGACATCATCTGTATATCACATTGTGTGTTCACCATCGAGGCACCTTCAACTTTTGCACCAACCAGGTGATTTGCCCTCAGCCTCCAAGACTTCAGAGCACTTCTCTAGATCTCTATCTCTTTAGCCAAGAAGAACTTGTAAGACAGCTCAAATAAGGATGACTTACTTATTTGCTCAAGAAACTCAACTTTCTGAAAGACATGAAGTAATAGTATCACAAAGATTAACGTTACTTCAACAACTAGAGAGTAAATTTGGAGATCAAAACAAGAAAAAGGCATCTCAGATTCAAGCAGCTGAGACTGCTTTTAAAAGAAACCTTAGTCTTTTGAAGAATATAGAAGGAGCAGAAAAGTCTCTACAGACCTGAATTCACCCACTTCCCCTACCTGAGGTGTTTTCTCTTGAGACTCTTTATTGAGCATCAGTAGGAGAATACTCGTATATGCCCAAAGATGCTCAACATCACTAATCATCAGAGAAATGCAAATAAAAGCCACAATGTGATACAACCTTACACCTGTCTGATTGGCTATCATCAAACAACAAATGCTGGCGAGGATGTGGAGAAAAGGGAACCCTTGTGCACTGTTGGTAGGATTGCAAATTGGTGCAGCCACTATGGAAAACAGTACGGAGGTTCCTCAAAAAATTAAAAATAGAACTGCCTCATGACCCAGCAATTCCACTTCTGGATATTTATCCAAAGAAATCCAAAACAATAATTTGAAAAAATATATGTACCCCTAGGTTTACTGCAGTGCTGTTCGCAACAGCCAAGATATGGTAACAACCAAAATGCCCATCAATAGGCAGTTGGATAAATTGTGGTACATTTATACAATGGAATATTGTTCTGTCATAAAAAAGTATGAAATATTACCATTTGCAGCAACATGGATGGACCTAGAGGATATTATGCTAAGTGAAATAAGTCAGACTGAGAAAGACAAATACCATATGATCTCACTAATATGTGGAATCTAAAGAACAGAATAAACGAACTAACAAAACAGAAATAGACTCATAGATACAGAGAACAAACTGATATTTGCTAGATGGAAGGGGGTTAGGGGAAGGGTAAGAAAGGTGAAAGGATTAGGAAATACAAATTCATAGTCACAAAATAGTCACAGGGATGTGAAATACAGTATGGGGAATATAATCAATAATGTTATGAAGACTATGTAGGGTGTCAGATAGGTACCAGACTTAACAGGGGGATCACTTCATAGATTATACAAATGCCTAACCACTGCTCTGTACACCTGAGATTAATGTAAAATAATATTGAAAGTAAACTATATATATATATATATATATATATATATATATATATATATATACACATACACACAGTCATGGGGTGTAAAATACAGCATAGGGAATATAGTCAATGGTATTGTAACAGCTATGTACAGTGTCAGATGGGTAGTAGACTTGTTGGGATTATCCCTTTGTGAGGGGTGTAAATGTCTAATCATTACATTTTGAACACTTGAAACTAAAAAAAAGAAACAAAGAATACTTTCCCAAATAGGAACAGTTTCTTTTAGGAAGAGCACTATACCCTATTGGTGTTAAAAATCAAAATGAAGCAGAAAATACCACTGGAAACAAACGATAACTTCTTCACATACTATTTCAAAAAACCTATTTAGTAAAGCTAAATATTAAAGAATATGCACATTATTGCAGGAATTTTAGGAATTGAATATATTCATATTTTCCTATTATATCCTCAATGGCAGTAAAGATATGAGAATCTACTGGTAAGTCTCAGGTTACCGCTTAAAGACCTACTACTATTTCCAGCTCATGAATTTGCTTTCTATCAAACTCATGGCAGTGTTAAAAACTAATATTGAAAGGTGGACTATTTATTAAGTAAATTGCTAAATAAGTTAAAAAACAAAAAACAAAACAAAACTTTATTAAGCTATCAACATGCTTCTACTCTTGCACACTTTTCTTACACTATTTTTTTGTTTTCAGTCTGAGAATACATTTATTCCAATAATGTAGTATTGCATAGCTATGAAATGAGGAATTTAAAACCCAGATACCCAGTACTGGTGAAGGTACATGGCAAACTGGTACACTGTTCTCTGCTGGTAGCTTATAAATCGTTACAAGCCTTCTCATTGCACTTTGGCAAAATGTATTGAAAGCCACAAACATGTTCATACCCTTGACCCATATTTGACCTGCTCATAGTATTTCTAGGAATTTGACCTGAACAAGTAAACAAAAAGAAGGAAAAACTCATATGCACAAGCCATACATGATTGATTTATCTGTAATAGTGAGAGAGTAATGTATCTTCCAGGAACCTCCGGAGGAGGTGGTGAGGAAAGCCCTGGATGTCATCACAATTGCAGTTCCTCCTGCTCTGCCGGCTGCCCTGACCACAGGCATCATCTATGCCCAGAGGAGGCTGAAGAAGAGAGGCATCTTTTGCATCAGCCCCCAGAGGATCAACGTATGTGGACAATTAAACCTTGTCTGCTTTGACAAGGTATGTGTGTTTCATCCTCATTCTCATCCCTACTTTTATCATCATTGTCACCATGTGTAGGTGCTTTGACTCTTGTGCAACAGGAAACATAGGATTTGTGTACCTGACTTCATTTTATATCTGGTTCGCTGTGTGATATTGGAAAGATACGTCTCTTTAGCTCTCAGATTCTAGGGTTTAAGGAAGGGAGAGTAGGTACTGAGTAGGTGAATCTTTTAGGGTCCTTCCAGCTCCGATAGTCTATGAAACACAATTAAAATAGCAGTCTGTGCCTCTGCAGTCAAAACCCTCATACAAACATTTAAACCTTTACTATGGTTACTGCTGTATCCCTAATGTTAAGAATATTGCCCGGCACAGTTGGTGCTCAATAAATATTTATTGAATGAATAAATGAATAAAAAAGGGAAGACTATATTTAGCTGTGCCTTACTATGAGACTTGGTTACAATAAAGTCCCAAATCAAACCCTTATATATTTTTCCATCTGCAGTGTATTGCTTACTTATGCTTGATGATATGCCAGTTACTACCTTCTCTTGAATCTATTCTTTCAGTCTGCATACACATACGCTGGGGTGAAGGTGGGAGCTGTGACAGGATAAGATGGAAATGAAGGGGTGTTTTGTGCCTGAGTCTTACTTTATAAAGGTGACTGAGTGATGACAGGGAGAGGTCAATGCCATTGAAAAACAAATTTAATGTTACTCACAGTCCCCCCAGAAAGAAGAGGCACAGCTCACCATGCAGGGCCACAAAAGGAATGCCAGGTTTTGATCAGGAAGCAAAGCAGGAGTGAGGGGACTGCTTAGGTCATGGCCTTTATTAGGGTTTCTACAGGAAAGGCAAGACAGGGCAGGCTAAGCAGCTGATGATTGGCTAATCTGAATGATTTGGATGAGTTTGGGCTATAGGAGTGGTCCCTAGTTGTCCGATACTTGGCCCTGGGATGATTAAGGCAGAGCAATATTGTCTCCTGGGCTGTATGGCCAGGCAGAGGAGGGGTGACTCCCCACTGGTTAGTTTGCATATCAGAGGCGTGCTCTTGGCGAGTCCTGTGCTACCTCCACGAGTGGACTTGCCCTGAGGAGGTAGTCTCTCTCCAATTAGAAAGGTTTTTTAAGATGTCAAAACATCACAATATATAGAAAATTTAAAAATATGTACAATACAAGGGCATTGTAGGCAGTGAAATATGCGCAAAGGCATAGAGTCAGGAATGTTTGTAGACCTTGAATGTCTGGCTAAGAAATTTTTACATACTCTTTAGGTAGTGGGAAGCCACTGAAGTTTTAATTTTTATTGTTGCCTTTTCTTTCCTTAATTTTTTTATTGTAAAATATACATAACATAAAACTTACCATTTAAACCGTTTTTAAGGGGTTTTAAGTACATTCCCATTGTTGTACAACCATCACCACCATCCATCTCCAGAACTTTTTTCATCTTTCCAAACATAAAATCTGTGCCCATTAAACAGTACATTGAAGGTTTCTGACAGCAGAGAATTAATGGGATCAGAGCTGTATTATGTAATTATTGGAATATCAGAGACCAAGAACAGAAAGCTAACATGGCTCTTGCCACCATTTCAAAATTATTTTGTGATCAAACTAACATCATAAGGAAAGACATTTTATTTATGAGATCATAGCATCCTTGGACTTAGGGAAAAACCAAACAAACAGCAGGACAGATCATTATGATAAGAATTCGAATACAAAATAGATAATTATAAATAATTATCATTATTTTCAGCTCTTATTCTATGCCAGATATTAAATTAAGCACTTTTTTTTTTGGTATTATCTCTTTTAACCTTCACGACAACCCTACATGATGAGAACCATGTTGCAGATGAGGGCTCTGATGTTTAGAGGGATGACATAGTTTGCCCAGGTCACACAGCTGGTGTTCTAACGCAGTCCAAGCTCTTGATCATTATACTGCCCTGAGAGAATACCAACCTACCTTTTAACCAAATATGCGTCGAACAGCAAACCATTTCTTTAGAACAGTTAAAAATTCTACTGCCATTACTTATTTCTGATGGCACGCTTTGAACTTCTGCTTTAAAAACTGGGACTCCTATTTTATAGCTTTTACAGGCTTACCAAGGACTTCCATTTAGCCTCAAAACAAGCCTCTGAAATATGTAAGGCAGACATGGTTTTCTTCCTTATCACTGAGAACACTAAAGTACAAAGAGATTAAGTGCCAGCTTGTTATATAGCGGGTCTGAGCGCAGCCAACCTTCCCCAGGGCCCCAGAGCCACCTTATTGTATCCCTGCTTGAAATGCTGATCTCGATAAAATTTTGTGACATGTTTTCCTATTAGAACATACCATACTGGTCTTTATAGTGGGGAGCTAGATATTCAGAGTGAACTGAGTGTTTATTTCCGTTCAGACAGGCACCTTAACAAGGGATGGATTGGATCTCTGGGGAGTGGTGCCCTGCGATAAGAACGGGTGAGTACTGTCAGCGTCAAAACGTCAAAACCTGGAGAGAATTTTTCTGAGTTTATTTGAGCAAAAACTGGCAAGTACCAGGAAGCAAGATCTGAATGGCTCCCGAGAATAGCAATTTTGCAGCTTCTTTTATGCATTTAAAATTAAGGAGGGAACATAAGGAAGATTACTTGGAGGTGGGAGAAAGTAAGGTAAGGATTGGATTACAGGATGGTTAACACGGTTATGTGCTCTTTTGAGGGTGGTCATGCTTATTCAAAGGTGTGTTAACCTAGATGCACAAAAACAATGGACAGGGCTTGCTTAAGGCAAAGATAAACCTTGTACTAAAGAAGTTATAGGACTGGGGTGTGACTACCCACCATGACCTTCCCAGGTGGGAATTTATGCTCAGATCACCCTGTGAGGTTACTCTCCATAGAAGCCCCCCCCCCCCCTTTTTTTTTTGTCTACAGTGTCTTGGACTAAATGCACTGTAGTTTCTCTTTTCCCAGAATTCAGCATTTTCTTATGAAAACAAATAACGGAGACATTTTAGCTTCGGCTTTGATGAGCAGTCATTGCCAGAGTCACTTCATTTAATTTCCCTTTTTGAATACCTCCACTAATATTTTGCATTAAAACATGCATGTTTTCCCCTACCCCAGACCCTCTTCCATGCCACTCAGAAACCCAGGAGGTGAAGGGGAAGTTTTGAGACTGCATTCAAACTTTTGCTAAAAGGTAATCTAGCCAGGGGCCTGCTGTAGTTGGCCCAGTGTACCTAATTTGGACAACACAAGCCCATTGTCCTTCAGGGAAGCAACATTCCTTGTACAAACTGAAGACTTTCGGTGTGCTAGGTGTGCTAGTACTCACTTGTGTACACTGAATTTCTGTCAGAGAGACATCTGTGGAAGTGGCGCTACTGTACTCATTTTCTTTGGTATTGTAGTTCTGAGAACTTCACCTTTGGCTGTTGCAAATTCCTCAGTTTGGGCCGTTTTCAGCTCCATGTGTTGAAGATTTGCACATTCCTCTCGTGGCGCCCTCTTGTGGCCACGCCTGAGTTTACTTCTCTGCCTGCTTATTCTCTCCACTGCCATCTCCAGTGCGATCAGAACAGGAAATCGTTGAAATTCTTTTTAAATGAAAGTATTTCCTTCTCACACTTACAAATTAATCACAAAGCATTTTTTTCATAAAAGGTGCATTGTGGTTCCTCTGCATATGCAGATGACACAAATTTATCCGTAAAATATTTTAATTACAGGTATCTAATATATTTTTCATATTAAAACATTAATGTAAAATATTTATAAAGAAGTCTACTTCCTGGGTTAAAAAATTAATCCTGGGGCTTTTAAGCACTTTAGTCTACAAAAGCAGCCCTTTATAAATTTTCAACTTTCTAAAGTTCTTTTTATTTTCCCTCAACAATGGTTTTGCATATATACCTGGTCTCCTTGTTCATTAATATTTTTCTGTTTCAGGTTCTACAAAAAGTGTATACATTTATTGAAATATGTGAGCATCTTGAGAGCATTTTTTTCTTATTTTTATTTGTGTCTCTAATGCTGTAGCGCCATGCCAAGTACATATCGTAGATGCATAGCAAATATTTATTCATCTGAAATGAACTAAACTCGTTCCATCTTTTGAATGCTCTTCTACTTATTGAATTGACATCTAGCTTATTTACCAAGCTTTCTGTTTCTAAAAGCAACTTGTTAAATTTAAATAAAAACAATTGATATAACATTTAAGTTATTGATTAGGCCCACTGCTCTTCCTCCCTGCCTTCCTTCAAAAAGGTAAAAGTTGACTTCAAATGACTAAATGAAAAATTAAAATTTTTAATTTAATTGTCAAATTTAATTTATAATGAGAGAAAACGGATTCCATTCTAAGTAAGAAGTCAGCACCTGACCAATAGGCTATTAAATATCTCCCTCTGCAAGGTGAGCTCATCTCTTATAATTCTCATCTTTTCCAAAAAAGCCCTGCCCAATGTGCCTGACACTTCAAGAACCGTCGGAACACTACCTAGGCTACCTGTGCTTCATAGATTATAAGCATTCAAATAGAAACACAATGATGGGATGACAGAGAGTTCTATTTATTTGTTGTGCAAACCAGAGCCTGGCCCAATCCTCAGGAACTCAGAATTACGTATTCAGAATTACCTATTCAGAATTACCTACTGATGACAGTGTGTGTGCCATCTTAAAAATAAGATTCCTTCTTTCCTGATCTGTGTTTGCTTTTCAGTGTGAGCTTAAGATTTTGTGTTAATCACACTGCTGGTGATCACTTCCTTTTAGATGTTTATTAAAACACCAGGAACATGTTATAAACCACTAAGGTAACTTGATCCTTTGATATGTAATAATAAATATGATTAACAGGGTCAGTAATCAGCCAAGAGGTTTTGAACTCTTAGAGATGCTTGAATGAAGAAGCTAAGAAGAAATATGGCTGAATTACGAGTTAACACTGTGATATGGATGCTTTTAAGAACAGAAGGCTAGAGTAAACTAAGGCAGCATTTACAGAAATGCAGTGTCCATAGCATGAGAAATAATACGAGTAATCTGACCCTGGAGATCACATTTTAAGATAAACTATGACATAATAATTTTTTCAAGAAAGAGTAGTTAGAAAGGTGAATGGTTTGGGAACTGCAGATTGAAGGCACAGCTAGAGGTTCCTGGGTAACTCCAGAGGAAGGGAGGGTACAGCAGAGCTGGTCTACAGAAGTTGACATGTAGGGGAAGGAGAGCAAGTAGATTCTATTTTCATTGGCTCCAAGAAGCAGATTTTGCCTTGATACAGGAAATAACTTCTGCCATCAGATGTCTTCCTAGGACAGGCTGCTTTGTGAACCATCTACTGTGCTACACATTTAAGAAGGGACTGACAACAAGGTTGCAGAGGACATTCCTCTAATGGGCCAGAGGCTGAACTTGATCACTTCAACCCTGAATTAGTGAAAGCACCCTGCATGTGACATTTGAATTGTATCTCAGTAGGTTTAAATGGAGCCGTTTTCTATAGGAAGCGATGGTAATGATGGCTGCAATATGGACACTAGATGCCAGGGTGGAAAAGGGAGATGCAGTGTCCTTTGAAAAAATATTTTTTAGAGTTTATTTCTTTACCATTATGGTCTTTCAAATTTCCAGTATGAAATCATTCATTTATTCACTCATACATTTGTTGACTGCCTAATTTTAACCAAACATCAAGTATGTTGGAGAGAGAGAGATCCAGAAGACACGGCAATGCCCTGAAGGATTGACTGAGGGAGATATATGTGTACACAAATAGCCGTAGCATCAGCGAGGCTGTTCTGTCTCACAGCATTGGAAATAAAGTGCTCTGGTAGTTGGAGTGGGAGTGGGGGTGCTTAAAATTAGGGGTGATACCTCTAGTTCCTTCCATGACTCTGGAATTAAAATGGACCAGAGAAAGGGTAAGGGAAAGACGGAAAAAGAGCTTGAAAAAAAACCTTTCTCATACCCATTAAACTCATGTATGGATGGTGGCTGAATGAAGCACTGTTAATTTGGGGGTTGGGGGGTGGAGAGTGGGAATGTAATGTAATAAAGCATATTTTTAAATAAGATAGTCACCTCCAGAAGCTCCATTTCAACATGGAGGAATAAGACTGAAGCCCCTTTCTTTTTTTCCTTTAGTTTCCAGGAAGTCTACAGCTTTGCCTCAGGCAGGGCTTTGCCATGGGGCCCACTGTGTGCCGCCATGGCTAGCTGCCATTCTCTGATACTTCTCAATGGGACCATCCAGGGAGACCCTCTGGACCTCAAAATGTTTGAAGCCACCACCTGGGTAAGTCTCTGGTCTGAAGAGAATCTATGAAACTTATTCAATGTCAGAGCAGCACAGGTTTTATCACTGCTATTCCATATTTATAAAGTGTGAGGTCTCCAATATGGAGTACCTATAGCAGTGAGAGGCAAACCAATCTAAGCCTGGTTTCCTCCTATGGACACGATATCTCCATTGTAGGGTTATTGTGAGGATTAAATGGAATAATGCAATTAAAATATTCCTGGTACTGTGCCTGGCACACATTACAGACTCAATAGTATTAATGTAATAATGATTATTAAATAACTATTACCCACATCTTCAGATTGTAGCATGAGCAATGTCTGGTTTCAAAGTTTTCTAGAACATGATTAGGAAACATCACAGTCCCCCATGCTTAGATAACTCATTGTTACCAGGAGTTTTAGTCCTATCAATTTTGTGTTGATTTTGTTTTTTAAGACTGGAAACAATAAAAAGGAAAATATGCGAGCTTTTGTTGAGACGTTGAAGTAGATTTAAGAGCAAGTGCTGTCATTCAGGAAGAAGAATCTGACTTCCCTTGGTTCTAGTTTTAGCTCTGGTCTGACTGACCGCTTGACCCTGTCAAGTCATCTCTCTTGTTGGACCTTGGCTCTCATGACCTTGAAATGAGGGGATAGGAGTAGACCAGTGTTCACATAAAACAAAACAAAAAAGCTAGAATCTTTTCTTAAAAGGAAACCTTATTCAGAAGCACCTTATGAAAAAAAGAATAGTTGGAGTTACTCTGGTTGAGATAGAAGATGGGGAGTAAAGAGAAAGCTTAGGGAACACACCTCCCCACCTACTTAGCCACAGCCCACCAGCACCCCTTGCAGCCTAGTGAAGCTCTGGGCCCCACTGAAGGAGACAATCTTTAGGGTCCCTTTCAACTTTAGTAGGGCATTGTCCTAAAGCAGTCTGATATGGTTTTGCCAATCCTCCATCCCTTCTGGGTTACTGTTTCTGTATCTTTAAGTAGGGATTGCAATTTCCTCTCTGAGATTTTTTTTTCAGCCACTCAATAAGATGATTACAAAGCATTTTGACATCTTTGGGTAAAAGGTTTTTTGACTATAACTTAGTGTCATTATTATAGCAATTACTGTGTGTTTACTGAACATCAACCATGTACATCCACAGTCCCTGCTGTGCCATACCCTGAGGACCATCGATCCAAATTAGACAGAGAGGGAAGAGCAGGAACGGCAGTGAACTCCAGGGAAAGAAAGACAGCAAGGTTCTTCCTCACACACAATAAGTCTGGTTATTCATGCTCACTATTTTCAAATTAAGATCTTCAGAAATGGAGACCGAGCCCTTTATACAGCACATTCCAACAGAGAAAGCAGGATAAATTGAATGAATAATTCAGAAGTATCTGCCCTTCAAGTTCTACAGTATTTTCAATGCATTATTTTTTTCTGTGGTAAAATAAGACTAGTTCACTTCCATCTAAGGGAGGAGACACCGGGCATACATTGACGTGGTCTGAGGGTGTTTTCCAGGGAAGGGTTTGAGCCTAGTCTCAGTGGATGAACAGGATATAAATCTCTACAATGAAGTATCCCATTTGTCAAATAGGAAATGACTATATCTGGGGAAGATTTCAACATCAAGGGAGTGCCAGCACATGCCATGGTAATTAAGCCCTGCAAAACAGCCAGCCAGGTAAGCCTTCATTGCTATGTACCCCACAACACCAAAACTCAAGGGGAAAATACCATCAGGCCCACAATTTTGAAAGGTCACAGATGGATTTTCAACATAGGAGACTTAAAACAATGTAGTAGATAAATGCTGTGCCTGCTTCCTTCTGTGCACACATTAAAATTGCAACTAAATTATAGAAGAATCATCCTGAAGAACCATCCAAAGTCTAGCTGAAAAGAAGTTTTATAACTAAAAATATAAAGAGGAACCTACATCAAGATTAGTAGAAGGGGCAGAGTCACGGAATGGGCCCCACACCTGTGTGTGGTGGTTGAGAATCAGTCACCCTGGTTCCTCCCAGAGGAGTGAGGGACCCCAGCCCCCCACACAAGTGTCCCCAGGCTGAAGTACTGGTGCTGAGAAGAGGAGCCCCCACAATATCTAGCTGTGAAAACCAGTGGGGGTTCTAACTGTCTGGGTGGAAGGCTTTGGGGAAACCCAAATGTCCTTTTAAACGGCCGGCGAACAGACTCACTCGCATGTACTCACCTTGGGCTCCAGCGGAGGGATGGTGACTTGTGGGGGCTCGGAGACATGGTGGGGGGCACACTGAGGTGTGTGGCTTCAAGGGGAGGACTAGACGACAGTTGAAATTTTCCCAGTGAGAGGTCCACCTTTCATGCAGCCTGCAGGTGGACGCCATCTTTTCTGTGTTGAGCCTTCGCCTTCCGGCCAAATCTGAATCTGATTGGCCTAGTGAGCTCTGCTGCTCAGCTCTGCTGACTCACTAGGAACCTGCCCCACCCAACTCCCACCCGCCAGAGGCACTTTTCTTCTGATTGCAGCCAGCCCTGCCCCCATTGCATTCTTTCTTGGAAAACTATCGCGTCCGGCAGACCCTAGGCAGGCAGCGATGGGTCTCAGTGTGCTTTGAGACTTGTGCTGAGTCTCTCCAGCTCAGCACTGGCACCACACCAGAATTTACGTTAACGTGGTGACCACAATTCTTCCCACTCTAGTGACTCCCTGAGACCCTGAGACCCTACCTCATTCAACTTGCATACCACACAAAGTGTTACCAGTGGCTGAACCTTAAGGGAGCTGGCAGGTAGCAGCAGGTCTTGGGGTGTCCTGGCCTTTTGCAGAGCTACCCTGGACCCAGTATTGGTTACAGCCATCTCCAGTTCACAGCGTGGCCTCTCCCACGTGCCTCTAGGTTTAGCACAGGCAGTGAAAAACCACAGATCACTTTGTAGCTCCTACCAGGTAGATCCTGGCTAGTTACAGGCACTGAGTGCCCTGGGCCTGCACTGGAGCCCCTCCCAAGAGACCCCAGAACCAACATACCTGGAGGTTGGCTTCAGACAACAGCAGAGCACCACCCAATTAGCCCCACAAGCATCATACACAAAGGGCGGTCTCAACAGACACCAAAACCCCCTGGGACAAAAGTCCCACTGGGTAAGCACCCCACAGAACAGTGCATAAACTGTGGATGTGGCCAAACCCCTCAGCCAGTCAGCCTGAGGGTCAAATCCACCCACTGATGTGCCAATAGCAATCAAGGCTCAACTATAACAGGAGAGCACACACAACCTACACAAGGGAAACCCCTGTAGCACCCAGAGCAAGTGACCGGGGAGACTGTGCCAGGGCACCTACTACATAAGGCCACCCAGCCAATACTGGGAGACATAGGAGATCTACCTCATACATAGACACAAACGTGGAGAGGCAGCCAAAATGAGGAAACAAAGAAATATGCCCCAAATAAAACAATAGGAGAAAACTCCAGAGGGAAAAAAAAACCACACACACAACTAAATGAAATGGAGGCAAGCAACCTACCAGAGACAGAGTTCAAAACAAAGTTTATAAGCATGCTCAAGGAACTTAGTGAGAACTTCAACAAAGAAATAGCAAGCATAAAAAGGACATAGAAGCCATAAAAAGAATCAGTCAGAAGTGAATAATACAATAACTGAAATGAAGAATGCAGTAGAAGAAATCACCAGTAGACTAGATGAAGCAGAGAATTGAATCAGCGATTTGGAAGAAAAGGTAGCAGACAACAACCAATCAGAATAACAAAAAGAAAAAAGAATCCCCCAAAATGAGGATAGTTTAAGATACCTCTGGGAGAACATCAAGTGCAGCAATGTAGAGGTACCAGAAGAGAAGAGAGAAAGCAAGGGATTGAGAACCTATTTGAAAAAATGACTGAAAACTTTCCTAACCAGGTGAAGGAAATAGACATACAAGTCCAGGAAGCACACAGAGTCCCAAACAAGATGAACCCAAACAGGCCCGCACCAAGACACATTATAATTAAAATGCCAAAGGTTAAAGATAAAAAGAGAATCCTAAAAGCAGCAAGAGAAAGGCAATTAGTAACTTATAAGGGAGCTCCTATAAGACTGTCAGTTGATTTCTCAACAGAAACTTTGCAGGCCAGAAGGGATTGGCACAAAATATTCAACATGATGAAAAACAAGGACCTATAAACAAGGGTATTCTACCTAACAAGGCTATACTTAAAATCAAAGGACAGATAAAGTGCTTTCCAGACAAGAAAAAGCTAAAGGAGTTCATCACCACTAAACCAGTATTACAAGGAACCTTAGAGGGACTTCTTTAAGACGGGGAAAAAAAAAATCCAAATTTTGAATAATAAAATGGCAATAGTTACGTATCTATCAACAATTACCTTCAACATAAATGGATTAAATGCTCCAATCAAAAGACATAGGAGGCTTGAATGGATAAGAAAACAAAACCCTTACATGTGCTGCCTACAAGAGAATCACTTCAGATCGAAAGACACACACAGAGATGGAAAGTAAAGTGATTGAAAAAGATATTTCATGAAAATGGAAACAAACAAACAAACAAAGCTGGGGTTGCCATACTTATACCAGACAAAACAGACTTTAAAACAAAGTCTATAACAAGAGACAAAGAAGGACCCAATAATCCTACTTCTGGGTATTTATCCAAAGAAACCCAATATGCTACTTCAAGGGGACCTGAGGATCCATATGTTCATTGCAGCATGTTTATAATGGCCAAGATGTGGAGGTGGCCTGGGTGTCCATTGATGTATGAATGGATAGTCAGTGGTAGATATATACAATGGAATATTGCTTGGCCATGGATGGGAATGGGTTCTTGCCATCTCGGCAGTGTGGATGGACCTGGAAGGTACTGTGCTGAGTCGAGTGTCAGACAGAGGAAGACAGATGCAATGTGATTTCACTTATATGTGGAATCTAAAGAACAAAATAAACAACAAGTAAATCAGAAACGAAAAAAGAGAAAGGGATTTTCAGAAATATTAGATCATAATTTACTGAAGTCCACTGCCTGTCTCTATGCAGGGATAGACACAATTAACAATTCAGGACTGGTTAAAAGCCTCCTGAGAACAAAATCCCACAACTTCTGCTCATAGTTCATTCCCAAATTTAATAGTTAGAAAGTTATTAAATTATAACTAATTTAAACCCTTTATGCTTCAGGCTAAGCCTCATTCACTGGGCTGATAAACCCCAATTTTTCCATTTCTCTTAGTCATTCACTCAACTATAAAACAAACATTTACTAAGCATGAAAGAAAAATAAAAAAAGGAAGGTCCCAAATGTGTCTTCTTTGAATTTCACATGTGAAAATTGGTGAGACGTTGTTTCTCTTATTTGCTAACATAAGAATTGAGGGCAGAGTAGTTAATTCCCAATAGCTAGAAGCTATGTTGATGTGTTCCTCTCCATTCCCCATCCGTTAACCAGGTCCCAGTGGAAGGAATTGCAATCCTGCATCAGTTCCCATTCTCATCAGCACTGCAGAGGATGACAGTCATTGTTCAAGAGCTGGGGGGTGACCAACTGGCATTCATGAAAGGTGCCCCAGAGAAAGTGGCCAGCTTTTGCCAACCTGAGACAGGTAAGTGACCAGACTTGTGTTACAAGTGGCTAATTTGTATTTCCAGCCCAAATACGTCCCCTCAGCCCTTGATCTCTGAATCCAATTGCTTACTCACCAATTGGATGCCTCATTGGGATCCCAAACTCAATACCAAATGAAGCTTTCCTTTCACATTTCCTATATTTCCCATCTTGGTGATAGATACAACGACCCCCCCCCCCCCCCCCCCCCAGTTTAAGGGTTTTCCCAGATCTGTCCCTCTCCCTCAGCGCCTCTATGGTGTCAATTGCTAATCCATCCCCTGTCACTTCATCAGCCCAGGCCCTCATCTTCCCTCTACTGTATCACTTCAATAGTTGGTGAATTGATCCCCTTCTCCCAGTCTCCCCTCCCCTGATTCACCCTTTATACTCTGACTAGACTGGTTTTTCCACCACATTGTATAACTGTGTTGTCACTTTCCTGCTTTTATTCTTGTGGTTGCTTCCCATAGGCTCCAGGGTAATCTTAGACTCCTTTAGGCTCCTATATAAGGCTTTCGTGATTTGACTCTTGGCACACTTTCCAGATATGCCTTACGACTCCTATCCTCACATCCTGATGCTCCTTAAGCCAAAATGCCCTTTCCCTTCCTTCATCTGACCACTTCCTTCCAGTCTGGTATGCACACTAAGTGTTTCTATAGGATGCTGCAATTGCCTAGATCATAATAATGAGCTCACTCAATTGTATTGTTAGTCTATTGGCTATTCCCCACTAGACAGAGATCCTTAGAGCAGGGCCAGAAGTTTAATGTCTGCAGAGTCAATGCCTGAAACATAGTAGGCTGTCAATAAATGTTTGTTGATTAAATTAGAGATAAAAGAATTATACACTTGCCATCTTTTTTCCTTCTTTTTTTTTTTTTCTTTTGGACTGCTTCCTTCAATGGAAGGGTTGACCAGGAGGTCAACCCTGACAATGTGACAATGTATTTATATTTAGGGTGGGTTCCCACTGATTTGTTGCCTACCTTTTTAGATGTAGGTGTTGTGGGAAATAATTTGATCTGTTTGCAAAGAATTTCTCTACTGGTGCCAACTGAGTAAATATTACATACTAATCTTGTGTTATTTTCTGAACAGTACCAACCAGTTTTGTTAGTGAACTTCAGATTTACACGACCCAGGGCTTCCGGGTCATTGCAATGGCCTACAAAAAGCTGGAAATGGACCACCACACCACTGCCTTGACGAGGTAAAAGGGGAAGATTTTGATAAAGCAGGATGGTTTGGGGGGAAGATGTACCATACTGGACAGTGGACTCAGCAACATAGCTTGCAGGGATTGTGTGTGTGAAATGTCTCTGAACTTAGTAAACAGGAATATAGTCATTCCTGACCTGCCTAAACCACAGAGCTGATGTGAACACTCACTGGGAGAATTTAGGGGAAAGCTGTAGAAACTGTGCTGTGAACCATGACATGGTTGTACAACTTTGTGACAACAGATATATGAATATAACAATGTTTCAGAATTTGAAACTAGGGTCATGCCCCCATTTTGAACCAAATACAAGTAGCTGGGTTTTTTTTGTTTGTTTGTTTTTAATTACAGTTAGTGAATTAGTTGAAAGTTAGAACTCATAGTATTTGTCTAAAAAACAATTCTTGATAAGAAATATACAACTTAATGAGAAAAATTATAGCTTGGACTTAACACATAATCGAGGTGATTTTTATAGGAAAATGAAAGAGCTTTGAAGGGACTGTTCTAGAGAAAGTTTTGATATGTGTAGATTAAAATGGGTATGCTCAAAAGCTAAAATAGATTGGAGTATTTATTAGTTCAAATTTATTTGTTGTTTTACTTTCCCATGTTTTTAGGCTATTGTGTTTATTTTACCTTCAATGTCGTGTCCAATACTCTATGTCAGCCATTATTGGTAACACTGCTATGGAGATAATCAAGGCTTATTATGTTATTTAGGATTTTAAATTTGGGAGGTCTAACATATTTGTGTTTGACCCTGTCAGACCCTTATTATACCTACATTTTTGTACCACTTCCTTTAATACAGTAAAATGAAATTCATATGTAATATGATCTGCACATATTCTTTATAAAAATAAATATAATATCATCATGTACAGTCAAAATATGAGCAAAAAATACAAAGCATTACAAAAAGTAATAGTGCAATAAATGCTCAGCTGACTCCACTACAACAAAATAAGGCAATACGTTGCTTGCACCTGTAGGTAGAAACTTTAGGGCTGAAACTACTAGGAACTCAGACTGATACAGGTGTGTGATACATTGGAGTCTAAAGTACCATTAACATTCTTGCTGTCAGTGAGGGGACTCTGTGAAATGGTTTAAAACTCTTGGTAAAACTCTGAATAAAACAATACAATCTCCTTTCAATTTACGCGTAGTTACATTCCTCGAAAATTCACTAGAATATTAAAAATGTGCAAAAATACTTTGTGTTTAAATATAAAACAGAGCTATAGGAAATATAAATAATTTATATTTGTTAATATAATATAGTGGTATTATATATCCTATAATAATACGTACATTGTGTAGTATAATTATAGTATAATATGAACAGTATAACTCTATATTGACTTAGGAAAGTATAAACAATCTTTTAGTGTCCATGAATGTCCTGTAAAATATTCAAAAGGCACATGAAATAATTATTTTTGTGCATTGGTCACTGCAGAAAATCTTGCATATACTCGATACGTCTAAAAAATTTCCAAAATGTCCTATAGAGGCAGTACCGCTCCTGCTGAAATCACAGATATGTCCCAACCTTGTCACATCACAAATGGGCTCAAAGGCAGGAGTGGCTCATCTAAAGTCATTGAGTGTTGGGTACCTGGGCATACTGGGCCACTCTCCCTGGGGCCAGCTTACTGTGACCCTTAAAAGTGTCACTTTGTAATTCAATCAACTCAGTCACTTAAGTCATTCAAGTCAGAGAGCTAAAAGTGAATTTTGAGACTGGACCCTATGTTTTAAAGAAAAGGATACTTGGGACCAGGATGTGGCAGAATTGGGAATGGAACTTTGTTTCCTGAGAGCCTCTTGACAGATATAAATCAAGATCCTGGCTACTGTGCTGCTGCTTCTGATTATTATAATGAAATATTTGCATATCTACAAGTTTCAGACTCATGGTTTTGGGGCTGTGCATATAACCAAGTATTGATGGTGGTTGCACGTGAGCAATGGGGATGGTGAGGGCGGTAGCACACAGGACAGTACATGCATGGCCTGGCCAACAGCACTGGAATTCCAGCTTTTCAAAATCTGGTAATATCCAAACACAAGTTCACTATGATCTGATCTTGGCTCATCAGTTTGCCCCTCCTGTGTTAAAGCCACATCATCACTTTATCTATTCCTAGCTAAGTTAATTTAGCTAACCTTTGCTAATCTCTGATGTGAACAGAATATTCTTTCTGTGACATGCATGCACGTGTGTGTGTGTGTGTGTGTGTGTACTCAGAATGGTTCCAGCACAGATATCATCATTTCTTTGAGGGTTCTTGGCCTGCCTTATGCATATTTCATCCTTTAAAATTCACATGGATTTGAAGAACATGAAGTATAGTCATAAGAATGACAATGCTCCCTTTGTGTTACACTCCCCGTTCTTTAGATGCTTCAGGAAGAGGTATAATGTCCATGTGCGAAGCAGGATAAGATAGCATGCTATTCCAAGTTGCCGAGCTTGAGACCCCTCTAGGGACTACTTTTCCTCTTAGACCCTTTTCCATGAAATAAGAAAGAATGGCTTATGGCAGTCCAGAGCAAATGTTTAGAGATGGTTAAGTAGTGAATATGAACATACCCATGGCGAGTGGTCCAACTTGGCAGGAGATTAGGGGGCATGAAGAATTTAGTCATAGATGAACTTGAAAAGATAATTTGGAACCAGATTATGAAGAGACTTAAATGCCAGATTCAGAAGAATAAGATATGTCATTTCCCGAGCCTGCTTTGAGATAAATAGTCCAAACTGTGTCCACTTCCTGCCACTCTGGTGGAGGTGTTAGTGTCCTGGGAGCATCATGCCCTTGGCCCATGTGAGGCAGACGTGGAAAGCAAGACAGGTGGTTTTTCTGGGTACTGCTTTCATCTGTATTTCACCCAGATAGGCAGAGCTGGTGTCTTGTTCTTGTGTGTGCTAGAGGTGTCTGAGTCTCAGATAGATGAATCATGGAAGAATCTTTGAGCCCCCAACCCCAAATGTACTCCCCTGCACTTGGTCCTGTGGAATGTCTTGGAATGTCCTTGTGGTGGACGAGAGCTTCAGAGACCTCACTTGCTGCAAAAACATTCTGTAGAAGAGCCCTGTTACCAGCTTGGTGGGGGTGGGGGAGGGGGTGGTTGGCCTTTAAGGGAGACTTTTTTTTTTTTTTTTTTGAGATTATGGTCTTGTACCTCCTGGGACTAATATGGTATTGATTATAGCTTTTGTTTCTAGAGAAACTGGCATTTTATTTGCCCTGTGCCTCACTTATTTTTCATAATGTTTTGTACCAGAGGTAGAACAACTCTCTGGTGGTTGCCAACAGGTGAGGTGATGAAAATCACCTCAGCAGATGGAAGAGATCTTTGCGGTCATTTAGTTCATTCTCTACGAAGGTTAAAGCAAATCTTTTGCTTAATAAGTACTCTCTCTTCTTCTTGATTCAGTCAGAGTAAATGTCTCAGTGTCCTTTGTGTCGCCTTCCTGCCTTGATAGTTCCTGATACATATTCAGTGCCTCAGGAATGGTGCTTGAATTAGTGGGTGGGAACTACTCTGACAGGAAGATATTTGTCTTTGTTTTACTTCCTGTTAGAGACACTAGAATGTGCTATGTCTGTTCAATTATATATATAATTCCAGGGACAAGGTAGAATCAGACCTGATATTTCTGGGATTGCTGATCTTGGAGAATCAACTGAAGGAAGAAACAAAACCTGTTCTGGAAGAGCTCATCTCAGCCCGGATAAGGACAGTAATGATCACAGGTATAGAACAAAGTAGAAAACAGTAAGAATTTGATGTGGAAACAGACACAGATTCACTCATTTAGCAAATATTGTTGACTACCTTCTATGGGCCAGACACCATTCTACGTGCTGGAGATGGGCAACAAAAAGGCAAAATTATTGTTCTAACTGAACTTCCATTGAGGAGGGATGAGATAGAAAATCAATCAATCAGTCAAGTAATCAATCAATCAAATAATCAAATAAACAGGTAGCAATAAGTGTTATGACATACATAAAACAAAACAGTGTGATATGGGATAGTGCGTCTGACTGGCTACTTTAGATGAGGTGTCCTCTCTGAAAGGGGACATTTGAGATATCACTTGAATGAGAAGATACGACTCATGTAAAGATGATGATTTTTAGTTTTAAATGTTAGGAGAAGAAGAATTCTGAGTCAGCCTGGTCTGTAACCTATGCTGAAGGCCTACCAATAATGAGATCTACAATTCCGGAGATGAAAATGATGCTGTCATCTCTAGTTTTATTCCCAAACCCAAGTCATTCAAATAATGGTGAAGTGAGAAAAGATCATTCAAGACATGTGTGATTTTTTGTTGTTGAAATTTCTTAATGAATTCTTCTGAATGGAGAATAAATGATTTTCTAATGCATTCATATTTTTTGAGCATGTGTCTTCCCTTTCTTTCTCTGCTTTCATAGCCAAATGCTTTCAACTCTATTAATTATGTTACCAAGATATAATACTTCCCCACCAAAGCCCTTATTTTTTACCCCACATCCCCTAAACTCAATGCTGCTGTTGAGAACTCTAGAACACTTTTACTTTTCCTTCTGTACTTTCTCATTCCCCCATTCTTGCCTCCACAATCCAACAGACTTTTGGATCACTTTTAGTCTCTCCCTTCCTGCACCCTCAGTCGAACTTCTAGGTATTATTGCTCAGTTAATTGACTATTTATAAAATTTTCCCCTACATCATAACCCTGTTGTTTAACATAGCTTTATTCAGAACTCATATTACATTCTCATATTCTATCCTTTACCATTTAGACTTATGTAGAAATAAGAGTCGATCACTTTAATCCTCTGTCTTTACTTCTTCCTCCCTCACATTGAAATTTCTGTTTTGTTTCTTTTCTTGCTTGGTTTTGTCATGAATTGTCCTTAGATGAGATAGAAAGGTGATATGTTCTCTGATTTCTTACATATACTGGAATATCTTTCATTGCTCTGATAGGTGAATGAGTTTAGGATTTTGCAATACAATCCTTTTTTTCTTAATAATCTGTAGGTGTTTTTCCTTTGTCTTCTGGTTTGTGGTATTGCATATTACAAGCTCAGTGTCAGTCCACTTAGGTAACTTGTTCTTTCCTGAATACAATCCTTTTTCTTTAACTTTGGAGTTTTGAAATGTTACAAGAATATGCTTATATGTTTATCTTTTTTAATTAATTTGGTCTGAACATAGTGAGGACTTTTAAATCTGTTTTCTTTCTCTCAGGAAAATTTCTTCTATTGTTCATTTAATTATTGCCTTTGTTCTCTCTTTCATTTTTCCCTTCTGGAATTTCTGTCATTCACATGACAGGCCTCCTGGATCTATCCTCTCAGTTTCTTATCTTTTTTCTTGTGAATGTCATATTTTTATATTTTTGCTTTGTGCTTACAGGGTTTTTTTTTTGTATCCAGTTTTTTTTCAAACCACAAACTCAGGTCACCAAAATGACCATTATCTTCTTCAAATCACCTGTTTATTGTTAAATTCTTAAATCATGTTTGGCATGGGAGTGACTCTAGAAAACCTTATTGATTTTTTTTTTTTTCAAAATGTACATTTTATCTGTTTCCAGCAGCTGCTCTACTTTACCTGTCAAATGTTCTGGTTGTTTTGCCTGATATTTTCCTATCTAGCTGCTGGAGTTTTCTATTTCTCTTCAAACGACTGAGGCTTAGGCCTGGGCAGCAGATCCTAAACAGTAGAACTCTCATAGGTGGTAGATGCAAAATGGGCCTGTGTTGCCAAGCAGATTGACGGCTGGTGTCCTGTGGGGCATGTGAAGTGAGCCTCTTAGTCTCAGGGCTCCCTGTGCTCTTTCAACCTCAGAGTAGAGCAACTCCTTCCCACTAGATAGCTCTTTCATGTATCCTCATAAGTATTTTGGCAGAAACCTAGGAGAAATCATGCTAAGGATAGACAATCATATGTTATATTATTTACTTTTAGTAGTTGCGGTAAGAAATACAATATCCGTATCTACCAGTTCAAGAAGCCTTACAACCATAAACATATCTTACGTTCTTTTCTTTATATTATAGTTGTCATATGTATGACAGACAATGAAAACCCCACTAGGCAATGTTAAAGTTCTTACTTTCAGCAGTCAAGAGTTAAAGAACATTAAGTTAACAAACAAACAAACAAACAAATAAAACCTTTTATTTATCCAGGTCTTTATTATTTGTATTACTGTTTTCATTCCTTATGTTCTGTTTCCCTCTGGTATCGTTTCCTTTCAGCCTAAAGAATTTATTTTAGCATTTCTTTTTGAGCGTGTCTGCTGACAAAAAATGATCTTAGTTTCCCTTCATCTAAGAATGTCTTAATTTCTACTTCGTTCCTGAAGGATATTTACATTAGCTATAGGAATCTGAGTTGACAGATTTTTTTTATTTTTTGCACTTTAAAAATGTTATTCCACTGTCATCTTGCCTGTATGGTTTTTGATGAGAAACCTGTGATAATTTGCATCATTATTCCCTTATACGTAATGTATTGTTTTCTCTAGCTACTCCTAAGATATTTTTTTATCTTTGGTTTTCAGCTGTTTCATTATGTGTCTGGATGTATTTCTCACTCAGTTGTTAGGGGTATACTGAGCTTCTTGAATCTGTAAACTAAAAATTTTTAAATCATATTTGGTAAGTTTTCTGATATTATTTCTTCAAAAGATTTTTTTATTTTTCCTGTTCCAGTGTCTTTCTCCTCTTTTTCCTGGACTCTAATGGCATAAATGTGAATCTTTTTGATATTTTTGAGTCTCTGTTCTTTTGTTTTTAAAAATTTCTCTCTGCTTCTTCAGATTATATAATTTTTATTGATCTATCTTCCAGTTCATTGACTCTTTCTCCTGTCAGCTCCATTCCGATATTGAGTGCATCCAGTGAATCTTTTTCACTTCAGTTATTATATTGTTAAAGTCTAACGTAGCCATTTGGTTCTTTTGTATAAAGTATATATTTTTTCATGTTTAGAACGTCTATATCTTCATTTACTTCAAAGAGAATTAACCTTTACCATGTGAAGAGGGCTTATAATAGCTGCTTTAAAACCAGTGTGTGATAATTCCAACATCTGAATCATTTTGAGATGGGCCATTGTTGATTGTTTTTTCTTGAGAATTGGACAGACTTTTCAGGTTTTTTGCATGTTGAGTATCCTAAATATTTCAAACATGATGTTTTGAGACTGGATCCTGTTGAAGTTCTCTGGAGAATGTTGAGTTTTTTTGTTTTAGTGAACAAAACTCTGGGACATAGGAGATGATTAATATCATTGTTCAATTCTTGAAGCCTTTGCTATCCTTCTTTGGGTTTGTTCAGCACACATACAGCTCTGGGTTGGTGCTTGAGACTTTATATAGAGTTCATAACTTTGAATTGATTTCCCTGTCTAGCTCTTTCCTTTCCAGGATTTCCCCCATAACTCTTCAGCCACAGAAACCACTTTTCCTAGTTCCTCTGGCCAGAAAGACTAGATTTCTCCGAGTTTTAGCAACCGCTGTAGATCTAGGACTAGGACTCATACTCAGGTCAAACAGTGTGAGGGGAAAGAGAAAAGAGGCCAAGAATCTCACTACTTTGTAGGTTGTTTCTCAAAATTTGACTCTCTTCCACATCCTTCTTGCTTAAGTTTACTTTTCAAAGTTTTGGGGTAGTTACTTTTTGTATTCTGTCCAGAGTTTTCTACTGTAGTCAGTAGGAGAGATAGATTGTAGTTAGCTTACTCCATCTTTGCTGGAAGTGGAACCACCAGATACTATATTAAACCAGTAAGGTCTTACTAAGCATTTACTAAACTTTTAACAAATGACAGAAATGGATTTGAATTTTGCCTTTTTATTTTTCCTTCCCACTCTTTGGTAAGTCATAAAATAACCAGATGAAAAGCAACAAGAACCAGAAAAGGGACTGTGAAATCACGGAAGGTCAGAGCTGAGAGACACCTTATATATTATTTTTCTTCACACCTAAAATAAGGTCTTAACTCATTACCCAAGTTTTCTAGGCCCTATATAAATTGGTTCTATCTCTTCAATTTATTTTAGGATACTCTTCCTTTTTTTTTCTAGGTGACAATCTTCAGACTGCAATAACAGTGGCCAGAAAGTCTGGAATGGTTTCTGAAGACCAGAAAGTCATTCTTATTGAAACGAATGAAACCACTGGGTCCTCATCAGCATCTATATCTTGGAAATTAGTGGAAGAGAAGAAACACATTGCATATGGGAATCAGGTATGCCTAAAAAGAGACCTTCTGTCGTACTATCTAACTTTCCTCTCAGTATTGGCTGCTGAGCAGCTTTGACTGGCAGAAGTGTACAGGTGACCTACGGTCAACATATTTCTCCAAATATCTGACACATATGCAGTGTGAAGCACTCAATGATATCAGTTTCCCTTATCTTTCCAACTGAGCTTTAAGGTATAGTGCTTTCCTGTGTGCTTGAAATAATCATTTCTTTTAAGCTTAAAAATGTTGTTGGCTCTGTATAAGAAAGAATGTAATGGAAGAGGGGGCTGTGAATCTAATTTCCCATTTTTCCCTTGCTTGCCAGCAACCCTGCTGGGTTCAAAGGGGATTTAGTCTCTAGGAGAGATACTGCTGTGTGAATTGGAAAAATCAGATTATATCTTCAGGATGGGGGAAAAAGGTTTTATTCATTTATCTTCAATATTGTCAATATCTTACCTCTATTGTGTCCTTGTGGAAGAATATTAATTTTGTATGGAAAAAAATAGTAAGTTCTCACTTCAGGGAGAGATTTGTTAAGCTGTAGTGCTTTTGTATTTCACATGTGAAATATGTGAAATGTGCTCTTCTCTGGGACTCACTGAGATCAAATCAGGACGAGAACAGGACATGAGTAAGTTTTATTCTCCTATTCACTAGAGGTGATGCCAAAGATTGATCTAGCAAAGAGAAAGTGCTTCTCTGAGGAATCAGGGCGGGATAGTGACTTTTAAAGAGAGGCCCCAGACTACCATCATTACCTTCCCTCAGGTATGCTTGTGGTTAGGCCCACTCTATCAAGTCTAAAATAACTGTGTCTTGCTTTGCAGGACAATTACATTAATATCTGGGAAGAAGTCTCTGATAATAGCAGAGAAGGAAGTTACCATTTTGCCCTAAGTGGAAAATCCTTTCAGGTTATAAGTCAACATTTCAGCAGCCTACTGCCAAAGGTAAGTTCTAAAAGGATACCAATGTCCCAGTAAAGATGATGAAACTGTCATTTACAGAGCACGATCCTCAGCAATTTCAAACCTCTAAACAGGCAAGATATACCTATTCAATGTATCATAAGGGAGGCCGATATTTGTGCAGAGCTTACTGTTGTCTAATTTCCTACTAGATTTAAAATAAGTAAACTTGAGTTTTTTATCATCTGGGGGATTAAAGTATTAGTGACTTCCCAAGTCATAAGGGTTACTTTTGGGTCGTTGTCACTATATTGCCATGATTAGGTGTCTCACAGTATAGTGGAAATCTAGCAATTATACAAGAAAGCAGGCCAGGAATAGTGGAATTCCATTAAGTTTTTGATAGAGGACCTTTAAATACAAGAGGGTCAAACTTAAAGCTTTTCTGAGGAAGAACAAACCAATAGTGGGGGCAGGTAAGTTATATATATATATATATATATATATATATATATATATATATATATATATATATATATATATAAAACATGTGAACAAGCTAGAGAAAGATTATGACCAATGTAACCCAGAGATAAATTATTCATATTCAAGTTCTCATTATCTAAGGTACTATTTAAGAAAAAAAGAATAGAGACTTTGAGGCTAACTGAACACTAAGTTGAGTTTACTACCAAGAAGAGCAGGAGGCATATAGATCTAACATAGACGAGTGTAGACTCTGTAAAATGGAGCTCAGGTGGAGGGAACTAGTATAAGTTTTTATACTGTCAAACCATCAATGTTCCATACTCCAAATTTGGCTTGGAATATTAGCTGAGTTTCACAGTTGGTCAAGCCCAGATGGTATGGTTAAGTCAAAAATAACAAATAGTTACTATTTCACCATTAGGCTGTTTTTCCACTAGTGTCTAAGAAATTGTTGCCTCGTTTCCTTCTCCTGGGATCTTGACCTCTTGTTATCTTTTCATTTCTCATACTGGTTTAAGGTTCCAGTAAGTTCAGGATTTTTTAGGACCATACTCTCTATGGCAGCTGAGCTAAATTCCTATAGGTCATCATTTTCATCAAATATTTTTACTAAGTAGTCATCTTTACTGAGTTTGGTCTCCCTGGTCACTTATCTGATGACCAATGTCTCAACGCCTGTCTTAAAATGCAAAGGAAGACTTCTTGGAAAACAATGTTTTTTTGCATGCATGGATATCATTACCCAGTCAGTATTCTGAGTGTTACCAATTATTTCATGTATGACCAGCTGACATAATAAAAATTTTGGGTTCCTTTCAGATACTGATGAATGGAACCATATTTGCAAGAATGTCTCCTGGGCAGAAATCCAGTCTGGTGGAAGAATTCCAGAAACTGGAGTAGGTTCTTTACCAATTCAGGTGGTGTGAAGTGCAATGGCGGCATGGCAGTCAGGGGGAGTGTAAGAGGTACAGGAAGTCACTCTGTTTGGCTAGGACAGTGGTTCTTAACCTGGCTGCACACAACAGTTATCTCAGGAGCTTTGAAAAAAAATAGCAATATTGGGACACTACCATCCATAGAGTCTGATTCAATTGCTCACATGGGCCTTGGACATCAGTACTTTTGCAAAGCTTCTCACATAGGTCAATTTTGTATCCAGACTTGAGAACTACTGAACTAGAACATAAGGGGCATAAAAGGATATGGTGAGAAATAAGCCTGGAAAGGTCATTTGAGCTCATCTCCTGAAGAAACTGAAAATGTAGACTTCATTTTTACAAATTATCATCAAATTTGTAATATAGGGAGATTCATATGACAAAAGATTCAAATAATCTTCAAAATATTAAGACATTCTTATGCCAAAGCAGTCTCTCCATCTTAAATCAGAAGAATATTTTTCTTCTAACACAAAGGGTCTCTACAGATAGAATGGGCAGTGCAGATAAAATGCTCATCATTTAGAACCCTTTATTTCTCATTAAAGGAACTCATGGAGTCCTGGCAGTTTCCTCTACTCCTGGTGCTGGCACACCTACCTATGAATCCTACTCATCACCACTCCACCGTCCTACTCACTTGATTCATTCACTAGGCAAACTTCTTGATTCAGAAAGCCCTGTCTTCTCTTCTTTTTTTTTTTTTTTTAAATTTTATTTTATTAAATTTATTGGGGTGACAATTGTTAGTAAAATTACATAGATTTCAGCCCTGTCTTCTCAATGTGGTTGAACACCTAGGTAGTAAACCAGTTGCCTTCCTACAGCAATGTATAAAAGAAGCACGAAAAATTCTGTAAGTGCTGTCAAATTGCTCTTACCTTAAAAAGCAAACTATCCATAATCTTGGTCAGCAATTTAAGAGGCGGCATTCTCCCAGCTGCAAACAGTGATCCTGAAGCAGGGATGCATTTTCTGTCTTCTGTCTGGGCCTGGCACCACATTTTTTAGTTGAGTGACTGCTAACATGGCAGATTTCCTTTCGTGTTACCATTAACATCAGCAACAAGTAATTCTTGTTTATCATTTTGGAATGTATAAAGCACTTTCCCGTATAGCACCTCACTGAATACGTACAGCACTTTGTGGGGGAGAAAAACAACAGTCAAAATATTAACATGATTTAGATCTTCTGGTTTCAAATCCTGTGCACTCTCTACTAAGCTATGCTGTCTCATCATATAGTTGTGAACATCCCATTTACAGCTGACAAAGCGGTTTCCTAGACAGTGAAGTGCAGGGTCTCCCTGAAACACTTGGGTCAGGAAATGGTGCCCTGGATTTCCTAATCCGTTGTAGGAAGTGCTGAGTCAAGCTTTATTTTTTTTAGTCAAACCACACTGTTAGGGAAACTCCCTTAAAGTAAATAATAAGTTTGAACCCGAAGTAATGAAGCTTATTTTATTTTTTTTAATTAGAGAAATTAACAAGTAAGATTGCTTTGATCTCCAGTAAAATTGACATGGTTCCCCTTTAGTTACTTTGTAGGTATGTGCGGTGATGGAGCCAATGACTGTGGGGTAAGTAGTTGCCAGTGTGTGGGACCATAATCTCACACTCGATTGTACTTGCCTGGAGCCCTATAGAGATAGTATCTCCTGGGATATATATACCACCTCCATTCCTCTTGGTAGAGAAACTGATACTGAGAGTTTGGGGGGTTCCTGACCAAAGCTTCACAATGACTCAGTGGCCACTATAGTCTAAGTAGAATTTGGTTCTGAAGTGCCCACTTCTTTGGTGAGGTGTCCCAGTGCCTTCTCTTTCTTATGTGTCAGACAGAGCAAAATCTGGTCATCTCCTAGCTAGTGCTTGGACCCACAGGCCACATTGTGGCCCCTTAATTGGGCTTGTCGTATGCGGTCTCAGGAGAAATGTATGTGAGTGTGCGTGGACAATAAGCTGACTCTTTGCTTTCAGGCTTTGAAAATGGCTCATGTGGGCATCTCTTTATCAGAGCAGGAAGCATCTGTGGCCTCACCTTTCACATCTAAAACTCCAAACATTGAGTGTGTACCTCACCTTATCAAGTAAGTAGGCACTTTCCACCATTGTTCTGCCAGTCAAAGACGAGGGGAACTGTGTCCTTGGGTGGGGAGGATGCTTTGTGGGAGAATGTGGTCAAACATTCTCTTTCCCAGTGGACTTACAAGGGTTAAAAATAACCCTGGGAGAGCAGTGGCATTTCTAATGAAAAATCACTGAATAGATTATTTTTAGAAGGTTGGAATCTGGAATATTTTACTGCTTTGAAAGTGTTAATCTTAGTATTATTATTTTAAATGTGTCTCCTTAGATGCTTTATAATGGTGGATTAAGAGAAACTTTCTCTTCTCCATTGGCTTTCCCGTTTTTTTTTCGGTTTTTTTTTTTTTTTTGCCTCTTTACACTTCCTTGGAATATCCTTCCCATTCTTAGTTTTCAAAACAGTTCTTTTTGCTGCTCCATCTAAAATTTCCCTTGGTGCTTTATTCCCCCCAGCCTCACCTCCGAACATGTACTTCTGCTGCATTTTATTTGAATTATAGAGATGGTTAGCACTGTGGCTGCTTTCAGTTATTATAACTAGTATATGTTTGCAGTTTATAAAGTGCTTTAATGCCTATTATCTTATACTTTGAAAAGCCTGGAGATGTAGAAATGGTGACTATGTCTTTTACAAATAAAGAAATTCAGGCTCCGAGAACTTAATTGATATTTCCTAGCTTGCACAGCCATATAGGATTGGAGATTGTATTAGAATTAATTTTGTCTAAATGTGTTTTATCTATAAATATCATACTCTTTCCACCTCATTAAAATAATGATTTGGCTAGCTCCTCCCAATGTTTGCTTTTGTTTTTTTTAATTCATGCATTCAACAAATATTTATAATGTAGACACAGTGCCAAGAACAGTTGGAGGCACTGGGGAGCCAAAAGCAAATAAATCCGATGTCCCTTGATCTCATGAAGGTTTTCTCCAGTGAGGAAGTCAGGCAACAAACACATGCATAGGTAAATCAAGGGTAATGTGAAAAGTAGGAAGATGACTGGGGCAGTGGAATTGGCTGCCTCAGGTGGTGTGGGGGAGCCTTTCTAAGGAGGTGAAGGATGAGGAGAAACTACCTTCTAGGTTGAACAAATGGCAGCAGCAAAGCCCTGCTACAGGAGAAAGCCTGGCATGAGGATCAGGCTTTGGAATCCCAGGAAACCAGTAGGACCAGAAGTAAATTCAAACTCTATTTTTTTCCAAGAGGAAAGAAATAAAGTTGGTATTTCGTAAGTACTTTATTTCATGCTTTAAATATACATCATTTACTCCAACAACAGTAGCACAAATAAACACGCTTGTTGTTTCCAGTCTATTCAAATTAGACATATGACGAATTTGAGTGTGCATATTATTTTAGTCCAGTTTTAGGAAAAGTTGCGGTGGCCGGATAAAATTTGAATGAAATGTTTGCCAAACTCCTGAAGCACCTGCATGAAAATTGCACACACACACCCCACCCCCAGCCACCAACCTGCAATCTTATTTAAATTCCTCAGTTCACAGATGAAAAAACTGTGACCAGAAGAAAGGAAATCACGTTAGTGAGTAGGGCTGAGACCTGAGACCAGTTGCCAGGTCCCCTGACTCTGAGCTGAAGTAATGCCTGCGGAGAGGACAAGAGGAGCTCTACATCTGGCTCCATCACTGGATCAAGGCCTGTGGACCTTGGACCGGGATCAGCCTTTCCTGAAAATCTAGTCATTTAGCATACTGACAGTCAGATCCCAAGGGCTCAAGGCTGTCCAGCATTTTGCTCAATAATCAAGCTTCTGATCTTTTCTCCTGAGTCAGCTGAACAGCACAGAATAACTGATCTCGTTTCTTTCCATTACTTTCATTTCATTTCTTTTTCCTTTCTTTTCTCACACAGGGAAGGACGTGCAGCTCTCGTTACCTCATTCTGCATGTTCAAGTACATGGCTCTGTACAGCATGATTCAGTATGTCGGTGTTCTGCTGCTCTACTGGGTATGACTTAGGACCTAGCTTCTTGGTTAGTGACAACTGAACCCAGGGGCTGTGCACTCTCAACTTGAAATGTTTCTTAAACAAAGCGCAAATAGAATATTTGGGCACTAACAGTCCCTCTGAAATGATCTTTATAAAGTTTTTGAAAATAAATCAGAAATAGACAGATGTACATGGGAAAAGTTGTTGGTGTGAATTGTCTGACTGACAGAGAAACTTCTTATCTAGTGGTAGATGAAGATTAGAACAGTGCAAATCACTTTCTCACTGTTGCTTTTGCCTGCTTAGACCCAGTCTCTGATTTCCCAGTTCCAGTATGTCTTTCCCCTAGTCTACTGTTCGTTAAAGATGAGGCTCGAGTTGGGGTGCTGGTAAATATTTCGTAACTGGCTCTCTCTGGAAAAACAAGCCCTGATTATTAATGTTTGCCTATTCCAGTGGTGTAAATACTCACACTGGTTTTAAGCTATCCACCTGATGTCACTTGAACGTGTAGTTGGGGAGAGATGTATAGTAGCATGCCATAATATAGTATTTGCACCATACAGACATAAGAGTTGCAAAAAAACCTCATAGGCATAGATAACAGTAAAATGTAGGAAAATGATTAGGAAGTGCTAAGTTTGAGTATTTATTACCTCTGTTTTTAGTCTAATTTATTTAATGGTAAATCTGTATAATTTAAGTTTTTATATTGGCTGTGTTTAACAACCAGTTCACAAAATTCCTGACAATCTAACAATGGACCCTCATGCAGTAGTACAAGTCAGCATATCATTGATTTCCTGAATATAGATAGGGATTTAAAATTTGGCATATCACACCACAAAAAATACATAGGTCTTGTGATGTCTCTTTCTATTTAATGAAACATAAAAGGAGAAAATACATGACTACTATATGGTCTCAACCTGTGGGGGCTTTTTCAATTAGTCAGCATCGAGCAAGGAAATTCCATTTGTGCTGGAGATATCTAGATTCATCTCTATGTCTTGCCCTTTTGCTCCTGGGTTGTAATTTTTAGTTTTGTTATTTTCAGATTACCTATG
Organism: Rhinolophus sinicus; assembly: GCF_057876585.1. NCBI lineage: Eukaryota > Metazoa > Chordata > Mammalia > Chiroptera > Rhinolophidae > Rhinolophus > Rhinolophus sinicus. The sequence goes on along the minus strand of NC_142517.1, from coordinate 55,952,043 downwards.
TCTTTTCCCACTCAACAATGAAGGAATTGGAGAAAAGAGTATTTATAAGAGTTAGGCTCTATTTTGGAATCACAATAACTCTCGCTCAAAAGTAGAGTTAAACATGGTCGTCGTTATCTCCTTTCCACCAAGGGGTGGGGGTGGGGGGGGCAAGGAAGTAAGTTACTTGAAATCAGTAAGACCTAAACATTTTTTTCCTGAAGAATATCAGGGTGATTTATCAGGACTTTCTAACAACAGCCAAGAATACAGACAGTTGATTTAGTTATTTTCATTTTTCCATCAGTAGAATATTGGTAAGATCACCACACATTTGTCACTTTTTACTACTGGGAATGCACTGTTTTGTTGTACCTGAACAACCCCAACTTTTCTGCTAACAAGTAGAAAAGACAGTAGAGATGAATCTAGCAGAGTGAGATGTTTCCCTCAATAAGGGGTGATGGTGATTCACAAAGGACCCAGCACAAAGCACATGATGATGGCTCTCCTGGTTAGACAGGATTTAGCAGCCTTGTCTTCAGTACTTCCACCAACATCAGCGGAACTCTCATCACTCTAGCTTCTTGGTAATTTAGACAATCCTATATTGCAGTGAGAAAATGAATACAGTTGATGTCAAACTTCATTCAGAAGGTCATACTTTTTTGAGCTGCCTTCCTTTTTATTTTCAGGAGACCAACAGCCTATCAAATTACCAGTTTTTGTTCCAGGATCTGGCCATTACAACTCTTATTGGTGTAACAAGTAAGCCAATTTTTAAAACTTTCTTCCCAGATGTGCTTCCCTCAGATTTTTTTTTCTTTCCTCCATTGAATAGTTTTGACAATCATGTTGAAAATTTATTGGCCATAGATACATGGGTTTAGTTTTGTATCCTCAAATCTATTCCATTGGTCTGTATGTCTATCCTTATTCCAGTAACACACTATTTTAATTATTATCTTTGTAGTGAGTTTGAAATCAGGATGTGTGAGTCCTCCAACATTGCTCTTCTTTTTCAAGATTTGTTTGACATTTCAGACCTTTTTACAATTCCACATAAATTTGAGGATCAGCTTTTCCATTCAGAAAAAAAACCCAGCCATTTGAATTTTGATAGGAATTGAATTCAATCTGTAGATCACTTTGGCTAGTATGGAAATGTTAATAATATAAAGTTTTCCACTTCATAAATATTGGATATATTTCAATTCATTTATGCTTTCTTTAATTTCTTTCAGCAAAGTTTTATAATCTTCAGTGTAAAGTCTTTCTCCTCTTTGGTTAAATTTATTTCTAGGTATCATATACTTTTGGATGCTATTGAAATGGAATTGTTTTCTTAATTTCCTTTTTAAGTTGTTCATTGCCAATGTATAGAAATACAGCTGATTTTTATGTGTTGATGTTGTAACTACTACAACATAGTTGAATTTGTTTATTAATTCTAGTAGCTCTCTTGTGAATTCTTTGGGATTTCCAGTGTATAGTATCATGTCACTTCTTCCTTCCAATTTGGGTGATTTTTATTTATCCTTTAATTGCTCTAGGTAGAACCTCCAGTACAATGTTAAATAGCAGTGATAAAAGTGGTTATCCTTCTCTTCTTCCTGATCTTAGGGGGAAAACTTTCTATCTTTCACTCTTGACTATGATGTTGACTGTGGGATTTTCAAAATATATAATAATGGGGATTAAATGTAACATTCTAAATTTATAACAATCTAGTTTGAATTGATAACTTAATTTCAATAACATGCCCAAATTCTTCTACTTTACAGCTCTGTCTCCTCATTTTATGTTGTCACAAATTATATCTTTATCAATTGTGTGCCCAATAGCTTACTAGGTATATTATTATTTTTATGCATTTATCTTTTAAATCATGTAGGAATAAAAAGTGGAATTAAAAAAACAAAAATACAATAATACACACTTTTATACTTGCCCAAATAGTTACCTTTACTAGACAAAATGAGAATGTCAATAAAGAGAAATTATAAAAATGATTTTTTTGAATTAAAGTTTATTGGGGTGACAATTGTTAATAAAGTTACATAGGTTTCAAGTGTACAATTAATACATCAGCTATGTATCACATTGTATGTTCACTACCCAGAGTCAGTTCTCCTTCCATCACCATATATTTGATCCCTTTTACCCTCATCTACCACCCCTTCCCCCCTTACCTTCTGGTAACCACTAAACTTTTGTCTGTGTCTATGAGTTTTTGTTTCTTCATTTGTTTGTCTTGTTCCTTTGTTGTTTTCAGTTTTATATATACACATGTCAGTAAAAGCATATGGTTCTCCACTTTTTCTGTCTGGTTTATTTTGCTTAGCACAATAATCTCAAGATCCATCCATGTTGTTGCAAATGACACTATTTCATCTTTTCTTACGGAAGAATAGTATTCCACTGTGTATATATACCACAAATTCTTTATCCAATCATCTATCGAAGGACACTTTTGTTGTTTCCATGTCTTGGCCACTGTAAATAAAAGTGCAATGAACATCAGAGCATATATATCTTTATGGATAAATGTTTTCAGATTTTTTGGGTAGATACCCAGGAGAGGGATTGCTGGGTCATATGATAATTCTATTCTTAATTTTTTTTCAAGAGGATTTTTAATCATTTATTGGTTACACATGATAATGGATGACAAAGTTTCATTCCCATCTATGATTTTATCTGGTACCATAATTCAATTTAGAGCTTCTGCAGCTGTTCAGGCTCTTTGGGAGACTGAGTTAGACATGATGACGGCGGGAGGGGAGACTTTAAAAATGCTTACTTGTTGGCGTCCACCGACAGAAAAGCTATTCTTAATTTTTAAAGGAACCTCCACACTGCCTTCCATAGCGGCTGCACCAATCTACATTCCCACCAACAGTGTATGAGGGTTCCTTTTTCTCCACAGCCTCTCCAACACTTGTTATTTGTCTTGTTGATGATAGCCATTCTAATTGGTGTGAGGTGATATCTCATTGTGGTTTTTATTTGCATTTCTCTGATGATTAGTGATGTTGAGCATTTTTTCATGTCTATTGGCCATCTGCATGTCTTCTTTGGAGAATATCAATTTAGGTCCTCTGCCCACTTTTTAATTGGATTGTTTGGTTTTTTGTTGTTGAGTTGTATGAGTTCCTTATATATTTGGATATTAGCCCCTTATTGGAGGCATTGTTTGCACTGAAAAGGATAAGACATTTTTAAAAGAAATTGAAGAAGACACAATTAAATGGAAAGACATTCCATGTTTATGGATTGAAAGAATCAACATAATTAAAATGGCCATATTACCCAAAGCAATGCAATCCCCATCAAAAGTCCAATGGCATTTTTAAAAGAAATAGAACAAAAAATCATCCGATTTGTATGGAGCCACAAAAGACCCTGAGTAGCCAAAACAATCCTAAGGAAAAAGAACAATGTTGGTGGTACTACACTCCCTGAATCCAGCTTGCACTACAGGGCAACAATAATCAAAACAGTATGGTATTAGCATAAAAACAGACACACAGACCAATGGAATAGAATTGAAAACCCAGAAATAAACCCACATAAGTACGGACAGATACTTTTCGACAAAGAAACCAAAAACATACAATGGAGAAAAGACAGCCTCTTTAATAAATGATCCTGGGAGAATTGGAAAGCCACATGCCAAAGCATGGAACAAGACTGCTATCTGTCACCATGTATCAAAATTAACTTAAAATGGACCAAAGACCTAAACGTAAGACCTGAAATAATAAACTGCATAGAAGAAAACATAGGTATTAAACTTACGGACCTTGGGTTCAAACAGGATTTTATGAATTTGATTTAAAAGCTAAGGGAAGTAAAACCTAACATAAATGAATGGGCTATATCAAACTAAAAAGCTTCTGGACAGAAAAAGAAACCATCAACAAAATAAAGAGGCAACCGACTGAATGGGAGAAGATTTTTTTTTTGTTTGTTTCTATGTATCTTTTGATCTCTCCTCTTATTTCTTTTTTAACCCAGTTGTTCTTTAAAACTATGTTGTTTAATCTCCAGATATTTGTGTTTTTTTTCCCTGCTTTCTTTTTCCAGTTGATATCCAATTTCAAAGCCTTGTGTTCAGAGAATATGCGTAGTATGATTTCAATCTTGTTAAATTTGCTGAGGCTGATTTTATGTCCCAATATATGGTTTATCCTTGAGAATGTTCTATGTGCACTAGAAAAGAATGGATAGTCTGATGTTTTAGGATGAAGTGCTTTATGAATGTCAATTATGTCCATTTCATCTAATGTGTCATTTAGGGCTGATATTTCTTTATTTTCTGTTTGACTGATCTATCCATAACTGTCAATGATGTATTTAGGTCCCCTACTATAGTTGTGTTTTGGTCAATTTATTCCTTTAGTCCTGTTAATTGTTGCTTTGTATAATTTGGTGCTCCCTGATTGAGGGCATACATATTGATGACTGTTATGTCTTCTTGTTTTATAGTCCCCTTTATCATTATGAAATGTCCATCTTTGTCTCTTGTTAACTTTTTCATCCTGAAGTCTGTTTCATCTGATATCAGGATGGCTACACCTGCTTTACTCTGAATACCATTTGCTTGGAGTGTCAATTTCCACCCTTTCACTTTGAGTCTATATTTGTTTGTAGCTGAGATGTGTCTCTTGGAGGCAGCACATGGTTGGTTTTTAGTTTTTTGATCCAATCTGCTACTCTGTGTCTTTTTATGGGTGAGTTCAGTCCATTTACATTTAGGGTGATTATTGATATATGAGGATTTCCTATCATTCTATCTTTGGTTTTCTGGTAGGACGGTGTCTCCATTGTTTCTTTGTCTTTTTGCTGCTGTCTATTATTTCAGTGTGGTTGTATTCCAAGATTTTTTCCCCTCTGTTTCTTCTTCTTTTATGTTATATATTTCAGCTCTGGACTTTTTTTTTTTTTTTTTTTTTGAGTAGTATTCCATTTTCTTCAGCATGCTTACTTTCTCCATTCCCATATTCCGGTTCAGGCCTTTACTCTCCCCGTTTTTATCTTTTGGTTGCCACAAATTGTCCCTGTTGATGGTGGTCGAATAGCCTTCTTCAGTATTTCTTGTAGTGCAGGTCGTGTCAGAAAATTCCCTCAGCTTCTGTATGTCTGGAAAGGTCTTTATTCCTCCTTCATGTCTAAAGGATATCTTTGCTGGCCATATTATTCTTGGCTCATAATTTCTCTCTTCCAATAGTTTGAATATTTGAGTCCATTCCCTTTCGGCTTGTAGAGTTTCTGCTGAAAAATCTGATGATAATTTAATGGGCTTTCCTTTGTAGGTTACTGTCTTCTTTTCCTTGGCTGCCTTGAGAACTCTTTCTTTGTCGTTAATTTTTGACAGCTTCAATACAATGTGCCTTGAATTCAGCTTGTTGGGATTGAGGTAATTAGGTGTTCTCTTTGCTTCTTGGATTCAAGGACCCAGTTATTTCCAACAGTTTGGGAAGTTCTCGTCGACTGTTTGAATATACTCTCCATTCCGTTCTCCTTTTCTTCTCCTTCTGGTATTCTCAATATTTTTCTTATATTGCTCTTTCTTATGGAGTCAGAAAGTTCTTGTAGAGTTCTTTCATTTCTTTTAACTCTCAAGTCTCTCTCTTCTTCTATCTGTGTCATTTCCAGAGTTCTATCTTTGGTTTCACTGATTCTTTCCTCCATCTGGTCAGCTCTACTACCTAAGCTGGCTATTTCATTCTTCATTTCTTTTATTGAGTTCTTAACCTTCAGAAATTCTATTTGGTTCATTTTAAAAAATTTCAGTCTCTTTGATAAAATGTTCATTTTGTTCTTTGATTATATTTCTGAGTTCATTAAACTGCCTGTCTTTGTTTTCTTGCATCTTGTTGAGTTTTTCAAGAACTGCAATCTTAAATTCTTTGTCATTTAAGTCAAATATTTCCATGCCTTTAAGTTCATTTTCTGGAGACTTTTCATTTTCTTTCTGAGCTGTCTTGTTACCTTGGTTATTCATGGCAATTAATGAATTATTATTCCTCTTCCTAGGCATCTATAGGAGTGGGTCTGCAACCGGTTGATAGGGGGAAGTCTTTCTTTTGCTTCTAGTAGGTGTTGGTGGAATGTTTTATTTTCTCTCTTATGCTGCCTTTTATTCTCTCTCACACTGTAGTGTTATATTTCCTCTGCCCTGTTCTGGCTTCTCACACAATGGGGGGCGGGGGTTGTTCCCTGGAAGGTGGGCTTCTCCTCTGTGAGCAGGTCACCTGGGTCTCAGGGCACCACACTGTGGGGGGACATGGAGAGCTTCTGATGTTCCAAAGCTCTTCCTGCACCAGATTCAGGGCCTGTGTGTTTCAGCAGCTCTGTTTACCCCTGCAGTGACCTGCCCAGATGGGTGGGGGCAGGGGTGGGTTGGGTTGTGAAAGGTGGTTCTGAGCAATGGCAGCAACCACCAGCACAGCCCATCTTGTACCCAGGGCTCCCTCCCCTTCACTGGAACTAGTTGGGCTGCGAGTCCATGGCTGCAGGACCCCAGTTCTCAGAACTGCAAATTTTCTCTTCTTGGAATGGACACTGCTACCATTCCACTTCTAGCACAGGGAAGGTGGGGGTGGGATGAGCTCTGGGAGGGTGGGAAGGGGTCAGTCAGGCTCTGTGCCTATATCTTCCCTCCTCTGCCTGGCAGTGAGAACTTAAACTGCCGTCCTCACCCATCGTCCCTCAGTCTTTGCTCTGAGGTCTCTGCCATGGGTGTTGGGTTCAGCTGTGTTATATGCTGATCCCTCAGGCGGGACTGTGGGCCATAAGTGACGTGCTATCAGTCCGAATGCTTCCCTCTCCCACGACTGCGGTAGTTCCAGAATGCAGGGAGCTTGAAGCTCTGAGTTCTGGTTGGTCTCTGGTCTGTGTCCTGTGCCCGCACTGCCCAAGTCTCCACATTTCCCGCTTCACTCCTTTCCCACTCACCCAATTTGCCCACCTTTAGATGATTTCAGTTTCACATCTCTTAGTCTTGCTGGTCCACTGTGCAGGGATTTCTTTGTGGAATTATAGTTGCTCAATTTGTTGTAAATTCCAGGGGAAATTTCAGAGGCTCACCCCACACCACCATTTCTGTGACATAATCCTAAAAAGGATTCTTTAAAAAGAATTTACTGGTATTTTGGCTTTTTAAAATAATCACTATCTCTATATTGACATTTTAATTTTGTTCAGACATTATTTTCCTGATTTCATTGAGTTCTATGAGCATATTTGAGATAGTTTTAAAGTCCAATGTCTGGGTTTCCTCAGAGATGATTTTTTTCAATTTATTTTGTACCATTGAATTTTATAATATCTTAACTCTGGAAATCAGATTCTTCCCTTTCCATAGGGCTTGATGATTTTTGTTTTGCTGTTTTTTGGAGGTTGTAGTAGTCCATTTGTTTAGTGATTTTCCTAAACTATTTTTTGTAAAGACTTTATCAGCTGTCATGTGTGGTTGCTGAAATCTCTGCTCCTTTAGCTTTTGTTCAGCTGGTATTTTGAGGGAGATTTCTTTGAACTCCATGAGTTTAAAAATATGAACAAAGAAATACCTCTCCCAGTTTCTGCAGCTTTGTTCTGTGCTGGGGCACTTCAGCACTTAGCCTGGCTTCTGCTGAGTCTAGAGAGCATCCAAAGCTGAAAGCATAGGGTATTTCTGTTTGTTTTTTTTCTGAACATGCATCCTGCCCTGGGCATGTACCTGGCTTTCTATATTCCTCAATATACACAGCTGATTGTGAATACCATAATTTCCCAAAGAAAATTTCTTTAGCTTTTATTTCCAGGCTTTAGGCAGTTATTTTATGGGTCAACTATAATCTTTTGCCCGGGACGACTGCAGGTAGTTTGTTAGCCTTACAATGCTTTTGAGCAGTGCATGCTGCTTTTCCATCCCAAGGAAGTTTTGCACTAGGTGAAACAGAGATGAGAACCCTGTACCGGTACTTCAGGGAGACCCCAGACAGATTAGAACAGACATACAGATTAATTTGTAACCAGGGACCAGAGTCCCTCACTGGGAATGGGTCTTCAAGATTGTCACTGAGCTAAGGAAGGTGTGAGTCAAAGGCAAGTGAAAATACACAAAACTTTCCTCCAAGTTTTAAGTTGCTTTTTTCTTGATTCAGCATTTTTTTTTTTTTTTTTTTGATGCTGTAAATCTTTGTCTGTTTTTCAGAGTTCTGACAAAGTTGGTTCTTACAGTTTTTGCTTGTTTTTTGAAGTTTCTGTGGAGGGATGGGATCTTGGAGCTGCTTACTCTGCCATTTTGCTGATGTCACTCATTATTTTGTCATTAAATATTTTAAAGCATTGCTTCTTAGTGACTGCATATTTTCCCATTGTATAGAGGTGCATAATTTATTGTAAGTGATGAACGTCTTTCTACATCTCGGAATTTTTAGCATAAGATAAATTTGCAGGAGTGGAATACCTATGTGAAAAGTTATAAACATTTTTCAATCTCTTCATATTCATTGCCAAATTGTCCATCAGAAAGTTTTGTCAATTTACATTCCCACAAGCCGTATTTGAAAAGTGTGTCCCCTTACCTATAATTTAAAAGTCTTTGCTCATTTGGTAGGCATCTCATGGTTGTTCTATGTCTGCTTTCTTAAGAATTCCTCATATGATTTCAGTTTGAATCCATTTATTGTGTAGATCCTTCAGTTTGTGGTATACTTCAATTTGTCAGTTTCCTCAGCTCTGTGGGCCTAAGAAGGTAAACCATTCTTCTGATGAAGAATAACACGTTTTCCTGCTCTCCTGCATATAAAACTTGAATTTATTTTGTAGTGACTTTGAATGGTGCCTACCCCAAACTGGTGCCTTTCAGACCTGCAGGACGGCTGATCTCCCCACCTTTGCTGCTCTCTGTGATTTTCAACATAATTTTCAGCCTGGCCATGCACATTGTGGGCTTCATTCTGGTTCAGAGGCAGACTTGGTATTCCATGGATATACACAGGTATGATCACAGCCTGGATTCCAACTTCCCACATTATAATGTCTATCAAAAACTGTCTGGCCATATGATGAGAAGCAAATAGGTCTTCATTCTGCCAAAGGCTTTGGCTTCCTTAAGTCCTTGGCGGAGTTTTCCAGTGACTTTCTCTCATCAAGCATAGTTTGATGATAAGATTCATTGGCACTTATCTTTGCCTATTTTAAATAAGGATTTCTTACCATCATTTCGATCTGGAGAGACCATGTGTTGTAGTTTGCTGGGGCAGCCCCAGTTTAAGCATGATATCCCAGTGAAATTGTTAATATCTTTTTTTCACATTCATATCTGTTCCTGTTGAATGATAAACTATATGATCACCCTACTTATAAATCTTCAGAGATCTTAAGCCACTAGAGGGAAGAATTATGACTTACTTATCTCTTTCTCTCTAACATAGCCCTAATACACATAATTGGTGCACAATTTATTGAATAAACAACTTGTTCTATCTATCTATCTATCTATCTATCTATCTATCTATCTATCTATCAATCATCTATCTATCATCTGTCATCTATCATCTATCTTCTATCTATCCATCCATCTGTCCAAAACATAAATCTATCTGTGCTGGTTTATTTCTCTTTATTTTTCAATATATTCTTTCCCAAAGTGTAGGCAATTATGGAAGCATTGAGGGCACGGAGTTGTGTAGATATAAATGAGCCTGTCATCTTACTTCATTAGCTTCTTTGGTTTTCTTTTTAGTGCCTGCACAGGGCAAAATGAAAGCATCTCCAAATTAACCACTCCACCTATTCCAGAGAACATTGGAAGTAATGACACCTTCAGAAGTTTTGAGAACACTACAATATGGTTCCTGGGAACAATAAACTGTATCATTGTGGCTCTTATATTCTCTAAAGGAAAGCCATTTAGGCAGCCGACCTATAAAAACTGTGAGTAGAATTGTACCTGATCAGAGGTGAGAGGTTATTAGAGAGGAAGATAGGCATGCCTGGGTCATGCAGGAAGCGGCCACAGAGGTGGCACTTACCTGGAGTTTCCTGATTTCCACTCCAGGTCTCTGTAAAACACAATGTGCGGCCTCATTTTGTGGTCCTTTGCTCCTTCTCTCAAAGCTGCGTTAAGTACTAAGGCTTTTTCCCCCCATGTCTTTCCTTCACCAGAAGTTTATTTCTAGGTGTCTTTTCATGGGGGTCACTCCAAATTGGAAAGATTCATGTGTTTCTCTACTTGTCAGATTCATCCTGGAAGAGGTGGGGAGAAGGGTCCTAACACTCAGTGGGAACTTGTTTCATGCCATGAAAGCAGTGGTCAGGACGGCATTGCGTGGTTGGCAGGCCAGGAGTGGGTCCAGCCTAGAGGAACCTGACTATAGATGGTTGTGGAGGTTTTTGGCCAATGCACCTCCCACTTCCTTACATTCTGGGCTGGGAGTGTGTGTAAGTTAGAAGTGGGTGACCTAGTTTGCCTTTGGGACATTTATTTGGATACCATCACTAGCCCCCTAATTGGGAAAATTTAGAAGCACAAATTGAAAAATCAATATCCTCCTAAAAATTTGTTCAGAGAAAATTATTTTGTCCTTGTCCTTCTTGGTATGAGGAAGCAGTTGAGTGCTGACTTCTACATTATTGCAACTGAAACATTTGTTTATTTATAGCCTTCTTTTTCCAGAAGAGGATTTGAGGTGGATGGTTTGCATTAAAGAGACTCAGATACTTGGATGCCTTCAAGGCATTTATTTAGTAACAAAAAATAATTCTTTGTAATAATATGAATGTATTTTGTCAATGTTACCCATTTTTATTAATTGGAACTTATAACATGGTTGTGAAAATTTCCACTTGCCTCAAGGACATATATAGAAATTGTAGAGGTGAGACCCATTGCATAGAAATGAGCACTCTACTATGCTGTATTTGGATGTGGTAACCAAGTAAATTTAATCAGCATTAATCGAGAATATGTCTTTCAATAGATGTGACACTATATTCTGATTTCTGTAAGTGATTGCTTATGTTCTTATTTCCTCAGATATATTTGTCCTTGTGCTGGTTATACAGCTGGCTGTGTGCCTCTTCATTCTATTTGCTGATATTCCAGATTTATATAGGCGTTTTGATGTAAGTCTTATCTCTGGAATATAATGATGTTTTATACTTATTTAACACCCTCACTTCAAAAAGCAGGTCACAATTGCAATTGACATGGATTCTTAACACCAATTATTCTTTGGGGATAGTACAGTTTTTAAAAAATGCAAGGCACTGACATTTTTAAAAAATGTTAAATTTATTCATATTTTTTATTTAATTAAGCTGGTCAGGAAATAAAATTCTGTCTAATCTTGATTTCAAATGTTTCAAAGCACTGAACACCTTTCTTTTAAAAGATCCCTTTAAGATTGCAAAATTTATTTATACATTTCCTTTTCAAATGTCAGAGAATTTTCCCCTAAATGTTTCTGTTTCAAAGGTATTTAAAACAGTTTTGCCTGTAACACTTTTTCAGTTAATTCTTAAAGTTGTATTTACATCTTTCTTTTTTACCTCTTTAGAAATGTGCTTTCCTTAATCTCTGCAAAACTTATTTTTAAAGAGCCATGCCTTACCTAATGAACTCGCTTAGATTTAGTTATTTTGAGACAACTTTGAAACTGTACAAGAGACAGAAATCTTACATATTCAAGCAAGGGAAAATATATATTTTGATTCCTCTAACCTACTCTACTTTTGAATTAGAAGTTAATCATTACTAAATGTCCTTTAATCAAGTAAGTGGAAAGCAGAAGAGAAGAGAAAAGGAACTGAGCTTTTTTCACTTAGTGCTTTATCAGCCTGCCTCTCGGTGTCTCCTTCTCAAAGACAGGGCCCTCTTATTCATTCTTGTATAGCCAGTGCCTTGCATAACGCATGGCACATAATGGCAGCAAATGACTGACTGATCATTGTATGTCAGGCTCCTAAATATAGAGAAGCGCTTGGAGCACACAGTGCGTTACAAACTAACGATATCTTCATGAACCCAGCTGTAACAGATAAACTAATGTCTACATTCAGTTTTCATTTTTATATTTGCATTACTGTGGTTAAGAGTGTAATTGACACTGTTGTTGTCTTCCTAACGTACATTCAGTACTCACAGAGATAAATAGTCTTCGCACACTACTCTTCTAAGTGAGTTAAAATTTCTTAATCCTTCAGAAATTAAGGTTAAGACATGTTGGGTTCAATCTCTCTTTAGTAGTGAAGACTCTTCCAGAGAGATCTGGGTCCTCTGGAATAACAAAATAGGGAACGTTGTTTGGTGCAGAGGGAAACTGCGTGGAGTCATTGACAGTATGACTGCAAAGGGTTCTGCAAAGAATTATTGTTGACCTTAAAAAGAATTGTTTTTCTTATTGTACATAAAATTATGGGTACATTTTAGAAATGTGAATATGCAGGCAAAGAAAAAGACAACAGTGTTCACTATATCCTTCCATTGTTGAAAATGTGTATATTATGCATGGGCATTGACTGAGTTATGAAGTTTATTTCATTTCAAATGGAATGATTTAAAATAAAATTTTGCAACCTAGTATTACTCATTTTAAAAATTGCATAAAATTTTTTTAACAGAGAATATAGTCACATGGTTTAAAATTCAAAAGTTAGAAAAGTTGAACATTGAAAAATCTCCCTTCCATCTTTGTTCCCCAGCCACCAGTTCCCCTCCATGTAGGCAATTAATGATACCAGTTTATTTTGCACACTTGCAGACATATTTTTTACATGTGTGCACAAATATACGTATATTTCTTATATGTGAATTCTGCCATATTTTCACACAAATAGTAGCAAACTATTACATTTGTCCAGGTCTTCTGAGATGGAGATGTCAACATACAATGAGATGTGTAAGAAAGGTATTGGCAGAATTGCCTGTGGGAGAGAAAAATGAGAAAGCCAGAGGAGAGGGGAGGACAACACACTCTGTGGGTCTGACCCCTATGAAGGAGAGAGGGAAGGAAGGAGAGCTAGATAAGTGGTTTCAGACGGCAGCGCAGTTCTAAGCAAGGGAAGCCACAGTCGCCCATGAGCAATGTCTAGTGTCTCCCAAGAACGAGTGTGATTAGCTGTCCTCAGTGATTAGCTGTGAGCAGCCCATGGGAAGCGTGGCATTAGGGTGAATGTGGTGATAGATTGTGAGCATAGCATCTGGGGCCTCTGCCATTTATCCTCCCAGCAGCAGGAGATCTGAGTGAGCATTTTCATGGCTGCGACAATCACATAAACAATCCTGCATCTTGTTCTTTTGTGTAACAGTATATTTTGGTAATTGTTCCATATCAGTACATAAATCTTCCTCATTCTTTGTTATGCTAATATAGTATTTCATTATTTGTATATATGTGTATATATATATATATATATATATCTCATAATTTATATGTAGTCCCCTATTGATAGACATTTAGATTATTTCCAATTTTTACTATTACGAACAAAGCTGCAATAAAATAATTTTATATATATATCATTTCAGCCATGCACAGCCACATCTCTAGGATAAATTCCTAAAAATGAATTTGAACTTTTAATTTTTAAAGCATTGCCCTCCATAGAGTTGTTCCTGTCTTTACTCCCATCAGTGTGTAAGGCAATGTAAGAGGCAGCGCTGGGTACAATACGGTGCACTTGGCTTTGTTTCACTCATTCATTCATTCACCCATCCATTTAACATACATATATAACATATATATCATGAGCCTGGGGAGTGGTTAGAGAAGATATAGAGGAAGTGGAGAAAGAGACAGGTAATGCCAGCTTGACTTCAGCCCCATTTACTCTGTTCGTGAGTCCCCCCGAAATGGCACAGCCCATACTGCTAACCACGCAGTCCCTCATGTGAAGCCCGGAGCCAGGGCACAAAAGCAGAACTTGGTTGAGGAGACATGTGGCACCAGAGAGAAGAGGGCAACGCTGCCTGATGGAGGTTTGACACGTGTACCTCTGAGCCTCCTGGGAGTAGAGCCATATTCCTGTATTCCCTCATGAAAACAAGACACACAAGCAAAAAAGAGATACTTTTACTATTATTTTTTTGTTGCAAACTGCCTAGATTTATTTTAGGAACTGTAGAAATGATAGAAGGAAAAGAAGATAAAAGAAAGCAACTATCACAGTGCCAAATCAATGCAATCATGGGAAATAATCCTTCCACACTGTTTTCTGTGCACATGTGTATAGAAATACTTACAAGTATAAAAATATACATGTATATAATGTATACATGCATGTATACATATGCCTAGTACATATATGACGTATAACCTATGAAGATGTATACTGTGAATGCACACTTTCCAGCATATATTTGTCTTCAGACTAATGGTCCTTCCTCATCTCCTCTCAGCTGCTCTGCACTCCTGTTCTCTGGAGGGGCTGCATTGTCATTATGCTCAGCTGCAATTTCATTGTGTCCTTTGCTGTGGAGGTAAGTGCTCTCATACTGCCTGTCACTGGGAGGGGGGTCATCTTGGGGGTGTCTGAAAAAGGAAGAGCTGTAGTTGACAAGGCTCAACAGTGCAAGGGGCTCCCTTCCTCGGCAACATGAGCCATGGCACTTTGCTCTGATGAGTTCCAAACAAAGCGTTCATTTTCCCATCTGTAAAGTGGGACTGAGGCGAATGGGGGTCCACAGATATACTGTAGGAATTTTCTAAAATTCACAAATAAAGACCCAATTCAATTCATTTTCTGAAACTGAGATAAGATTCACATGCTATAAAATTCACTTTTTTAAAGTGTACAATTCAGTGTTTTTTAGTATATTCATTGAGTTGTGCCATCACTACCTCTATCTAATTCTAGAATGTTCTTATCACCCCAAAAGAAATCCTGTACCCATTAGCAGTCTCTCCTCACCTTTCTGGCAAACACTAACCTCCTTCTTGTCTCTATGGACTTTAAATATAAAGGGGATCATACAGTATGTGGCCTTCTGTGTCTGGCTCCTTTCACTTCCCAACTTGTACCATTTTTACCTTACAGCTGGGAAATGGAATTCATAGTGAGCTGTTCTGGCTTTTATTTTCCATCTCCCATTTGCTCCATTTCCTCAGTAAAACGAGCTTGTGCTCCCCCTTTCTTTGCTGCATGGTTCACTTTGTCCTCTTTCAGTGCTGTTAGACACAAACCCCTTTCTTCACAGCTTGCTGTTAGAGGTTGTCCCCCAAAAGGCATTCATTTCAAAGGAGAGGTGAGCTGCAGGATTTTAGCTGTGGCCATTCTGGCTCCCAGTTACAACCCCAGGCGTGTTCCAGTGAGGGGGAGTGCAAAGTGGGCTGAGCCTCACTTCTCCACCTTATTTTATAGGCAGGCGCTCAACGGACCTTCCTTACTAAACAAGGTAAAGACGCACAGGAGCTGGTGGCAGCACAGGACATAGAATAGAGTACTGGCGTTCTCTACATGTTATACCAGGGCTTCTCAAACTTGAGTGGGCATCAGAATTACCTAGAGGATGTGTTAAAACACACATTATCCAGCCCTACCCCCAGCATTTCTCATTCAGTAGGTCTGGAAGGCACACGTTTTTGTTTCTAACAGGTTGCCAGGTGATTCTGATACTGCCGGTTCAGGGACCACACTGAGAAGCACTATGCTATATCATGTGGTTTCCAAAGCCACCAAATTAAAGAGCATCATCATGAGTGTCCTCATACTGAGTTGCAGAATGATGGTCCTTATGGGAATATGTACCCGTTCCTGTTCACAATTGCGTGATGTCCTGTGTCTTTCCGATCTCTGCATATTGAAATGCTATCCCATCCTGTATGAACAGCTGTAGTACTATCCTCTTCATGAATCTCTCTGATGCCTGGATCAGTTAGGCAAGTAACCAAAACAGTGGCTTAAACAATACAGATATTTATTGATTCACTTAGCAAGGAGGTTGGAGGTAAGTGGCTTCAGGGCTGGTTTAATGACTTGGTGTCATTGAGGAATACTTTCACCTTTCTCTCCCACCATGCTTAGATGTTGGTCTTTCACATTTATGCTTGTTGCTTATGGTGCCCAGATAACTTCCACATAGCTGGGCATTCTATCTGTCTTCAGTGTAGGGAAAAAAATGGAAGGGGAGGCACCAGCAAGATTTTTCCCTCAAGTATGACCTTTCATCAGCAAACAAACAAACAAAAAATTCCTACAGTATATCCACGGACTCCCTCTTATGCCCTATTGGTTAGAACTCTGTCTCATTGTCATCCTCAGCAGAAAAGGATTCTAGGAAAGTGGATCTATGTCAAAAAGTTAGACAGATTGGCTTAAACCGTTTAGGTATTTTTTTCCTTTTAAATGAGCAGGAAAGAGTTGGAAGGAATGGGCTGTAAGGTAATCAAGCAACAAAGGCTGCCATACTCCCCTAACAAGAAGCCATTCTGCAGTCAGTGTATTTGCAGTTAAGAGCATCAGCGAGGGGTAGTTTACCTGGGTTTGAAGCCTGGCTCCACCCTTTCTTGCTGCCTGACTTTGGGCAGCACTTGCTACTCCACTTCTCTGTGTCTGTTTCCTCATCAGTAAAATAGTGATAATGACGGTACGTACCTCAAAGGTTACTGTGAGCATGAAATGTGAACAGTAAAAAGCACAGTAAGTGAGCTTAATAAATATAAGCAACGATTATTACGTTATCTCTTGCAGTACGTATTTCTCACTTTGTATCTATCAACCATTCAGCCATTCATTTACTTATTCATTTTCCACAAGCATTTGTTGACTATGTGCCATGACCCGGGGCATGACGCAAGGAGGATAAAGATGGCAAAGGAATAGAACTCACAATCTAGAGGAAGAAATGACAAGTGCTATAGTTATTTTTGTATAAATTGCTTCTTTCACCTACCATCAAACTAAAGGCATACCTTGGAAATATTGCTGATTTGGTTCCAAATCACAATCGAGTTGCAATCTTTTTGCTAGTGGTGATGGTGGTGGTGGTGGGGGTGATGTCTTGCCTTCAATTTGTAAAAGATGCAACATTTGTGAAATACAACAAAGTAAAACACAATAAACCGAGGTATGTTTGTATGCTGGCAAGAACAGCACCTAAAACACTGCTTTATTCTAATAGAAATTGGGTAAAGGTTTATTCAATTCTTAAATGTAAGACGTCACCCTGCTCACCCCCAGCAGATGGAAAGGGCAATTTGATACTCATGAAAGATAGTTTCTCCTTTGTTTCTCATGTTGAGAGAAATCGAGACACTTATGGATGTTTAGTGTGAGTTCCCAGCAGCTTCTACACTGAAAAATAACATTCCAGGGTTCTAGCTCCACCCCCAGGCTCCACCATGAAGTTAGCCCTCTCACTGCTGTCAGTAGGTGCTCAGGAACAAACCAGAGTCATTTGTGTCTTTGGTGAAGGCAGTTGTAATGGAGAATTATGGACACTAAGATTTCCTGCTTCATGAGATGAGCCTAGAAGAGTAAATAAAGACCCCAGACAATCATGGATGCAGCAAGATGTTTTCCTCAGGGGTCTCTAGGTATGTCTGACAGAAGATAATAAGGATTCCTAGGATTGGCTGTGCTAATTCCATTCTATCTGGCCAGCTTGTGGCTGAGATGGTTCAGAGAGATTTTGGGGGATAGGCATGGGAGATGGTTGGCTTCCTTTTCATAGTCCTGACTATTGTCTGGTCTGCTGAGAGGTCTAACCCTAACCTTAATCTTAGAGCAGCCCAGCGAACAAATGGGTTTGAATGAGGCCTTATTCTTACTTTGACGGTTCACATGATCTAACCTTCAGATGAAAGGCACATGAGCTAATGTTCGTAGCTTTCATCCCCCTCCCTTTTTAAATTTTATTATACATATATATTATATATATAATATGTATATATATGATATATATACATATTATATATATAATATATATATTATATAATATATATATGAATTGAGTAGCCACTCAGGACAGCTCATGTGATGAAGTTTCATTTTGTTTTGTTTTAAGAAATGGCATTTTATCAAGGCATTTCTTTGGTTTCTGGTTCTGCCTTTAACTTAGAGTGTAGAGTGACAGGACAGATTGTCTCTCAGTGCTTCAGTTCTCCTTTCCAGAGCAGCAAAGTGATACAGGCCATCATACTTCTAGAATCATAAAAAAGTTCAAGGCATAGATAGAGCACTGAAGTTTTTCTGTGTGTGTGTGTGTGTGTGTGTGTGTGTGTGTGTGTGTTGTTTTGTTTTGTTTCATTGTTTTGTTTCAAGCCTGATAAGATTTCCTGATGGTACATTAGATTTTAAAACCATTAATTGGATACCCATGATTGTGCCTTATCCCAGATCCAAGGAGAACTATTAATCTCTTGTTAAATTAAGAAAGACAAAAACCTTGCTGTGGGAAAATAGAATAACAGGTCTGGCGAGGTGAGCCCTGAGGTTTGCAAGATGCTGGTAAAAAGGCTGCGTGGGTCTTTAAAGGTCTGCTATTGGACGATCAGATTTTACAGGAAGATTCAGACTAGATGTTCTCTATTATTTCCATGGGCAATAAGAGACAACTGTCAAAGATGGGTGGATTTTAGGAAAATTACTATCTCTGGTAAGTTTCCTCGTAGAATCCTACAAAATTTACTTCTTCAATTTAGCAAAGTTACCACTAATAGACACCCAAACCAGCTCTAATTCTGTGGGACAGCTTGGCTCCTGTTTTTTTTTCTTCTTTGTTTCTTTCATTGTAACTTCTAGGATGGTCAACCTTTTTGACTCAACATGGTAAAAATTAAAAATTAACATGATAACCTCTCACACGCTCTGTATGGTAATTTATAGCTTGGCTCTATTCAAGGCTCAGTCTAACTCCTAAAATAAAATGGCAGTCCAAAATGTTTCCAAAGAGAGATGTCTTTTATAATCTTAAAAAATGCATTGGAATGAATATTGTACATGAAGGTTAGAGGTATATGTGAACAGACCCACAGTGTATAGCTATTTGTTAAATGAGTAGTTCAGAAGGATGGAAAAGGGAGGTATCTATGCCATGCCATGCCCTGAGTTATTAAGGGAGTTACACAATCCTTATGTTACACCCTAGAGGAAGGAATTGTTATTTCTAATCACTGGGGCTCACATAGGGTAATTACTCATAGTACGTGTCAAAGCTGGAACTTGAGTCTAGATCTGTCCAACTCCAAAACTGTGACCCATATTCCAATTTTACCGAACTCTGTTCATGATGTGCCAGGGCACACCAAAGCCACGTCACACACATGGCGCATCTTTCTCTGCGGTCAATTCCATTTGGTGGTAAGTAATTTTAAATGTCATTTTATATTAAATCAAGTATGGAAATGGTATGGAGGGGACTGCAGAATATGAATTATTTTAAATTTAATTTACATATGAGATTCAGAAGAAATTCCATTCTCAATGCAGACTAATTCAAGCTGGGTTTCCAGATTTTTGAAATTATGTTCTTCTCTCTTCTCCCAGAAGAGTTTCTTCAGTGGAAAAGTTGAGGGGCTCAGTCCTAGTGGGTGAAACCACCCTGGATTTGTTTGTTGAGGGCTGAAGTTCTTTGTCAAGCTGGGTTTAGGCAGCCAAAGCAGTAGTGACTTATTAGGGTTTATGGAGGGCCGTAACCTGGAAACACCTGATCTCTGATGGTAAAGAATTAACTCTTTTATTTTGCAGGAGGCCATTATTGAAAACCGAGCCCTGTGGATGATAATCAAAAGGTGTTTTGGCTACCGATCAAAAAGCCAGTATCGGATATGGCAGAGGGCCTTGGCAAAGGACCCCAGTTGGCCCCCACTAAACCAAATCTCCTCCTCTGACCTGCCAGGGTGTGGCCGGGGAGTGTCTTACAGCAATCCGGTGTTTGAGAGCAATGAAGAACAACTTTGAAGGCAATGGGATGTCCACGTTGATAAAACATAGAAACAATGACAAAAGGGACTCGTTTCAATGATTTTTAAGCAACAAGACTATCAACAGGAGTTTTTGGAATCAAAAACCTATTCAATCATGGTGACAAAACTTTCTGCAGAGCAGAACACTGCCCCAGCAGAGTGCTTTCCTCTTGGCTTCTGTAAGTATTCGAGGTGTTCAGTGAACCAAGAGTGGGCCAAGGATGGCTATGGGCCAAGAGACTGGAAGGCTAAAGAAGATGTACTCCTTCTTCTTAATAATATATTTTTTAAATGAGTTGAGGGAAGGTAGTACGATGTATAGTCATAAAACTGTAACATGTTAAAGATCATTTTTGAATTCTTATTTCATTAATAGAAAAACAAATGTGTGGGAACCATCACACCAATCTTCACTGTCTAGTTTCCTTTCCTTTGTAGTACTTTCCAGATTTGAGACATTTCCTTCCACTTCTGGCCTTTCCCTGTGTATTAGTAAGGATAGGCTAAGCCAATGCTGCAGTAACAAACAACTCCCATATCTCAGTGGCTGAATGCACAAGAAATTTCTTGGTCCAGATAACTCTAGAATAGCTCTCCTTAGAGTAGTGACTGCTTCAATCGATGACTCCACCCACTCAACAGAAGGACTCCATGCTTACTATGATAGGGGAAAGAAGAGACTGGAGCTCACACAAGGTTCTTCACTGCTTCACTTCAAACGTGGCACACATCCGAGAGCTGCCGTGAGCTGCTGTGAGCAGCCAAACAATGACCAGCGACCGACTGCCTCAGCCGGTGGGGAGCACAAGGCTCATGATACCAGCAGGGACCAGGGAGCTGTGTCCTACACAACTAGACTGAGAAATAGCGGCTTAAACCAGAGTGGGAGGGGAGGCAGAAGAAGGGGAAAAAAGAAGTGGCACACATCTCTTCCACCACTTACATCTCATTAACCAGGTACTGGCCAAGGAACTGGGGAGTAAGTACAGTCTCCTGTATTTAGGGCTGGCTTCATGGGCTTATGACCTGTGCAGTCACACAGGACTCATGCTTCAAATCTCCCCACACTTGGTTTAATGCTCTGCTGTTGCCATCCTGAAATTCTCAATTTTTGAATAAAGGTTCCTACATTTTCACTTTGCATTGGGCCCCACAAATTATGTAGTTGGTCCAGCCTGTAGTCCTGTAGAGTTTACTCTCAGCTAAACTCTACATCTCGTGACCCTATGACTTTCTCCTGGGTTTTCAGAACCCCTCATTTCACATGCTAACTCCAGGAATTTTTCACTTCTCTGCTCTATTATTTTTAAGAAAAGTTACTAGTGCTATAACATAATATGTTATAATTGACATATGTCCTCATACAACCTATACATTTCTTAAGTTTGAGGCTTCAGTTTTCAGAAAACAAAAAATTTCCTTCATTTTCTCACTATTACAGTTCAGTTATATTGGATTCATTCAGCATAGAAAATGTCCAGGTTTCTGTTAGTTCAGCAAACAATGCTGAATTATAAGAGAATATCCACAAATACTATTTCAAAGCAAAGCAAAATTTCCATTATGAACATCAAGCCCTAAGTGAATGTTCTGGGCAGGGGTGGGTATCCTTGCCTGGGACAAGTGGCTGGCTTTGCTTCGTATCAATAGCATCTGCAATCCATCCCTTCCCTGGCTGAACTCCGGAGCATGGTTGGTGGCTCTGTGACTGTGGATAATTCTGGGAACACGGTGTTTGCCAGCCATGAAGGTACCTTGTTGCTTCTGGTTTTAAAATAGGGTGTGAAGAATCATTGAAACAGGCTGCAGAATCATTGTCTTCCTTGGTACAGAAAGAAATGTTTTCTGTTACAAAGTCAGCTTCAGAAGTGATATGACAGCTCTGAATGTTTTTCTCTAAACCTGATAGTTTTCTTCATGTTTCCAAAGTAGAGGGCTGTGGGCAGAGCAAGCTGGAGATGGTCTGCAGCCTAGTGACGAGGAAGAGCGATGTGTGCAGTTCCTAATTAAAAGAGCCCCTTGCCAAGTGCTGTCATCTCCATGAGCTCATTTGAATTGCACAAATCTCCCTGACTCAGACAAGCAAGGGCTTATCATCCCCACCTTACAGATGAGAAAACTGAGACTCAGGCTGAGGAGAGCAGACCTGGGCCTTAGACACGATCTCCTGAGCAAATCTGCTGTTGCTTTCAAATGCCTCCTCCGGACAAAGTTCCAGCAGGGCAAGGTGCTTGGTGTGATCTCCCAAACAAAGAATGAGTTTCTTGTTTGCCAGGTGGAAGGAGGCAACCCTGTGCTAACAGCAGGGCCTTCTGTTCAAATGTATTCCAGGCATCCTGCAATCCTTGATCTAGAGGTATGTTCAAAACAAAACAAACCACAACTCCTCAGTGTCTGTTTTGTCTTTTTGAGACAGAGTTGCCCTTGCCTTGGTCCTAAGTGATTCCATCCTCAACAGTTCCCACATGGCTGGTGAGGAACAAGGATGGTTTCCCACCAGCCAAACAGTCCTAAAACCTTTGCCAAAAGGGACTCATTCTGAAGACTGTACTTGAGACTAATTGTGTCTTAGAAGCAGTAAGTAAAGGAGTAGGAAGTGCTTAGTCTGGAAAAATGTGTCATCTGGAGATGTGAAAATTGTATTTACATCCTTGAAGGGTTGTCATGGAAAAGAAGGTTCTGACATGTGCAGGTGGCATGACCAGTGGGTAACAGCACTGTGGGAATGGCTTTGACTTGACACAAAGATCACTGCCCTTACAGCACTGACAGGAGTGGTAGCCGCTGACCTCATGAGGAGTGCACTTTGTGACACTGGAAGTGCGAGTGGATATTCTAAGACCAATTACAGAAGGAAGTCAAGTATCAGATGAAACTCAATTAGCTGCGTAATTCCTTTCAGGTTGGATATGCCTAGTGTCTCAGTCTTACGCTGTGCTGTAAATTACTCACTACGGCTGCCCGCACAGAATATCAGACTGATCCTCATGGGGAGATGGGCTGGAGAATCTGGGCTCCCAGCCCTGTGCGGTCCCGTGGTGTGGGCAAACAGACTTGACTGCTCTGTACCTTGGAAGACGGCTTGTAATGAGGATAAGAGCCTAGAAAAGAGGTGCACAGTGAGTGGTCCTGGTTGTCAAATTGACAGCTGTGGAATTCTAAAGTGTGCGTTTTCTTAGAAAGAGGTGTTTGAAAATTTTGAGGAAAAGAAGAACGCGGAAGAGTGCAGCGCTTCCTGTGTTCAATCTGCTTATCTGACTAGGACTTGGAGGAGAAAAAGACACAGTGACCTAACCCAAATCATTTCACAGGGTCCCCTGTATGTGCATCCAAGGTAAACAGCTCTTACCACAGAGAAGAACCCTGACTCTGCGCTCTCTTCAGTAAATATGTAATGATTTGAGAATGGAAATAGGCCTGTGCCATCTGTGTCCTTATGTGCTCACAGAAGTGAACATGTACCTGCTTGCAGATGTGATGACTGGTGATTATTTATTCAGAGCTATGTATTTAGTTTATGCTATAGTAAATTATTCTGTATAAAAGTGCCAAGTAAAATCTATAATTCTGTTCTAAAATCAGTCTCTCTCTTTTTCTGTAGTGGAGTCTTTCATTCTAGCTAATAAAATGCCGTGGTCTACTCCAGTAATGTTGAATCAAAGCAACATCTTTACAAAGTTGGTGTCATTTCCTGACACTGCAGATGCTATTATTCCCTGCTTTGTACACAGGGTGTTACAGTATACAAAATATTTTTGTACTCATTCTCTCAGTTAAACCTCATAATGATCTTAGGAGAAAGGCAGGGCAAGAATTGCTATTCTCCTCCTTTTGATGAGGTACCAGACACGCCAAAAGGCTTAGTGACTTATCCAAGGGCACACAGAGGGTGAGTGGAGGAGCAGTAGCTGGATTCAGAGGCGGGACCCCAACATGCGGGTTCCCTGCTGTGTCACTCTCCCTTGTTTGCCCTGGATGACACGTCTGTCACACTGAAAAAAAAGAAGGCAAGCAAGGCAACTATCCAATGGATTGTCATCACAAGTATAATTTCCTTCAAAAAGAGTTTTCAGTTTTCATATACGTTCTCTTGAACCTGACCATCAGTCACAGAAGAAATCAACCCGCACAGCTGAGAGCATAGAATCATAAACCCAGAGTCCTAGGAGCCTATTTCATGTGATCAAATAAAGCTCTGGTTTCTGACTTCAGTCTCCAGAAGGAGGAACCTATATTGCTGCTTGAATTTTGCTCAACCCTTACTTTTCAGGGTCATATAGCGTCTCTCTTGGTTTGAACTATGTTCACTTCTTTAGGCATAAAAAGACTCGAAAACTGCTGCCCCACAATATTCTGTCTGCCCCTTCGTTTCCATTAGACTTGTTAAAATGACCCTCTAAACTTTATCGACAAAATGACTTTCTTTGAAATTGAACAAACATACAAATAACAACAACAAAACACATGTCTCCTGGACATGTTGAGAGATCCTTGGCCTTCTCCAATGCCCAAAGCTTATTCCTTCCTCAGGAAGACTGCATTTGTCATCCTTTCTGCCTTGATTGCCCCCCTGCACCACTAACAGCCCACCCTCATAGCTGACTTCTCCTTCAGGTTTCAGCTCACTTGTCCCTTCTTCAAAGAAGCCTTCCTCCTTTTCTAATGGTGTCATTGCCCCAATAGCTGGCTTTGTTTTCTTCATAGTACTTGGGCTACCCTTAAGGTGGTTGAGATTGAAAGAGTATTACTTATTCAAGATCACACACTTAGGAACTAGGAGACCCGAGTCTAAAATCCAAGTCGGTTGACTTCCAAATCAAAGTCCGTTATGCTCTTCATACCTGGCCAAGTACTGCTCATCAAATTTACTAATCCACTGGGAAAAGAATGGAGGATGTTGTGGAGCAATGTCCAGCATTGATTAAAGAGCACTTCAGTGTTGTCCAGACTCTGCCAGTTCTATTTCCTTGCTGTCTGCTCCCAATTCTCTCTCCTGAGTGTTTCAACTCCAGGAAGAATCTGATGACGCATGGCCTGTGATAAAGGCCGCACACAGATCGACTATGGAAATGGTTGAATTTGAAGTTGTGGATGAGGGTGACTACGCTGCTGAAGGTTCTCATACATGTTGCGTGTGTTATGTACTGCACAACTCAAGAGGGCACCATTCACATTACGTTGCAAGCCAAAAATGGAGGCTGAAGAAGGCTTTGTGGGTGAGGATGCTTACTTTGGTAACCACAAACACGGTGATGCAAATAAGAGTCCCACCTGACCCCCACCTCCAATCAGTTCCCAAGCCCCTGAATTCTCTTGGTCTGCCTTGAACTCTGCAGGCCCCCCTCTCTTCCAGGAACCTTGGCCACAACTTCCTTGATTATAAGAGCCTCTTAACTGGTCTCCCTGACTGAGTGCTCTCTTCTATTTTCATTTCTCAAGGTCCTTATGAATTCTATTGCCCAACTCTGATCATGTCAGGTCCATGGTCAGAAACCCTTCATAGTCTAAATTATTTACTAAACAAAGTACACGTTGCTTAGTAAGGAATTCAAGGCCCTTTGCACTGGCCACATCTTGCCTCATCTCAGATATTTCTCCTTGTGCCCAGTAATGCAACAAACTATTATTCCCGTCACTCAGTAAGTCACTTATTCCCAGGAAATGGTAACATATTTTCTCACATCAATACCTTTACTCATGTTGTTTTCTCTTTGGGGTCATCAATAATTCTTACTCTTATCTCCACACATCAAAATCCTCCCCATTTCTCAAGATCCAATTAGAACACCACCTGATCTACACGTGCAGCATATTCTACATACCCACCCTCTGTGTGGCACGCAGAAGTTTTTTTATCTTGTATTGTGATCCCGCAGTGTTTCAACTTCCTCCACCTCCTGTACGATCCCACTTTAACTAGAAAGCACAGTCTCAGGGGAGAGACCAAGCCTGATTCATTTCATCTTCCTACTCTGCACCTCGCCCAGGGCCATGGTTGGGGCTCGGCAAGCAGCTGTAGTGTGATTGAATAAAAAAAAATACATAATCATGGGGACATTTTGTTGGTTTATTTCTTCTCCTTTGTCTTTGAACATCTGTTTTCTATCCAGTACAAAGAAGCTTAACTAAAACAATAGGACTATGAATAAAAACAACCAAAAGTACAAAGTATAGTGATTCTAATGTTGTGTGTAATGAGTTTGGTTGTCCATTTATATAGTGGGCGTGTGGAGGTGGGCTGTGGAATTAGAGGAGTTGGCTATATGCTACAAAGACTACCTCAATATGTAGAGGGCCTTGGAGGCTTATTTGCACATGAATGCAGAGACTCTGTAGGAAGATACTCAACCCAAGGGAAGAAGGAATTGAGACTAGCAAACTTATTTAAAAACCAAACACTGAATTTTAGGGAACAGGGACAAAATTTGAGTACAACTCGGTGTGTATTTTTCAGTCTGCTCTCTGGTTTTACCCTACCTTTAGGAATTTTTGCAAGGGCCTGAGGAAGAGTAATCTATGATAAAATGAGAGATCCAGAGATTAAAGATAGGGAAACAGATAGCGAATGAAGAAAGAACCCCTCTGTAGTCTCTATGTCAGAGTGTAATAAAAGCAGGTTTAGAGAATCTACCTAGGACCTCTGTCACCTGGCAGTGATGTGACTATGGGCACATAGGTGGAAGATGCATATTGCTCGTGGTAGATGGCATCACACAGAGACACACAGGTGACACAAACAGTCTGAGCATGTCTCCAAATGGCTAAAGGAGATGGAAAGTGGCTAAAAGAGATGGAGAATGACCAGGGGTGACACAGAGTGATATGTAATCATAGAGGCCTGGGTACCCTGCATCTAATCTCAGGGGCAGGTGAGGCCCAGAGAAGCCTCATGGAAGCAGCAGAGATTACCTCAGAGTGGTAGTGATACAGGTGAGCTAGCATGTCCCTAGGTAGACAGGGAGGTCCCTGGTGGAATAAACACAGACAGCCATATCCTAAAACTTCAGGTTTTGAAATCACTCCTTTGCTCCAGGACGTAATGTAACAAGGCCTTGAGGTTAATCATAAAATTCCTTTTGGCCTGACAAACGGAGCTGATCTGATAGATAAGAGTGGGTTACTTTGCTAATTCCTTCAGGATGGGCAAAAACAACAAACCTAGACGAATTTCATTAGAAGGCACCAGTTCCTGTCTTCAAACAGTTCCCTTCTTCAAACAGCTCCCTTTCCCCAAGCAGGCAAGGGAAGGTATAAAAGTAAGAGCTTTTGCCTCAGTCACTGGGCACCCCCATTCGGGAACCCCTCCTGCTCAGGAGCTGCAATCTCTTCTCCTGCCTCTAATAAACTATCCTCTTTTTAAAACTTTTTGCCTCTCCCTGGTCCGTGTTTCCATTCTTCGGCTTCACAAGACACGATCCCGGCCCACACTCAGAAACTGCCGGCAGATCCAACATCACCATCAGTAGCTCATACAGCCAACACAGGTTTCAAGAGGGAAGGGCCTGCTATAAGCAGGAGTCCTGCATGCAGCATTCCGTGGACCTTCTTAACCACTCAAGAGACTTCAGAGTGGTGGGGGTTCTGTGATCCTGTTTTTGACAACTGTCCCAGGTCTATGTGACCAGGGAAATATAAGTTATAAAGATAGGAAAGATACCTCCCCATCAGGTGAATGCCCATTTGATGAAAGTCCATGTAGGAACACTTAGTGGGACACTTGGAGAAAACACTCAAGGCCACTCTGTTCCTGGTCTGCTCAGGAACTGAGCAAAGTACAACATATGTGGAGCTGACTCCACAGCTCTTTCCTGAAAGCTGAGCCAGTTCTCTCCTGACCCATCCCCAAGGTTAGCCTTGAGAATTTGATAAAGGCTTAAATAGCCTCAAGAATTCGGCGATAATCCATGAATAATTAGAAACTGGTTTGACCTGGTGACAATTTTGTAGGTTTGGATTTTCCCTAGGTGGATCTTGGAATCTGGTTTGGTCTGGATGCCAAGAGTCATATTTGGATAAGGCCAGATCTTTATATCTGCTCACACCTCACCCTAGCACAGCAGACAGGAAGGTTCTCAGGTGTCCCAGGACAGAGTGGGTGGCTCAGGCCAGCGGGAGTCTGGGCGTACACCTGGAGCCTGTGTGAGGACAGATACAAAGTGACCTTTGTGGGCACTGGAGTCACTGCACTAGCTGAAGTCATAGGCTCTCAATCAGTACCCTGTGTCTGACCACATCATCAAGGGCCATACAGCACTTGGATAGATAAAGTCAATCTCAAAAGTGCCCTGGGCAATGGCATATGGTAGTTAAGAGTATAAATTTAGGAGTCATACCAGGTCTGAGCTCTAAGTCAGTGTTTTCTGATTTGTGATTTTGAGCAAATTAGTCACGATATCTACATCTTGGTTCCCTTGGCATGAGGGAACCAGAGTCCAATCTCAGACATAATCAGAATCTTTGGAGTGTGTCCTGGGGAACTGTACCTTTATCCAGCTCTCCAGGCGATTCTGAAGATGAATCAGGTTTAGGAACAGTAATCCTAAAAGAATAGCTTAGATTATTTCCCTAAATGTGCTATCTTGCATTTGTTCCTATAAAGACTCATCTACAATTTTTCCTGCCAATTCTTGCACTGTTGACAGAACATGAGAGTATTGTTTATTACCTCATGAACAACTGCAAAATCAAAGGAAATTAAATGTGGCTCATAATTTCTTATATCTCTCAAGCTTTAAGGAGGATTCTTAAGTCTTGGCCTTGCACATAGCACAGCTATTTAATGTGTAGTGTGAATCAATAAAGAAGTAAATAAAAGAATACATAAGTGAAGAATGAATGAACTCATGAACACACTACACACTTCTAGGAATTGAATAAATAGAATTCTATGTTAATTAAAATGTAATTATCTATCACCTACTCCTTTCTTTAATTAATCTGTTTATTCTTATTTATTTAAAATAAGGTAGAGTGACCTACCTCCAGGTTTTGCTGGCAGAATCAATTACTTACCAATTTAAGAGTCAATTTTCTTGTTAGATTTCATTTTGCACCCCTTCGCATTTCGTCATCTGCCTATCTTGAAGAATTGCTTTATAAATTGGCTCTTCTTGAATGATTTCCAAGTCTTCATCATCTCCCATGAGCTGCAAATACCTGCACAAAACAGTCCAGATTCAGACATGTTTGTAGGTAGTGTTTAGTTGGTCTTTGTGCTGTCCCCTCACATTAGCCCTTCTCTCTGGGGAATAGTTCATAGCACTTCATAGGCTTATTTTTGGGACAGGGTTGACCAATGTGACCCATCACAAAAATCCCCAAGGAGCTCATTAGAAATAAAATCCAGCTTCCAACCTCAGACATAATCAGAATCTTTGGAGTGTGTCCTGGGGAAGTGTACCTTTATCCAGCTCTCCAGGAGATTCTGATGATGAATCAGTTTTAGGAACTCTAATCCTAAAAGAATAGCTTACATTTCCCCCCTAAATGTGCTATCTTGCACTTGTTCCTATAAAGACTCATCTACAATTTTTCTTGCCAACTCTTGCACTGTTGACAGAAGATTTTGTGGTATATTTCCTTTGGAAATGCTAGTCTATCCCTGTGCATTCTCTACTCCATATTATAAAAGCTGTGCCTGGTGGGAAGGAATCCTGCTGCTGGACTTCTCTCCCTTGAGGTGAGCCCATTTATCCCTGCTCTTCTTTTGTGCTCTAAGTACTGCATTCTCCACAAAACAATCACCTGCTGGCTACGTTCAATGGGGAACACATTACCACCAGCCAAAGGCAAAAACATAGAATGGTGTATGATATCTTGTCTTGAAACTAGTTGAAAATTTATGCAAAAAAACACCACTCCTTAAGATATTTAATCTAGTCTCCCCTTTAGATAAGGGAAAAAAGAATAACTGATCCTGGACCATGGCTAGGTCTGAATATCTCAAAGGAATCCTCATCTTTCCAACCAGGTTAGGTCATCTGGAAATGATTAGTAAGAAATCAACTAATTTCAGGACAGCAATTTAGAGGTTTATATTCTTCTTAGGATTGATATGGGACAGCTCCCTCACTACAAAAGTTTTAAGCCTCCCTCGCTATAGAAATTTTAAACCTCCTTTTCCCTAGTTTCTTAGCTAGTCCTGGCTTTGATTACTTTTCCAATCAGTTTCTGAGTCCTAGACTAAAGATTGCTCCTTGCCTGAAGCACAGATTGTATCTCAGATAACTACTTAAAAGCCTGTGACTTCCCAGCATCCCCCAAGGCATTCCAGACCTGCCCCCCCCCACCCCCCAGGCCAGTATATTTGTTGATTGTAATCACTGACGCCTAATGTTCTTTCCAACCCATTCTGGGCCCAGCTCTGGGACAATTGTTGCCACCTGAATGACTGGTTTGGTTGAATGGCCACAGGCTCTACAGAGCTAACAGATTTATAAATTAAAACCTATTTTTCCTCATTCAGGGGCCTTGGGAATGCAGAGGATACCCCAGCAAGATTGCCAATCCCAACCAAAGAAGACAACATGGTCTTCAAGGCAGATCTCAGGACCACTTTCTCTCATCTAAGAGCAGATAGGGTGAGAGTTCCGTGAATTCCCCAATAGGTAGGGACAACTCTACACCCCTGCCCAGCAGGAAGCAGATACAGAAGAACAGACCTCCTGTCCCTCAACTTCCCATAGACAATTTATGGGGATCACGTCTCTCAAGGGGAAAACAAGGCAGGCAGTTAGAGATGGGCATCAGGTCTCTGCATTCCTGCATAACCCACAGTAACACCTAAAAGAGCTCCCTTCTTTGTCCAAAACTTCTCCTTTTCATTGTAATTATCTACCCCTATGAGGAACAAATGGGTACAAAGTACTCCACTAGATCAAACCAGCTACCCACACCTGCACAGTTTAAAAAAGATGAAGTAGTAGCCTCTTGTCAAACACAGACGTCAATCAAGTGGTCCCACACCTGCAAAGGAACAGCCCATTCTAGAGAAAAAAGGATGAAATCTTCAAGTCCTCGCCAGTCAGAGCCTTTTGAGCTTCTTCTTTTGTTCGGTCCCCTCCAAACTCTTTGGAGTGTACTTTACTACTGCTCAGTCCCTTCTATTTCTTTGAAGTGTACTACCTCTTCTAATAAACTACTCTTTCACCACTTTATTTCTGTGTCTCGTTCAATTCTTTGCTCCACACGCCAAGAACCTGGACATTGCGCAGAGAAAGACTCACTCTCCGGTAACAGAATGAATCTTGGGATCCAGTTTACTCTGGAATATCGAAATCTATTCTCCCAATTTTTGTAATCATCCGAGCCAGCTTTTTTTTTTTTTTCTGCCTGGGGAAGGCTCTTGAGTTGACAAGTGTAACTGAGTGTCTGTTGTTTGAACAGAGAACAACCAATTTCAGAAATGCCTTTCCCCTTCTGTTCAGCATCTTCCACTGGGCTCAGTGATCCTCAGTGTTTTCAGTAGCAGTGAGGGGAGCAGAGATGCGAATTCAGTGTTCACCAAGGTATTGATCTGACAGCACTGAAGCATTTTCTGGCCACTAGTCAAACTTCAGTGGGTGACTTACCTGACACATATAGTTAACACTTGACTCATTCTCGCTGGCACTTACTGTGCTCAGCTCACAAGCCATACCACTGGCAGTCTATGAAGGTTTGTTCTTATGGCTAGTCATCTGGAAAGCCTTCTAGAATATTAAATTAAACAGACATTCTGTTTCTAGGCAGCTACTAAATACACAGAGAGCCGTGGCAATGTGGCATAAGCTTTGGCAAGACTAGAGTCCTTGACAATCGTCCACACATGGGACAATCTTAATACCTTAGGCAGAAAGACTGGTTAGACCAAATTCAGGGTGTTGGCGTGGAAAATTTTAAATTGGGGGAAGAAGAAAATGAAGGCGTTGAAGTGAGAGAAATGAGTAACATCCAGGTGAGAGGATGTGAAGATGAATGAAATCTGCTTGTATGGCAGGTGATTTCTCTCCTTCCTCCACCAAAAAAGAAGTGAATTGATGGCACCTACATAGATCTGGGGGGTGAGGGGTGTATATATATTAGGAATACATAGTTCTTTTCTGAAGTTGGGTTCTCCCAAAACAGACATTGAGACATGGATTTATGTGCAAACATTTTATAAAGGAAGTGTTCCTAGGAGAAACTGGCAAGGGAGAAGAGGGAGACAAATAAAAATGTGATTTTGGGAAAAGTCTTAACCTCAACCCAATGCTGCCAGGGAGGTTTGAAATGTACACTTCAACTCAGTTTCCCAATTCTTGGCATGGGAGAAGTGTTTCAGACTCCAGCTTCAGGCATTGGCTCAGGGCTGCTAGGGCGGTGTGGGGGTAGGGAGGGAACTCCAGGCACTTTTGAGTCTTTGCTAGGCTGGGCAAAGTGTCTCAAGGGCAATCCTTCGCAGAGTCACAGGTATAGGTCATTAGAAGAAAACATGCACACACCTGTGGAGCCATCAAAGTCATCCAAATGGGATTTGAACAGACCACAGACAACATCTGCTATAGTTCTATTTTCTACTCTGCCACTGATCATTCTAAAGGAAAAATTCCGTAAGCATCCACCTAATCTGAAAAATGGAATATAGCAAAGCAGATTCCCTATGTAGAGAAAAGTGACTTATTCATTTACACAATATATATTGAGCACCTCCCATATCTACCACTCCCTGAACTAAATGCTTGAATTTGAAGATGAATGGCTCTTTCCCTTGAAAATGATGGGCCATTTTTCACTTATGTATAACATGCTATGGGAATGGTCACCAAAGCAAAGTTGGTGGACCCAAAGGGCAGTGAGGGCCTCCAAGCCTGGGACACATAAAACATTAGGAAAATAGAACTGACTTCATAACTGTCATGCAGGGTCTCAGCTCCCGCTCCCCGCACAAGAATGCAGAATATGGTGAGGCCAAAAAGGAACACCCACGGAGCCATAGATAGGGGAGTCATACCACTATATTCTCGCTGGCAGCTGGGTTGGAGACACAGGAAGCAGGAGCCACATGACCCGCAACCTGCCATCCGCTTCTCTGCCAACCAACCTCCCTTGCTGACTGCAATCCGTGCTTGCTAGATTATCCACGGCAGTTATATCAGTGGCTAATGGCTAACCGGTAACAGCTGATGGCCAACAAGTCACAGGTGATGGCTATCTATTACCAAAGCCAGCACCTTTCCACGTGAGGCCAAGCCTGGAAACTGCTTTCTGGGACCTTGTCCCCACAATAACAGAGTAAATCAATTAATACTTATTTAATGACTGAAAAGAAAATGTTTTTAAAATTCCAAGCAGAAGAAATTAAATAAAAAAGAACCATTGTTTCAGTGGTCCACATAAAATTACAGTATCTATAGAGAATATAGCTAATTTATAATGAAGACCAAGTAGCACCTAGGATTTCATCCAAGTTCTGATACATGATGGAAGAGTGTGGGGACAGAGCCAGGAGTGCAGTTTCTAGGCTCTTGGCATCACGTGGAAAGGTGCTGGCTCAGGCAGTAATGGCCATCAACTGTGATTGGATGACCATCAGCTGTGGCTAGTTGGCCGTCAGCTGTAACCAGTGAGCCACTGGCCACTAATATAACTGCTGTGGCTATGCTAGCAGCAAATGGGGGGCTAGCAAGAAGATGGTGGCTGGCAAGTGTGGATTGTAGTTAGGACAGCGGGTTGCAGACAGTGTGGCTCCTGCTTCCGGTGTCTCCAACCCAGCCGCCAGCGAGACTATAGCGGTATGACTCCCCTACCTATGGCTCTGTGGGTGTTCCCTTTTTGGCCTCACCATGTCCTGCGTTACTATGTGGGGAGTGGGACAGGAGACCCCGCCTGCCACTCTGCATGACACATGGCGCAGCGAGCAGGGTAAGGTGCCGGCCAAAGCTCTTCGAAGTGTAGTGGAGCAGTTTGTGCGTATGAACACTCGGTCTCTGGAAGACCAGGAGGAGCAGCTGCTGGAGAGCTGGACCCCCGTGGAGGGGTGGGAAGACGTGGACGGTTCCCCAACCAGCATAGGCCAGAGAAAGCGAAGGTTGTTGCGGCCCTGCGGGCTGGGCAGTGCTTGCTGAGGCAGCCCGGATGCAGGACTTATCCCAGGAGGAAACACTTGCTGAGTCCTCCATGGGAAATGAGGGTGAGGTCAAGGTCATTCCTCACCCCCAGGACAGCCCTGGCGAATGACTACGGATTATGGGGAATTGCCTTCTATCCCTAATTTAATGGACCACTTGACTGTTTGCCTGGGAACGTACCACCATGTAGTGGAACGGACGGATGTTTGCTTTTGTGTCTTGACCGGCCGCCATCGAGAATATCTAAGCACCTTGACTGTGAACCGCTGTTGTTCCAGCACAGTGCCCTGAGACGCCCAGAGAGAGTGGCAGTGCCCTGAGAACCTTGGCTGAGTCCAGGAAGTCTGGCTGTGCCCAGAGAGAGTGGCAGTGCCCTGAGAACCCTGGCTGAGTCCAGGAAGTCTGGCTTTGCCCAGAGAGAGTGGCAGTGCCCTGAGAACCCTGGCTGAGTCCAGGAAGTCTGGCTGTGCCCAGAGAGAGTGGCAGTGTCCTGAGAGGCCCTGGCTGTGTGTAGGAAGTCTGGCCGTGCCCAGAAGGACTGGTGGTGCCCTGAGAGCCCTGGCTGTGCCCAGGGAGACTGGTGGTATCCTAAGAAGCCCAGGAAATCTGGCTGTGCCCAGAAGGACTGGTGATACCCTGAGAAACCCTGGCTGTGCCCAGAGAGCCTGGCTGTGTCCAGGATATTGCATTCACCTCCAGGATCCTCACACAGGGCCCCTCGTGGAAGACGCTTGTTACATAGATTGTGAGGCGAGACCCTGTAGGGGTGGAGTGTGGGGACAGAGCCAGGAGTGCAGTTTCCAGGCTCTTGGCCTCACGTGGAAAGGTGCTGGCTCAGGTAGTAAATGGCCATCAACTATGATTGGATGACCATCAGCTGTGGCTAGTTGGCTGTCAGCTGTAACCAGTGAGCCATTGGCCAGTAATATAACTGCTGTGGCTACGCTAGCAGAAAAATGGGGGCTAGCAAGAAGATGGTGGCTGGCAAGCATGGATTGCAGTTAGGACGGCGGGTTGCAGACAGTGTGGTTCCTGCTTCCTGTGTCTCCAACCCAGCCGCCAGCAAGAATATGGTGGTATGACTCCCCTATATATGGCTCTGTGAGTGTTCCTTTTTGGCCTCACCCTATACTGCGTTCTTATGTGGGGAGCGGGACAGGAGACCCCGCATGACACCCTGCATGGCAAAGAGTTAGCTCAGCTATCTAACTTGTATCTCTGCCCTTATAAAGGGCAGCTGGAGGAGCAGCCATGCCTAGCATAGGAGCAGAAATGAGAGCCCCAGAAAAAGCCATTAACAGAAGCCGTTTCCTCATGGATCAGGAGTCAGCTATAAGTGGGTCAGGTGGAATAGTTCTTTCCCCTTTGCTTCACATGTTCTAATCAGTAGTCCCCAGGCCACCTTGTTTTCTATTACCAGTTCAGATATTCAGCAATCAATCTCATTCAAACATCGTAACTCCCGCCAACAGATTCTGAATCATCCAGTTTCTACAGGAAGAAGATACCTCAGAGGATCCAACTAAACAATGAATGGTTTAGATATCTGTGACCAGTCAACCTTAAACCTGTCAGTGAGAGATGAGCTTGTCAAAGCCCTGTGTAATATGGATTACAAGAGCAGCTGGAGGAGAGTAGAGAACACAGAGAAGATTAAGATTCAGGGATTCTGGAGCACAGCTCCAGTAGACTGAGCTCAAGGGCAAGGTTCTAGCCTCATTCATCTCTGGATTCTCCTCTCAGGGCCTAGAACAGTGCTTTGCATATGGCAACATTCACAGGTGTGGGCAGAATTGAACTGAGGAGAGCTGAAGAATTTGGTGAGCTACTATGACACCTCCTGGGATGCTTTCTATTGACCATACAAAATCTAATTCCTTAGCTAGACAGTTCAGGTTTATACTCCCTGGCTCCAATTGAGTTGTCTAGTTTTTTCTTCTTCAAAAAGAATTAAATAGAATGCACATTAAAAATTGAAATATTTTTGCATGGTAAGTACACATTTTAGTTCATACGTGAAATATTATCCCCATCAAAATCCCAACGGCATTTTTAAAGAAATAGAATAAAAAATTATCAGATTTGTATGGAATCACAAAGGACTCCAGATATCCAAAGCAATCCTGGAAAAAAGAACAAGGCTGTAGGTATCACACTCCACTGATTTCAATTTATACGACAGGGTGACAGTAATCAAAACAGCATGGTATTGGCAGAAAAACAGACACACAGACCGATGGAATAGAATTGAGAACCCAGAAATAAACCCTCATATATATGGACAGATAATTTTCAACAAAGTAGCCAAAAACATACAATGGAGAAAAGAAAGCCTCTTCAATATATGGTAATGGGAAAATTGGAAAGCCATGTGCAAAAGAAAAAAACTAGACTGTTATTTGTCACCATATACCAAAATTAACTCCAAATGGCTCAAAGACCTAAATATAAGACCTGAAACAATAAACTGCATAAAAGAAAGCATAGGTACTAAACTTATGGACTTTGATTTCAGAGAGGATTTTATGAGTTTGATCTCAAAGACAAGGGAAGTAAAAGCAAAAATAAATCAATGGGACTATATCAAAGTAAGACGTTTCTGCACAGCAAAAGAAGCCATCAAGAAAACAACACCTCCAATAAGGGGCTAATATCCAAAATATGTGAAGAACTCATTCAGCTCAGCAAACAAAAAACAATCCAATTAAAAAACGGGCAGAAGAGTTGATTTGTAACTGACTGTGAATAATCAATTGAGATAACGCACTACCTTTGGAGAAGGTGAGGGTATTAGAAAGCACAAATTGGTATTCTCAATATTGCAACGGGGATATGAAAGACGGTTTGAGGAATATAATCAATAATGTTGTAAAGATATTGTAGGGTGTCAGATGGCCACTTAGGGGGACCACGTCAGATGGTCACTTATCTTATTAGGGGGACCACGTATAGATGCCTGACCACTGTACTGTACACCTGAAGCTAAAGCTGAATAATATTGAATGTCAACTATAATTTAATATATACATAGTCATGAGATATAGAGTACAGTATAGGGAATAGTGTCGATGGAATTGTAACAGCTATATATGATGTCAGAGGGGCAATAGATTGGGGGAGGGGCTTATTTTGTGAGGGGTGAAATGTCTAACTAGTACATTGTTTTGTACACCTGAAACTAATAATAAAAAATAACTAATTAAATAAATAACTAAATAAATAAATAGAAAAAAAAAACTGGACAGAGGACTTGAACAGACACTTCTCCTTAGAAGACATACAAATAGCCAACAGATATATTAAAAATGCTCCACTTCACCAGCTACTAGGGAAATGCAAATAAAAACCACAATGAGATCCCACCTTACACCTGTTACAATGGCTATTGCCAACAAGACAAGTAATAAGTGTTGGAGAGGTTGTGGAGGAAAAGGAACCCTCATGCACTGCTGGTGGGAATGTAATTGGTACAGCCACTGTGGAAAATAGTATGGAGGTTCCTCAAAAAATTAAGAACAGAATTACCATATGACCCAGCAATCCCTCTTCTGGGTATCTACCCGCAAAGTCTGGAAACATTTATTCATAAAAATATATGTACCCCTATGTTCATTGCAGCATTTATTCATGGTGGCCAAGACAGGGAAACAACTGAAGTGTCCTTCAATAAATAATTGGATAAAGAAGATGTGGTACATATATACAATGGAATATTAATTGACCATAAGAAAAGATGAAATACTGCTTTTGCAACAACATAGATAGATCTTGAGATTATCATGCTAAGTGAAATAAGTCAGACAGAAAAAGTTGAGACCAATTGATTTTACTCATATGAGGGATATAAAACTGAAAGCAACAAAAGAACAAGATAAACAAAGAAACAAAAACTCATAGACCCAGACAACAGTTTAGTGGTTACCAGAAGGTAAGGGGGTAGGTGGGGAAATAGAAAAGAGTAAAGGGGGGCAAATATATGGTGATGGAAGGAGAATTGACTTTGGGTAAACACACAGTGCAATACATAGGTGATGTGTTATAGAACTGTACACTTGAAATCTATATAATTTGACCAACCAATGTCACCCCAATAAATTTAATACAAATTTAAAAATATATATATATTACTCAATTTGAGTAATATCTTTGAAATTGAAGTTTAATTTCTCAATATTTTTGTTTTAAAATTAAAGAGTGGGTCAAGAAAATAAAATGTTACATTAGTAGAACAATTTGATAATCACCCAAATTTTACCTTTTGCAGCTGTTTTGATTTTATTAAAATTCATTTATTAGTTACTGCAATGTTACTGGAAATTACAAAGTATGCATTTTCTCCTTTTCTAAAAATACATTAATACAATTAAAAGTATTAATTCATTACTTCTTCCTTTATGTACTGTAATATTTTTATTCTTATTTTTAAAAATTCTTTTTACAGTCATAGCTACACATACAAAATCTAACCACAGACCATTTTAGTGCCTATGTATGTTTACTTTCTAGCTAGTGCTGTTATTCATTTCATTTCACAAATTGGAAAACATCAGATAAAGGAAGAGGTGTAAAGAATGAACTGTTCTGCGTGTCAAATATTCTGCACCACTGCCTCTCTACCTCGACTCCTGTGGGCACACTGGCTTCCTTCGTGGCCCCCTACTTCAGGGTTTTGACACTTAGTATTTTCCTTACCTGAAACCGTCTTTGGCCAGGGAGCCACATGCCTTAGCTCTAATGTCACCTTGTCAGCAGTATCTTCCCTGGCCACCTTATTTAAAAGGTAACTCCACATCCCCTTCTGTCCCCGTCCCCCTCACTCATGTCCCCCCACTGGCATAGCCTATTCGATTCCGAACCTTATTTTTCTCCGAGGCAATATCGCTGTCTGCCCAGCTGTGACTTGTACTTGTTTTATTAGTCTTTTCCCACTGAAATGTCAGCTCCATGGGGCAGCAACTTTTGTGTGCTTTGATCATGGCTGTCCTCCAACACCTTCAATAGTTCCTTATAGAAAGTAAATGCTCGATAAGTACCCGTTCAAAAAATTAGTGAAGAACTATAAAATGAAGGAATTGGACCAGAAAAGGGGTACGTACATCTGATGTAAGTATGATTTTGTACACATAAGCACATGTGTGTTATTCTCGGGAGGAGAAAATCTACTAAATTCGCCAGATTCTCAAAGGTCTCTGTGACCCACAAAGGTGAATAAGCCACTGGATTAGACACCTTTGTATGTCCTTTGAGTTACTGGGTTCTGAGCCTCTCTAGCCCTTTCTTTACCTGTCTTCTCTGGCCCGTTCCATATTTCCCCCTATAGTGGAGTCATATTTTCACTTTCTTTCCTTACTAGCCTGCGAACTCACTAACGTCAGGATTAGTGTCTGATTCAGGCCCCTCACCCCTTCAGTCCTAACCCTGGTCTGAGAGCTTAGAAGCTGTTTGCTAAATGAATTAACAGGACAAGAAGAAACTGAGGAGCAATGAGAGGACCCCTTTTTACAGTTTGGGCTCCTTTTTTGTCCCCAGGTTAGATAAATTTTACTTCTACTCAGCTAAGTTTTGACACATTCACCAAATTCTCAATTTGCTGATTTCCTAAATAAAACTTTAAGGTAGAGCGTGGAAAAGGAAAAACCATGCCTTCACCTTGAATAGCCTGTATGTGTGTTTCCTAAGGGATTTCCCTCAGCGCTGTTCTGGTCTATAGAAAGCATGTGGGTTGTTTTGGCTCAATGGTGATTAGAGTTAGAAGGCTTAAGGGTTGGTTGGCTATAAACAGGTAAAATGCAACTGAAGAGCAAATATTTGCCCACAGCTTTGAATCCGTATTTCACATGGAGGATTAATCATGTGTTGAAATTCAAGTATGCGCATTTTCCTCACCTGTGATTATTAGAGTTCACAAGGTGACTCAAGCAGATATCGTAGTCCATTCTACATCCTGTGACCCGATATTAGGGCCTCTCAGGTAGGCTACTTCTTAGTTTGCCATCACCCAGGCCTTCTGCATTTCCATCTTGTAGTCACTTCTACATGGTTTTGCCTCTTTCACAAGACTCTGAATTCCCTAAGGAAAATGATCCAATCTGATCCATCCCTTTACCCCTTACTGAGATCATAGGGTCTGTGTGGGAAAGACTGCTAGATGACCACCAAATTCATTTCCTTTTATTCCTAATCACAATTGGACCACATTTCCTAGTAAACTTTGCAGCTAGATGCGGTCATCTGACTGACTTCTAGCCTGTCTTCTAGCACAAAAACTCAGTATCTTTTCCAGGACAGGTCCATAGAAACTTTCATTAATTATCCTTCATGCGATCCCCTTTTCATACGTCCATAGCTGCTCAAAAGCTGTCACATGTTGAAGATGGTGGACACACAAGATGGAAAGACTCTGGGCCTCTGAATCACTGCTTGGAGGAGATGCCCTCACCTCTTGTCAAACATACTAAAAAAGAATCAGGAGGCTTTGGCTAGAAATAGATGATGAAGGTTTATTCAAGGGTCTTAGGTTTGCAAACCAGAAACACAAGTAGGCAATACCCAGAGTTTTCTGAAGGAGAAAGAAAAGTCTGAGATTTTTTATTATAAAAAATACATTCTTGAGAAGAATCAGTTCTGCATTCTCAGCACCCAGATTGGTCCAAGATAGTAGTCATCAGATGTCTAGTGGTATTTAGCAGATGTCGGGTGGTCTAGACAATGGAACATTTTCTTTTTTATGTCATTCAGAAGACTAATTTGGGGTTTGATTATGTCCAGGCATGAACACACAACATACTGATATGCATCCAGGGATTGACACAGAACTAGAAAGTTAAAAAGTTTAAGTTCCCAGTACCAGGAAGAACAAGGATAATCGTTGCCTTATGTCTCAGCCCATCTGAAGTTAATAATTAAGCATCTTGACCACAGTGACTCCACTTTATTTTTCACTGTATTCCTCCCCCTCCTCCCCTGCTCTGCCAATGCCCTCCCACCACCTCAAATTTAGACCAACACTTCTACTCTGTTAAACCACTGAAAATTGTTATTGTTTATTGTTAGTAAAACAGTCAGCTTATCTTAACTATACAGTGTTGCCCATGTAGACATTCAACAATATTTGTGAAATGGAAATCTCCAATAAGGCTCAGTGGTCAGCACAGAAAACAACGAGAAAGCTTTGAAATCTAGATAGACATCCAAATCCGGAGTATGTCCTGGGGAAGCGGGGAGAGGAAATCTTGTCCCTGCCAAGTGAGGCGTGGTTCGAAAGCACTCCACCACGTTTTTTGCCTCTTTATTTATAAGGCTCATGGACTAGAGGTGGAGACATATTCCTCTTTCCTAATCTATATAATCCCCCGTGTTCTTCACCTATCCAGAATCAGAGCAAAGTTCTAAAGGAATTATAGCAGGGTAGTATTTCTTGGTAGAAATTAACTGAACTAGAGATAAGAGACCTGGCTCTGTGTTGGCTCTGCCATTATTTTGTTGTGTAGCTTTGAGCAAACCTCTTTTCTATCTCTGTGGGGGTTTTTTATTGTTTTTTTCTTTTTTTTCTTTTCTGAAAATTGTGTTTTGAGTGAGGGATTGTTGGGGGAGCTGAGATACTCTCAGTCATTTACTTCCTCTCATTTCACTCTGGATGGAAAACCCTTTCAAGTTCTAAGACTTGGCTTCTGGAGGAATCATCAGTTCTTCAGGATCCTGGTGGGGGTGACCAGGGTTAGGACTGAAGGAGGGCATGAATCAGACACTAATCCTGTCCTTGGTGAGTTCACAGCATGGAGGAAGCCATGCCCACCAAACCGCTGAGGCTGCTTCTCCCACAAGACATACATAAACGTAACAGGTGACTTTTTCACTCGGGCTTTTAAGGGACTGGCTAAGGCAGAGAGGTGTGACTGGCTCTATCTTGCTTATCGGCATTTGACAATAGTAGATCCTTTAAGATTTAGTATCTGTTGTAGATCCTCCCAGAGGTGGAGTTTAAAGCCAAAGTGATTATTTTCTCTGCAAACCATGTCCTCTGGTGGCTAAAGCAAGTGCTCAGTACTTATATACTCTCAAGATTATTAACACAAAGTTTGAACTGATGACTTAAGTATCTGTATGATGAACAGGCCAAACATCAGCCTGCACACCTCTGGGGCTGGGAAGCTCATTACCTCAAAGGCGTTTGTGAACAGTTATGATTATTAGAAGACTTTATGTTGAACTGAAAGAACATTTGTTCATCAGTAGAAGAGAACTGAGGTCTCCGGTCTTGGCCAGTAGAGAGTCCTGTTGCCACATGCAAAGCCAATATGAATATCAGCTAAAGAATGGATCCACAAGTTTGGCTTGGTTTACAAGCTCTTTGTGGCTGAGCATAGCTCTGCTTACATCCCAACTCATGGTGCAACACTCCTCTTTCCTCTGTTCTCCACTCTTACTTCCATTTCTCTTGATACTCTAAATATGCCTCTATTTTCTCATCTAGCTTGAAACCTTTCACATTCTGTTCTCCTGTGCTCCGGCCTAGAGTATGCCTACTACCCACCACTATCTCCCACTCCTTTCACCTGGTTAACTTCTCATGGTTGAGAAGTCGGCATAGATGCCACTTCTTTCGGGAAGCTGATCTTATCCCATTGAGTCTGAGTTCAATGTCCTTCCGATTTAAGAGGCTGTTCACAAGTTTGTCTCTCCCAAGTAACTATAAACTCCCTCAGGGGAGTGAGTCTTTTTCACCACTGAATCCCAAGGATCTGGCATAATGTCTGGAACATCTGTTGTTCAGCACTTAATTGCTGAGTAAAAGTTCAACACAGTTTCTGTGAGTGTTATACTTTGCATCTTTGGGCTGTAAGTAAAAGAAACTGCAAACAATAGTACTTTATTAAGAAAATCTATATCTATTTAACAAGGTGTGTAGAGCTAGGTGGTCCCAGACTTCTTTCCGTGGCTCAGTAATATCAGGATCTAAGCTCATTTATCCTTTTCTCCGTCCACTACCATTAACATGGAGATTTTTATCCTCTCCATGCTCTAAAGATGACTGTCTTGCTCCAAGCATTGCTTCCTCACACATCACGTTTGAAGAAAGGAAGAAAGAAAAGGATAGAACAAAGTTCTCTCTTTCATCAATCGGCTAATCTTTCCCTACCCCAGCTGTCTCTCCTTTGTATGTTGTTGAGACTGCAGCGACATGCCCACTCTTGCACAAATCATAACTCATCATTGGTGCTTCATCTGAAGTTATTCTGCCCAGACAAAGTAGGTGTTCTCGTAGCCAAAATATAAGTGAATAACTGATTGGTAAGAAGTGAATGATGACTTTCCCTCAAGTCTTTTATTAGATTTTTACTAAACTCCGGGACTCTTGTCTCCAAATCTGAGCTGTACTTTAGATTGGCGCTACTTAAAATGCAACATATGTTTATTTTTCTTTAGTTATGGGCATCATCAGCCACTTGCTTCTAGGCCAGAGAGCAACTGAATTCTCCTGTACTTCAAGGACAGCACTGGTTCCCCATCAAGGCAACTAACAACTATGCCAAGTGGTTCAAAGAGTCAAGTATCATCCTCTAGTAATCTAATTCCTAGTAAATTTTCTTCCATGGTCAAAGTGGCAAAGATTTTGTTCAGTGGACTAGATGCCATACGAAGGCAATAAAGTGATAAAGGTTTTTATTGTACACAAATTAACCAACTCCTATTTTTTTATGAAAATATACAATTTAAACTATCCAATA
The DNA here is from genome assembly GCF_057876585.1 of Rhinolophus sinicus. Taxonomy (NCBI): domain Eukaryota; kingdom Metazoa; phylum Chordata; class Mammalia; order Chiroptera; family Rhinolophidae; genus Rhinolophus; species Rhinolophus sinicus. Next base: position 55,908,348 of record NC_142517.1, on the reverse strand, counting down.
TAATGAAGATTACACAATTGTGGAAATTTAGATGACACCCCCAATATTCACCCTTCTTAACTTCTACCCCTCCATATAATTTACTTATCTGAAAACTTTTTGTAAACTGAAAAGGGAAAATGAAAGGAATCAAATTATTATTATTGTAGTTTACTATTTAAAAGTTTGCCTCTTCTTGATTAGTGTTATATTGTGATGATTATCTCTTATTAAGTGTGAAGGGAAGTACAGTTGGCCTTTTACAAAGATCATCTTAGATCTTCATATCAAATCTATAATTATTATCATTGACATTTTACAAAGAAACCTAAAATTCAGATTCTAAGTTATTTGTCCAGGGTTATCAGTAGAGCAGGGATTGGAATTCAGATTTTTCTGATTCCAAAATGATTCTTAGATTCTCAGTCAGGAGCCAACCTGTCTTCCTTCAGTTCTCATTGTCAGCCCCAATATGCCTACTACTACTTTTTCAAAATCTATGGTGATTTTATTCGTTTCTCCCTGATTAATAATCCTGTTGGCTCAGGTTTTTAGCAAAGTCATTCCCATTCATTGGCTGAGACATTTATGAACAGCACAGGAAATTATTTGTCTTTCTAGTTCAACAGTTAAGTCTGGAAGCACTCACTTCTAACTCAGCAAACAAATATTAGGAAGAAAAAAAAAAAACAACACTCAATAAGCAGATAGATTAACAGACCAATCCTGTGACTGAGGAGAGTATTTCCTCTTTTTCCTTTGTTAGCCTAATAGGTGAGGTATGTGCTGAGAGGTTTTTAAGCACCTGAGAACAGCAATAACAAGCAGTGACTGTTGAGTTCACATAAACCTGGTGGTGTTGACATTTTCCCCAAGGAGTTAGCTACGAGGTGTGGTTTAGATGGAGGAGAAAAGCAAGAAGGACCACAGGGCTTTGCTCAACGAAGGAGAAGAGAACGAACTGGTGAGTCTTTCCTTCCTTTTATTACAGTCTTCTCAGAGTACCAGAGGCTTTGGGCAGGGGCTACTGAGGTGGTGCTGGCTTCAGGGCTTGGAGAGACTTCAGTCTGGTAAGGCTGAAATCCCAGGGCACAGTTTTATAGTGGAAGAACCTGCAGAGGCTGAGACAGTGTGTCTTCTAGATTATGGGGGTCTTGCCACTCTCATATGCATCAGATTGCGTGCTTCCTCCTCAGACATTTTTCAGAGTAATCAGGTACATTCCCACATTGAGGTGTTCCCCCCTCCCCTTATCATTCGGTTTTCCATATAATTGGACAAACTCAGGAAAAACCTGAAGCTTTTTAAAATGTTTTTATTCTTATGTTTTTGGTATGACTGTATAAGTTAGGCTGAGGGCTATTAGCTTCACTAATAGCCCTCAGGATCCTTCACAACACCAGACCTTAAATAAGCATGGAGCCTTCAGGGTATGGCGTGAAGTCATGCTAGGAGCATAGAGAGGTTTTAAGCACCAAGTACTCATGAGGGAATAGAGTATGGCCTGGGAATTAGCATGTATTTAAAAAAAAAAAGTTCTTCCAGTTCTCCCCCCCCCCCCACTGCCTCTTCCACCAAACATGTATAAATCTTGAAAAACAATCACAAAAATCTCACAAATTTCTACAGTATCTATTTGGTGCTGACGAGTTTACCTTTATTATTTTATTTGATCTTCAGAACTCAGTGAAGGAATTAATCCAATTTCATAGAAAAGAAATGTGAGACCAAGGAGGTTGAGTAACTTGGCCAAGGTCATCAGCCTGTAAGGGACAGGCTGGGAATCTAGCCAACTGCTTCCGTTACACCTCAGGCTGGTCACACTGCAAGGGACATATCAGGCTGTTCACACTATAAGTGTCTCTAGTTAGGCAATGAGAAAGGGAGACAAAGAGCGAGGGGGGATGGGACAGATGACGTGCCTCTGGGTGGGGTGGGCAGAAAGAAACTCAGAGGATAGGGTCCACATATTAGAAGGGTGTCAGTTTCCCGCGTGGCCTCCCCAGCTCCCTGTGAGTTCTACGGGAAATATATACCCACTCTCTCTCCACTTACCCTTGTTTGTTCACCTAAGGAAATTAATGGATTTCATCTAAATCTATGTTGTCCAATATGGCAGTCCTGTCCACATGTGGGTTTTGAGCACTAGAAGCGTAGCTAGTTTGAAATGATATACATTATAGTGCAAAATACACACAGGATTTGGAAGACTTAGTAAAAAAAAAAAAGTGTAAACTATCTCATTAATTTTTATATTGATTACACATTGAAATGATAATGTTTTGGATTTGTGGGGATAAATAAAATATATTATGAAAATTAATTTCACTTGCTTCTTTCTACTTCCTTAACATGGCTGCTGGGAATTTAAATTACAAACACGGCTCACGTCGGTGGCTCCCATTATTGTACCACACTGATCTTGACAACAGTACAGTGCTCTAAACTCTTCAGACCGAAAGCATCAAAGAATGAAAACCTGCTCACCTGGCTTCATTGCCAAACAGCTCTGTTCCAGTTTTGATGTTTTTTTCAACATGTAGATGAGTGTTCGTAAAAATCTTAGGTTGTTTTCTTTTTTCTCTAACTAGGCGCTGTAGTTGTAAAGTTTATAGCCTGCTATTTTATTTCTTTTAATCACAGAGGGACCATGGGTATCAAAGCGTTAAATAACAGGCCAGGCACCACAGTTTCCTTTTTTTTGGGGATCAAACACTTCTAGAAACATCCACCACAAAACTCTATTAGAATTCCCTTATGCTGTCGGCATTCTGGGGAGTGGGAGGTGGCTATCAATTTCTCCTTCATAAATTGTGTGAGCTTGGGCAGAGAGCACAGATGCAAATCCTGTTCACGTGGATCAGAATGTTTGGTGACTTAGGTAGGCCTGGAGGGAACGGGCTACCTAGGCGTACAAGCTAAATGGGAGCTTCTACCTCCTGCTAGGCAACTGCTGTCCTGTAAGGCAACAGACCCAGTGCTCAGATCTTTCCAGTTTGAAAAGGAAGCCAGAAATAGGTATGCTTATTTGAATTATAAATGCTTATTACACATTTTAAAAGCATTTATTTATTTATTTATTTATTTATTTATTTATTTATTTATTTATTTATTTATAATGAGTAGGCCAAACTAAACCCAGGCATGGTCTAGTTCCAGCCTTTGGGGACGATCAATCTGTGACTTTTACAACCTCTCTCCACTTGTTCTTACTTTCCCAAAAGTTCCCAATGGCTTAATTTGACTTCTGCTTACATTCATCATTTCACGTCTCTTGCGATTGTGTGAGAGGACTTGAAGTGAAGGGTACGCACTGTTTGGGCAAGTGATAAATTCCCTCAATCAAATACTCACAAAGAACCTAAGAGGGCGGGAGGGCCTGTGAGATTATTCAGGTACAGTCCTGGGTCATTTTGCTGAGCTCAGCATGGATATAAGGCATTGAACTAGCCTCCAGAATTGAACCCTTTTTTCATTCTTGTCTCCTGTTCTCTGGCCCTAACTCTTCCAGGAGGGGGAACAGCTAATACTGTGCTGGGCATGGTGCTAGGTACTTGACAGTGTTTTATGTCACCCTCATGACAGCCCATGTGATAGATATCCTCACTGTACAGACCTTTATGGTCCTCCCTGCCACTCTCTACCCTCCCCAGTACTACCTCGCTCCAATAGTCTCTTTTTCCTTCACCAGTCTTTTTCCTAAAAATTTGCCCTGCCCAGACATTTCATCAGCTGCTCCAATCACAGTCAGCTTTTCTTATCTTTTCCTGAGGTCTTCTCAGGACCCACAGCTTCACTAATAGCCCTCAGGATCCTTCACAACACCAGACCTTAAATAAGCATGGAGCCTTCAGGGTATGTAGCTCAGTGCCTAATGGAATGGGATTTGGTCTCAGGCAGACTTGGGTTCTTGTCCTCTAAGGCAAGTTATGTAACCTCTCTGAGTCACTTGTGAAATACAGGGAGGAATACCTACCATTCAGAATTGAGGTGAGGATTACATGAGATAATACAACCTTTCCAAAAATACCTTTTGCAGAATAATATTGTTAATAGGTATTATATAAAAACTGTCCTTTTTCTCCCTATCAATTGGGTTTGAGAAATACTAGGTGAAACATAGGCAGATAATAGCAGGGCCTCTTACAGCTAAGTGCTAGGGTTCTTTCTGAATCTCTAAGAGGGGCATTACAGTGTGCTCCTCTCATGTAGACATGGCTTCCTCCATGGGTGCCCATGTGCACAGGTTCTCTCATGACTACTGTCCCATGGCACCACCAGAGGAAAGGGTGGGTGCTCTCAGTGTATTCAATGAATAAAAGTTATTGTTTTATCATTATTACCCTTCTGGGAGGAAAAAAGTCATTATATCTCTCCTTAGCCAGGCACATCTGGAGCCACACTATGCATATATCAGCCTCTGCTTGGGGTCCTCTCTGGCCACACTTTGCTGCATTTACTCTCTGGAGATGGTCTCGATCCTGCCACTGAGACAAAAGTGCTGCTCTGTTCAGATCAGTTGCAAAGCTGAACCATTCCTTTGGAGCCCCCTCTCTGTACAGACACCCGTTGACTAAGTGTCAAAATGACAAGTAGGGGCAGCCCCAGAGGTAAAATAGCTACTCAGTGCGGAGGACACACATTTGATAGGAGAGTGCTTCACTTCATGATAACTTTTTTTTTCTTCTGGGAAAGAGTGGAGGAGCTCTGCGCTCTAAGATCTAGGCTTTGGTCAAGGCTCCACTGCTAACGGTGTAGTTCTGGACACCTTTTTGGACCTTGCAAGTTGCCTGAGAATGACATCACTTACCCGTCGTGACTTACAAGTTTTGAGAGAGTCACTTAGGAAATGCAGAAAGTGCTATGAAAATATAAAGGGTTCGTTTACATGCAGGGAGTCAGGAGTTACGATGTGTAATTTGAAAAATGCAGGAATATTAAGTGAAATTGATGTTGAGAATTTTTATTTCCCCTCTTTGATTAAACTCAGGGAATGATAATTGTTTCAGGTCTAACACTGCAAAAACAAATGACATGTGAAGAGCTGGTAAGAAAAGTCAGGAGCTTTGAACATCTGAATTATTTTAAACAATGTTATGTATGTCTCATTTTCCATTAAAGGACATGAAAAACACTCAAAAGATTCAAAATGAAAAAGAAAAAGTAAGCCCTATTGGCTCTCTCTTATCTTCAGTCAAATTTATATTAACAGGTTGGATGGAGGCAAACTTACCTAATCTTCAAATGACATGTCACTATGAAGGAGAGATAACAATATAGGTGATAGAATCAAGGTTCAAAATGTTCTCTGGGCTGGATTGTAGGAGAGAAATTGGCAAAATGCGGTGCATTAAGCCTCAGAACATTAACACACCTAACCTGTGTATTAGGCCTTGAGTTTTTAAGTTATTACCAAAGTATAAGATGAAGGTATGAATGACGTGGGCTTAGTAGATGCTCATGAAAAAGCAATTAAAGCACTTTATTTGGTTATGGCTGCATTTTAGCTGCCAATATGATATCCCTATAAAACATTAGTCCTTGGAAGTCTTTTTTTTTTTTCCTTGGAAGTCTTAGTATAAGTCTGTTCCGCAGAACAGAATAATAGTTCTGCTATACTCTGTACTATTTAGGAAGCCTCTAGGAAGTGATATTTAATTCCAAGATTCATACAAGAAGTGCAGGGTATTTGAAGGGTTATCTGGATATCACGAATAAGAACTGTTTAAGACATTGGGAACAGTTCCCCCAAAGCACAACTGTGGTGGTTGTCTTCGAATAGTTGAACGGCTGATGCGGAGAACAGAGGAGAGGTCGGCAGATTCCAATCTGATGTGTTTTCCTTATAGAAGAACTTCCTAACCATGTGTGGTGGCAGAATCTTAACATGACACCTCTCCAGTGACCTTTTTCTTTATATGGTCTCCTTTAGTTGAGTGGGAGGAACCTGCAAATATGACGAGCTGTAAACCCTGTGATTGTATTATGTTACGTGGCAAAAAGAGATTGCACAGATGTAATCCACATAGGCTCAGATGAGTGAAACCAAAAGGAGATTGTCTGGGTGAGCCCGACCTAATCATGTGATCCCGAAAAGACGCTGGGCCCTTCTTGAAGTCAGAGAGATTTAAAGCATGAAAAGGATTTCATGCAAGGGAGGTTTTCTATGGCATCTTTGAAGATGGAAGATTCAATGTGCAAGGAACTCTGCGTGGTCTCTGAGCCCTGGAATTGAGTATCTTCTGGCTGACAATCAACAAGAGAATAGGGGCCTTTGTCGTAAAGCTGTAAGCAATGCAATCGTGCCTCAAACTATGTGACCTTAAAAGAGGTCCTTGATCTCCAGAAGGGGTATAGCCAAGGCGACTCCCTGATTTCAGGCTTGTGAGAGGCTGAGTAGAGGATACAGTTAAGCAGACTCCTAACCCATGGAAACTGGCAGATAATTAATTTGTGTTGCTTTAAGCCACTAAGTTTATTATGCAGCAATAGCACACTGTTAATAATACACCATCACAGCTGCCCAACAAGAGAAGGCACAGCCTTGTAAGGTAGTGGGCAGCCTGTATTAATTAGACAATAGATACTCACTGCGAAGTACAGTGTACAGATGTTTTTTCCAAGAGAAGATTTTGAACCAAACGATCTCTGAGACACCCCTGCTGTTTAGTGATGCTCTTATTGCACAAATAAACTTCAAAAGAATGTGCATGTTGTCCCACGTCCTTGGCTTAGGGCAAATTCTGGTTCCAGAAATTGTCCGTGCTGATCAGCCCAGGCATCTCATTTTCTTTTGACCCACACTTAGTGCTGTTCCACCATTAGCCTCATCAAACAAGGGTCCTTAGTTGGACTTTTACTTCCAGGAAGACTGCATGCTAGCACTTTTGTTATACTAGTACCATCTGACTTTATGGGAATGCCTGTAGCTGAGAGTGATTTGTTTAGCTCATTGGTACAGTGTTTTGACTCACACTGCTAAAGAATGAAGGGCATTTCTTAGAAAGAAAGCATAAGGGGAAATTTTAATAGGTTGGACTATTTCAATAATTATTTTGAATAGCTTCAAGACTCAATATCTTTGACCTGCAAATAATATTATATAACTATTATTAACAATAACACCTATTTTAGTAAATAATAATACCTACTTTATAGGGTTGATAAATGGCACTTAAATAAGTGCTCAAGAAATGTTAGTTCTTTCTTGATTGAAACATAATGACATATAACATTAAATTGATTTCAGGTGTGCAACATAATGAGTCAACATTTGTATATATTGGGAAATGATCATCACAATAAGTCTAGTTAACATCCTATCACCACAGATAGTTATAATATTTTTTTCTTGTGATGTAAACTTTTAAGATCTACCTTCTTAGCAACTTTCAACTATCTATATAATACAGTATTATTAACTAAGTCACTGTAAGGTTGTGATTTATAAAACATAATTTGATCTTCGTTCCCATTTCTGGTACAGCACTCCTAACACCCTTGGAATGTCCTAAGTGATGGGAGCAACAAAGGTGTCTTGTTATGTTAATGAGGTGACTTTTGGATTGCACCTAAAGATGGAGGCTGGTTGCCAGGAGAACTAACCACATGATTGGAGGGTTGGAATTTTCAGTCCCACCCCTCTGGACTCCATGGAGGAGAGAGGGGCTGGAAGTTGAATCAGTTGCCAATGGCCAATTATTTATCAATATTGCCAATGTAATGATGCGTCCATAAAACCCCCAGAAGATGGGGTTCAGAGAACTTCCTGGTTGGTGAACACGTGGAGGGGCTAGGAGTGTGTTTTTCCAGAGAGGGCATGGAATCTCCACAACTTGTCTCTATACCTTTCCCTATGCAACTCTTTCATCTAGATGTTCCTGCATTATATCCTTTTATAACAAACCAATAATCTAGTAAGTAAAATGTTTCTCTGAGTTCTGTGAACTGCTCTAGCAAATTAATTCAACCCAAGGAGGGCATCATGGGAACCTCCAATTTGTAGCCAGTTGGTCAGAAGTATGGGTAACAACCTGGACTTGTGACTTGTGTCTGGAATTGGGGGTGGGGCAGGGTAGTCTTATAGGACTGAGCCCTCAACCTGTGGAATCTGATGCTATCTTTAGGTAGACAGTATCAGAATGGAGTTGAATTGTAGGGCATCCAGCTTGTGTCTGAGAATTGCATGGCATTGTGTGGGAAGCCCCACCCCCCCACCACACACACACACACATACACACACAAACACACACACATAAACACACACACATAGATGGAATTAGGTCCAGGAACCTACAAGGTCACCATGCTAGAAAAGTTAGTTCTTATTGTCAAATGCAGACAAAAGTGGAAGTGACTCAAAACGTTTTATGCCACTCAGAAGTCACTGCATGGCATGAATGCAGGGCAAAATATAGAAAACTGTAATTAGCAATGCTTGGTAATTAGTGACAACTAACAGAAATTACTACATGCTGCCAAGCCAAACCAGTCATAGAAGGTGAGGAACAATAACCACACTAACACAATCCGTCAATACAGACACTGTTATCTTTGCATTAAAGAAAAGAACCTTGAAACGTGGCAGACTTAGAGATAAAAGGTCAGAATTTTAAGAATGCCCCACTATCTAACACAATTTGCCATGTCCAGATAAAAACAACAACAAAGGGTAGATTGTGAATAATGAATAGAAACTTGGTGCTGTGATTGTTGTTTAAAAAAAAAAAAAGATGCAACATGATGAATTCTAGCCTCATGAAAGGGTACAGAGATATTATCTCCTAGGCCGTGATTCAAGGGACTGAAATTTTTGGCCGACATAGAAAAAGCTAACTTACTCTAAGGTTATTGGAACTTTTCACCATGGAAAATCCTAACACGTCATAGAAAAAAACTGGCATTGCCATTCACAGAAGGTAATTGTAATACTGAGAGTTATTTATGTTATGTTTTGGTTGAGTAAATAAATGTAAAACTTTATGCTGTGAGAATCTTTGTTTGAGTAAAGTGTTAGGAACTATGACCCAAAATATCCATTGCAAGGATTTGAAACACACATTACTTTGCCTGTGCTTGGCAGATACACAACGAATATATTCAGATAAACACAACGGTGAATATAAGAATAAAAGGATTTACAAAAACTAAAAAGGACCTGTTCACAAGACCAGTTGTGCATAAATGCTAGGGCTTCAGATGCAATGACAATTCAGGAACAAGGACAGGTAGAGACCCCAAGGGATAGCACCATATGGCTAAGAAGATTCCCCAAAAGAGAATTTGGGGAAGAAAACATGTTTAGATGAATCTGCACCCTATACTTCTTTCCTGAGGAATTTAGCCAATTGGTGCTATCTTTGGTGGCAACTATAAGAGCTACTTATAAAGAAAAGAAAGAAAGGAAAATAATTTAAAAAGTGCCATTTATGTGCTAGAACTTCGTATATGTTCTCACTTAATCCCTGTGAGCTAGCCAGTCAGATATCCATTTTACAACTGAGGAAACTGAGGGTCGGTTAGCCAACATTTACAAGGTCATGTTATATAATGTCAGAGGGAGGATGTTCTATTATACTGTTTTACTCCTGGACAAGTAGAGTCTGATTGTGCTGCTGCTGCTGCTGCTGCTGCTGCTGCTGGTGTGTGTGTGTGTGTGTGTGTGTGTGTGTGTGTGTGTGTGTATGCATACACACTCATGTATAGAGTTACTACATCTAGTTAATTTTTTAGTCAATTTGGTGTTTATCTGAAAGTCCTTCTCTCAGTTTTCACATATTACAAAGGTGAGCAGTTTTCTTTTTAGTCTGTGTTGGACTTCAATTTTGATAGTTTGTGCTGTATGGAAAAGCAAAAATTCCATTTAAGTCATTGGATCAATCATGTTTAGAACTACAACATAGGGTTTTGGCAAATAACATTAGGTCTGAATATTGCCTGTGGTCACATCATTTCACAATGAGTCCAATGGGACTAGCCACTTTTAATCTACTGAAATTTTGTTGAACTATATATTACCCAAGCTAATATTAACTCTTAACACATGTGACGTGCTCAAAATGTTTCAGGATCTAAATATATTATCTCCTTAGTGTCTCACAACAAACCTAGAAGAGAGTTATTGTTGTCATTTGTGGAGGAAGAAATTGAGTTATCAGAAGAAGTCAAGTGGATTGCCCAAGATTATTTTTGTGGTTAAATGGTAGAGATATGATTTGAACTTGGTTTTCTTGTGCCATATCCCCAGCTTTTAACTGCTACACGAGACTATTTCCGTTGTGTTTTACAACCAGCCACATTTTTCACACGAGGAATCTAAAGTTCAGTGATTTAAATCGTCTACCGAGATCACATTAACCAGTAAGCGATGGAGCAGGAAATGAAAGTGATAGCTTTCAGAAGACACTGGGATGGGGTGTAAACGATGTATTATAGAATTGCACACTTGACACCTATGTAATTTTACTAACCATTGTCATCCCAATACATTTAATTAAAAAAAAAAAGAAGTTTAGAAGTTTCTGCCAAGGGACCTAGATAGGGCTCTAAATTATGACCTTAGGCAACAACCTCTGTCAAAAGGCATATGCATATTTCTTTGTTACTCCTCATGCACACATACTCTGGGCCTACATAAAGACCATTAGGGCTGTGGTACCTCTCCTGGTATCTGGACTACAGAATTCTAGTGAGAAACAAAAAAAATGAAGGGACATCACTGCTTAGACTGCAATTCAAGTTGGGCACAACTGCTGTGCTGTTCAACTCAACTCTTACTAGGTGGTGGCAGGCTTGGGTCCTCACTTGTGGAACACAGCCTGTTTCCATTACCAACTGTAACTCAGTATGTTGCAATTCAAAACTAAAATAGTCACCTCTCTACTCATTTCACTGACATATTATCAAACCACCTGCTGACATTGGCCGAGAGCTTGCTTTATACTCCACATCTTTCACCTCTCAATGCTCACAGCTGTTCTTCCAGGTGTGTTCTTAATATTCCCTAAGAACAGAGATGGAAGATGAGACTTAAATCCTGAGGTCACATAAGTAGTAGTGACAAAACTCCCTTTGCAACAAGAAACTGTGTATAACGGGTTTGAGATTCTGACCCTCTCACTCACGTTCCCAGTATCTTTACATTTGTCAGACCTCTGGATTCTATTTACCTTCTTTTTCCGGTACAAATATTGCCTCTGGATCTCTCCTCTACTCTGCATTTCTTAGTTGATTTTGCCAGGGATGTATAAATACTTAGGAGAAATTACAGTGACTCTTACTGCATCAGCAGAACTTATCATTTAGAACAATCGTATTATACTAGAGATTCATTAGCCAAAATGGAAACAGACAGTGTGATAAGCTCGAATCACACAGACATTGGCAAGCCGATTGAGAGTATTTGGTTAAAAAAATGCCAGATAAACTAGTGATACTTTTAGCCCAAACCTCAAGTCTCATACCTAGCACCATACCCTCTGGGAAAACTGAGAAAAGATCTAGAAGAGAATTTTACCAAGGTTTATGAGGCCAGTTTACCAAGGAAGCAAAAACAGTGCTTCTATTCATCTTTGCTTAAGGAGATCTACAAGTTCTTATTTATCTACTTACTGACTGACTTACTTCATTTTTTAACAGACAGGGAAAAATATCACTGACATTGTGACTGAGATGTCCACAGCCATAAGCAGTGTCATTCTCAGACCTCTTCTCCTGTCTCGGTTATTAAGGATGTGATTTTTACCTCTGCTCCAATGGAAGTCACTTCTTCCCAATCATCCACAGCAGGAAGCAGCAACAGTCTCCCGAGGTCACTAAAACTCCCATTTTCTACAGAAACCCCTTCTCTGGCTCTCTTTAAAAATTTAGTTCTAATATTAATATTATGCTGCCATCTTTTCTTTCTCAATCTAATCCCATTGAAGTAATTAAAATGCCTTCAACCTGTTTAGAACACAGTGTCTAATAAACAAATTTACTTTTTAAAATTTTTTTATTGACATATATAAATACAGTGGTTGTATTTATATACATTTATATTAATAAAGTGAACTGATCTTAAGTGTACAGTTTAATGACGTCTATCATCAATTACTTTTGCTCATGTTTGAACTTTATTAAGTAGAATCGTGTATTGTTTTATGGTACTTCATTTACTCAGTATAATATCTGAAATTCATCCATGTTTTGTGAATCAGAAGTTCATTCTTTTTTATTGTTTTGTAGTATTCCGAAAACATGAAATTTATTTATCTTTCTTTTGTCAATGTACCTTCAGATTCTATTTGGGGGCTCTTATTGTCAATTTTTATTTTCATTCAGTTCAAAATATTTCTTAATGTTTGTTGTAATTTCTTCTTTGACTCACATGTATTATTTAGAAATATGTTGCTTAATTTTGAAACATTTGGGAATTTTAAAGTTACCATTCCATAGTTTCTAATTTAATTATAATGTCATCATACTTTATGTTACACAACGTGGTCAGTTTTGGTAAATATTTTATGTATACTTGAAAATAATTTAAATTACGAAATTTTGGGCTTTAATTTTTTGTATTTCTTAATTAGGGCAATTTAATTAATAGGGTTGTTCAAACTTCCTGTATTTTTACTGATTTTTTAAAAAAACTTTGGTCTGCTTGTCTTATCAATTAGACAGAAAGATGTGTTAAAATCTCCGATGATGAGAATGGATTTAAGTTCTATCAATGTTGCTCTACAAATTTGGAAACTACATTTATAGGTGCACACAATTTAGGCTTGTTATGTCTCCCTGTTGCTCTTTTAGCTTATAACATATACTTCTTTTTCTTATAATATTTCATTTCTTAAAGTCTATTTTGTCTGCTATTAATACAGCTATACCAATTTTCTTTTGTTAATCTTTGCATAGTATATTTTCCCCTTCTTCCTTCTTTTAATCTATTTGCTTCTTTTAATTAATTAATAATTTCTTTAAAATGTGTCTCTTGTAGATAGCATATAGTGGGTCTTCTTTTATTATCTAGTCTGACTATTTTTGCTTTCAATCATAGTATAATAATAAAGCCATTTACATTTAATGTAATTACTGATATAGTAGGGTCAAAGTTCATAATGTTGCTATTTATTTTTCATCTATCCTATCTGTTCTTTGTTCTTTTCTTCACTTAACATTATATCACAGAATGTCCCATGTATCCACATGGACTTCATACCTCTGATTTTAATGGCTCCTCAATAGCCCATTGTTTTATGTTTCACATCTTATTGACCCATTAGCTATCATTTGGTTCTTTCAATAGCTATGCTATTACAGGTAATGCTTTCTACTTTATGTATGATTTCCTTAGGGTATATTTCTAAGTGTGAAATTAATGATTCAAGGGACAGAAACATCTCTATAATTTTTGATACAATTTGTCACCTTGCTTTCCCTAAAGAATTATTCCAATTTATAAGGTTATTAGAAGTATATAGCTGTAGTGATTTCCTTGCAGCCTTGCTAGCATTGTGAGTTCCATTTTTAATAAAAAAAATGTTGTATAGAAAAGAACTGAAGGGAATCAGAAGTATGATTACCAATGTCATTGCTGTGTATAAGTGAACAGAAAAAGAGAAAGTCATTTACGAATGTCATTTTAGCTATAGGCTGGACTTAAATTCCTAACTGTTCTGCTTCTATTTTACACACACTTGGGCTTTGGCAATAAGTCCCTTTAATAACTTAGTAAAAAAAAAAAAGAATAGTTATGACATAATATGTGAACTGGCATATACATTTTATTTGAGTCTAATAAAACTATAAGTAAGTAAATTCACAAATAAAAACAAAATCAGAGAGAAGATAGAACAGAGACCCAATTGAAAATATGCTTGAAAGCAGAATAAACACCTTTCTAAGTTACATTTAAAACTTAGCATGAACAATCTCAAAATACAGTGGCTGCATCACCAAAATGAATGAACATTTCCCCTCAGGTGGGTGATAGTGTTGAGGAGCAATAGAAAGGAGCTCTTAAAATTGTAATTACTTTGCAGAGCATTTAGGAGACATTATCTCATCTGAGAATAAGAACCCGTGTAAGGCACGCATTTCTAATTCTTTTTTTTTTTTTTTTTTTGTGGAGGAGTAAATTTGGATTCCCTAGAGGTGAAATGATTTACCTAAGGTCACATAACTGGTAACTAGCAGAGCCAAATTTATGTCTTTGCTTCTTAAGCTTGTAACCTTTCCACTATGTTTAAGGATTCCTTTCAACAACTGTTATTAAAATCTTCATCTACCACAAAGATCTTTATTAGAAAAACGTAATGAAAATAAGCTGAAAGCTTTTCCAAAACATTAAGCCAAGACATTTATTATAATATGATCTAACATGACATAAAATTCAGAAGATTCCATCATTTGAAAGTGCTATAAAAACTCAGTAAAAGCCTATTTTCTTGACATTACAGCTCTGTGATCTGGACGCAGGAATTCAGTCATAGAAAGAAAAACCAACGATAACAGCAGAACCTGAAAAAATAGTATAGTAACGATGTCATTCATAATCAGTATCCCTCTGGGTCTTCTAAATACACAAAAAATCTAGGTGTTTTTTTTTTTAATTGGAAAATTTTGACACATAACACTGTGTACATTTAAGGTATAGCATGTTACTTTGATATATATTGTAATAAAATGGCTGATGTTTCGATATTTATCACATTACATACTTATAGTACAATATTCTTTTCTCTGTTCAATACACTGTACGTTAAATCTCTATGGCTATTTTATTACTCGCTACAAGTTTGTACCCTTAGACACCATCAATCTTATTCTCCATCTCCCATCCGCTGGTTACTACCCTGTTAGTGTCTGAAAAAAATCTAGCTTTTTTAATTTAAAAAACAAGTTGTGAAACTTCATTGTAGAAGATAGGAACCAGAAATTGGCTTTAATTAAACAAATACATTGTTTTTGACTATTTGTTTCTCCCTAAAAGCCACATCTCAAGTCTTTATTCAATTCATGATGAATATTACCTAACCTACGACTAAAAGCAGAAGTATTTCAGCATGTTACTCTCTGGATACCTTTAAGCTGTCTTTTGAAAGTCTTTCATGTCCACAGATAATCTCTTAATTTATACCATCCTACTGGTTTAGAAGGCAGCACACTTATTTATACCTTCAATCCCTCTCAATCATGTATTGTAAAACAGAGCTGAATGTGAATAAAGCTAGATACAGAAGTGTGGAGAATATCTGTTATGACTGTATCATCGTCCTCCAATAAATTTATATTAAGAATTTTTTTTTTTTTTTTTAAACCTTATACCTAAAGAAAATAAATCTGGGCCAAAACGTGAGATATTTTATAAAAATATGAGGTGACTCTTAAGACTATTGAGAACCAAATAAGTCTGCCCATTCCTTGCTTCTCCTGTCTAACGTTTTAGTTCCATAGGCCAGGGTAGTAAAATGAGTCCTTTTAAAAATTCTATCAGCTGACAGCTGTAAGCAATCAATCTGATTCAACCAGCCAAAGCCAGATTTCTCTCCCAACACCCCTGCATCTAAAGACTGTGTTTCTTGGAGCAAAATGATATGTTTATGTGAAATAAGAAAACTAGAGTGATCCCTTCTTTTCTCTCCAGGAGGTGTTTGGTTACCAGACCCAGAATCTCCGCAGAGCCTTGTGCCTTATAGCTTCTGTGCTGACCTGTGGCGCTCTTCTGCTGCTGTTCTACTGGCGACCCCATTGGAGGGTGTGGGCCAGCTGCATCCCATGCCCCTTGCAAGAAGCAGATATTGTCTTGCTAAGGACAACAGTGCGTATACGCCTTTTTGTGTTGCATTTGTGGCACCACCAATGACAGGCCAGTATCCCAGAACTGGAGCGCTTCCTTTATTTAAAGAGTTTCCCTGTCCCCAACTAGCAGATGGCAAAACTGTCCCAGTAATCTCTTTGCCATCTCTTATTTTGATGCAGGAATGAAGGACATTTCCTCCATATCAGCCTGAGGAAATTTCTACCGTGTCAGCCTAGTGGGCAGTGCCCTTACCATCATCACATGACTGGCGGCCATCAGCATTGTAACTCTTAGAGACATTACACAGGAATGATTGTTCAATTTTTCAAGAACATGTATTTTAAGGGAAATTTTAAACATCTAGATGTCCTTTTAAAATAGCCAGAAACTATTTTCTAAATACAATATTTTTCCTGCAAAATTTATTTTTCCTTTATTCTCTAGCACAGCGGTTCCTAAATTTTGCGCAAATCAGAATCACCTGGAGGACTCTTTAGACCAGAAACTGCTGGCCCTCCCTCCAGAATTACTGATTCAGTAGGTTTGGGGTGGGCCTGACAATTTACATGTCTAGTAAGTTCCAAAATAACACTGATACTCTTGTCTGCAGCCCAAACTTTAGGAACCCGTGGTCTAGCACTTGGAAGGTATTTGGTTGATTGAGTGCCTTACTGAATAACACTTGAGAATTTCATGGGCTGGGTTATCTTTTCTAGGATGAATTTCAAAGATATATGAGGAAGAAGGTGATCTGCCTCTCCTTATCCACACTCAAGTTTCCTGTGAGCAAGAACCCAGAAGAACCCCTTGTAGCTGACCACCACTCTGTCATAAACCAAGCTGTACTGAAACCAGAATTAAAAGTAAGTGATTTTTAAGGATACATTGTTATGGTATTTTTTTGCTGAAAAAGTGAGTAATGTAAATGTTTATTAGACGACAAATTGAATATCACACTGCTGAGCTAGGAATTACAGTTATGTATTAAGGAAAGTGAAAGCTATGTGGGGACCTGCATTGAATAACCCTCACCTCCCCTGATAGGCTTTTCTTTGTGAATGACATCTGTTCTGTTAACATTTGTCATTGCAGCTACAATGTATCCAAGTGCAGAAAGTGAGATATGTTTGGGACAACTTGGAGAAGAGGTTTCAGAAAGTTGGGTAAGTCCAACTTTTTCTCAACACTCCATCAGAGTATAAGGGAAGAACACTGATTTGTTGAGTGCCATGAACTGAAATGTAGTTCCTGTATTGATCACACCCTAGGTTGCTGGAAGACAGCCACTCCTGCTACGACATCCATCACACATTCGGACTGGGTCTGACCAGTGAAGAACAGGAGGTCAGGTAGGTTTGCGGTTCTCCCTCCATGAACTTTGCCAGCAGAAATTGAGATGTCAAATGGCTTGTGATCAGTTAATTATTGGCATAATGCTTCATCAGCTTCATATAATCCCAGTTTATTTGCTGGCATCAGAGAGATAGTCTAAATTGTTGGCATCATAAGCAAACTCATTAAAAAGAAAAGACTAAAAGAACAATGCAAGCAAATAACAGTTGATCTTTTCTTTCAGGGTTGTAGAACTGTCTTCTCTATCTTGTCTTTCTAAATTTTTTTCCTCAAGAAAAATCTTAAGTCATTTCATAAACATCAGCTTCTTAATCCTCCAAATCCTCAGAGAGACAAAGATAATATTATGATTGGATTTTACTTTACGGAACCTCCCTGGAGATGAAGATTGTGTTTGTTCAATTAATTGTGTCATTCACCACTGTATTTGCAGCACCTAGAATAGGGCCTGATTCACGGTAGGAGCGCAATACATATTTGTGGAATGAATGAATAATGAACGCATTGATGGATCTATGAACTAAATGCTTCTAACATGCCAGGCATTT
The DNA here is from genome assembly GCF_057876585.1 of Rhinolophus sinicus. Lineage (NCBI taxonomy): Eukaryota > Metazoa > Chordata > Mammalia > Chiroptera > Rhinolophidae > Rhinolophus > Rhinolophus sinicus. Next base: position 55,890,687 of record NC_142517.1, on the reverse strand, counting down.
TGCAAGACACTAGGGAAGTCAGGATAAAAAAGACCTAGTCATTGCTGCCACAGAGACATTCACTGATTAGCAGGAAAAAGAGGCATAGAAGAGTTGTACGATTGTGAGAATGTTATCTTTAGAGGCACACAGGTTAGGGAATCATAGCATAATAGTAGTAGCATAGGAAACGCTTATGCTTCTCATGAACTAGCAGTGAGCTGGAGTCCCTGCTCCCCTCATCTATATTTGAAGTGGTCGATTCTGGTGACTCTGAAAGGAAAGCATTGCAAGCCTTCTCCAGAGTCTTAATAATCAGCTTCATTTCTTGCCTAATTTTAGGGACATAATCTGCCTGACCTTTTTTCACAGTCAGGCAGAAAAACTAATTTCTCAAGCTAAGAAACAACCTGGTACTTAAAATACAGATTCTGTTGCTCCACCCCCATAATTCTGATTTAGTAGGTAGGAGCTAGGGGTAGTGGTGAGAGAAGAAATTCTACATTTTTAGCAAGTATCCCCATAATTCGTAGGTACATTAAGACTGAAAAGTACTGATCTATTGTTGTTTTTAAGGTTTCTCTCTGCCTGAACATTGTGAAAAATGAAATAGGCATCTATACCACGACAACATTGCAGAATGCCTTAGAAATGGTGTTATTAAATAAGATTTCAGATTTTAATATATTGAAATACAGAAAGTTTTCAAAGTCATTAGAAACATATTGGTTTAATAACATTAAACGCAAGACTTTAAAATATTGGTCTAGGGCATTTAGGAAATCTAGTTGATAAATATAGATATGCTCTGTCTAGGAAACCATTTCCACAGGAAAGATTTCCCATCAATGTTGCCACCTCATGTTTGTCCTGATTTATCAAGTTCCAGGCTTTAATAAACATCATACGTAATTAAATTTAAATCTGGTCCACACAATAAAGAACTTCACAATAATAAGTAAGATGGGCATAGTCTTCCCAAATATGAATAGAGGAGACAGTCTACTTATAAACATATAGGCATATTTTATTTTATGGGCTTATATTTCTGGAGGGAAAGGATAGTAAATAGAATGTGGAGCATCCCCCTCCCCCACACACACACCCCTATTCCCCCCCCCTCACTTTTTAGTGTAAGACTCAAGCTGAAAAAAAGAAATGAATGTGACTGAATGATTGAGAGATATCAACTTCCTTGAGCTTGCTTGCATGGAAAGCAAGGGCACAGTATGAGAAATAAAGAAACTGGGATACACAAAAATCTCTGATGATGAAAACCACAGAGTTTGAATACAACTTTCTCTTTAGACTTCCTTGACGCTAGACAAAGAGGGAAAATACACAGATTTACATAGTTTTCACTTTTCAGTAGCAAAAGGCAAAACAGAACATCAGGAGAGAGAACTACCCTGGAGAGAAATTGTCAGAGGGCATCAGGAAGAAAGCAAGAAGATTATTCCAGGAGGTTCCCTGCTTCTAGCTTCACTCATTCATGAACTCAGCACAACTCTCCCTCTTAGAACCTGTACTAGACAGGTCCATGGACACTTGAGGTAATTCTTTTACCTCCTGGTAACAGGGCCATATAGAAAAAAAACCCCTACCTTATCCCCCATCCATCTAATAGTCTCCCTATTACAGCACAGTTTAAGGTGAGCATCTCTTCATCTTTTTACTCATCCCACCCTCTTCTTGCCTCCTTTTTTAGTCTTCTGAAAACAGAAGGGAAACTTTCTGACAGCAGAGATAGCAGCCAGCTCCTGATGGGGTTAACGCCAGACCAAGCACCTTGCTGGTAACCCAGCTCTCTGGAAGAAAAAAAAAAGCTTTTACGGGTAGAGTTCGCCAGTTTCTATAATGGGATGACTCTAACACTGGCTGATTTCAAGCCACAAACGTGACATCACTGAACATGGAACTGGAAAGAGATGCTCCTAGTCGGCTCAGTGATTCTGCAGGGTCAACCTTAATTCTCAACATTTGTCACACCGCTGAGCAAAAAGTCGTGCTTGTTAGTACCAGAGGAAAGAAATTCCATCATTGCTCAGCTCCAAGCTGGTGGAAGCTGTTCCAGGAGAAGAGAGAATATTGAAACGGAGAGAAAGAAGAAGCAAGAAGGAGGCAGGAGAGAGAGAGAGAAAGAGACTAGGGCTGCTATGAGATCCTATTCTCTTACTCCTAAGTCTTTTGGGGAGCAAAAGTCAGAAAAGAAATCATGAACTTTATCCCCTTTGAAAGCTCCATCCCTAGGATATGGTCCAAATATAGACCCTTGCCCATTCGGTCAGTTCTTTGGGAAGGAACAAGGAAGTGTTGGTTGAAATAGAGGAGGCTTCACTCATTCTTCTGGAAGCCGATAAGATTGTCTCTACTGTTCGTATTCAGTTAGAAGTTAGTTAAAAATGTGACACTGTGCCTTGGGAATTTAATAACAATTAAACAAACCATTGAGATCAACATTCTATTTTTAATAAATTGGATTTGTCAGACCTGTGGTTCTATGGGTCTGGGTCCATTGAAAGTATAAAATCCTTAAACTTCAATGCCTTGTTTTAAAAAAAAAAAGCTAAGTCTTATGGTGACACCAGTAAATCTAAGTCCTGTATCTCTCTGGTGATATTTCTGGCCGGGATTTCTCCACCCCCCACCTCCACCCCATGCCCTCCTGCCTCTGCTTTCAGGATCCACATACCTGAAAATTTCTCCCGGCACTTGCCCAAAACTGCTGCTGGAAGCCCCTCACTCGAGCCTGACTTTCTCTGAGGCTGTATAGAAACAGACTTTAGGAAATGAAAGATATGGATGGGTCACAGATAAAGACTAATGTGAAAAACTGAAATGACTTTTATGTCATTTGTAAAGTGGGGCTTCTCCGGGTAAGTGATTCATTAAAATATAGAAGCAGTTTCAAGCACTGCTCAAATATTAGGCTTTTTTCCCCAGAAAGCAATTTTCCGAAACATGCAATCTTGTTATTATAATTTTTGTAATGGGAGGACTCTAAGACCAACAACATACTTGTTACGCTATACAGCCAGACCCAATCATAGCAATTGGATGCCATACGCTACGCATCTATGAAACTTCTAGGATCTCCCTTCATTTATAATGCAGGAGGGTCAGGGGAGTGAGGGATTGACTAACAGAAATACCTGGGGACTTTTTAAAACTCTGTAGGTCTACTCCCTAAAAATTCCAGGTTTCAGAAGCAGGTCATGCCAGATTCCTTGGCTTAGCATTAACTGTTTGCAAAACTACAAGTCTCTCTCTCTCTATTGGTGGTATATCAGAATGGAAGCAGAATGGTCATGTGTAGTTTGAAAAAGTTCAGCAGTGGTTCTGACACCGTCTTCCTGCCTCCTCGAGTCCCGTTCTTGTCTTCACCCTCTGGAGCCTAAAGTGCCTGGCACAGAACATATTCTCAACAATTACTTGGTGAATACATTAAGAAACGAAGGAGTGACTAATCAGACTGAAAAAGAAATAGGCAATTCCCAAAAGAAGTATTCCTAGTCATTTATGTTTGGTTTTTAAGAAATAAATACATTCCAGTAGATTCACTAGTTGCAGGAAACATTGGTGATCCTTTAAACCCAGCTCAGAGTCAGTGCAGAAATTCTCTCCACAACTTCCCTGTTAAAAATTCTTCAATCTCTTTTGGAGAGGGTCCTTCTACCTCCAAAGCAACTATTTCCATAATGAATAGTTCTGAATATTAGACAAGCCTACTAAGTTTTATTCAGCCTATTTAGTCTTATGAAGCCATCTAGAATAACTCATAGGGCCCCTTTTCCCTGCCAGCTCATCAGATTTTTAAAACCAGAGCGTGTAATCCGCATTGTTCCTTGGAACTTTTCTCAGGGACCCAGCTTCAAGTGTCATGTTCCTTCTGGTTGCTCAGCCACTGGTCAATGTCCCTGAAAGTTCCGCTTGGCTTGCGCTGAGACTGAAATGAGTACACAATCCTAAACACACCATATTTTTTTTGGGCAAGAGATAGCGGAAAAGATGAAACAGCAAGGGGCATGCCTGGCTGTGATTCAAACATGGCCCAGAGGAGCCCTAAAGAGGATAATCGACAGGCAAGCATTAAGCCGCTGGATCCCAGTGGTCACGGACGCTGAGCTCCTTCCCTCGCTAGTAACGTCAGAAAGCTTCTCACCACACAGGGAAAGCGGAAGCTCATGTGGCACGTGGCTTGCTCCTTTCTGAACTGATTTTCCACCACCTGTGTGCTGTTGTAGTTCTGTAAACTGGGTTTTCAGCCTTGTTAGGGGAGAGACTCTTCTAGACCTGGGTCACACATGTCCTCATTGATTAAGGCCAATATTTAGGGAACAGTCTTTGCGTCAGACACTGTGCCCCTAGATGCTAGGAAACCAGTGTTGGAAAAGCTCCATCCTTGCCATTAAAGAGGGCCTAGGAAATTTGAGGAGAAAGACATGTACCTATATGTAACAATTCAAGGAGGTACGTGCTGTTACTAAGAAAAGAAAGGCTGTTTGGAGGAGAGAAAAATATAGTTAACTGTGCCTGCTGGAGTAAGGAACACTTCAGAGATAGCTGCAATTTATTGAGAACTTGTCACGTGTTAGGCACCCGTATTAAATGCTTATTTATCTCATATGCTACTGGTAGCAGTTTTATTAGGCATGTATTATCAAGCCCATTTCCTTGATAAGGAACCAAGGCTCACCTTTCATTCATCTATTCATTCATTCAACAAATAATTCTTCAATGCCTTACCTGTATTAGGCCCTGTTTTCGGCCTGATTCAGGATCTGTCAGTGTCCTCTAGAAGCTTTTAGTGGAAGTTACAATCTATTGTTTGCATGCTTATTGACATGTGAAAAAATAAAATGTAATTTTTAGATTATCAAACGTTCTTTTTTAAAAACTGAGAGCGGTTAAGGAGATAAAGAGAATACGAGTTGGGGGTCGGGGTGGCTATTTTAAACAGAATTATTAGTGAAGGCTCCAATAAGTAAGTGTTATTTGCATAGACCCTGAATGAAACAAGGGAGTGAGCCATGCAAAGATATGGGGAAAACCGGTTCTATGTTGAGAAAGCAGAGAAAACAAAGGCTTAGCTGGATTCAATCCTGGTCTCTCAGATCTCATTTTTTTTTTTTTTTAATTACTAGGCTGTATTGTCAGATTTGGCTCTCAAAGGCTCAGAAAGCATTTACAAAGTGAAAAATGTTGGAAGGGCAATCTAAGGGGGGAGAGAGAGAGAGAGAGAGACAGAGAGAGAGAGAGAGAGAGAGAGAGAGAGAGAGAGAGAGAGAGAGAATGACCAAGTTCAGGATCCTGGTTAACAGCAGGCTATTTTTCCATGGATTCTGTAAAAGGATCCCTAGCACCAAGGTGACATGAGTTATGGTCTCTTCCCAGTGTGAGGTTTAGGGACTTGTGAAGTCAAACAGCAGCACATCCCTGAACCTCAGTGTTTTCATGACATGGAGTCAGAAGACCATGGTTTGAGTTCTCTCTGACCTCTGTAAGTAACAATTGGACTTGGAAAATCATGGCTTAAAAGTCAGACAAACTTGGGCTCACTCCTTGTTATACCTTAGATCAAAGATCCATCCTGCCGATTTTCTCCGCTGGTACTTACAGTGACAGAGTGAGAAATGGAGTTTCTCATGGTGTGTGAAGCCTGGCTCTGCTTCTTTCTAGCTCAGACTGGAAACAATTACTTAGTTTTTCTGAACTTCAATTGTCTTTACAATAAAAATGGTAATATGACATCTCATAGGGGTAATGTGATGAGTAAAGGAGATGATGTATATAAAAGGCTAAATGCAGTGTCTGACACTGTCCTCTCTGCTTAAAAGTTACATTGTCATGATTAGTATTAGCTTTGTGCACCTTTGGCAAAACATGTGCACTGAAGGGTTTTTCCTTTTGGCAAAATGGGGATATTAGCCCTTTCCTTGGACTATTGTGAGGATCAAATGAGAGAACCTTTTGTAAGAACTTTGTAAATTTTTAAATGTTGTGCAAATATGAGGGCTCCTTTTTTGTAATGTACATATGTGTGGATTTATAAGGTGCGAGCTATGAAGACCCTATATGATCTTCTAGGCTCGTTCATTCATGTATTCATTCCGTTCATGTACTGAGGGCCTGTCCTAGGTGCTGCAGATACCAAGGTAAGACAGAGTGCTCTCCAACATTAAGGGCCATGCAGAATGCCTGAACACTCCAGCAACAGCTGCCTTCGGATCTGTGTCTTTTTAGCTGCTCTGAGAGTACAAATTATTTTAAAAATAACTCAAAATGCCTTTCGAACTTCATTTTGGCTCTTGAGTTGTACTGTACTTAAGGTATTTTTTAACCAGATCAACATAACAGCTTTGTTTATCATACACTGACTCATTTTAAAAATATATTGGTATTTTAGGATTTGCTTATTAATTTTTTTGTTGAAAGCACAAAATTCCTAAAGGGTGGAGAAATGAGTTCTGCTTAGTTTGGCCTGTATTCTCTTATTGATGAGTTTGTAGGTATGACATTAATAGGTGATCAATCTCCTACAGAAGATTAGTGTGCGGGCCCAATGCCATTGAGGTCGAAATCCAACCCATATGGAAGCTGCTTACTAAACAGGTAACTGACTGTTTGTTTTTCTTTTTGAAAAAAACAAAACAAAAACTCCCATCTTTTACTTTTCACTTTCTACTCCTCAGGGAAATCTTAAGCAATACACGGGTACTTGGATGTGAACAAAATCTGTGATGCATGTAACTTCTTTTTGTTATTCCGTCTTTGCCTTAAGTCTATGCTTTTCTTATCTATTGAGGTTTCCTTTGAAAAAATATTTTAATATATATGTACTTATTATATATAGAATATTTTATTGTTGTTGTTGCATGCTTGACCACTGCACTGTACACCTGAAGCTGAAGCTGAATAATATTGTATGTCAACTATAATTTAATATCTATCTATCTATCGATCGATCGATCGATCGATCGATCGATAGATAGATAGATAGATAGATAGATAGTCATGGGATATGGAGTACAGCATAGGGAATAGAGTCAATGGAATTTCAATAATAAGAATATATTTTTGTTCCAGGATTTCTAACTGGTCCTTTTCAATAGCCATTTGTTTTGAATTCAAATGCACTTTAAAATCTCAGTGTGAGGAGAGTCCTGTTTCATAATCTCCTGTTTCTTTGTTTTGCTGATGGTAGTTGTGGGGGTGGTGGTGGGGCAATATTATGGTTGCCATGATATCTTTGAGGATTTTAAGCACATTATGTTGGTCTTTTAATATTGCTCTATTATTTCCATTTTCTTGAGAATGGCTTCTTCCTTTGTTAGTAGGTTTTTGTTTTGTTCTGTTAGAGAGCATTTTCTTGTGTGCTTTGAAGTAATTTTATTTTATCTTTTTGGTAAACTCACTGTAAGTGGGATTGTTCCCCCCTCCAGTTTTCTCTTTCTTTCTGTGCTCCCTCTCCCTCTCTAATGGTTCTGCATTTGCCTGTTACTGATCTTCGTGGGTCTCCAGTTTAGAACTAGGGCCTCTAATGGAAGCTTGAGCGCCACCCCTTGGAGGTCTGTTAGATGCAGGCCATGAGCCAGCCTGGGGCTTGGCCAAATTCACAGTTACACCACAGGCTCTGTTCTCTCCTATTCCACCCTCCACTGATGAACCACTGCTCGTTGTGACTTTTCTCAGCTTCTGCTCTAGGGCAGGAAAGCCCCACCGCTTCCTCTGTTTTCCTCTGCAAGCTTGGGTTTTGTCCCCTGCCACGTATGGGGCACTTTCTGTCTGACTCCCACGAGAACTGTGCTTCTAGCTGTCTCTGTCAGGTCCTTGTCTGGGACCTGGCAGGCTGGTCACGTTCGTCCTCACTGAATGCTGCGTGCTCCTAGTCTGTTGCTTTCTTTTGAAAATGTGGTTGTCAATTACCATTGACATGTAATATTGTATTAGTTTCAGGAGTACAAAACAACATAGAGATTCGATGTTTATATGCGTCACAAAGTGATCATCCCAATAAGTCTATTACTCATCTGACACCGTACATGGTTATCACGATATTATTGACTATATGCCCTATGCTGTACTTTACATCTCTGTGACGATTTCTAATTTACAATGATGGTCATTTTATTTTTGAACATGGTCATATCTTTTATAAAGTATATTTTTTATTAGGCTTTTTTTCCCTTAGGTACACAGCAAAATTGAGTGGAAGGTACAGAGATTTCCCATGTACCCCATATCCCCACGTAGGAATAGCCTCTGCCACTATGGAAAAGCAGGCTGCTTTTCAGACTTCTTATTCAAGTACATTTCCAAATTGCCAAAGACTCTACTCTCCCGGGTATCAATTTGGTCTATTTTGAGAGGCATGCTACTGTTTTCTGGTACCCATTTACCAGGGCTTTAGCAGAAAAAAAGCAAGTAAAACTACTTTTTCCACATTTGATGTCAAAAGAATATTGAGTAAGAGAACTACATTAATTATGATGGTATTTCTTCTACAAGAAGTATTTAACCAATTTTCTACTGAGTTTGTGTAAACTGAAAATCGTGTTAACATTAGTGCATAATATACAATTAGAGCATTTTATGCCAAGCAAACAGAAGAGCTATAATTTGTAAGAAAAGCATGGTGCTGCAATGGAAATAATAAGAAATGTTGAGGAACAAAAGCTTTTTTAATGTACAAAATATATCTAAGGGTTTAAGAAACTTTTAAGATACAGCCCATTAGCTTATTAACCAGATGTGAGTTCATTTATAGGACTAAACTAGAAGTCCATTTAATATACTAGAAAATTCTAGAAAGTAGAGGTAAGAACAGCACTGGTTTTAGGTACTATTTCATCTATTTTACAATTATCAGGATCCTTGCTTTGCTCAGATGGTCTCTTTAATTTTTGCTACCTGTGTAGGTCAGGTGACCTCTAGCTCCGCCCCCTCAGGTTGCCTTCTGTTATCATTGTTACTAGTGAAGTCAGCAGGACCAACATGGGGAAATGAAGGAACAAAAAAAGTTGAAGGTATTACTAAAATATACTTGCATGGATGACCAGCTTTAGGGCTGGCAATACAGTCTGCCCATGATTTTCACTGCAGACGTAGGTAAGACATTTCTCCTCACTATTCTTCTTGTTCAAAGGAAGGCCTATGCTGATTTCACTGGCTCTCAGAGAATCTTGCAAAGACCTATGATGTAAGATTGAAGAATCTCTAATTCTCATTGCACAACTTGACTAAATCTGTAGCATGGGATTGCATGGAAAAGAAAACCCAAAACCTGCAATAAAAATGGTCAAAGTTGTTTTCATTAAAGTTTGTTTTGAAAAGAGACTGAAGCATATTTCTCTTCCGTTATGGGTAAATCTATTTGAAAAGGTAAATTGTTGGATTTTGTTATTGGTAACATATTTTTGAATATTCAAAATGAATAAGAATTATCAATGTGTGGCCATGGCTCTGAATACTTAAATAATTTTGCTTCCACCATATCACATTCTATGTGCTTGACATTGACTCCACCGAAATTAATGGTTTTCTAAGTGCATTCTTAAATATTAGACATTGTTGCATGTTGTGAAGAAAAAAGGGGAAATGCCATTCTATAAAGAAATGGCATCTTCTTGACTGCTACTAAGGTCCATGCAAGTGATCTAAATGCTATTTTTGTACCTGCAGGTTTTAAATCCATTTTACATGTTCCAAGCCTTTACCCTAACTTTGTGGCTGTCTCAAGGTTACATAGAATACTCTGTGGCCATCATCATCTTGTCAGTTATCTCCATTGTCTTAAGTGTGTATGATTTGCGACAGGTAAGAGATAAAACCACTGTTGGAGTCTATTTAGTTTCTGGCTGCATAAGAAGCAAAACCTATGGAATTGTCATTGACAGCAAGGAGTTGCTTTGTTAAACATATGTCATAACAAAGAAAAAAGCAAGGGCTTACTAGATATGGGATCTCAGGAAGAGGCCTTCAGGCATACTAGGTAGATTTAAATGTTTTTGCTAACTCTGATTATCAACTGAAGGCTTCATTGAGTACTATATCTAGAAAGACTCTGAAGGTGTGCCTGAATATGATGGGGAAGAAGGTTGTGATGGATTAACGATGCCAGCCATAGGTTTAGGAGAATGAGTGGCAGCATCTTAACCATGTGTTTTATTTAGTCAAGACTCTTTCAGTTTGCAATGCTAGAAATCCAACTTAAGCTACATTAAGCAACTCATATAAGACATTTCAGGGTCATTTTTACTTTGGGCATAGATGGATCCAGGTACAGTACTCAAACAATGGTTAGGAATCTGTTTCTCTTTTTCTTTGAACCCTGCTTTACCAGAGGGCTACTCAAAGTATGGTCTGTGGACTGATGCTACTCTGCAAACTCTTTGTTATCTGTCTGTGTTTCAGTAAATACTACTGAACTTGAGAGCAGGCGCCGCTTATGCATTTTTTAATAGTAATGTGATATTGCCCCAACATTCAGCTATATGATTATTTTTTTAGAAATTATGGTTTAAGTAATAATATTTTACTGTATGTGTACTTTACACCCAGATAGAGACTCTCCATATAATAGTAAAGATGGCTATAGCAATCTCAGACATATATTTCCTTCAGGGCCCATAATCTCAGATGAAGAGGGAGATCTTCCCTTTACTAATGTCTATGTCAACATCCTCCATGGACCTTGGTTGGACCAGCTGGAAGCAGGAAATGGCAGTGTCCACATGCTTTCATTTGCCTCCAAACCCTCTTTCTTTGAGTTCTTCTAACTCGGTATTTCAATCTATGTTCCTTCATGTTGCAAAGATATGCTATTTTCCCTTGTGATAAAGTGTTCTGCCATTGGGGACTCCAATTTAGTTTTCACTAGATGCTTTATCTGTTTTTCATGCATGCACATTCTTAATCAGAACATGGTTTTTAAGAGCTTCACATTTCCCTTTCCTCCTAAGGCCTCTCGTAGGCTGTCCTTCTAACTCCTAGACTCCTGTATAAATGCCAACCTTTCTCATTAGTGATAGTAAGTTCACAGTTTATGAGCTTTCCCTCTCTCTTACCATCATTGTTCATCTTATAGCCATTTAAAATCTTCCTTTTTAAAAAATTCAGTCTTATAAATGACATAACAACACATTCTGAAATAGTATTTAGCTCAATGTTACTTATAACTCAACAGTTCCTCTAAGTCTCAGATTCCCAGAGCATCTTTCTAGAAAGTGTTCTACTACTTTGTTTTATATTCATCACACTAAATCATGAGGCAACCCCAAAACGGCGTCTAACTGTATTTGTTGTATCTTTTTGAAAACTTGACTGTAGAATTAGCTTTTTAGAGATGGTGAGCAATGGTGCTTGTGTCAGCCTGTCAATTCTATTGAACTATTGAAACCATCTACTGTCAAGCTTCAGTCTTCATCAAGAGAAGAGGAAACTAAGATACAGGGAGCTTGTTCCAGATCATAAAGTAGGTGTGTGACAGAGTCAGGAATTCTGGCTCCTCATAAAATGAAATTCTACTTCATGTACAATATTTCTTTAGCAGAATGACCTTTCCAAAGTAGCACCATAGCTGGGGATGAAGTCAAACATAAATGTGAGAGGAGAGATGAATTCTAGTTCTCAATAAACTCTGGGTATATGTCAGTAAGGCAGACGTGGAGGTGTTTAAACAAGCCTAACTGAAAGAGACATTCTGACTCTATGTCAGCCACTCAACAAACATTAGGTCTAATATTGGCTTTATATCTGGTGCTAGATCCTATAAATTTGAGTTATGAAGTGTTTGATGAGAAATGAAAGAAAGGCAATATATATTTAAAGAGTTAGAAAATAGGATCTAACATTGAAAGGTTAGATGAATGAAGATACTTTGAGTGAGGAGTAGAAAGGCTTTGTTTCGTTTATTTGTTTGTTTCTGTTGTTTATTTCCTTTTTAAAAAAGTGAGTGCCTGAGTGTTTTCCTTCATGAACTAATTTAAGTCATAAGAATATTAACAGGGACCAGTCACCTCCCTTTGATGGTGGCAAATCCTTTTTGTCTGGCTGTCAAGTCAGGCTGTCCTGGTGAACTCTGGGCATTTGAGCAAAAACATGAAAATAGACACCAGGACAGTAAAAAATCGGACACATTCTGCTCAGCCATAGTAGGAAATTATAGTGTCCCAAACTTTCACCTTTGTCACTTGATAAAGGTATGCAATGTGAAGCCCCCAAATCGAATTTCTAGTTTCTGGTTTTTGAGAAATCTTTGCTTTAATAGATTAACTAATTTGATACCTGCAAGCCACTCATATTCTTTCTGGCTTAAGTCAAACATCAGTGAATATAGCTCTCCCTGCCACGTGCTTCATTCCACTGGGAAGACATTTACACACCATCACCTGAATATATCATCACAAACCATATCAGTGTTCTGAGGAAAAACACAGAACACTCTGAGGACTTTCGGCAGAGGGATCTTACCTAGTCAAGTTGAAAATTCCCTCCTTACCACTCTTATTTGTGTTACTTGATATTATTTGTTACTTGACACCTTAGTAATCAACTCTCTCAGCTATAAGATATGTGTGTGTGTGTGTATGTGTGTGTGTGTGTGTTTGATGTTAGAGTTGAGAGAATTAAATGAAACAATGACTTTGAAGTATTGATGTCCCTGTATATTGTGGGCACTCACCAAAGGTTAGTTCTTGTTATCATTGCTATTGCTGTTTTTATTATTATTTCTGGAATGAGGAAAGTAAGCAATGGAACAATGGAAGGGACACAGAGATTGAAGGGAGGAGCCCTGTACATAACTTGAACAAGGAGGTAGCACGGGAACATCCTGGGACAGGGCTTCTAATGACCACTGACTCATTAATTGTGTGACTCTATGGATTCTCTTCTCCTCCCTGTGCTCATTTTCCTCAGCTGTAAATGGTGGAGGCTAAACTCTGTTTCTCTAGGTACCACCTTTGTAGGGGTTTATCAAGTTTTGCCAGGACCCCCAGTAAGGAATGCAAATAACGCACTCGAAAACTTTAAAACAATAATAGGAAACTTCCTGGCCACTAGAAACCAGGAGCATGTGTTCCAGACTGGAGTCAATTCCTGTAAGACTTTATTAGGTGTCGGACTATCCAGAAAAACTACTCGGTCAGGATTTGTACCCATAATAGAAATCAATTTAAACTACTGCAATCACAAAAGGGACATTTATTATAAATATGCAACAGTAGCTCATGAAACCCAAGGACATAAAGTACAGAGGGACTTCACCAGGGCTGGACCCAGGAGCTTGGGTTACTCTGTCCAGCCTTCTATTCTGACAGATATGGAATGAAGTGCACGTATTTTGGAGCAAGTGCTCCCTCCCCTGCACCCAAATCTTCTTCTCTGAGAATTGGGAGCACCCAGAGCTGTGGCAGCCTGCAACTAGTTTGTTCCATATGGCTCTCTCCCTCCACTGGCACAATTAGTTGGTACCAATGATACTTGCTCCAGTGGAATCCAATCCAGCAACAGGAATGATGTCAACATATCTTTTTACCTGGGATCATAGAAGAAGGGCTTGAAGCTGCTGGTCGTGCTCTGTTTGGAATGTGATCTGAGAAATGATGCATAGCTAGGACAAGGGTGGCTACCCTTCATCCCTGTATGTGGACAAGCAGAAAAAACTTCTGCAGAGAAAGAGAGCAAGAGAATGAACCAAGTATATGAGACACAGATATGAGCAATGTACAATCCAGCAGAGACAGAGAAGTAACCTGTGCCTCATGGCGTTTCCTTTTCCTGTTTGGAGCCCTTGAGAGACCTGGCTGCACTTCCCATATTAGGTTCATAAGACATCCCTGCATCCTCACAAATTCTCATCTACTGCATAAACCAGCTTAACTAGTTTCTCTTACTTACGATCAATGAATCCCAAGTAAATGTGATATTACCACTTGATCCATTAAGCCCCCTAGAATGTTTCCACAGTTTCCCATCTTAAATACTGTCTTTGTCCTACATTTCCCACCTCTGTATTTATGACAAATTTCAATCTCTCTTTCAAAATTCTTTTACAATGTCCATTTCTACATTCAGAACTCAGGTATACCTTTCTTTAAGGAAAAACAAAAGAAATCTAGAAATTCCTGTGTGGGAGTTAGGGGAAGGTTTGCAGGAAAAATATTAGGTTTGATTCTGTATTCTAGAGGGCCATGTTTCAGTGACAGAATTACTCGATATTCCTGAACTCCTAACCTATTAAATCAAACTATCCAGGAAAATCACAGGAACTTGCATTTTTAAACTATTTTCTAACAGATGATTGTTATGTATGCTAAAGGTTTAAGAGCTATTGCTTTAGGAGAAACTACCAAAGGAAAAATTCAAGTACTAAGATCCCAAATACATCTATCTATCTATCTATCTATCTATCTATCTATCTATCTATCTATCTATCATATTTTTTCACTCTTTTTATTCTGTAAGATGCATGGAAATACAAGTTCATATGGAGACTCATTTATGTATTTATTAATTTGTTTTTTAAAGCAGGATCTTACTATGAACATTAATCTGGAACTTGCGTTTTTTATTTTATAATATATAAAATGGCCATCCACCAAGTAATTGAATAATTCTAAATCATGTTTAAAATAAAGGTGTGGTATTCCATGGTACCGTATCATAATTTACTTAATCATTATCTTATTTATGGAAAATAATGGGTTCCTCTCCAATTTTACCACCACAAATATGTTGAATTAAACATAACTACAATATAGGTGTGTCCTCACATATTAGTATTTTAATTTTTTTTTTAGCAAAGTAGCCAAAAGCCAAGTTTCTGTAAAAAAAAAAAAATGTATATTTTTTGGGTACTAATAGATACAGTGATATTATTCCCCCAAAATTAAGTTTATTCTCCTATCAGCAACATATTAGAGTATTCATTTCCCCAGATCCTCACCCACATTTGGTGTTATATATTGATATTGAATTTTTTTTCAATCTAATATTTTTTTAAAAAATTGTGTTTCATTAATGTTTTAATTTATATTTCCCTGATTAGTAGTGGAAAGAGATTCATTTTTCTTTGTCTGATAAAGATTTGCCTTTTTCTTTCTATTTACTGCCTCTTTACATCTATCATATATGTGAAAGTTTGTTTTTAGTCTATCTTTTTTTTCTTCACCTTGAATGTGTCTAGTCAAATATATTTCTCTTTTCTTTGTGCTTTCTGGGTTTCCTGTTTTGCTTATAAATATTTTCTCTTCCAAAATTAGGTATTCTCTGTTTTTCTATTTGTAATTTTCTTAATATTTATTTTAAAATCCTTAATGGAATTTAAACATTTAGGTTCTACATTTTAACAGAATTCCTAAATGACTTTGTACAAAATAGTGACTAACATGGGAACTTCAGATGTGATGGCACTGTTGCAGAATATTTCTTTAGAAAGAAGACACTAATCCCATTACCAGTTAGTATTTGCTAATAGAAGCTTTTCTGACCCAGCCTGTAAGGCATCTTGTAACACTATATGAAATAAGCCAGTTTCCTGACACTGTATCTTTACAATTTAAATCATAAATCCTCAACAGCCAACATCTGTTTAGTACTTTACATTTTGCAATGGGCTCCCACATCCGTAATGTATGTGCTTGTGTGGGGCATGGCAAAGTGTAAACTGATACACAAACGATTATTAGATCCTCCCACTACCTGACAGGGAGCGACAGGGGAATCAGGGAGGTGAAGTGACTTGCTCATGCTCACTTAGTGGCCATAGACCTTAGCCCCTGATTTCCTGACTCCAAGTCAAGACCAACACACTATCTGTCCCATTGAGCAAAATCTCAGAGACCTGTGAGCTTCCTTGGGGCAGTAAGTAATTGTTTGATAATTTTATATCAAAAAAGCAGATTTGGAGAAGGGTGTTGGTAGGAATAAAAGGAGTATCTACTGCCATCTCCCAGTCATGCTAAATCAATGTATGCTTTTGAAAATTGTGAGAGGGGAGATGTCGACAGGAGTGGAATCAGATATACTCCTGTACTTACTGTAGCCCTAAATCATGCTGCACAGAGGGAGGTTACCTTGCCTAAGCCAAGACACACCCTGTTCAGTCCGTTTCTGACAAGTTTGGTGTAGGTTTGAGGGCAAACCTTGACACTCAACTACATTTCCATTGAACTGTATTGCATACTCCATTGCTGGCTCCATGGGCAGCTGCTAGAAATAGCGCTGAGAGTGTCTGGCCCTTAGTGCTTCATTCATGACTGAACTGGGCTCAAGAGACACCTGAGTTAATGCCCTCATTACTCATCTCTGGAGGAAATCCAGCCACAGAAACACAAGGACACACAGCAACAGATGCCGAATAATAACTCTATGCAAATTAGTCTAGATAACTGACGCTGGTCCCACTGAACAGGGACTGGAGAACCAGAGGGAGCCTAATGAAAATCAGGCAGGGAGCTTCGAAATCATGGCAAGCATCGCAGCACTTGCTTTCTCCTAGCCGGTTGGTTGTCATAGAAACCTGTGTTGGTAGAGTTTCTGAGTACATTAGCTCAAAAAGGATGCTTACATTATCCTGTTCCAGTGTTGTTGGGAGAAGTAGAATAATTCAGTTCTATTAAATAAATATTTGCCAAGGGCCTACTATGGACAGACTTCAGGGTATACATAGATGAAGAAAATACATGGTCTCTTCTTTGAACCACCTGACTCACAGGGTAGACCTGACAAGAAAACAGACAGCTATACTGGAATGTGATCAGTACAGTAATATAGGTGGGGACACAGAGAACAGAACAATTAATTCTTCCTGGTAATTAAGTGATCAGTACAGTAATATAGGTGGGGACACAGAGAACAGAACAATTAATTCTTCCTGGTAATTAAGTGAGGGACTTGTGGAGTGGAGGTGACATTTGAACAGAGCTTTACGTAAAGGATTAGAAAGAGTTTGTTAGTGGAAAACTGTGGTGAACATTCTAGGGAATAGCTTGAGCAAAGGCAGGGAAGCATGGCAGTTTACACAGAATGCTAAGTCTGATAAACAAATCCAGTTTTATGCCATAATGAGTTTTGAGAATTACAGTCAAACATTATTAACTCATAGTTCACCATTCCAAATACGTTGGTTATCATCCTCTTAAGTTAGGTTGAAGTTACCATGGCATTGACGAAAAGAGTTTGCTAAGCAAGAAAATAAAGACATTTATAAGGAAGGGTGTTTGTCTTCTTAAAGGGAAAAGAGCTGTTTTCAAGCTCTTTAGGAGAACATATGCTTCAACAGAAAAGGCTTTAGCGTCAGATGAACCTGGGTTTGATTGTCGATCTTAATACTTAGTAAGTAAATGTTTGTGAGCAAGTTACTTTAACATTTTTAAGCCTCTGCTTTTTTTGTTTTGTTATATGTACATTGGAGACAATAAAATTTTCATTATAGGATTACTTTAAGGATTAAAAAAAAAGAAGCAAAACATCAAGCAGTATATTCCAAGTGCCTGGCACATTGTAGTTGCTTAATGTTCTAAACTGTTTAAAGAACAAATAATAGTTTGAGTCATTTATATACCCTGGGTATTTCTTCTATGAAGCTTTGGGGGTTTTGAATAATTCTCTGATACACAAAATAAATCAGTAAATGCCATTTTAGAGCTTGAAGGGAACTTGAAAGTGATCCAATTCAACGTCATCTGTTTACAGATAAAACAAGTACCTCATAAGGTGAAATTTCTTATATGTAGATACTTAGCTGGTTAGTGGGTAAGCCTGATCCACAACTCAGGAATCCTGATGGAATCCAGTGTTCTTGCTACAGAATCACTGCTGACTTTCTCATCGGTATCCATTATTAAAATGGATGTCCCAGCAGGCAAGCCTCAGGAAGTCAAGTTGGGGCGATGAATATGTGCCTAACAATAATATCACTTCTTCCACTCAATTGGTCCAAATGATTGAAGTTTAGCTTTTCATGAAAAATTGAAGTAGACAATGAATTGTTCTATATAAATATTAACACAGAATTCATTACGTCCTCTCAAGAGGAAAGTTGCATAATTGCATGTAATGCTTGTCTTAGCCTGGTGACATTTGTAATGTTAAAAATTATCCACAGAACAGATAAAAATAATTTACTCTAACATCTAAAAGAGAAAAATTGTATTTGCATTAGGATAAAGTCTATGTAAGTATTGTTGACAGCCTTCAGACCTCTTTTACTTAGCGGTATCTAAGTAACGATATCCACACAGAGATGGGCAGTGCCTTCCAGGGATGCCCAGCTGCCTCCGCATCCCATTCCCTCCAGCTGATGGTGCCCCCTACAGTCAGCGTGGGGAACTGCGTGGAAGACATCCTCTCTCACCTCTTGCCTTTCATCTCCTGAGTGATTCTAGGAGATGCTGTCTCCATTTCTCCAGGCTGCTTCCCTTTCTTCTGTTTTGCACAGGGTCATATCTCAGTGAATTCCTCCTCAAGCAAATCTTTCCAGCTGTTGTCCTCAGACAACTGTTTTCCCAACAATAACTTTCTTATTACTCATTAGCACCCTTTGAGCTCTTACCATAGTAATGAGTACTATCCAAAGGGATAACAAAGATAAGAATTAACTAAAACAAACCTCTAAAATAGATATGGCTACTATCTCCACTTTCAGACGAGGAAAAGGGAGTTAAACAGGCTAAATAATTCATAAGTAGCAGCATCAGGGTTCCCACAGAGCAGCATGATTCCGCACTGCAGACATAACCAATATGAAAATCCTCCAGTTCATGCAGGAGGGGATGGCTGTTCCACATACAATCAAAACACAACCCAAATATTCACAGGCTCTTAAAATAGAAAACCACTTACAAATCACATTCAGCTTTGTTGTTTTCCAGGCAGGGAAACAGAAGCCCAGAGAGGGGAGTGACCTATTTATCATCTTATTCTTCCCCAATCTAACTGTGCATCCTCTAGAAGTAAAGACTCTGTGCTTAAGTCCTTGGGAAGAGTGGCTGTGCATTACGTTTCCTGGGATTGAAATACAATTAACCTAATGAGCGTCTTTGCTGCTGCAAATAGGGGGTTGATGGAGTAGGGGTTGAGCCGGGAAGTAGGGACATCAAAAGTTGAACTTGAGTCTTTGCCCAGAAGCAGTTTGGCTGTGACAGCAAACTCGGCATTTACCATATTGGGATCACGGGGTGTTGGGGTTATAAACTGTCTAATATTTACACGTTGACTTTCAATTGATAGCAATCGGTTAAGCTGCACAAGCTTGTGGAGGATCACAACAAGGTCCAGGTTACAGTCATCGTAAGAGGCACAGGTATGTGTTCCGCCATCTTCAGCATCCCAGTGTTTCAGGGTGGAATGGTCTCACTTGTTGTTGGTTGTTAGTCAAGGAGAGAAAGTTTTCTGGTTGAACCCAGGACTGGGGCTCAGGTGGGGCAAACAAGGCATCTGAGATGCAAAATTTAAGAAGGCAGGATCACATAAATGCTGACCTGCGACTACGGGACCCTGAGAGGACGCACCGAGTTGAATTTTACACCATAGGTACCTCACATGTCTCATCCTCTTCCCAGCGCTGATTAAACCATTGCTACTCAATGTCTGGGTCACACTAAATTTCCTCAGCCCTCCATGTTTCATTCATTTGAATGTTACTGGGTAAGCCTTGTGAAGGCTTTTTGATTTCCCTAACTAACCATCCCAAACAGACTCTTCATCATATATTTTGATATCCAGATACATAATTATCCAGAGCCATCATAGGCCTGAATGAGGCTTGTAATGGCTGGCTGAACACTTAGGATTTGCTCTTACTGAGCCTGGGGTGGGAGGTGGCCATGGCTCTCTCTCTGTGAGGAGTGAGGAGCTACACCCCAGGGCAGCAGAATGTGTCTGGAGGGTTTACGAAAGATCATCCCAATCCAAGGACAGAGTGTGCGACAGGGAGTCAGGAACCCAGCCCAGGAGAGAAAGCAGCAGCAAAGGGGCAGTCCTCTGTTAACTAGCGCCTGTGAGTGTCCTCTGTGGGCAGAGCACTGTCTCATGTACTAGGATCAAGATGGGGTCTTATTGCTGAGCTAATCCTTTTCTATGGTTCAGGAATCATTACCCTAATTCCAGTTTCTGGGAATTTGTGATTGAGTGGAAAGGGCCTGGGGCACATGAGCACGCAGGGTTGTTCTTGCCAACAGGTTGTTAATAGTTTTCAGTCTCCATTCTTAAGTAAAAACAGGGAAAGGTCAGCTAGACATGGAAACTTTGCTGTTGTACAGGTTTACAGGAGCTGGAGTCCCGTCTCTTGGTTCCTGGAGATATCCTCGTTCTTCCAGGCAAATTTTCATTGCCCTGCGATGCTGTCCTGATTGACGGAAGCTGTGTGGTGAATGAAGGCATGCTCACAGGTAGGCAGTTGTCACAGAGTTTCTTCTCTCCTTCCCAACATCTAGGCCAATTGTCAGCAAAGCAGATCAACATACGTGCATAATCACCTGCTTTATAGCAGGCCTATGCTAAGGTATTGAGGCATTGGTGAGGGAGACTCAATATGTGCAAATAGGAAACATTTACCAATATAAACATCAAGGCACAATAAATACAAAACTAGAAGAAAAACCTAATATAACATGTGATTAATTAATTGTCTGATGGGCCGGGTGAATAGAGTGCTTTGTGTTCCGAGTAGGGAGAGACAATGCTGTACTGCACACTGTCTTCATAAATATGAGAGGAGTTTATACACCTGTCCAACAAAATGCAACCTAAAAAACACCAACTGTCACAATTGGCAGGGCGTAGAGATTTTATCCATCTCTGCTCTCAATAGATGGAAATCTGAGCCCCATGTTTCATTGAGAAGGTGGTTGAGTTGAACCTTCTGGGAAAGGCAGTATACCAGTTCTGTTCTTTAGAATCATATTTCTAGATAATCTCACTGAGCAGAAAGCCAGTTTTCTAGTTATGGTTTAAAACGTCCTTGTTCTCATTTGTACTTTGTAAAGTGCCCTTGAATTTGTGTAATTAGTAAGGCACGATTTGCAAAATACTCTTTAGGGAAAAAAAAAAAAAGCCCCCCCCAAAACAAAAAACAGAACAACAAAAAAAATGCAGGAACATCATAATGAGAGAAGAAGAGACTATACAGCAACACAAAAATAGAAACTATTTGTCTTTTGTGCTTACAAAATTGTTGCATTTTTTGTTTCCAAATGGCTAAAGACAGGAAAACACACACACACACACACACACACACACACACACACACACACAGAGTTTAACATCACCTAAATGTAAAGGAAGTTATTATCTATTCCTAAATTGTTCAACACACGCAGATTTCATGTTAAAAATGGGTCTGCTTAATTTAAAACTGAGACAAGAAAATGTAGTAAATATAAATATGTTCCATATAATTGCCAACTACCCTTTTAATGTGCTGAAATCTAACTTCCTTATAACGATAGTGAAGAGGATTTGCATACTGATCACATCTCCTATCCAGAGTGTTACCATAGTACCCAATGCGCAAACCTCAAGCCCAAGAAGAATTGCCCTCCTCAGTCAAAGGCAGCAACCATCTCCTATTTCCCAGCAGCCTGTCAGTAAAGCACAGTGTCTCTTAGTGGTGACAGAGTGTGGCCGAGAAGACCAGGGAGAACAGCCAGTGGTGTTTACGCCCTGGGTTTACTGACTCGGATGCACCGTTCTTACCTTGATTCTGAGGAAAACTCAGAGAGTTCCAGAGAAGTAGAAATGGGAAACTGTGCTGTCTTTCAACAAATGTGCAAAATTGACCTAAAATGACCTTAAATGGTAAATGGCTTTTCATAGGGTCTGTTTCTAGAAAAATAAGGCCTGAATATCTATGTAATCACCAGCATTAATATCTATGCAACCTAAGTACAGAAGAAAGTCTATTTTAGAGACAGATAACATAAAACAGAAATATATCTACTTCTTTCTTGTTAACTCCTTCAAAAAGATCTAAGGACCACCATGCTCTAAATACTTTATTACTCAGTCTCCATCGATCCTCCCACTCATGTACACACTCATATTTATGGAAAGGATCCCGATGGAACAATCAGATTATGGTTAGATTCCTGAAACTGCAAACATATTCCTAGAGCATTTGTCCATAAATGCGACTTAAGTATATTTTCCCCATGTGCAAAATCGACCTTTGCGTGTACAGAAGTTTTCATTTATGTCAGAAGAAAAGTAGCAAATACTCCCAGCATCTCTATAGCAATTTGAATTTTATAAATCACTTTTATATCTCATTTCATCGTGGCATAAAACAAATTTTTTCTGCCGTCCTTGGAAGCGTGCAGTATGAAGTATCTGGTATAAATCAGACAGTTATCTGCATCCGTTAGCAGGCCCTTCCGATCCTAGTCTTCTGCTTGACAGTGTGCAGGGCATTTGGAAGGGGGATCTGGTCTAGGGCAGCTCTTCTCTCTGGGGTCCCCGCTTCACTCTGGGCTTGGGAAACGTCTCAGGCCTGTCTACCTGGAAAAGGAGTCAGACCCAGGTGCATTTGGCACTCAGTTTACACAAACTTCTGGAATGTTTCCATACCCTACTTTGGTGCAGGCCCCTTCTCTCAGAGACATACAATATTGAAGTTTCCTTTGGATTTTCTTCCAACTCCCAGCCCAGGGATTTTTATTTAGCTACAAAAGTAGTAGCGGAAAGGCTTGGTAAACAGGAAAAGCTTTGTTCTGACTCTCAAGTAGTGTCTAAAATTCATGATTAAATTTATGAATGACTTTTGAAACCCAAAAGCCAGTTATCACCTCTCTGTCCTTTTTATATTTTTTGTCTGCTTCCTGAGGCAATGATCCCCTTCAAGGTCTAGCTCCTCACGAAGCAGTCAAGAGTAAAAAAGGAATACCATTGGGGAAATTCCATTAATATAATGAAATTCTCTCTTGGCATAGCAGCTAATTTTTTCTTAGTTCTTGTATGTATTGGGCACTGTGCCATCATCTTACATATGTTATTTCATTTAATCCACAGCTGTATAAGGCGGAGACTATAAGGCCCAGAGAGGGTAAATAATTTGCCCAAGGTCACACAGTTTAAAAGTGGTGGAGCTGAGATTTGGATTCATTCGTTTATCCATCCGTTCATTCATTCCACAAATGTTTGTTAGCCCCTAGTATGGAGCAGACACTCTGCTAAGTGCTGGGGATACCGCAGTAAACAAGGCAGGTAAAATTTCTGCCCTCATGGAGCTGACATTTTAGTAGGGAGACGGAAAACATGAAAATAGGTAAGAGACATACATTTCTGTCAATTTTAAGTTCTACGAAGAGAATAAAACACTTAACCCCAGGCATTGTGACCTTAGAGCCTATGCTTGGAGTTACTGCCTCCTCATTATCCTAGGGATAGTTGTGGGGGAGAAGGGTGGTATTCAGTCAGCCACAATCCCCTTCCCTCTCCCTCTACTCATTAGAATTATTGATTTATTTGAAATGTATGTGTGGGAAGTGTGCAGTGATTTGAGATGGACACCCAGGACTTTCCCTAAGTGGTTATTTCACATTTATATCCTGTCAGACGAGCTTATAATCAGGTCAGATCTTTTCTTCTCTTTCTGTTTTTCTTTCTTTCTCTTTCTTATTCCCTTCTCCTTTCCTTCCTTTTTTTTCCCATTTATTTATGTGTTCATTCATTTATTCAGTAAAGGTTCAGAAACGCCCACTATGTGTCAGGCACTGTACTGTGTGCTGGAATCACCAAGACAAATGAGGAAACCGTCCCTGCCCTCAAGCATTTTATAGTCTAAGGATCCCAGAAATATAAACAGACAAGAACACGGCTTTTCCAAGACTGTCACCGTGTGGAGGCATCTGGCTTACTGGGGACGAGGGAAAGAATCTCCCTTTTATAGCAGCCAGCATCTTCAGTTCCCGGAAGCCAACTGAACAGTTCATGATACATGTACTTCCGTCTGAAATCCTCTCCAGCCTACTTAAGACCTTCAAACTTTAGTAGGTGAATCCATTCTTTCTTGGGATTCCAAGAAAGGCCAAGCACAAGACTTCTTATTAATATGTGAATATGGTTAAAAGAGACTTGAAAATCATCTCTGTGTAAAATCATCTGATTTGAACCTTATCTCTGGAACACTGTCTTCCATCACCAATGACTTCCATCTCTGGTGATTGAATAGCCAGCTGCCTGTTCCTGGTACTGTTGGTTGTATGTGCAGAAATATTCACTAACCTTAGTCTAATCATAGATTGTGGATTAGTATTCTGTGATCCAAAGGCAGAAAAACATTTGAAATGATCTATAAGTCTGTGCTTTTAAAAAGACTGATTTCAAAACTATGTGGTACAGTGATTTGGAGACTTGCCAAAAGATTCTATCCTTTTTCCAAAGACATTTGGAATGCAACTGATAAATCCACACAATGGATGGGTATCATAATTGTTTTAAAGAAAATGACTAAAAGATACTGCTTGGCTAAAGGAATTTAGCCAAGAATTTCCTGAAGAATATTTAAGACAACTAACACAAATTTTATAGCTTCTTGCATCTTAGGATGTAAAAACTGCACAATGGTAGAAAAGTAGTGTTGAAAAACCCATCATAGAAAAACCTTGGCAATTGTTTTTATTCAATCCAGTCATTGAGCAAAAATATGCATTTTCAACCTATTACACACCAGTAGGGAAAATGAGGAATATAAAATGGTATACATATCAAAGTCCTTGCCCTCAGTTATTAACTGAAGGAGAGATAGAACCTAAATTTATATAACTATAATCAACATAATAGTATTTTCAAATTAGAAATTATGAAATGTTAGCTTGCTAATTGAACTTTAGCAAAAGACTGATGGAATTTTAAATTCATTCTAGTGCTTTTTAAAACGGGGAGCCAGGAAGTGTTATTAACATTTTTATTTTGTCTCTGAAATGTATCCTTTTGGAACTCTGAGCTAATTTTCCTTGTCTCTTAAATATCCTGTCCTATAGCCACCAGGGAAAGGAGAAGAATGCTTTGGCGAAGAATGGGAGTCAGTAATAGGAGGTGCAGGTGGCCTAGTGTAGCTGGAGTTTGGGTAGGAAATAGGAGCAGTGATGCTCAAATTGCGATGGCTTTGACGATCTAGCGAGAGTTTGAACTTTATCAGTAATGGCGATGGGAAAGCCTAAGGAGTTTTGAGGAAAGAACGAGATGGTCCAAGGGGTCTTTGATGGAATTCATCTGGAAGTAGTGTGGGATAACTAAAAGGGCAGGGGGCTAGCGGGAGAAACCAGTTAGGGAGTGTGAAATAATCGGAAAATTATATGTCTATGTCTATGTCTATGTCTATGTCTATGTCTATGTCTATGTCTATGTCTATGTCTATGTCTATGTCTATGTCTATGTCTATGTCTATGTCTATGTCTATGTCTATGTCTATGTCTGCCCCTGGTTCCTGGCACAAAGCTCCTATACCCTTGTGATAATTTTCTAAGTGATAAGAGCACTAGGAGCATCTTTTGTTTTAATGAGGCGACTCTGGGTGGCTCCTGGATGGAGGCTGCTCACCACAAAGACCAAGCCATGATTTGAACCTTGGAATTTTCAGCCACAGCCTCCATCCTCTAGAGGGGAGAGGGGCTGGAAATGGAGTTGAAAATTGATCATGGCTACGTGAGGAAACCTCCACGTAATCCCAATGGTACTGGGTTTGGAGAGCTTCCAGGTGGGTGAACACATCCACAAATAGGAGGGTGATGCACCCCAAGTCCTGAGCTAGGGACCCTCCCAGGCTTCGTCTTACATATCTCTTCACCCGGCTGTTCATCTGTATCCTTTATCATATTCTTTAATACACCGGTAAACACAGTGTTTGCCTGAGTTCTGTGAGTCACTCTTGCAAATTAATCAAATTCAAGGAGTGGGGTAGTGGTAACCTCAGATTTATTCGTCAGAAACACGGGTGACAATCTGGGTCTGCAGTTGGCATCTGAGGTGGGGTGGGAGCAGTCTTGTGGGACTGAGCCCTTAACCTGTGGGATCTGATGCTGTCTCTGGGTAGATAGTGTCCGAATTGAATTGAGTTAGATTGTAGGACAATCAGCTTGTGTCGAGAATGGCTTGTTGTGGGGTCAGAAGTGTTGTGAATGTGGCAGTCGTGTGAGAGTAAAACAGAAACATAAGGGAAGGATTGGAGGCTTTTTCTAACTTGGGAGATCAAGGAAGGTTGTGGTTGAGATACTTATTAATAAAAAAGATTTATTAGTTCCACGGTAGCCTCAGATTATTCAGAGAATGTGCTTGCACTTCAAAGAGCTAAACACATCACAGCTAATCCATTGTTAATGCAACCACCGTGAGTTAGGTAACGCTTGCCAAAATGATGTCATCGGGACCTCGATGTAAGAGTTCAAGAACGTCCCAGAGAGGCACACTCCCAAGGAAAAAGCAGCAGGGCCTCGGGGGATCACTCCACGAGAGAGCAGAGCATGGGAAGAAGAGGAATCAAGGATGATTTTGAGACTGTAAAACTGTGACTTAGCAAGAGAGTGGAACCATGAAGAAACAGGAAAGTCAGGAGGAAGTTTAGGGATGAAAATATTGATGTGCATTTTAGACATGTTGAGTTGGAGAAGCTAGTGGGTTGTCCAGGTTAGGATGAACAGCCCGCAATTGGGAAATACCGAACAAGTGTCCAGGAGAGAGCAAAAGATGAAGACAGATATTACTGATGTATCTCTGTGGAGGTGCTAATTAATGGGAGTAGAGCTGAGATCATCCAGAGACAGAGAGGTCGTCTTGTTATACTGATTTTTATCTTTCACTGCCAGCTCCGAAATGATCACAAAGAATATTTTGAAGATTTTATGAAAGCATTGTTTCTCATTCATTTGTGTACTTTCAGAGCTGCTTACCTCTCCCTCACACTCAATGTCCCGAGAATCCTCAACTTACTTATCTAGTGCCCAGAGCATACCATGTTTGCTCTCACTTTGCCCAAGACTTCCATCTTCTTCTCCTTAAGGTGGCTAGCCTTACTCTCCTTTCCAATTGTCACTTATTAATTGTCCAGAAAATCTTTCCTGATCCTCAGTTTGGGTTATATCTTCAGATCACCTGCTACTGCTACCAAAATACTTACCCGATTGTATTTTATTAATCATTCGCTGCTATTTACTAGCCTGGCTCCCTGAGCTTTATGAGGGCAGGATTTCTGTCTGTCTTGTTCATTGTTATGGTCCCAGCACCTAGAGCAGTGCCTGGCACAGAATAAGCACTTAAAAACATATTTGTTGAACGAATGGGTCGATGCATAGATAAATGAGTGAATGAAAGGCAAATAATAACAACTACACACATGCTTGATTGTTCCTTCATTGCCTAGAATTGTGCTGGGCACAATTCACCAGAGGAATATTTGACAACTCTTGTTGATAAAACGGGCTTTTTAAAAATTATAAGAACAAACTGTGTAGGCCAGGTGTGGCAAATAGGCAGATCTTAAATCAATATTTGAAATATAATCAAGTGTACCCCACTTTGCATCAGCAGCATCACCAAGATCTGTCATCTGACTCAAGGGTTGGGCATTACGACTGGGTTAGCTGTGGTTTGTATACTTTCTTGAAACTGTCAAGCACCAGCTCTGAATAAGCAACAAAGTACAATCATTTTTAGGAGAAAGCATACCTGTTACAAAGACACCATTGCCCCATACGGAGAATACCATGCCCTGGAAATCCCACAGCTTGGAGGACTATCGGAAACATGTCCTTTTCTGTGGAACAGAAGTGATCCAGGTCAAGCCCTCTGCGCAGGGGCCAGTAAGAGCAGTCGTTTTGCAAACAGGTGAGTCAATTTCACTTTTTTAAATAAATTTAGTCCATGATTGGAAATAGGGGAATTGGATTAGGGAAATTCTGTTTAGGATTATGGAGTTTGTCACATTCTGGTTATAACAGCCATACTCATTTCCAATCAGACTCTTATTATCCTAAATTGCCATCATTTCCAATTAAATGGTTCATTGTTAAAACCTTTGTAGATGATGAAGAAAATACAGGGATAAACTACGTTTCCTCAAAGGTAAAACTGTGTTCTTGTTTTTCCTTATATATATAGGCTTCTTCTTTTTTCTATACCTCCAGAAAAAACAGTTTCAACCACTAACCTTGAAGACTTTCCTTTCAAAGAGCTGCTTGCTGGGTTGTCATTTCAAGGTCCTTGCCGAACCCTTCCACCTGGATTCCCCACAGACACTTCAAAGTTAAGGCATCGAAACGGGAACTCATCCTCCTCTATCGCCTCTTTCTGTTGACAACCTCACCATCTTGCCAGTGTTTTCATATCATCTTAACTCCTCACCTTCTCCCATACCAATAGGGCTCCCCAGTCTGTAAATTCTACAAATACCTTCTCCCTCTCCCTTATCCCCATGGTGGTATTTTCTCCAGGACTTCATCATCTCCTATCTAAACTATTACAACAGAAATAGTCTTTTGACTATTCTTTTCAACTGTTGCCTCAAACACGTTTTCTTGTATTTTGTTCAACCTTTCTCTAACTGTTCCTGAACCTGTCACCAAGTCACATGTATAAAACATACCTTGAAGCAGTTTATGCATACCGTACACAAAACGTTTTCAAGATTGCCAAGATTAGTCCCAATCTTTCACATGACATTTCATAGCTAACACTATCCATGATCTGTCCCAGCTCTCATATTCACCCCTGGCCTGGGTTTCTGTCACCCCACATATTCACGGATCTGAAACACACCCTGCACTTGCCTCTCTCTCCTTTACTTGAGTCTATGATTCAATTGTTCTACCCGATTATTTTAAATTTAAAAAATCAAGTTTTGTTTTATGTTTAAAGCAGTCAGTGGGCAGGAGAACATCTCTCAGCCTACTGAGAAGCAGAAGCTAATGGAAACTGTCTGATCTGAGTTTATAAAATGGTAAGGCAACAGAGTAGCGGAAACGCTGCTCCTTTTTTCCAAAGCCTGCAAAGCCATGCTTGAGGAGACCAGATGTTCATTAAGTAGTGGGATTAAGGCATGTTTTATACTTACAATACTGACTCATGTCTAGAATATATGGTAGTCAATCTTAGTTTTTGCCAGTAACTTAGACATTAATGAGTTTCTACTAAGTGCTATGCACTGAGGATTAAAGAAAAAAAAAAAGTGAAGTACTGCTTGTCCTTAAAGATGGTGGTCTGGTGCACGAGACAGATGCATTGACAGCTAACTGAAACACAAAGCACTGATAGATGTCCTATGACCAAGTGTTACAGGGACTCCAAAGAATAGGGGAATTAATTTAGATACAAAGTATAGAAGTAGAATTCTGGAAACATTTATTTGATGAGGTGGCATTTTGAGCCAAGCTCAATAGGATGGGAAAGATTTAACCAATCATAGCAGAGACTTGGAAAGACATGCTCATTTTTTGTCTTCAAAATACGAAGCAAGGATCGCACAGGGGCTTCCTGGGACCAGTGAGCAGTTAAGAGATAAGTCTTGCAATGAAGGGGTAGATCAGGTTGAAGTGGACCTCAACTGCCATGCCTAGAAATTTGAACTTTACTCTAAAAAACAGGGGCTCTGGAAGGTTTTTGAGCATAAGAATGACGTGATCAGAGGCGTATATATTTAAGAAATTACTCGACTTGTGCCTTGCTTTTTCACCTAATTTTTTTATTATTTTCAGCACATATTTGCACTTTAAAGTCTTCTCTGGGCAGCTCAACTTCTCTGGTCACCGCATCCCTCAGCTCCTTGGTCTTTTCCCCAAACCCACATGTGAGTGGGGAGCTGTGGTGTGAGCCACTGAAGCGCTGACTCCTAGAGCAAGAGAAACTGAGCAGGGCTAATGAAAGCCATTTATTGTTCCCAGCGACGTGTGAGAATAATAAATGTAAATACACTGTTAAGTCACAGCAATGTTGTTTGCATTCGATAATCAAATGATCCTCCTAACCAATCCTTAATTCAAAGCCAACCGTTTTTGGTTTGGGGGAAAATGTATGAAAGGACCTTACACCACCTGTGATTATCTTCCTGTAGGTTACAATACAGCCAAGGGGGACTTGGTGAGATCCATCCTCTATCCCCGGCCTCTGAACTTCAAACTCTACAGTGATGCCTTCAAGTTCATAGTGTTCCTGGCCTGCGTCGGAGTTGTGGGTTTTCTCTATGCCCTTGGTGTATATATGTCCCAAGGAGTAAGTACTGGGGTTAAGGCTTTCTAATAGCTTGACCCAACTCGGATGGGTTGCAGAAGGTTACCTCTTAGTCCTATCAGTCTGTGAATCAATGCTGTCCAATGGAGCTTGCTTAGATGATGAAAATATTCTGTGCAGTATCTACACTGCCCAGTTTGGTAGCTCTTAACCATATGGGCTTATGAGCATTGATGTGTAGCTAGTGTAATTGAGGAAATGAATTATCAATTTTAATTAATTGAAATATTTCATTAATTTCAATTTAAATAGCCAAATGTTGTTAGTGAAAATTGTATTGGATGGCACAGCTACAAAAGTTGCAAAGTTCACCGCCTCCTTTCACCATGAGAGATTACTGTGTGTGTGGCATTGGTGACACCCAAGCCCAAATAGCCTCAGAAGAAATACATGTTTCTTAAGCCTGATAGGATAGGATGATTTAGCTAATGAGGTCAGTGAGCAGGAAGGACATACTGATTTGAGTGAGCAAATGCAAAGGAAGAAATGCACACGGGTCTTCTGGAACCAGCAAGCAATTCAGAGGTTAAGTCTGGCAAGGTAGAAATAGGCCGGATTGAAAGGGATCTTGAATGCCATGCCTAGAAGTTTGGATTATTTGAAAGTGTTGACGTGTTTGAGTGTGTACATCGTCCAGGGCATACCCAACATACCATCTAGTTAATGAGTTGCCCCTGTGTTTTATTAAGTTCTGAAATGAAATTAAATGTCTACTTTTACAGAGCTTCATAATGCATGGACCTTCACTTTCTTTTAAGCTTCTGGGTGTCTGGTTTCATTTGGATTTCTCTCTTAAGAGTTGTGATGGCTGGAGAAGGAAGAGTTGTCACAAATACCTCTGAGGTCCTTTCTAGTCTTGAGAGTCTGATTCTGTTGTGAGCCATGCAGTCTCTTCTGTGAGACATGCTGGGATCTTAGCAGTGCGAGCTCTTAGGGAGAAAGAAAAAAAATGTGAATAGAAGGATCCCAACGTAGGTATGAAACTGGCAGTAGGTGACACACACATCAGTACATTCTGTGTGTTTATGTGTTGGAGGCAGAGAGGGGTCAATACTGGTGGGTAAAGACACAGTCATGTGAATTTGGGGGCAATGTTCATGCTTACACTTGAGCTCCAAGTTGTCCAAACTGAAATAAGCCCCCAGGGAGCATGTCTAGGGCAGGTGAAGGCAGAGGATGCCAAGACATATTGGACGAGTAAAATGGACCCTAAAAAGAGGTAGGCAGACTTTCAAAGCCAGTAGGGCTTGGATTTGAGGCAGTGTGCCAGTTTCATCTGGGAAGCAGGAGTGTTGAGCAGAGAAACAAGCAACAAACCCTCTCCTGTGGACCAGAAAGCCCGGGAAGTGATTGGGGAGGAAGGTTTCCTGGGCAGAACTCAACCCAATATACACCAAAGCAGCAGTGTTAATTGCAGACCCCATCTTCTTGTGGGTCAACACCTGTGGACCTGTTGGTTGCCTCTACTTGCACTGGCTCAGAATTAGACAGACCAGAGTCCTTAAGATCAAAACTCCTCTGTGGCTGTGGGTGGGAAAAGCAGGGAATGATGGATTTTGTGATAAACTGAGATTGGTCCAAAGATGCATCGAGCAGCCTCTACTACTGAACTTGAATCTGTTTCCAGTACTCAGAAGAGCACTTTATGGCCCAAACTATGGTTAATTTCATAAAAAAAAACCTAGATAAGGTTACAGAGGGTAGAGTCAGTAATATTTAGAGCATGTGAAAAGTAAAGCAAGCTTCCCTGCGATTTCACCTTGGTCTTGCCTTTATCAGGTTTGTGAATTTCTTTAGTTGCCTGGAATCCCGACTCCATGAGAATTGGCTTGATAATATAACACACTAGTCACATATCTGTGCCCCGGAGTCAGACAGACCACAGTTCAGATTCTCCCCATTTAACTAGCATGTGGCCTTGGGGAAGTTTTTAATATTTTAAGCCTTGGTTTCCTCATCTGTTAAACGTAGAAAATAATAGTATCTACATCATAAAGTTGTTGTGGGCAGTAACTGAGTAATATATGTAGCCTAACACAGTGCCTGCTCCAATGTGTGTGTCCAGGGAGAGCAAGCTGTTTTTATGATTGGCTCCCCATAGCGGGAAATATATGCTGAGATCTTAGCAGAACCTTGGTGATGGTTTTTATCAAGTCGCCATTCGTTCAGTATGCCTGCTGAGCACCTCCTTTGTTTCAGAAATGGTGCTAGGCCTTCTATCTAGAGATGAGTATGATGAATCCAAAGATGACTTTAAAGGTGAACAAGTCACATCTTTGTGCACGAGGACTTTGGAGCCTAGAGGTGGAGAGAGATTTATAATCCAAGAGTCAACCCACTGTGATAAATGTTCCAGCTCAAGACTAGTCCCAGTGCCCTGGGAGTCCAGAGGGTGTGTGGATGGGCAGAGAAGGGATGGGTATCCTGAGTGGAAAGAACGCTAAGTGGAGAAACAGAGTCAGGAAAGGGCGTGGAGTAGGGAACATCCTTTGTTCTGCAGTGGGAGACAGTTTTTTCATTCCCTAGGGATGGCCAAGAGAACACTCAGCGCCACCAAGACAGCTGACTCACTACGCGTATTCTGAGCTTCTAGAGCCCCTGTGGTGTTGTAGGGGATGGTGCCAGGAAGGGTGCCAGCCTGCTCTGCTGGGCTAACCTGCATGTCCCTGCCCTCCACAGGTTTCTCCAAGAGAGACCGCGACCATGGCGCTGCTCCTGCTCACCGTGACTGTCCCTCCCATACTGCCAGCCGCCCTGACCACAGGCATCGTGCACGCACAGAAGAGGCTGATGAAAAGGAAAATCTTCTGTATCTCCCCACAGAGAATCAACATGTGCGGGCAAATAAACCTCATGTGCTTTGACAAAGTATGATCTCAACTTTGCAGGCTGGAGGTTAATGATTTTTAAGGCACAGCAGAGCTGGGAAGGGCCTCAGAGGATGTTTAGTCCAGCGCCCTCATTTTACAGATGGGAACACAGAGGCCAGAGAAGGTCGCATAGTGAGCTAGTGTGAGATCATGTTCTAGAAGCCTACTTTACTGAGGCCTAAGGAAGTGGGTTAGCCATAACATCATGAATTTCTTCCCTGTGACATTTAATATTTTTTGTTTCTGTTTTGGGTTTTAAAACAATCTCTTATTGTAATAACTTTGATGATTGGCTGGCTTTTTCCAGCAAAAAATATGAGAAACATTTCAGTTCCTGGAAGTGCTGTGTCCTGAGCATAAGTGAACATATTCCTTTCTCCTCTGCTTCTTTTAAGGAAAGGGAGGGGGTGGACAATGACCCCTGTCTGGTTCTTTCTCTCCAACCGACAGACCATTGTGCTGAGGCTGATCCATTCACCTGTGACCTGAAAATGTCTCTACCTTATTTACTAAGTTGTAAGAACTGAAAGCATGTGCACTTCACCATAAAGCACTATGCTAATGGGACGTTCTGTAATAATAAAAGATGTCATTTGATAGAAAACTAGAAAATTCAGTGTCTTATACAGAGATGATGTTTAAAAAGTACTGTCGGAGACCTGGGTGTCAGTGTTGAAACAGGATATTCCCCAACACTTGGTAATGCTTTCTCTGCCTTGTTAGTGCTGATCCAGTGGTAGCCAACTCCTTACTTTGAATGGGTGTTAAGCAGGCCTTCAGCTGTTAGTCTACCTAGTAAAGACAATGAAATCTGTAATTCATGATTGACTGAGAAGCAATGAGCAAACTAAAAGTTTTATAATAGTACTCAGTTCTATTTTGCTGTCTCTGTTACATTATCTGACAAATACTCCCGTAATACAGCAAATCAAATCACCCCACCATTTTCCTCTGATCTAACAATAAAACCCACCCATGGACATTAGTTAATATTTATTTAGCACTTTGTTGCTCTTTTTTAGTCTCAAAGCCCTTTTTCAACATTTCATTATCAATCTGGACAGTCACCATGTCATCCATAGTTTAGAAAATTGTGTGAACCAGATGGCAGACTGTGAACTAAAAAGAAAGACAAAGATTCTGGGCTCTGCTCTAGAAAGACAACAAGTGCCAACTAAAAGTCAAAGCTGGTTTTTGTTGGATATCCAGTCACTGAACATCTCTTATTTAACAAGTCACTACAGTAACAAACAAAACCAAAACACTTATATTTTGTTGCAATGGTTACTAACTAGAATCATCTAATTATCAACACAGCCTTTTGGGAATTATTCCTCACCAGCTGAACCTTTTTTTCAGGTGCCCTCTGGTGTAAATTTTGATGCATACAAAGAAGGGCTTTGCACAACTAGATCTACTTTAATTGCTGTAAATCATGATATGCTTAAAAGCTCTAAATACTACGCTAATACCAATTCTAATTTTTTTTCCAGACTGGCACTCTTACAGAAGATGGGCTGGACCTCTGGGGGACTGTCCCTACTGCTGACAATTGGTGGGCACCGTAGTGAAGGAGGAATGTGTGGCATTACTCAAACCCATCCTTCCATAGTTGAGGGATAATGTCACATAAAATATGTATAATCATTGGCTGGAACCAACTCCCAAGTATTGCCATTTTTTAAATTATATGAGTTCCAATTTCGGAATCAGAGAGGGAAAGTAGGTCTTCAAATTCCACATGATAAATGGAATAGAATGAGTTGGATAATTAAGAAGCTAAATAAATAAAACAGAGAAGCAAAGAGTAAAATAAGGACTGTGCTTAATTAAAAACTGCAAAGTCTTCCTGGGTGGCTAGTGTGGTGAGGAATCCAGAAAAGAAGAGCTCCGTCTCCTCCCTCAGAGTTCACACTCTCCCGGGGGAAAAAGGTGCAAATGCACCCACCTTTAGCGTACACCACAGGCTGTGAAAAGGCTTATCATGAAAGCACACATATCAGAAGAGAGAAGAAGAAATCATCAGGATTGCTTGATGTCATACACAGTCCTGGCTTTTATAGTAACAGCAGATAAAAGGTAGAAATTAATTTTGAAAATGAATGGATCAAGGACAACCACCTGAAGGAGACAGAATTTGAGATCGCTTTTGAAGGGTATATGGCTGGACTCTTTACAGACATGGGCTGAAAGCTGGTAGTAGGTCAGGGAGAAGACAATTACAGGGATGTTACCTCAGAACAGAGCCAGGTAAGGGAGGGAATGCGCCTCCCCAGAGAGCGTTTACTGCCTGGGGTGTGTGTCTTTCTAGAGCCAGCTCTGTGGAATTTGCCGGTATTCTCTCTGAGCCTTCCCACAACGTGCTTTCCCACAATACTGCCACCATGCGGGCTGGCTGCAAGTAACCTGACAAAAGGCCCTGTAATTGTACCCAGGCCCTCTGAAATTATAATATGTATTGATTGACCAGTGGCAAATTCTGTTGAGAAGGAAATTCAGATCTATCTCAAAGGAAGGTTTTATGAAGAGGAATCTGCAGGCAGAATAGTCCAGTTAGAAAATGAGGGAACCAAGTGAGCAAGGTCTCAAGGGCAGGGCGATACCTGCACAAGTATAGAAATAACAAGAAATTTGACGTGGCTCTGGAAACGTTTTGCATAAAGCACACTAGTCGGAGTAAAATCTGCAAGATAATATAAAACTGGAGCAGACAGGTCTTGAATCCCAGACTCAGGAGTTTGATCTTTATTGTAGAGGGCATGGGAGCTATGCAAGGTTTTCAGCATAGGGGTTAGGTATTATTGAAGCTCTAGGTTAGTAAGATTTAAGGGGCACAGTGTGCAAAAACGATTTTGTTGAAGACCTTAACTTATTAATCGTCTTCTTTACCAGTTTCCAGGAAGTCCATAGCTTTGCCTCAGGCAGGGCTTTGCCATGGGGCCCACTGTGTGCAGCCATGGCTAGCTGCCACTCTCTGATACTTCTAGATGGGACCATCCAGGGAGACCTACTGGACCTCAAAATGTTTGAGGGCACCGCCTGGGTAAGGCGATAGTTTCTTGCTTCACCCGAATGAGCAAAACTTGAAGAAATCCTTACTGGGAGTGCTAAAGCTTTTCTGTTTGGTTGAAACCCAAAGAAGATTCATAATAATGCATGAATGAAAGTCTGATCCTACCTGAATGTCCCTACCTCTGCTCCAAAGAACTTATTTAATGTGTACAACATGAAGTAGGTTCCATGATCAAATAAATTTGGGAGCTGCTGTATGAACAAAATTAAATTGATTTCTTCACTACAAGATTTCTTTAATATACTGTGGTGCATTGTGAATATTCCAGAGGGACTAGGTTATGCAACATTTACTAAACCTATTCGATGACAGAAACCTTATTCACAGGCCAAAACACGTTTTGAAGAAAACAAATATTCTTTAAAACACCATCAAAGAAACAGTAGACTAAAGCACTGCTGTCGAGTATAGTAGCCATTAGCCAGGAGCATTTGAAATGTAGCTATGCAATGGATGAACTAAATTTTTTGTTTTATTTACTTTAATTAATTTAAATTTAAGTATAAATAGCTACAAGTAGCTACTATATTGAACTGCATAGGTCTAGACTCCAAACTGGAGCACTTGAGGTCCAGCTGTTTCAATTTTGTGAACTGAGAGTGAATGCTGGTGGCTGTCATGACACAGTGGGAAGACCTCTCAAATCCACCACTCTCTAGTTTTGTCACCCCAAATCCAGAACGAGACCCTGAGTCTGTACTTCATCTATGCATTTGGGGTAACAATGCCTCACTCACAGACTTGTGGTGGGCATTGAAACTATGAGCCTAGAGGGGCTGTGTGTACTGTGAAGGGCCCAACAAATGGAGGGTATTCATTCATTAATTAGTTAGTTAGCTGATTACATTCTGCTACTCTCCAAAAAATATTCTAAATCTACTTATAATGAGACATCAAGTACAGGATCGTATTTTCAACAGAGTTGTTAAAGGAATGGAAACAAATAACTGTAGGGACATGAGGTACATCTCACAAAAAGGCTAATTTAAAGATTTATAGTAGGACATTTGTAGCTTTCTAGAGGCCAAAGTAATAGGGGAATCCTGACACACAGGGAAATTTCTGATATCAGTAAGTTAAAATGAGAGCATTTGTTGTGGAGAAATTTTTGACACCAAGACAAAACAGTACTCACTTTCCTGCATCTTAATGGAGAAGAATCAGTGTAATTATTATAAGGAATGTCCTTATCAGCATCACTAGAATTCACACAATGATGAGTTGCACAAGGTTGTTATTTTTATATGTGACTTTGATTCAGGTTCTGATAGCGTCCCCTTCTCCATCAGAGGAAGGTTGATGTATCTATACTAATGACAGACAAGTTAGGGTCTTGTATAAGAAAATAAAGAGTATTAGCTCTGTAAGAACTGTTTTTAGGAACAGTTATATCCATTCCAAACAAAGCGTAAAAGTGCAAGGTTATTCACTGAGTTTAAAGCTGGGTGAGAAAGCCTTGAGTTAAACATATTTTGGTAGTTAGGAACATTTCACTAAACATAAGGAGGAGGGAAAATGTCCTTATAGACTGTAAGAATTTTAGCACTAGAAAGGATGTCAGAGTAGTTTTCAGAAGAAACTGAGATCTAGAGAAATGAAATGATATCCCCAAAGTTAAACAAGTAAGTGACAGAGTGGAGACCAGATGTCTATTTTCTGATCTCTAGTATTCCCGTATCTGACTGCTTTTCCCATATATTAGGTTAATATTAGTTTCCAGATGGTATAACTTATACAGTTGTAATATCCAAAGAATACAAACCATTTTAAAATATGCTTTCTAATTTGCTAGCAGCTATTTTCCTAACTCTTGAGCTAACCAATTAGACTAGTAGCATAGACATAGCATAAGAAATAGTCCCATTCTATGTAATCCTAACTCATCTGAGAGTTAATGTGCTCAGCTGTATTGGAATGTAGATCTCCATTTAAATCCTCCTCCAAATATTACCCATATCATTTAGGAAGAGCCATTGGCCTGTAGCTTGCACTTCTTCCATCATTTGCTACTTAAAATGCAGTCACAATATTCCTGGCTTTTTGACATTCCACAATAAGGTCCTTTAATGTAAATCAATACAACAGAAATTTAACAATGACAGTACTAAGATAATTGGCCTAGAAGAGAAAGTATTGAAAAGGGCTTTGAAAAGATTAAAGTGCTATGCAAATGAGAGAAATTTCTTTCTTATTATTTTTCTCTAAAGAATCTTATGAATGGTTTCATTTTAAAACAGATAATGGAAGATCGCAATGTAGACTGCCGCAAATTTGGGATGTCAGACTCAAACATAGTAATAAAACCGGGACCAAAAGCCAGTCAGGTATGATTTTCTTCCTGAAATTGTATAGCTCTTTCCCCTTAGAATTGGTGAACCTCCCCTGAGTTTCCTACATTTTTATATTCTTAATTATTTTGCCTTATCCCAACAGTGTCCATAGTTTGTTTGTTCATTCTTTCATTCCTGAATTTATCCATTAATTTATCCAACACTCACTGAGTATCTAGTTATGCTAGAACACTGTGCTAGGTGCTAAGGGATAGAGTGATTTCAAAGCTAGACAGGCTGGGCTCTGTGTTAGAGGAGCACATGGGCTGATAGAAAAATCAACAGAGGTGCAAATAAGTATAATACAATGTGTCAAATGCTCTAATAAAAGCTGAAAAAAGAATCACAGAGGTCCAGAGTGGGAGTGAATCTGGGAGAGACGCACCACAGAGGAGGTGACCTGTGAGCTTGGCCTGGAAGGTGATTTCTCCAGGCAGCCAAGGGCAAGAGCCTTGCAGACTAGAAAACTTGATGAAGGAATCACCTTAGGGGCAGCCAGAAATTACCAATGTGGTGACAAATATACCACTTCATCATGTCCCCTGGGCTTACTGCAGAGGAAACCATGTTTGTTGGTATGCATCTGCTAAATCTCACTTAAAAGCTTCTTCTTCTTTTTTTAAAAGTTTATTGGGGTGATATATACATATATACACAATGCAATACTATTCTGCCATAAGAAAAGATGAAATAATGCCATTTGTGACAACATGGATGGATCTTGAGATTATTATGCTAAACAAAATAAGTTAAAAGCTTCTTAAGCTTCCCTTTCTTGGTCCACTTGCAGAGTCCCGTGGAAGCCATCACTGTCTTATGCCAGTTTCCCTTTTCCTCGAGCCTGCAGAGGATGTCTGTGGTTGCTCAGCTGGCGGGGGAGGATTACTTCCATGTCTACATGAAGGGCGCCCCGGAGATGATGGCCACGTTCTGCAGACCCGAAACAGGTACTAAATGGCCAATTTCTCCTTCAGGAGGCAAGACATTTTAAAAGCCCAAACACATAAAGCAAATAAGCCTAAATCAATGAATGTGAAGGTGGTGGTTTTCTCTGTGGGTGGGAGGTGGGACCAGTAGATTTCATAAGGCAGAGGTGATGATAACAAGGCAGAGAGGCAGAGAGTAAATATCCTGCTGTGGTCCAGCCAGGAAAGCCCAACCATGATGGAATATGAGGGAATGAGATGTGAAGCAAGGGGACCAGAAAAGGAAGCCACAGGGCTCAGAGAACCAGGATGGGTAAGAATGAGAAGTCAGAAGAAGGAACCAAAGGGGCAGGTTGGGACACTAGACTAATTCTGCAGATGGGATGCTCCATTACCTGTCGGGAGCTGGCACCACTTAAGGGGCCTCAGAGAGATTGATGGAAGGAGAATGTAGAAAAGATAAACCTTTTAGGAAAAAAAGTGGTTAGAGTAAGTTTGATGGTATGAGACCAAGATGTTTGATCATCTTCGTAGCAGTTTCATCTTTCTGGGCCAGATTTTGAGCTGATTTGTATTGTTTCTTAGTCTTATAAACTTATGCACCCTCTAAGCAGCAGCCCAGATTTATAAGCATATTGTGGCATTCAAATGAGTTCATTTGGATAGAATTGGCCTTTTCTTCTTATTTTCATCTATATGCTCCTTATGATTCCTAATATCCATCAAATTATGCACAGAATTTTTGATTTGGCAAATGATTGCTTTAACTTATCCCTCTACTTGGAGTCTTTTGTGCCTTCGAAATGCTCCTCGTTTTCTGACTTTAATCTTCTTCATAGCTCCCATTAACTCTATCCTTCACAGATTGATGGCCTATACTTTGCTGTTCTTTTTCCCCCCCCCAGCCACACAGATGAGTGAGTACCTTCTTGAAATTTTAGCTGGTAACTATTGTCCCTGCTCTATACGTAAAGATTTGGGCCTGTCCCTTGCCACCTCTCATTCTTCTGGTAACCCTTTTAATTCTTCGTATTGTCCTAAACTCTGATCCTTGACATATGCTAATATTATTGTCAGTGATTTTTCCCACCCCCCTTATACTTAAGAAATGAGAGGTAAGAGCATCCTTGAAATTAGATCCCCACCTCCAGCATTATTTTAGAATTACAGAAAGTCTGAGCTGAATGGGGACAGAGAGATCCACAGCCCCCTCCTTTTATGGATAGTAAAATTGAGGTGCAGAAGAGAGACTTATCATGCCCAAGGTCAGGGAGCTGGTTGGAGAGTGGAGATTAGAACTCGGGAGTTTTGCTACCTAAGCCACCATACCTCTGATTATACTGTGCTTCTTTCTAATACCTTTATAGGCAGACTATAAATCATAAAGATTGTATAAATATACTAACATTAGTTATGATTACCATGTCAAAACTCACAAATGCTGGCATTGTGTCGTCCATTATCTAAAGCGAGGATTGGCAAACTTTTTTGTAAAAAGCCAGGTAATAAATTAAGCTTTGCATGCCACATGGTGTTTGTTTCAACTGTTCAACCCTTCCATTGTAGCCCCAAAGCAGCCATGAACAATAAACAAATGGCTGTGACTATGTTCCAATAAAACTTTATTTATAAAAACAAGTGATGGGCCAGATTTGGCCTGTAGTTTGTTGACTCCTGATCTAGAGGATTTGCTGTTTCCCTCATTTCATCCAGGTAGGCACATCCTGGGGTCTGTCCTTACTGGACCCAGCCAGTGTATTTGACACCCAGTTGATGACCTGACCATCTTTGGCATTCATTTCTGTCAGGGTAGTAAGAACGCACTGACAAAGTTGTTTGTGACCTTTAACTGTAGCTATAGTTTTTCTATTAAAGCATTTTTATGAAGTGAAAGTTAAAACAAGATATAGTGACTGCATCCCAGAGTCTTGCGTAGGAGTTGGGCAGCCTTCAGTGTGACCTTACATTTAGCTCTCTCTCCTCTCCTGGCAGTGCCCGAGAATTTCCCACAAGAGCTGAAGAAGTACACAATGCAAGGCTTCCGCGTCATTGCCCTTGCCCATAAAGATTTGAGGTTGGGGAAAATTTCAGAAGTTCAGAGTTTATCCAGGTAAGAAACTTGGAAATCAATACTAGGGCAGGCTCTGTGTGCATGGAGTGAAGGGGCCTGGGAGATGGATGGATGCACAGCTCAAATCACTGGGAAGGTTCTTAGCAATGAAGAATCAATCTCATCCAGTCCCCTGAGTCAGAGATGGGCAACTGCAAGCCACACTGGGGAGGACTTGATCCTGTCACAATGCTGGTTAGTGACAGAACAAGGATAGCAGTTGAGATCGCCTGACTCCCAGATGACAGTGAGTTATCTCTACCCTCAATTCCATCATCCCACCAAAAACAGCCAACTTCCTTCAGCCACAGAATATTATGTGGCTGACTAACTTGTGGGTCCCACATACAAAGGGATTGAGGAAAGGTGAGAGCAGGCACTTTGAAAGTCCTCCAGAATCCCTTAGATTTGACTTCTTTTTTGTGTGTGTGTGTGGGGAATATTGGGGAACAGTGTGTTTTTCCGGGACCCATCAGCTCCATGTCAAGTTGTTTTCAATCTAGTTGTGGGGGGCACAGCTCAGCTCCAAGCTCAAGCTGTTGTCTTCAATCTAGTTATGGAGGGCGCAGCTCACTGGCCCATGTGGGAATCAGACCGGTGACCCTGGTGTTATGAGCACTGTGCTCTAACCACTGAGCAAACCAGCTGCCCCTGGACTTGGCTTCTTTCAGGGCTCAGTAATATACCTCCCTTAGATCTGGAGAGGTAGTGAGTGTAAACTGAGTTCCATACATGAAATAGAATTCAGCATTCTTAGTTACATTAAAGGGATAAACTGTCCTCATTAGAGGATAATCTGAAGATTACTTTTTCTTTTAATGTTTCTCAGTTTTTAAAGTTGTTTTTGAATTGTCTATGACAAAGGTATACAGAAATACTGTGAAAAATTGAATAACAAATTATCCATGCATTAGTTATTTTTGATTTTGTGTTGCAGATACTCATTTATGTAAAATTAGCTCCTCTGCATAAGATATGGATATTCTTGGTTGAACACTACGATTTACAACATAAGTCCGTCTTCTCTAATATGATCAGTAATCATTGTCCCTTTCTTCCACTATGTGTATTTCCCAAAATGTAGACTGGATGATCTCTCAAGACCCTTTCAGCCATGATGTTTCAATCTTCTATATAGAATCACAAAGCTCATTTTGAAATATATGATGGCACTCACAGATTTAACATTCAAGGTGTTAGTTATTCTTGAGCAAGCGTAAAGACCCATTACACACAGGATTTCATAATTTTTCAAGACACAGATTTTAATAACAAATGTTAAGGTCATGTGTAAAGGAGAGATTTATGTAGCTTGACATGGAGTGTAGCCACCACCAAACTGCCACATACAAATGAAGTTGTGATGTGCTCATTTAAAAGCCACTAGTGAGATAGACATGATTATAAGTATAACAAAATAAGAAAATAAAGATAAAAGTGATAGATTTTCAACCATCTTGGCTTTTCCAAGAAAATATCAGGAGTCTATTAAGCTTCTTGGAATTTAG
The DNA here is from genome assembly GCF_057876585.1 of Rhinolophus sinicus. NCBI lineage: Eukaryota > Metazoa > Chordata > Mammalia > Chiroptera > Rhinolophidae > Rhinolophus > Rhinolophus sinicus. The sequence continues at coordinate 55,847,672 of NC_142517.1, read as the reverse complement.
TTACTATTTTCAAACGGTAAAGGAATAGTATTTTGATGTTTTTCAAAATCAAATTACACTTAGCAAAATTTCCCAATTAGAAAAATCAGAAACTTCTAAAAAACTGCCATCAGAAAAAAGGAAGTAGAAGAGTTTCTTGAGATGATTTACTAAAAATATAACAACAACAAACCCCAAAATTAAAAAACACAGAAGAAATGTTTAATCAAGATTCCCCCTTTCATTGGTGTAGCAAAGTTCATTTGAGCTTGACTGTGTGAGATGTTCTTCAGGGCACTGAGGAATCAGAAGTAAATAAAATAAATCCTTTCCCTCATGTGCTTATATACTAATTGGGGAAAGTAAATAATAAATCAATACAATATTGTCGAGCAGTGATTAAATGCCCTAAAGGAAAAAATAAAGTTGTTTAAGAGGATTAAAAAACAAATGACAGAGGATGCCATTTTACATGGGCTGATTAGGGAAGTCTTCTGAGGAGGTGACATTTGAACAGAAGTTCTAGTAAGTGAGGGAGCAAGGCACACAGATATCTAGAGGAAAAGCATTGCAGGCAACAGGAGTAGTGGGTGCGAGGGACCCAACAAAGAATTTTGCTAGAAATGTAGAGTCATGAAAGGCCAAAATGCCTAAAGTGGTGAGCGAGGGGAAGAGGTATAAAATAGAGATGGAAACCAGAATAAATTGGTGAGATGGTTTTTGGATCTTTCTTTTCGTTATAGTTAATGAGAAAATATTAATCCAATTTATAATGGAAATTCATGAGATTATAATGTTGGGATTTTAACAAGTTCTTAATTAAGGTAGATTTTCTTTTATAATATTTTCTGAGCTCACTAAGGCAGGATTTATATATGATTATCTGGGTATTCACCAAAGTGCCTAATATAAGATAAAAAATAAAGCAGTTATTTAGTGAATGGACTTTTGAATGAATGTAGCGACTTACAGGCTACTCCAGAGAGAAGTGTCTTCATTGTGTTCCCATCCAAGTTTGAATTACATTTCCAAGCTTCCAACTTTAAATTCTGAAAACTATTCAAATCCTTGGCTGATAACATGTATTTACTGGAGGTTACAGATGGAAGCTGAAATGAACAACTCCATATTCAACTATTACTATAGTATGTGGTATGCAGTATGTACCTAATAAATGTCTAATAAACTGAAATTATTACAAGCTCAAAAAAAAGTTCTTAGAAATTACAAAAGTACATAAATGATTAATAAAAATTTTAAAAACCAACAGAAGAGTTGGAAGATAAACACACTGTTTTTTTTTTTTTTTTTTAAATGGAGCTGAAAACAAAGCAGCAGCTAAAAGATTTAAAGTGGTTGCTGCCTCTGGAAAGGAGAAGGGTGGTCCTTTGGTTTTCATGATAAGTTTTTCGGTTCTTTTTGATTTAGTTAACATGGGCATATATTACATTGATAAAACTTAGAAATTTCAAAAAGAAAAAATAAATCCAACTCTTGAGACTATATGAATAAGCTTTAATACTGACTTTCTCCTGAATCCAAAGAGAGACGGTAGAGTCAGAATTAACATTTCTGGGACTTCTCATAATGGAGAATCGCTTGAAAAAGGAAACCAAACCAGTGTTGAAGGAACTGAACGAGGCCCGCATCAGAACTGTGATGATTACTGGTACGTGTTCGGGGGGCCCCACAAGTTGAATGTATCCCAGGCATATGAAGAAGATCATGTGATTTGACATCAGGCAGAAAAAAAAAAATGCTTTGCTGTCTAATTTGTTATCCTGGGGTTCAGTTACCTGGGAACCTGTGTCATTCCCCTAACACCACCATGAGCTTTGGAGACAGGAACCACGTCTCATTCTCTTTTTCTAGTGTCCACTCTTCCTACCCAGGATCGGCATAGTACCAATGGGCTCTCAGTAAATGTTTAAATACAAAAATGGATGTGTTTTCATCAAGAACCCCAATAAGACCTCTGTGTAAAGTGAGTGAGACTGCTGGATTGTCCTTCAGGGCAGAGGAGGACAGGCATGGCATGTGATGGTCAAATCCAAGCATGGCCCAACACTGTATTCTTTTCTCTGCTTAACTGGAAGGCAGATCCTAAGGATGATTTTATGCTATCAGATGGGGCCATATTACTCTCACTGCTAAGAGCTGTCAGTCTCCTGAGGGTTAGTCATAAAGTGCTAAACAATTATTTATTCATTTGTGCTTATTTTGGAAATATGCAATGTTCAGCACACGATGCTATCAGGTGGGAAATGCAGACATAGTGTTCGGCCACTAGGGGTAGGCAGCTTGGACAGAGGAGGAGATAAATAGTTAAAAAATAAGGTAGAAAGTGATAAATGCCCCGAAAGAATACCAACAAAGTGGTATAGTCATTCATTGGAGGGGGAGCTCAATTCTGGTTGCTGAGAGGTTTATACATAAAGCAAACCAACTTTCTTTGTCATCTAGGTGATAACCTGCAAACAGCCATTACTGTTGCAAAGAATTCTGAAATGATTCCTCGAGAGAGCCAAGTGATCCTTGTCGAAGCCAGTGAGCCGGGAGAGTCTGTTTCTGCCTCTGTGACCTGGCAGTTGGTAGAGAACCAAGAGAATGGACCTGGGAAGAATGTGAGAAATGTTAGAAGGTCCTCCGTGGCCTGAAGGAATATAGTGCTGGCCCAGGGCAGCCTTCTTTCAGCATCACAAGTCATCACAGTAATGATCTCTCACATCTGTTCAGAGCTTGACAGTTTGCAAAGCATTTAGCTTTTCCACTAGTATTTCTCAGCCTTGGCTGCACACAGGAGTCACCTGGAAGATGAGTAGCTTCCAAGGCCAAGGCTCTACCAATTAAACCGGAATCTCTGGGCTGGGAGCCGTCATCAGCCCTTCCTCGCATTGATTCCAGTGGTTGAGAACTGCCGATTTACATCCATAACCCCCATCTAATCCTCACAGTTACCCCATACAGTTGAGCAAACTGTTTGTTTCACAAATGAAATGAAAAAACTGAGGCCTAGGGAGAAATTTGCCCAAGACATACAACTAGCAAGTTGTAGAGCAGGGAATCAAATTCAGGTCTGTTTGATGCCACCCAAATCCATGGGCATTTAGGTTGTGCTGTGCCTGTGATATGCAATCAACAGGTGCTGGCTTCTCTAGAGAGTAAGCTCCCTGTGCACTTGTGACAGGACTGCTCTTTCATATGAAGGGAATACCTATAGCCTGACTTCAATCATGAAATGTAGCACCTCTTTGTGTGAACTCAAAGAGATGGTCCTCCAGGTGATAAATGACAAAAATGCTCCCTTTCTTTAGGCTGACCAGCCCTTTGGATTGTTAAGTGGGGAGTAGGCCTTTGTTCAGTATACAAACTGCACAACTATACAGAGTGGTCCTGCCCTTACCCTGTGAGTAGGTGCGTTAACTTGACTCAAACACCAGAGAGCTTAATACTTTTACTGAAGTTCTGCGTTGTTGCTGGGAAAAGTCACATCACAATAGGCTTTCCTCCTCTCTGGCTCTTTCCCATCATACTTTCTCTCCCAGGTTCTAGTAAAAGCAAAAGGAATCCTGTGCTTGCCTGATGTGGAATGCTGTAGAGCAAGCCTTTTGTTGGCTCTTTCACCAAGGGGAGGGCTATATCGCCTTGCCTTCCAATTCAGCACATCAAAGTATTTTTTCTTCCAAATACAATGCTATCTCTAAGATGAATTCCTCACATGCATAACACTTTCTCACCTTTTCTACTATTTGAATTTAGAATCCTACACAGATATAAGCACCTCTGAGAAATGTTACATGAAAAACCACTATCATCTATTGACATTATGACTGTTTATGCATTCATCAGATGCTTTCCTTGGGACGGAGCCTCATGGGACTAGAACACAGTGATGGGGGGATACTGACAAGTGAAAGACAGGAGGAAAGGGTTTCAGAAAAGGAGTACTGCTGCAATGGACCATAGGGTGTGAACGATCTGGGCACCGTAAGGGAACAGGTTACCTGTTGGGGTGGGGAGAGGTCAGGGGCCAATAGGAGTTAGTCTCTGAAAAAAGAGTCTGCCTATTTTACAGTGGAGACATTGGGGCATGATTTTTGGAGGAATGAATTGTAAGCAATCTTAGAAAATAAAAGATTGCACGATGAGGAGAATGAAGAAGAGGGAAGGACATTCCCATTCTTCTTGGAATCACTAATGGATACCTGGGAATGATTTCCTCCGTAGCCTGACATCACACATTATCTCCCACGATAAGATACAGAGTATCATGTTGTCAAGGTATCGCATGTTCATATAATTTTGGAAGACATTTTGAGTATCTTCTTCACATAAGTCTAAGTTCCATGGACAAATTACGCAGTATGTTTGCTGGCCCTCACATGGTTATGAAATATGAATATGCTTCCTTCCATAAAACATAGGAAAACAGAGACATTCTTTAAGAGCTGCGTGTGGAAATGATGCCTTTTGATTTTAGGAAACCTGCATTAACATTGGAAACAGTTCAGCGCCTGCTGGAGAAAAAGGGTGCTGTTATCATTTCGCAATGAGTGGGAAATCATACCAAGTGCTACTTCAGCATTTTAACAGCTTGCTTCCAAAAGTAAGTACTGGAGAAATGACGTGTTTTGTTTCCCTCCTCAAATTAGTGAGGCAAAAAAGGGGAAGAGAGGAGTGAAGGTGAGGATCACTGAGGTTGTCTCACAGTTATAAAATAAACATCCCCAAAGGGCCACCACCCCTTCCCAAGTCCCTGGCCCCGCCCACACCTACTTGGTCCTGCACATGCGCATGGCCTCCACTTCAGAGTTTGAGCTCTGGTACCGCCCCCTGCCCCCCCCCCCCCCCCCCCCCCCCCCCCCCCGCAGCAGGGAGAACCTCCAGGTAGTTCCAAACATGCTGCCGGTTTTGTGGGTCAGCTTGTCTCTTAAAGCCACTAACTCATGTCAGGATGAGCTCTATTCCCCTTCCTGCCGAGATTCTTGAATTAAAGCAGGAGGAAACAAAGGCCCCATGGTTTAGTTTCAAAATCATTTGTTATCGTGTCCTCTGTGTGTCTATTTTAAAATAGTGCCGTCCAGGGTCTTGCTGTCAGTGTGAAGGAGATAAGTAGAGCACAAACAAGGGCAGCAACCATCTGTTAGCTGTGTCTTGAGAATTCTGTCATTTGACCAGTCAGGGACCATGAAATCTAGACCCCAAAGGCTTGCAGAAAGCTGTTAATCCAGTTCCTCATTGTAGAGATGGAAAAGCTGAGATTCAGAAAGGTTAAGTCACTTGTTGAAGGTTTGTATAGCTCGTTGGGACAGAGCTGAGAACAGAAGCTTATTTCTCAGCTCCCCATCTATTGCTTCTTTCTCTGTCTATACTGCAGTTGTGGAGACAGTGCTTAGTAAAAAGAACTTTCCTTAAGCATTTTTATCCCATATGCTCTGCTGATTTTTAGTTATTATTATTAATTAGAGGTTATCCCATCTTGGAAAAATGGCCTGGAAAGAAGTAATAGAGTTTTGATGGAGGACTGAAAGTGCAAGTTAAATATTAAACCATTAAACCCCCTTTTCCCTTTCCTGACATTTGGTCTAATGACACACCACCCAATGGTATATTAAAACGGCAGCCAAAAGTGATTTTTCAGGGCTATTCTTTTATTTAAAAGTGTTCTTTCTAATTTTATTGTAAGAGTTTTTCTCTTTAGATTCTGGTGAATGGAACCATTTTTGCAAGAATGTCTCCTGGGCAGAAATCAAGCCTTGTTGAAGAATTTCAGAAATTAAAGTATGTGTTACTGCATAAAAGGATAGTGTAATTAATTATATGCTGTGTAACAAATTACCCCCAAATTTAGTGGCTTAGAATAACACCATTTATTATTTTACAATTTTGTGGGTCAGGATTCCAGGTGTGCTTAGCTGACTCTCCTGGCTTTGGGTCTCTCACAGATTATCAGGTCATCAGCACTTGAGGGGAAGGGCCTGCCACCAGCCTCACTCACTTGTTGGTGGTAGGATTCCATTCCTTGTGGGTTGGACTAAGAGTCTCAGTTTTTCACTGGCTGTTGGACATTACCCACCATCAGTTCCTTGCCATATGAATCATTTTATAAGGAAGTTCACAGTGTGGCAGCTGGCTTTCATAAGAGTGAGCAAAGAAGAAGAATGTGTGTGTGTGTGTGTGTGTGTGTGTGTGTGTGTGTGTGTGTGTGAGAGAGAGAGAGAGAGAGAGAGATCCATTTTTTATATCAGCTCAGAAGTGATGTCCCATCATCACTTTGGCTATATTCTCTTCATTAGAAGCCTGTCATTAGTACCAGCCTACGCTCAAAGAAGCTCATTCCACAACGTCAAGGGTACCAGGAGGTGGGGATCACTAAGGACCATTTTAGAAGCTTTCTACCCCAGAGAGCATTGATTCTGTGGCCCATAGGGCATATTTTAGAGGAAGATTGCCTGTTTGGATGTAGAGAATAGAAATAGTAGGGGCTTCTATAGCTCAGAATGAAAAAAGTGGGGAAGTGTGTGAGTTATCAGCCAGAATTTTTTGAGGTGGGTTCATTAGAAGATATGTGAATAATTTCAAGTCTTCCAGGAAAGAGGTGGACTGGCATTCTCACTGTATTTGGCCTTGGCAGGGGATGGGTATAGAGGTCAAAGTGAAAAAAAAAAAAAGTCCTTCCTTATCTCCTTCAAAAATACAGATAACCAAATCACGTCAGAGTGAAACCATTCTTCTTGAGACCAGGCCTACCTATTACTTGCTTGAAATGCTACAATTTCTGGGCTGCAGATTTCTGAAAAGTGAAAAGGCACAGAGAGAATAGTGAAACTTGAGATAATTGCTGATTCCAGTATTACGTAAAATTAGGAGACTGCCTTTTACTATTACATTTTGTTGTTGCCTAAGCATTCTTGGGAGAGATTCAAAACCTGCCTATTAACTGCTATACTGCCTTGAGTGTGGGTCTAAAATGACTTTTTCACTTATATGGTCATTATATGATATTGGCTGATGAAAGTAATTTTACCCTTCCCAAATGCCTGGGGAATTTTGCCAACTTAAATGTTTAAATTTGAAAAGCTATATTCCCCTAAGGAAAAATCAATTCAGGAAGATACATGCTGTCTAAAAATGAGCTATCATCTCAATTTTCTAATTTCCTTTTTTATGCCTTTATCATTGGCAATGTATATACAGTTGTCTGAATTCTCTTTCTGAATTCAGAGGACACTAGAACATGAAAGATTCTTTGTGTGATATAGAGACTAACGCTGTGCTTTAAGCCTGAAGAAAGGAAGCCGTTTTCAGCAAATGTGCAGAGTCATGATATGTATATGAGTGCATACAAATGTGTATAGGGTGATTTTCATATACACTAGCCAAATATTAGGTTGAACCATATGAATTTGTTTACACTTGATCATTTTTGACCTATATAAATGGCCACTTCTTTGTCAAGTAATAATAAGGAAATTCTCCCCAAATTTTACTTTTCCATGTATTGATTTTATTTCATGTGTTTTTGGAAAATTACAGCTGAGTCTTTAACAGTTTTGTCATTGATCAATACCTATAATGTATTGTTTACTTACAATAGGAGACAGAGTGTATCTTGAATCAGAAATTCCTTTTTTTTTGGCAACAGCTTTTAATATTTACTCTTATTTATGTCATTGTGTTTGTACATCAAACTGGTATAATGGGAGCATATTATCTCATTTTCACTCTAAGATGCATGAAGAATATGTGTATATATATCTCTAGTTATATCCGTTAAACTATTTCCCAAATGTTTCTCATCCTGGTGTCTGAACTCTAAACTCTCAGTAGCAGTCAGCAACCAAAACATGGATGGATTAGGTTATGATCTGTACATTAGCTTCTGGGAGAAGTGCTGTGATAATGGCTGTGCACTCTTAAGCTTGGCCTTGGTGGATATAATCGAACAGGACTTCTTCTGAAGTGTGTGATCATCTTTGTGGACGACCTTGCAGTGTCACTATCATTTCCATGTGACTGTTTGAAACGATTTAAATAATACAATGCCTTATTCCTCTGGGAATATTTCTTGTCAAGTTATTTCCCTTAAGCCTAATTCCACGTGTTCAGATCTCTCTCTCTGTCTCTCTCGCTTTCGCTCTCGCTCTCGCTCTCGCTCTCTCTCTCTCGTACACACATGCATATACAACCCATATGTGAGTTAGTTATGATGGAAACTTTTCAAGTGAGGCGTTAAGCCATTAATTTTTCTTATCCTTTCCCCCCCAGTTATTATGTGGGCATGTGTGGAGATGGAGCTAATGACTGTGGGGTGAGTACAAATTACTTCTACTAATACAGTCAGTTCACTAATATCCCTCTTGGGGTCCCCACAGTCTCCTGGGGTCTGTCTCTTCACCCTTCTGCCAACAATCACTTGATTATTTTGCTGTTTATATTCTACTCTACCTGAGTGTGGGTTGGAAGTGGAGAGGAATCTGAGTCACTTCAGCTGTTTTCTGACAACACCTAGAATAATGATGACAAGGGAAGGCTACTTAGGCTCCCCTATTTCAGACCCAGAGGGGCTTTACAAGACAAGCGGGTTTAAATCTCTCATGTTATCAATAAGAAAATTACTTCAGGGAAGTAAATTCCTTTTTTTTTTTTTTTTTTTTTTTTTGCCTGAAGTCACACAGCTGGTTAAGTCTTAGTGAAGAAAAAGTTTGAAATTGAGGGTTACATTTTTGAATTATATGTAAATTGTATTATTCCCGCCAAACTTCTATTCCAGGGTTAGTTTTTCAAAGTTGGCTATACCCCCAAATTCTTACACCCAGTGACGTTGTGTATGTTGCATGCTGTGAGTCCGCCCCCACTCCTGGAGACCCCATGAACATGTGACGTCCACAATGTCCTGTCCTCAACAGCCCTGCTCAGCTCCTGTAGAGTCATACCCATGGCTTCTTTGATGGAGCCAATCCATCTCATATTCGGTCTTCCTCTTTTCCGCTGCTTTCTGTTTTTCCCAGCATTATTGTCTTTTCCAAAGAATCTTGCCTTCTCATGATGCACCTGACGTAGGACAGCTTCAGTTTTGTCATTTTTCCTCCAGCGGTGTTTCAGGCCTAATTTGCCCTGACACCCACTTGTTCATCTTTCTGGCGGTCCAGGCTATCTGTGAGGCTCTCTTCTAACACGATATTTCAAATGAATCTTTTTTTTTTCTATCAATCTTCTTCCCTGTCCAACTTTCACATCTGTACATAGTAAGTGGGCACACGAGGGTGTGGATGATCTTAGCCTTGGTCTCTAATGACACACCTTTGCTCTTGGTGATCTTCCCTAATTCTTCCACGGCTGCCCTTCTGAGTCTCAGCCTTCTCCTGATTTTTGGGTTGCAGTCTCCATTTGAATTGATGACTGAACCAACAGAAGGAAAATCTTTAACAATTTTAATGTGTTTATAGGTGAAACAATTTGGTTATTATATACTACAGCAAAACTTAAATTGAATTATTCTCAGCAGATTACTTCTCATACACAATAGAAGGCAGTGCATTTTTTACAATCTAAGTTTTAAAGATATGGTTGAAATAGTTTATCTAGAAGATTTATGAACATAAGAAAATATTTTAGTAGCTAATGCGTGGAACAAGAAGTACAGTGGACTCCTTTGTATTTCCAAAATCTACTGGATACTTAAGATACAGGTATTTGTTTTACTTCATTCTTAAATGTTTTCCTCGAAGTTCTATAAAAATCTATGTTCATACTGAGAGATCTATTATGAATTTTTCTGCCTTATGCTTCATGAAAAGAAGCTGTTAGTCTACTACTTAAAATGTAGAATGGGTACTCATGCCTATTAATTATGTGAAGGTTAGAATAAAACAAAGATATCAGGTACTAAAAAGGATAAAGCCTCTTCTCCTAAAGATTTTGTTTTTGGGTAGGGAAAGAATTATGCATAAAATAACCCTAACATAAAGTAGATGGTCCTAAATTATATAATAGAAATACACGATATTAAGAGAGAAAAGAGGAAGAAGAAAATACTCTAATATTTACTGACCAGGAATTTAGTATATACTGACCATGGTATACAAGTACTTTGTAGCTCTACAGAACTGTGGAAATGAAGAATCTTATTTTATGCCCACACAATTCTCGTAGGATTAAGGGCTTGCTGGTCTCTCTGTTACTCACTGTCTGCTCTCTATACTCTCTGAATGGCTTTCAGTCTTAATGAGAGAAGAATTAGCCCTCATATCAGGGAGGCAACACATGTCCTGGAATGAGTGTGACGAAGTCCCTGTCCCCAGTGAAGACTCTGTATGCTCCATATTTTTCCTGGCAGTTAGCTGGTTGACTGGATTCGGCAACCTAGGGAGAGGTGGGGATTGGATCTCTTTTCCTATTGTCCATGAAGATGGCTTGCTAAGTGTAAGAACTGTGATGCTGAATATCACCCACAAATGTCCATCCAAATGCTGTCATCTTTTTAATAGATTTCTTGAATGACTGTTTTCATTTTCTTATTACATCTATGCCCCACAACCAATACACACACATGCGTGCACACAGACATGCATATGCCTGCACACGCGAGCACACACACACACACACACACACACACACCACTCTTCTACCTCTGGATCATTGTTTATTTGTTGCCTCTTTAGTTGATGACTTTGTGGATTGGGAGAGGGGGTATTCCAGGTGGAGGAACAGCATAAAAAGAGACCCAGGGGTCACAGGTACAGCGTTATAAACTCTGTAATGTGAAGAATAGCCTCGTGGTATTTGAATAGTTAGAACCTGGCCTGAGGAGGCATGGGTGTAACATGGATTTATCATTCCAGGCTTTGAAAATGGCTCATGCAGGCATTTCCCTGTCAGAGCAGGAGGCATCTGTGGCATCCCCCTTCACCTCAAAAACAGCCAACATCGAGTGTGTGCCTCATCTCATCAAGTAAGCCACTTCTTCGTCTTCCACCCACATGACTGATGGGCTCATTGTCCAGCTCTGGACAGAAGTCAACTGTAATTTAGTGATAAGTGTCACAACAGAGGTACAGATAATGTGCTATTGGAGCACCAATTAAGGGAGCCATTAGTGCTGCGTGAGAATGCTGGTAAAAGCCACAAACAAGTGATTTTGCTGAGCCTTAAAGGATAAATGACTGTGTCATATGGACAGCCGAAAGCTAGAGTTGGTATTTAAAAAATAATTGCTTTTCTTACTTCTTCTCTCCTTTATTTTGTATGTTGGGTGCTCACTGGAACCTTTCTCTAAGGAGTTGAGAATTTGAGGAAGCAGAAAGGGAACATTTCATCACCTAGCTTCCCCAAGTAGTGTTATGTCTCCCAAATCTCCTGTTGTTACTTGTGTGGAAACTTTTGGCCATCTTCATGGCCAAAGGCCCAGAAGACATCACCAAATCTTGAGATTTATACAAAAAAGTCCACCATGGTGTTCTCCAGCGTATCCACTGGTGCATCTGAATGGGCAGCTGTTGGCAGGAATCGCTGAAAAGTGCCAGGCTTGAAATTCCACACCCTGTCTGGCTGCACATCAGCAAGACAGCCAGACACAGCTCCCTGAACACTGGGTGGCTGTGCCTGTGTCCTTCCACACCCACAAACACCTCCTCTGCCTTAAAGCACACCTCTTCCTGACTCCCAGGTTCCCTGCTTCTGAAGACCATTTGGTCCTTGGAGTCCGTCATCCAGGCTCAGAAGCTCTGAGCTATTTTAACTCTTTCCTCTTCTTCGCCCCTAGCCAATCAGACATTATGTTTTAATGATTTGTCTTTTGGGGAGTCTCTCCAAGCTCTTTTCTTACTATATCTATCGCCTAAATCTGGTTCACGTAATGATGATGACAAAACTGGAGTCCTCAGGACCCTCGCCCTAGTTCATGCTTTCCATCATCGACACTCCTGGAGCTCGTTTTAAATATTGTGCCTAGAAATGTGATGGGTTAAGAATGAGACAGAGCCTTGCCCTGGAGGACTTACATTCCAGTAAAGACTATAGATAGATATAGATGTAATCACAAAGCAGAAACTTATGCCTGATTAATGAGAAGTGCACAATACATGAGCTTTAAATAAATTAACATCTACACAATACAGGAATTGTTCCAGTAGTTCAGTACGATAACTCTAGCCAGAGGGAAGGCTTCATTAGGAGAGTTGCAACCTGAGGGATGGATAGGACATCTGTGAACAGAAAGAAAGTGGGAGTGAATGCCAGGTGGGAGAAATGGAGAGACATGTTTAGAAATGGGGTCTTAACTGGAGAGTGCTGGGGCCCAATAACCTAATTGGGCTGGAAGGCTTCTCAGATGGGAGTTGTGGAGGTTAAATTGGAGCACCAGGTGTGGAGGCCTTGCACAGGAAGTTCAAACTCCTGGATGATTATACAACGTGCCTGCGTGGCACATCCAAAAGGCGATGGCATTTGAACTTCAGATGCTCTGTCTCACGCATGTGGCCTGGTGCATTTATGAATGCAGTATACTGTTTTAAAATACAAGTCAGGATGTAAAATTTCTCTAGTGGCAGATGGTGGAATAAGACTTCAGGGTAGAAACTCTTTGCTGTTATATTTCATAGGTTTGTAAAATTAGATGTGGTTCAGCTCTGTTAGGCTCATTGCACCCTTGCTCTCCTTGATGCATGCTTATTCCACAGAAAACATCCTCCAGGGGGGCGATAAGGTCGAGTTTTAGATGCATAGGTCCAGATCCACAGGTTTTCATTTTTATCCTGTGAAGCACTTGTTATAGTTCAAGTGCGTTAGGGCAAGGACTGTTCCTTATTCATTTCTGTATCATTGTGCCTAGCACTAATAGCTGGACACATCAGAGCATTGGATGAATGTTTGTAGAATGCACAAATAAATGAGTGAGCTGCTTAAAATTCATAATCATTATAGCAGTAATTTTGAAGGTCCATACAAACGTCCTTTATGCTTTACTTACAAGGGGTTTTTGCACTTTTCTTTGAATCTGGGTGTCTTAATTTTTTTTCCGGGGTGGGGGGGACATGGGGGACATGTAGACAACAGCAGAAGAAAAGGACAAAATCACAAAGTTTATGTCAGAAAACATCCAGGCTTCACATGCGTGCCTTGCCCCAGCTTGTCTTTTGCTCCACCCTCTGTGTTGAAAACAAATGGCGGTGCCTCACAGCGCGCTAGAAAACATCTGCTCACAGCATCCTAGCCCATCTCCCACTCAAACCTTCTCATCTTGCCCGAGGCAAGTGGTTATTAGTTTGGCTTTTTAGGTTTTCCTTCTCATGTCCCTGTTATCTTGAAAAAGTCTTTGAGCAGTGCAGTGTCCATGTCACTGGGGACCAGAAATGAAGAGGATGTGGGCTACCTCCCTTGTGGATTTGCTTCTGCCTGGACAGGAGGAGGCTGCAGGAAGGGTTGTGTGCCAAGTGCCCCACTCCCCCATTGCTCTATCACTTCACTTCATTTGCTTTGTCCTGTCATAATTCATTGCCCAACCAAGTCTCAGTTACAGAAATAAGAGCTCAAACAGAATTTTTTTAAAGGGGGGGATATTTACTTTTTAAGCTGCAATGTTTACTGTTGTCTTAATCTCTTTTGATCTCCACACCAGCCCAGGTTATTACCCTGGATTCTTCCTGAAGTATTAAAGCTATTAAAACCCATTTCATCTCAAATATTGGAAACACATCCACACTTCCTAAAATGCGGGAGCACCCATCCTTTAGCTTTAAGTCTCAGAGGGACTCTGGAACACACACTGTTCAATTCTCAGGAAGCAAGTGTTGTTAGGATGTAATGAGTCACAGTTAAGTCAACACTTCACCTTTTACACCTTATCATAATGTAGTGTGTTTATAATGTTCCTGTTAAACTTCTTAGTCCACTGGAAGCTTGTTGAAAATAAAGACTGGGCCTGATTATTTGTATCCTCCATGACTCTTAGCATAATGCTGGTACCTCGTAAGCCCTAAATAAAGGTGAGTGTATGAATTAATGAATGAGGTACTGATTGAAGGAGAGAATAAACAGTGAGTGAGTAATTCAATAAATAATTGAGAGAATGAATCAGTGGTTAACTGAATGTATATTAATAAGCTGTTAAAAATTAAACTCCATTTGAGATATAAAGGTGACTGGGAGATTTGTATCATATATAACCAGTTATTTTTATTTTTTCTGAAACAGAGAAGGCCGAGCTGCTCTGGTTTCATCCTTTGGGGTATTTAAATACTTGACCATGTACGGCATGATCCAGTTTATTGGTACATCGCTGCTCTATTGGGTATGAACCAAAATAATTTCTTTTTAGTTCTAATGGCATTTATATCCCTGGTTTATTCTTTTGGGTGCAGCTCCTCCACAGGATTTAATGTTTTATAAATAAATGACATTTTTCAAAATAGATGTCTACAAATTGGGAACTTGGTAGAACTGTGCATGAAACATGGAGCTAGAAATAAATAGATGGGGCTCAGTTTTCTAGGAGTGTTGTTTTTCTCTAGATAACTTGAGACACTTGACCTCTTCAAGCCTCTATTTTTTCACTTGGATTATAAAGAGAGCTTCAGAACAGCCTAAATATAACTCAGCAGGAAATGGATCAGTCACCAACTGTGGAATATTTTTGGCAAAAGACGAAGAAGCGATAAAAAGAAAGAGAAATGGTTGAATTTAACTGTGAAGGACTCAAAAGCTAGAAAAACTCCTATACAGGATCTTTACTTCTGAACCTGCCTTAAATGGATATACACTTAAGATATGTCACTAGTAAAAGATTAGCAATTCTTTAAAAATTAAAAAAAAGAGAGACTTTTGAAATTAAATGCTAAAAATAAACACTTAAGAATTAATTAGCTGTATGGGAGAAATATGTTTAGGTTGAAAGTACACTTCATTAGTTCATTCATAATTTGCTCTACATGAAATGACCCAACAGGCTCAGGGATCGCTTCAGGGAGAAAATTAGTTTATTGCTTTTCTGAGACATTTAAGAGGTGAACGAGAGGACCACAGGCATGCTATTGCTGGCAAGGACCACACACACAAAGGGCTAAGAGGCAACCAGGTAGATAGAAACAAGACCTGGATTGGGAGTCAGGAAACCTGGATTCAAGTTCTGCCTCTAGCACTAAAAACAAATTAGGTTTTGTTCTTGACCAAGCCTTTATCTGCCTTTGGGAAGTTAGGCTGGCTGATCCCAAAGTTCTTCATAGTTCTATGAAAGCTGCTCCTAGAATGAAAGCTAAAGCTGCCTTTGAAAATTTCTCTCTATTCCATCTCACCCTGCATACTCATTTTACCAACCTGAGTGGAAAATGAGGGAAAAGAATATGAGAGAGAAACGTAAAGAAGACAGAGCAAGAACTGGAAGATGAGAGGGACACTGAGGAACCATTTGCATCCTCTCAGAAAAATAGGAAAGCAGAACTTCAGTTCAAAAGTCTTCATAGACAGAGTGAACCATAGTCCACTCTGAAGCCATTCGGTCTGATGGTCTTGACCAAAGTAAGAATGTTCCCCAAGGACCTTCACCCAGAAACTTCTGGGCCTTGGGTTCACCCTTTAAGAGGCCAGAAATAGTTTTCATTTGCATAAATCTGGTCTGTAATATGTTCAGAACCAGATTATAATTTAGCTCTCACTCAACAGCAATGCAGCAGAGAAACAGACCTGGCTGCGAATGGTATGACAAGGCAAGTTCCTGGAGAGTAACAAGTTGGCGTTTATATTTAAATACTTCCAGCTCTATAAATGTGAACTTTAAAGAAGTTCTATTGCTATACAAATCTTAAAAAGGCAGATATACAAGTCTGAAGTCTGCAGTGCATTTACTTGGGGCAAGGGCACTTGTTCAATTTGTGAAAATGAATGGACTCCAAGAGAACTATGGTGTGAACTCAATCCATAAGTGAGGATGGGGAGAAACACCTGTTGAGTGGTTTGAGTCCTTCAGATTTTAAGTTTGAAGTTCCCAGAGGAGTTATAGTAAGAATTCAACTGTCCAGACTGAGACTATAGCTGCCTGAACTGCAGTGGCCAATAGGATTTGTTTCCCAAATGACTGATCCTCATTGGTAATGTGGGATTACGTTAAACACTGGGAAAATAGTGATCTGGTTTCATTCTCTCCAATGAGATGCTAAAAACCTTAGGTAAGTCACTTTCTTCCTAAAGAGGACAGAAAAATAACTATTGCTTCTGATTACTTTTTAAAAAGTGTTGGCAATGATGAAAATAACACAATGGCAGAAACAACACTTATATTTACTTTTCTTTATTTTTCAGCAACTACAACTCTTTGGGAATTACCAGTATCTCGTGCAAGATATAGCCATTACCTTGACGGTCTGTTTAACAAGTAAGCTCTTTAGCAAAATAAATTGTATTATCTGTATTTATCTATGACATTCTAGAAATGCTTATGCACATAAGAGTTTCTGAGAAAGATGCACCTTAACTACTAAAGCCTTATTACCTATG
The DNA here is from genome assembly GCF_057876585.1 of Rhinolophus sinicus. Classification (NCBI taxonomy): domain Eukaryota; kingdom Metazoa; phylum Chordata; class Mammalia; order Chiroptera; family Rhinolophidae; genus Rhinolophus; species Rhinolophus sinicus. The sequence goes on along the minus strand of NC_142517.1, from coordinate 55,831,205 downwards.
AATTTTTTGAAAGTGGTGTTGGGAGTAAATTGATGCGTGAGGTCCTCAGACTTGGCATTAAAATATCCTGAGAGCAAATAGGTTTTAGCTTCATAAAATTGTCAATATATTCTGAGTTCTTTGTAGGTTTGTGCCTTGTACATAGAAAAATGTACAAGAAATCTTGAAAGGAAAATCTTTAAAACCCAAAGGTCACTTTCCATTATTCAGCTATACTTCATGTTGACATGAAACCAGATTTTTGCTAAGTCTTTGATATATGAGAACAGATGCTAGCGTTTTATTCCAGTGGAATTCTTTCAAAAGCAAGGTGTGGCTTACAGCAACGAGATTGCTCATTTCCTTCCTTGCAGACGACACTGACAAAGTATTTCCTAGCAAGGAACTCAGGGCTTGATGCTAACTCATAATAAGTGAGAAAGGTGACTGCCTCAACAGAGAGTAATGACTATGTCACTTTTTTTCTTTATTCAACAATGAAAGTGTTTTGAAAAATCACAGGTAAAACAGCAGGCAATGCAGGATATTAATAACTGTGAGAATTTCATGTAGCATCTTAAAACATGAAACTGATATTGAAGTCATTTATTATATCACCCCAATGACAAAATTTACCAGTGTTAGAGATGTAAGTAATATCAATTTTGACTCTTAGGGTTGAAATTTCTATTCACAGACTATTAAAATATTTTTCTACATGTTATTAGTATTCACATGACTGGATAATTTTGAATCAATGATATTGCTTCTGAAATGCTGGATATCTTAAGTAATTTGCATTTTTTTACTTGGGAACATGGCTAATAATGCTAAAAAGAAAATAAAAAAAGAACACCAGGAAGCTCCAAGAGCTAATCTAGCAGTCAGTAGCATGGAGGCGAAGGCCATGGATATCCTCCATCACTCTGTTTCGCTGCGACTTTTGGCAAATTATTTATGAAATGAATAATTTTCTCACATGAATTGTCCTCATAGGGTTGTGAGGATCAGGTAAAATAATGCATATAAAATGTACAGCACAGTACATCACACACTATAAGCACTCGTTGCAAAATGAATGATATCACGCTGCATCTATCCTCTTTTTCTTCTTTCGTGATGGCTGGCTAACTCAGTGAGCCCTTGACAAGAATTAGACTGTGTTACAAGTAGATTGTTTGAGTAGAAATCCAAAAACATGGGCGGTAGTCCTAGCTTTGCCTCAGAATTGCTAGATGAACTTGAGCGAGTTATTTTGAGGTTTTACACACTTAATACCATGTTACTGGTTGTGAACTTGACTCCTATGGCAGTGGGTATACTTTGCTCTTTCCCGTGGCCATACCTTGTTGATCTTCATGCCAGTTGGTCATCCTGTTAAACTTAACCTCTCTTCTCTGAGTAGGTTCAGTGGGAGACTTGGAATGACTCAAGGCAGGATCATTGCTACCAGTGGGAGGAAAAGGTCTCAAAAGGGTAATAGATCAAAAGCATAATATTCAATCAGAATGGCAGCAATTTCTCCAATATTATCCCACAAAGATGCAGCTGGTTCGGTAAATGGGCTGGACTCAGGGTAGACTGATGGAGTTGAGAAATGGAGTCAGGAAACGGTTATTTTTCTTTGGTTTTTACCCTCTGCCTTCAGACGCTATTGCTTTGTCATCCCTACAAACTCGGTCATCCCACAGTCAGATCATTTCCTGGTGAATTCTAGGCATTAAAATGATCTCATCTTCAGATAGGACAAGTCCAAGTATTATAAATGAACATTTTGTGTTTTCATTCAGTTCAAAGCTTTGCTTCCCCTACATCGAGCCTGACCTATAGCTTGGAGCAAGCAGTAGGCGAGAAGGTCATGGTTTCTACTTTCCTTGCAATGGTCTCTGCTTACCTACACACTCACCCTCATTCAGGGAATATGACAGTACCAAGAGCAAAGCACTTTTTACTTAACTGGAGGGATTGTAGTTCTCTCTGTCAAGTGCCCTCTCGCACAGCAGGCATCTTAAATTAAGGCAATTTGCATGGGGCTCTTTGGTGAATTCTTGGATTCCTCAGAGAATTCCTGTGGATTGGTCTGGACTAGACTTCTCTCTGACATGGTGATGCTCTTTCCCTCCGACTCTTAGGATTCCTTTCAGCAACTGCCTTCTAGTGGCATATACCATAAAGCCTTTTTCTACTATTGGGCCCTGTAGTCCCAGCAGACTGCCCCACTGGGTAGGTTCCTCCCAATAGAGCTCTAGCCTGGCTAATTCCCAGGCTTCTACTTGACCTACCAAGCAGTAGATGTATATAGCTTGTTCTCACTGCTGCCTCTCTTTCCCTCTGATATTGCAACAGGGGGATGAGCAAGATAATCTCTATTCTCAAAACCGGTTAAGGTCTCTTCTAGAGTAGTTTTTATGACCTCTCCTTATTTGGGTTGGGGTGATGCAAAAAAGAGAACCACAGTTCTTGCTGCTCCTAAAAATTCTCTTGGTATTCGCTATAGTTTTCACTTATATAGTCTGTATACAGGTAATTGGGGGGGGGGGGCGAAGAAAGGGGGGCATGCTTACAGTTGAAGGATCAATGGATCCCTCTTAGTAAGTACTACGGAGATATAACCATCATCTCTCTTTACATTAGATTGGCACTTACCATTCACTGTCCTCAACATAAGGCTCAGCAAAATTCTCCAGACAAAAGGAAAAGCCTCACTGACCATCCTCTTAGAAGGGTTCATTTCCTACTATGTGCTAGGCACATAGGTGTCTGGAACATGAAAAGGCTGAACACTGAAGTTCAGAGTTTACTGGGGGATTCACATAACGAACGAATGAAATGCAAATCTAAAGTAGTGAGTGCCGGGAAAAACAAATACTTTGGGAGTTCAGAGAAAAGAGAGATTGCTCTGACAATCTGCAGTTAGGAAGGAGATAACAATGGACAAAAGAGAGAGCTCCTAAGGATGGCTTCATGGGAAAGGTAGCATTTGCACCAAAATAGGAAGGATGTATAGATTTCAAATATCTTTTACTAAAAGAAGGGCAGTTCAAGTAGAAGGAAACAACATAAGCAAGAGAGAGCTGATAAATACGAGCATGAGTTTTTCAATTTGACCACACTGTACGATATGTGAAGAGAAATGGCAAGAGATGAAATTTAAAAGGTGAGTTGGATCAGATCACAGAATCTTGACGACCAGGTGAAGAACTGTGGACATTCCTGTGCAGAGGTTAAGAGTCATTGGCGGTTGAATGATCAATGTACAATCATTTTCACCACGGCTCCAATGTTTCCAAGTTCCTAGGTTATGGCTTTGACATTAAGCTTGACTGAGTATGGGACAAAGACGATACCATCACATAGTTTATTTAGTTATTTACTTGCTTTGTTCCTACGAGATTAAAGGCACCTAATAAGATGAGATATAATGTATTAAAGGGAAAATCGAGGAGAAAAGTGAGGTGAAGTCAGGGAAGTCCATTAAGAAAATGCATGTCTTGAAATCTATTTTGACCCTAATAGGTCTAGGAGCCATCCTGAAAGGAATTTGTTCTCACTATGTCTCTGTTCTCTTCAACAAGACCCATTCAAATTAGATCAAGAAAATAGAGGAAGGGGAATGTTTAAGAATATAATTCTCAAGAGAAAAAACAACAACAACAACTGAGAATAGAAACTCAGAAGTACTTGGGTTTGAGGAGGGCTAGAACACTAAAGGGTGAAAAATAGAGGCTGGTTTTTTTTTTATATTTTACTTCCAAGATACTATTTTGTCTCTTCTTCCTTTTTCCTTACTGTTTTCATCAAACTTCTACTCATTCACCTTACAAATGACCCTAAAAAGTGACTCTACTGAATCTTCTTAACTTTTCTGCTTGTCTTCCCACAGCTAATTTAGCTCAGCCTCTCAGTATCTTACCTGCAAATCTTTTGGAGAGAAAATGTATTGATGTAACTTGGGTAGATGCCCACCTTTAAGCCAATCATTTCTGTGAATGAAGGTGGGGTCATGTAATTCAGCTCCATTCAGGCCAACCATGTCAGAATATGGGAGGAGGCAATGTCCAGACAAGGAGTTGGTAGGAGGCAATTAATACATTATATAAGTATATCTCTTACGTAAATTCCACCAGGGTCTCAATTAGTCCTAACATTTTCTGGGTCTTGGTCCTCTTGGAGAATCTGATGGAAGATATATATCTTTTTACCTTAAGAATCTCATGATGCACACTCAGAATTTTGCATGTAGTTTAGGTGAGTTCATGAGCTTCCTGAAATTTGACTTACATGAGTTGAAATGTTCATAATGTAAAGTAAGCCAACTATTTAGGGGAAGCACACCTACATTATATCCAAAGATGTTGCTCAATTAAAATAGTACTTTGAAAACAAGTTTGGAAACTGCTAAGTCCTCTCATACCACAGGCTCTGTGCTAGGTTCAGTACGGGACAGAAGGGGAATGAGACAGTTTGTCTCCCGCAGGGAGCTCACAGTCTGCAGAGTGCAAACAACTAGATTTGAGGCAAGACACCCTCACTCCAGTGGCAACATGAGTAATGTGCTGTGGGAACTCAGAGGAGGTAATGATTAACTCTGAATAAAATATAACATTTCACAAGTTTCCATTTCTCTGCATGCAGTCTGATAGCATATATCATTATCATCATCATTGTCAAGAAACCTGGACAATTCAGAAAAGTTTTTCTGGCTGCTGAGAAACAACACTGCTATCCAGGCTTGTATTTCAGGGCTCCTCATTTTATCATTTTTAATGAATGAGAGATGTATCCCATTGCAGTATGCTATAGAGCATAGAACATAGGGCTTTACAATCAGACGGACTTGAGTTTACATCACCACCTTGTCACTCATTCACTGTGGGTCTTTAAACAAGGGACTCTACTTCTCGACCTCAGTTTCTTCATCAGTAAAACAGGAGATAAAATACTGATTTTGCATTGCTTTTTGAGGAAATAAAGAGAACATTTATAAAACACGAACATGACCTCTGGAACCTAGTAGGGGCCCTAAAATGGTAGTCATTATCTTTTATTTTTGTCTATAGTCAGGTATAGAGATTCCTCAGAAAGTATTAGGAATTTCTAAAGTAGATAAAAGTTAATATATTCTTTATGTAAGGACTATGTATCAATCAGCTATTGCCATAATAATGCTGCATAACAAACTACCTCCAAGACTCAGTGGCTTGCAATACCCGTTCATGGGTCTATAGTTTGTCATTCAGCTGATGTAGTTGTCGTAGCTGAGCCACTCTGCTTTAAGATATACATAAGTTTGTCTTGGGGTCCAAGCTATGGGTTAATTCAGGTCTGCTCAACATTTTTCATTCTGGGACCCGGCTGAATGAACAGACCTGAGCATCTTCTCATTGCAGATCATAGACAGCAGAGTAGAGAGCAAGCCCAGTGCTGCAAGCAGGCCTTAAACCTCTCCTAACTTCTCTTTGGCCAGAGAAAATCACATAGTGAAACCAAAATAAAGTGATGGTCAAGTCCACTCTGCCAACTTCAATCTACCACAGTCCTTGTATGAAAGAAAAGCCAGAAATTCAATGAGTATCTGAGAAAAAGAAGACCAGAATGGATGAAGCCAGATGCACAAATGCATTTATACCTCTTTCCACTACCCACAACCTCTTTACAAATGCTATGGACACTTTCTACCTTGGACACTAGAGCACACAGAAAACTCCAAACACTACAGCTTCTGCCTCTGTCTCCTTGCACACCAAACACAGCTTCCTTGCACCCCTCTACAACACCAGCTACAGCCCACACTATGTACCCCTTCTTGTGCACTCCTCTAGATCTTCTCACACCAACTACCTGGAGTTGGGCCCACCTGGAATTCATCGGATGAGGCCACAGCCTCCATTAGACTGCCCTCACTTCAGACACCAGCTGTGAGTTTGGGGGCCCCATGCTACCTGCATTTCTGAATAGCTGTCTACAAATTTGGGGGTTGTAATTACTCCCTCAGATTCCATAATTCATATCAAAAACTCACAGAATGTAGGAAAGTGCTATACATATGATTGCAGTTTTATTATAACAAAAGGATACAAATCAGAAATAGCCAAAGGGAGAGACACACAGGACTAGCTCTGGGAAGACCTCAAACATGACACTCCTGTTGTCTCTCCCTGGGGAGTCAATTTACCTCACCCTTCTGGCACACTAATGTGTGACAACATGCAGAGTTTTGCCAAACAGGGAAGCTTACCTGAGCTTTGATGTCTGGAGTTTTTATTGGGGTCCCATTACATAGGCATAATTGATTGAATTGGTGGCCGTAGGTTGAACTCAATCTCCAGCTCCCTTTCTCTCACTGAAGGTCAGGCTGATATCATGTGGCTCAAAGCCCCAACCCTCTAATCAGACCAATTCTCTAATGGTTGGTCTTCTTGGCATGACCAGCCCCATCCTGAGTTATTGCCTTAGCACACTCTCTTCAGGCCCATCTTGAGTCTTGTTAGCATAAAGTATCAGGGCCCACCATGAATAACAAAGACACTTCTATTAACGCAGAAAATACCAAGGATTTAGAGGATACATCTCAGGAAGGCCAAATTCTTAATTCCAAGTGTTTAGAGATAACCTCCCAAGAACCTGGGACAAAGGCCAGATAAATCTTTTATTACACAACCCATCTGTGTCTTCCATTGGGCTTTAAGCTCTTTGAGGGAAGATGAGATGTCCTTTTCTTCTCTGCATACCCCACAGCCTCTAGCCCAGCACCCTCCTGGGAAAATATTGCTTATATTGGTAAAAGTAAAGCTTTAGTCATAGAGCTTTAGAATAACTGATTTGGATGAGTCTTTGGAGACCAATTAGACATTCTAATGCATTCACTCCGTATGTGAGAAAATGAAGGGCCAGAGAGTTTATGTGATTGCCCCAAAATACACACTGAGCAAACCGAAGGTCTACCTTAGAGTTTTATTATTGCAAACTGGGCACACACTCCCCACTGACCTGCCTCTACATGCATGAACACAAACCTAAGCATACATACCCTACTTTCTTCCTTACCTCAAAGAAACCAGTGACAAGCTATAAAAAGGGAAGAGATGACAGACATAGAGGGAAGAACTGAAACATGACCATAATATAAACTTTTATGTGTGATTTATCTAATTTCAGACCTTTGCATGCTACTTTCCTGCTCTACCCTAAAAAGTACATCCCATTTTCATCAGCTTGTTGGAATGTATGGCTTCTAAAAAGGATAAAGTTTTTTTCTTCTTCTGTAGTTGTTCTGTTTAATCTCTGCCCACTGCCAACTTCTTACATTAAAAAAATAATAATAGGATCAAAAATGCTATAATATATTTTAGCACTCTCATCTGGAAGCAAGAATTTTTTAATGAGTTCTTTTTCCTAAGCAGTGTAATGTGCTCTAGTAGTTCTCCATTTACACACTTATCCAGGAGGGAACAGAATACACCTCTAGTATCTATCCTGGTACACAGACGTGCTCAGAGAATGATGGCCGAATGAATAACAGAGTGAGTGCTTTTCAAAAAAAAAATTTTCCAGCACATGAAGATTAGTCTAGCTGGATGTCTCCTCACCCTCCTCATCTTAACTCTCCACTTTCCCATCATCACTGAGAGATAATAGTAATGCTTATCCATGTGGAAGTCCATCTTCTTCTCTTACATTCCATTCCTGGTCAGTCTGGTTGTAGGAGAAATATTTGCACTATGCGGTACAGTTAAAGTATTAATTACAGAACTTGTGAACCCATTACTTTTTATTTCTAAGGTGAAACCAAATTGTGGAAGAGGCAAAGGCTGATAGTATTGGATATGCAAATAGGCAATATGCTTATCTGGATGTAAATTCTCAAATTGTGTGTGCTGAATCTGAACCCTCACGGAAGACTCAAGATAATATGCATCTCAATCTTTTATTCTCAACAATGAAACTGTAACAGAAAAAAATGCATTTGTCTTTCAGTGAGTTCAACTCATGCATACCCCAAACTGGCTCCATACCGACCGGCAGGACAGCTCTTGTCTCCTCCTTTACTGCTCTCAGTCTTTTTGAATATTTGTTTCACCTGTATTGTACAGATCTGTGCATTTCTCTATGTGAAACAGCAACCCTGGTATTGTGAGGTCTACAAATACAGGTAATGTTCAATTTCTTAGTTTTCCTTTCTGAAGGCAATACAATGAATAACCAATGACATTGTACAACTGGTTTGAACATAAACCCTAAATTTTTAATTAACAAAAGTGTGTGTCTCCACACTGCAAAAAATCAATGATGAGATGGAACACAAAACAGAGTTCATGGGTAGAGTCCTGGGGTGAGCCATGTGGAATGGGTGGGAAAAGATCTTCATGTTGGTTGTTGATGTACAGATCTACCAACTAGTGGACTGAATGACTGTATTAATTCCCTGGTGGCTTGGATATGTTATAGACCAGGGGTCAGCATAGTAAACAGTGTGGGCTCTTGGGCTAGATGGTCTCTATGCAACTACTCAACTCTGTTGTTGTAGTGGAAAAGCAGCCATGGACATCACATAAACAAATGTGACTGTGTTCCATAAAACTTCATTTACAAAACCAGTTGGTAAGTTGGATTTGGTCTATGGGCGGTAAGTCAACTGGCCCCTGATATACAAGATATTTGCTCAAATTAGTTGGATTTTTCAAATACATCTTAAAATTCAAATGTTAGTTGATGGTATCATTGTTCTGGTTGAATTGAACACTAGACTCAGGGAAAGTCCCTTCACCTCCACAGGCTTTAATTTCTTTAACGATTAGTTAAGGGTAAGATGAGGTGAACTATTCTATAGATATTTAAACTTTATTTTTTTCTCACAAAGCCTGCTGACCTCCAAGAGGAAAGGCAGGAAAAGAGCTGCTCTCTTTGAAGATGGGCTTGTATAAACTCCCCTTCACTCCACTGTGATCTTGAAGGTATCAGAGCCCCAGGAATCAGGGAAAGATAGGTTAAAAGCTACCAAATGATGTTTAAGATTGTCATTTAGACCCCAGATTCAGAAATTCAAGTATTACTTTGAATGTAGGATTCAGTTTTTGTTTCAAAACAAGACTTACCCCAAATTGGAGTGCATATATTCAGAGAAGCAACGGTCTGATTGAATCAAGGAGACAACATGGTGTAGCCAAAAGGGTGATGGACTACACTCTCAGTAAGTAGCTGTACCACACTAGCCCTCAACTTGCTTATCTCCAGTGTAAGTATATTGGATTAGATACGTTTTGGTATTAAATTCTATGCTTCATGCCTTCTAGTCTATTTGTCCCCTTTGTGCAAGAATGCTTTGCGACTACTGATTCTTTCATTAATGTATTCAACAAACATTAACTGAACATCTCTTAAATGTGCATTTCAGGACCCTAGGAAGCCAAAGATGATAAGACTTAAGTCTTGTATTTGAGGTCACAATTAGAAAATGAATTTTATCTATAAACATTTATAATAGTAAAAAGTTACAAGCTCAACAAGAATGCAGTTGGAAACTAATTTGTGGGTTTGATTATTGAAAAAACAAAAAGAACATTGCAAATAGAGCAATCAGAACTGGGAAAGACCACATCTTAAAAGATATTTTTTTCTGCGCAAATATTATGTGGTATCACTGTGTTGGGTGCTAAGGATGTGTTGTAAATTTGAGTAAAACAATAGCAAAATAAAACCGAAAGAAAAATTCCATGTTTAAGAAACTTTCATCCCAGTTATGGGAAAAAAATATATATATGATGAATAAATGGAAAACAATTAGCTAAATTCACACCAGAGGGAAGAATGGGGACACTAGTTATGTTTCCAGCAAAAATAAAGATGTTTCAGATAGAGTGATATTAGAGGGAATAGCACATCTGAGCCCGGAGGTATGCAAATGGTGGTATGTGGGGAGCAAGGAACATTGCTGTATGTTTGGAGTATAAGGAACATGGGAGAACTTGCAAAAAATAAGGCTGGAAAGGTGCACTGAGACCAGAATGTGAAGGTCTTCTGGAACTGCCTGAGACGTTTGTACTTAATTTATTAGCAAAATAAAGCCATAGACACTCAGAAGCAGGACAGTGTCATGTTCAGAGCCTCAGGAAGAGCCTTTGGTTGTGTGAGGAGAGTGGATTAGATTGGGCAGATTCAAACTCAACACCCAAGTTCCCAAGTTACGAGGCTCACGTTAGTCCACAGAAGAGAAACCAAGACACACACACACACACACACACACACACACACACACACACACACACACGGTTCATTTATTCTGAATTGAAAGGAATACCGTAGAAAGTTGTCATTCAAGCCCTTCAAGACAGATCACTCATCCTAAATGGAATGCTGGACAAAGAACAATATTGGCTCTCTCTGAATTGTATTTCTACTTTGCCTTTGCCAAGAGGTGAACGAAATATGTCTTGGTAGTTACCGGCTGCAACAGTTTGAAAGCTGACGTCCCATGGTAGTGATTAACTATTTTTTTTTTCCTACCAGCTGGATAAAAATAGAGTAAAAAGTCCCATAAATGCTGGTGATTCTCTTGTAGTGAGTGCTTTCTGGACAACCAAAGTAATTTCTCAACAAATGTGAGTTTGGAAAGAAATTGGACTGGAAATGCAACTCTGATCCCTGCTTCAATTTTAAGTTTTGAGAGCACCACGCTGTGGCCCATCACTACCATCAACTGTATCACAGTAGCATTTGTCTTTTCCAAGGGAAAGCCATTTCGAAAACCCATCTACACAAACTGTAAGTATGTGAAGTTTAATTTTTTAAAATATTTTTCCATTCTCTCGCCCTCCCCAGAGTCGCAGCTCACTGTTGAAGTGATTGACTGAGAAGGAAACAATTGCATTGCTCTAAAATTTAGTACCGAATGGTGATTTTCACAGGTGGTTGAGCCCATGGGCAGAAATCTGCTCATTTGCAGATAAGCACATGCTCTATTAAATGGTCACATGAGTCCTGTCCTATTGTGAGTCATCGAGAATTTTAAGTGTGTGTGTGTGTGTGTGTGTGTGTGTGTGTGTCAAGATATTTTGCAAAAGTCTTTCCAATCAATTGAAATACAACTTGACCTCTTAGTAGCTTTATAACATTGAGCAAATTATTTTAATGTTTCCGTGTATCTCTTTGATCACCTGTGAGGATGAACATATATTCATGTAATTAGCCATTTCTTCTTCCCTGAATCATCTATTACATTTTTTATCCATTTTTTTTCTATTGGATTGCTGTTATATTTCTTATTTATTTGTATAAGCTGTTTATTCCTTTGTGATTCTTTTCTATTGCATTTATGCACAATTTTATCCCATTACAAAATCAGATTATTATTTATCTAGTTTTTAAAATTTCCTTTAATGCTTTTTAAATCTAATGTTAATTTTGGGATATAGTTTGAGGTAGAGAGCAAACTAGTTTATATAACTAGTTGCTAGTTTTCCCAGTAGATTTTATTATTTAATATTCCTTTTGGCAACTTATTCTTCAACTGAATGTAATGTCACCATTATCATACCTATATTCATGTTTATTTATGGTTTTCTCACATACATAATTTATATTATGTGAATTCTATGTTACATTTATAAATGTCATATACTTATGTATTAATTTGTATATAATTAATATTTTCTAGACTATCTTTTCTGTTTCATTGATATGCCAACCTACTCTTGATTATAATTTCTAAGCTTTAAAAATTATAAGTTTTAATAAGTATTAAGATTGGTATATCCTCATTATTCTTCATTTTTCAAAAATTTCTTGCTTTTCTTTCTTGTTTATTCTTCCAGATAAACTCTTGAATAAATTATCAGACTTTAAAAATCCCATTTGGGAAAAGTTTGTTTATACATTTCAGTCTTCACATTTAAGAATATGTTATGTCTCTCCATTTATTCAGGCTTCTTTTTATGTGTCTTAGTAAATATTTGTCATTTTCTCCATCATAGATCCTGCACATTTATTTAAGAAAGTAACCGTATATTTTTGCATATTTGTTTATATTGTGAATGACCTTTTTCCATTGTGTTTTATAACTGATATCACTAATACATCTGAAAGGTATAGTGTTGTATTATATTTATTTTCTCTCCAAAATTCAGCCCTTTCTGAATTTTGCTATTAATCTTTGAGACTTGAGTGTTCTAGAAAGATAAATATTATCCCAGAGTGCAGACATAGGCACTGCTGTATTTCAGTCTTCGTCAACTTGGCTAACATCATTCTTTCACCCTGACCTGGTTATTCCCTGAGACTTCACCCCACCCAACTTTCAGGCTCACCCAAACTGCTTCCAGTGGCTTTTCCATACACACAGTCTGCCTTGGCTCATGCTGAAAATATCCTACAATCTCTCAAAAGTTCACAAAACCAAACAAGAAGCATCCGGATTCAGTGTGTCCCATACCTCTTGCAGAGCAGCCCCAAACCCAGTACTAGCAGCAGCCCATCTCAATTCAGCCTTGGTCCCTCTAGGTATCTTTAAGCCCAGCACAAGTGGCGGCCATCTGTGGATTGCTTTGTGGCCCTGGGCCACCTGGCTGCAGCTGAACTTGGCCTGCAACATGTTCAGTCCCAGAAGGCCCGTGCTTCAGTCCATGAAGCATGTCTGGTGTCCAGCTTCAGACTGAGCCAGAGTATCATCTGGCCACCTCTGTGGACAACATATCCAAAGGGCAGACTGGGCAGGAACCAGAGCCCTGCTAAAGCCAATCCTGGTCTGTAGGGTCAGCCCCTGCACATCAGCTCCTCAACTGTAGTCATGACCATTCCTCACAACCAATCAATCTGAGGATCCGTGACTCCCACTGACACACAAACAGCAACCAAGTCTCAACTACAACAGGAGGGCACACACAACCCACCCAAGGAACACACCTGAAGCACCCAGCTCAGGTGATCAGGGAGACTGCACCACTGGGCCCCACAGGACACCTACTACATAGGCCACTCTACTAAGACCAGGAGACATAGCAACCCTATTCAATACATAAAAACAAACTCAGGGAGGCAGCCAAAATGGAGACACAAAGAAACGTGTGCCAAATAAAAGAACAGAACAAAGCTCCAGAAAAATAACTGAACAAAATGGAGACAAGCAATGTACCAGGTGCAGAGTTCAAAACACTGGTATACGGATGCTCAGTGATCTCAAGGAGAACTTCAACAAAGAGAGAGAAAACATAAAATTGGAGATGAAAACATAAAAAAGAACCAGTCAGAAATAAAATTTACAATAACTGAAATGAAGCATACATTAGAGGGAATCAAGAGTAGATTAAATGAAGCAGAGGATCCAATCAGCAATGTAGAATATAAGGTCGCAGAAAACACCCAATCAGAACAGAAAAAAGAAAAAAGAATCCAAAAATTGAAGATAGTTTAAGAGGCCTCTAAGAAAACATCAAATATACCAATATTTCCATTATAGGGGTACCAGAAGGAGAAGAGGGCGAACAAAGAATTGCAAACCTATTTGAAAAAATAATGATGGAAAACTTCCCTAACCTAGTGAAGGAAATAGACATATAAGCTCAGAAAGCATAGAGAGTCCCAAACAATGAACCCAAAGAGGCCCACACCAAGACACAACATAATTAAAATGTCAAAGGTTAAAATAAAAGAATCTTAGAAGCAGCAAGAGAAAAGCAGTTAGTTACTTACAAAGGAGCTTCCATAAGACTGTCAGTTGATTTATCAACAGAAACTTTACAGGATAGAAGGAATTGGGAAAAATATTCAGAGTGATGAAACGCAAGGACCTACAACCAAGATTATTCTACCAAGCAAAACTATCATTTAGAATCAAAGGACAGATAAAAGAGCTTCTCAAAGAAGAAAAAACTAGAAGAGTTCATCACCACCAAATCAGTGTTACAGGAAATGTGAGAGGGACTTCTTGAAGAAAAAGTAGAGAAAAAAGTGGAAAATATGAATAATAAATTGGCAATAACTACATATCTATCAACAATTACTTTAAATGTAAATAGATTAAATGCTCCAATCAAAAGATAGGGTAACTGAATGGATAAGAAAACAAGATCCTTACATATGCTACCTACAAGAGACTCACTTTAGATCGAAGACACACACAGACTGAAAGTGAAGGGATAGAAAAAGATATTTCATGAAAATTGAAACAACAACAATAGCTAGAATAGCAATACTTATACCAGTCAAAATAGATTTTAAAATAAAGACTATAACAAGAGACAGAAGAACCCAATAATCTGACTTCTAGGTATTTATCTGAAGTAATGCACAATGCTACTTTGAAGGGACATGTGCATCCATATATATGTTCATTGTAGCATTGTTTACAATGGCCAAGACATGGAGGCAGCCTGGGTGTCTATAGAAGGAAGAATGGATAAAGACGAGATGGTACATATATACAATGGAATATTGCTCGGCCATGGAAGGGAATGGGGTTCTTGCCATCTGTGGTGGCATGAATGCACCTAGAGGGTATTGTGTTGAATGAAGTATGTCAAACAGAGAAAGACAGATGCAATGTGATCTCACTTACATGTGGAATATAAAGAACAAAACAAACAAACAAACAAAACAGAAACGAACTCATAGATAAAGAGAACATTTTGATGGTTGCCAAATACAAGGGTGGCACATGAATAGGAGAAGGGATTGAGTATTACAAATTGGTTGTTACACAGTAGTCACGGGGATATAGGATATAGTATAAGAAATATAGTCAATAATATTGTAATAACTATAGATGGTGTCAGAGGGTACTAGATTTATCGGGGTGATAGATGGGGGGTGGGGGACATGCTGAAATGGTGAAGGGATTAAGAAGTACAAGTTGGTAGTTACAAAATAGTCATGGGGATGTGAAATAAAGCACAGGGAATATGAGTATAGGTAATAACTATGTATAGTGCCAGGTGGGTACTAAACTAGTCACTTCTTCGTACTAGTTTAGTACTAAACTAGTACTAAACTAATCACTGGTTAAAATATATAAATGTCTAACTACTATCCTGTACACCTGAAATAATATAATATTAAATGTCAACTGTTTTGAAAAATTAAAAAGAGGGGGGAACAATGAAGGAGAATAAGAGGTCCAAGTTTCCAGGTATAAAACAAATAATTCATGGGGATGTAATCTACAGTATGGAGAATATAGTCAATAATATTGTGATAGCATAGTACAGTGTTAGATGGTTGCTAGACTTATCATGGTGATCTCTTCTTTATGTATATACATATTGAATAACAATGGTGTACACCTGAAACTAATGTAATGTTGTATCTTAGCTATATTTTAATAAAAATAATTTAGCTAACATACAATATTACATTAGTTTCAGGTGTACATCATAATTATTCAACAATACCGACCTGGCACTATAGAGTTACCACAGTATTGATTATATTCCCTATGCTAAAGAAGTGATCACTGCAAGTCCAGCAACCATCTGACACTGTACCATGCTATCACAATATTATTGACTATATTTCCTATGCTGTCTATTACATCCACAAGACTTATTTGTTTTATATCTGAAACTTTGAACCCCTTATTCTTCTTTATCCCCCCTTTTAAATCTTTAAATAAAAGAAACTTATTATTAAGTCATCATATTCTTGAGCAAACCCTACTTATTTGAGGTGGATTATAAATTTTAGTGAATTAAATTTTATAGTCTTTTAATATCTACATTTTATATGGGATTGGTCTGATTTTTTGTGTGTGTCTTGTTTTGTTCGGTTTGGTATTAGACTTGAAATCTTCAAATTTTTCTTTCCTCTGAAAAATATTTTATATATAAAAATGGTCTATTCCTTGACAATTTGCAATAACTCAGTAAAGTCACTTGGTTCCAAATCCTTCTTTTAAAAGAATTATTATTAAAGATTGATTAAGTAATCCTCTTTTTATACTGTTTTCAAAATAACAGTATTTTTTCCCCAGATAATCTTCAATTTATTGAGATTATCAAACCTTCGCATAGGATTTTAGATGGTATTTTCATATAATTTTTAATGCCTTCTACAACTCTTTCACTGTCTTCTCTTCCTAATAATACTTATATGTGTTATTTTTTCATATTTTTCATTTATTTTTACCAAAATTATATTTTTACTAGTTGTCTTTAAAGAACCAGCTGTCTGATTCTGTACGCTTTCTATTTTCTAATGTAAATTTTTTTCCATTCTTTTTCCCTCTTTTATCTTTGAAAAAAAATTTTAATGTTTGGATTCACTTTATAATTTTTGCATTTCCTTTTATTCTTATGAAATTATAAAAGCATTTTAGACACACAATTGTAGTGTGGGTTGCATTCTTTATATTTTCATGTGTCTTTAACTATGACTTAATTTTCTCTTTGACCTACGAGTTTTCAGAATAGTGATTTTTAATATTCAAGTTGAAAGGGATTTTATTTTTATTCTCTTATTACTCTTTTTCTCAATAGCTTACAAGAAAACTTGATTTCCTTTTTGATCCCACAGATTTTTAGAATTTTGTTTTTAATTGGTATATCAGGAGGGATATTTTATTTAAATTGCTTAATAATTTCTTGTTTTATTGTCATAATCAGAGAATCTAGACTATAAAATTTCTGCTTCAGAAAATTTAATACAGTTTTGTATATCATATGGCATAAACTCTGATCTTTAATTTTCTAATTAAGTCATAAATATTAGAAAATCAAGTCTTGTTCCTATTCCTAAATTAGAAATGGACATTTACTATATTAAACCAGTTTTTAGCAAATATAGTATTCACATTTTCTCTGTTCTCATCTCCCACCTCCCTTTTTTTGTATTGCTCTTTTAAAGATTTTGAGATCAAGCTAAGATTTCCTTTAAGTTTATATTTGCTATAAACTTCTTCCTGAATTTCTTATAATTTTTAAAATTTTAATACAGTATTTGATAATGACCTTGGCTCTTGTCACAACAAATCAAGATTCTGCTTTGTGTTTTAGTTAATCTCTTATAATCCTTTTCTATTGTAAACATATTTTACAATGAGTATATGTTACATTAGCTAGCACTTTAATTTGAATAGTAGCTACGAAGTCCTTTTGTATAAATTGAGTTTATTAGAGCTTGATTAGTTGCATTATAGTGATTTAAAGCTTTTAGGTAAACTCAAACCTGTATGTCAAACATAACTAATAATTTTAAATGAAAAAAGTTTTATAAACAAATATTTTAACCAAAATAATCTTATAATAAATCATATTTTCTCAAGGTTACAAGTCAAAAGTCCTTGAAACTACTATTAAAATATACGAGCAATTTTATTTTCGTTTGATAGAAAAGTCTTTACCCTTCTTAACAGCCTTTGACAGAAGATAAACTTGTGATGATGACATATAAAAAAAGCACAGGTTAAATTTTTATGGGAACAGGTGTGAATATTCAATAACCCTTTCTTTATCTGAAAATAATCTGTAATGGCTTGCTCAGGACTTGTCTTCCCAAATCACCTATGTAAACAGAACCCCATTCTTTCAAGCTTCCTCATCAATAGTGAGTAACCGAGGAACATTCACTTCAGGTCTTCATGACATTTTCCAATCACAGCTGAATTAAAGAAGAGAGCCTTTAATTTTGTTTCCACACTGCTCATTTATGCACTAGCCTGGCTTGCTTGTCAGATCACTAGTCTGAGGACAGTGTGAGGGGAGGGGCACAGCACTTAGCCCAGTTGCTAATGAGTACCAGGATGGACGTTTGGGGCATCATCTTCCCAGCGTCTGGGTGTCTGGACCTTGGAAACAATGAAGTAAATGAAAAATCCACATAGCCATTTCCTGTGTTTTTCTTATCTCCGTGATGCTCAGATTGCTTTATTTTCAGAGATGCAACTCCAGCTTTTCTTCTTTCTGCCTCACATCCTTCCCAAGCAAGTTTGGGTAATTCTTCCGGGAGATGCTGCATGTAGTTTTCCCCCTGAAAATAAGACCTAGCTGGACCATCAGCTCTAATTCGTCTTTTGGAGCAAAAATTAATATAAGACCTAGTATTATATTACATTATACTATACTATACTAATCATATTATATTAATTATATATTATATTATAATATTATATTTTGTTATATAAGACTCAGTCTTATATTGAAATAAGGCCAGGTCTTATATTACATTAAAATAAGTCCGGGTCTTATATTAATTTTTGCTCCAAAAGACACATTAGAGCTGATGGTCTGGCTAGGTCTTATTTTCGGGGAAACACAGTATATATAAATGAGGCTTGGATGAATAAGAGGGTAGGTATAGGTGCATGAGGGTGAAAACAGAGTTCTGGTGGCTTCAAAACTTAGGGTCTGCTGTAGAGGAGCAGTTGACTCTGATTTCTGGTTTGTATTGACCTATATAGAGTTGGGGGCCAGTAGATCATCAACATTGGAATAAATAAGCATAAAAATAACCTAGTTTGTTTATAAATTTCAAGGATTATAAGAATTATTTATATCATGGAACCACTAATTATATGCTACCGTTTAAGCCCGAAGCTGCTGATGCTATCAAACACATTTATAAGGTACCATCCTAAAAGTGTTTAAAAGCTCTGATGGGCACAGGAGTGGATGGGGTTGGCAGGCATGAGCAGTGATGCTGGCAGAGTGCATCCTGGGAAGTTTAGCTCCCTAAAGTGAAGGAATTCGGGCAGGCTAGGGAGAGAGAACCCAGCAGATGTGTATGCCAGTCTCTCAAGTACTTTTACAATTCAGAGCCCCAGAGAAGCAGATACAAAGTCACTTTCAAGTGGTTACAGTCTAGTTGATACATAGATGAAAATCATGCAAAGCAGAGTGTGATACACACCATACGAAATAAAATTTTGTAAGGGAGGATTGGGCATCTTTAAAGAGAAAGTGGTATTTGAACTGGGCTTTTAATGAAAAACTGGAACGGGCCAAGATAGGAAGAATATGATCTACACAGGGTATTTTGTGGACAGAGGCACAGAACCTGGAAAGTGTTGATCCTCTGTGGAAGCAATAGGTTTGTGGTTTAACTCTTTTATGCACATAAGGAAAAGCAATGAGAGATCAGATTAAAAGCTGATTGGAGCCTTGAATGTCAATTGAAAACCCTTGGACTTTATTCTCTAGGCAATGAAGAAGAATGAGGTGCTGCCATGGGGACTGATTGTTTATCCATGTGTGCACAACTCACTAGACACGTGGTTATAAAGCATCAGGGCCTCTCTGCTGACCACTTACATGGGCTGGTCACTGCAGGATATCCCAGCCTCCCAGGTCTCCTCAGCTGAGGCAACTCGTTTACGGAGCTCACCATAATACATTTATTAGCAGCTTTCTACACCCAGCCTTTCAAGGGAAGATTTTAAGATATCACCTTTGTCTTGTAAGCATTAGAACATATTTTAAAACATATGAGTATACAACAAAACATCTGAAGCTATATCCGGTATTTGCCCAACAGAGATAATTGATTCAGCAATGTGTGCCAAATTATGAGAAACATTCCTTTAGCATCTAAAAATAATGTTTCATGTTTCTTCAGATATATTCTCACTTCTGCTGATATCTGCCTTGGGCCTCACAGTTTTCATTCTGTTTTCTGATTTTGAAGCTATATACCGTGGGATGGAGGTAAGCGGCATTCATGCACATCTGGCATGACTCACGTGTACAGTGGAACCGTATTTGCATTGTGGTTTGTGATTCAGTTATTGCCATCATCTCTCTGACCACTGAATATTGTGAGGCTATTCCCATTTACTAGAAGAACAAATAACATATTTGGATTTCACATATGCTAGGCTCTGATTGTTTTCTTATTAGTAGTAGTATCAATGGGGTACATTTATCTTCTTCACATCTGAAATATTATGTTCAAATACCTTATTCTTCTATGTTATACTAATACAACGTTAATTTATTAATGTAATAACTAATTCTGCAAGTTTAATTTTTAAAAGCACATAAGCTAAATTCTTCATAATGTAGTTGTGAGGTGTAAGAAAAAGTAGATTATAAGC
The DNA here is from genome assembly GCF_057876585.1 of Rhinolophus sinicus. Classification (NCBI taxonomy): domain Eukaryota; kingdom Metazoa; phylum Chordata; class Mammalia; order Chiroptera; family Rhinolophidae; genus Rhinolophus; species Rhinolophus sinicus. Next base: position 55,811,212 of record NC_142517.1, on the reverse strand, counting down.
CAGCCCTGTTCTGTCTGCCAGACACGGACTGTAGGGAGCTTTATTTCAGTGGGCATGAATTGATCCAGGGTGCAATGGGTTAAAATTACATTTAATAAGAGGTTAGAGAACCCATTCTTGGACCTGGCACTGTGGGAGAAATAAAGAAAGAGGAGAATTGACTCTTGACTTCCCATCTGTAGTTTTGTGATGAAGATGAGTGATACTGGAGTGAAATCACGACATGCCACCTGAGGCTGTCCAGGTGGCCCTCCATGCGTGAAGAAAATATAAAGAGAAGTAGGAAGAACATAGTGGTCTGTGACTGTCATGGGAGGATTCCTGGAGGAGATGCAGCTGGACCTGAATCTGGAAGGATAGGCTAGATTTTGCTAGGTAGGAGGTAGGGATATTCCCAACCAGGAGAACAGCCTAAGCACAGACAGAGGGGGCTGAAAGAATCTCTTTTGCCTTGGAAATGCAAAAGAATTAGGGTGGCAGAGATAAAACACAAAAGCAAGCTTTGTTTCGCAGAACACCTGGGAGCATGGCTCAGACTGAGGCAGCAGGTGTTGGAGCATGAGGAAGGCATGGATGGATGAAGGCAGCCTGTGAAGTCGGGATTTATGCCGAAAGCAACAGGGAGTCACTGAAGCTATCTGAGCAGGTTCTTCAGCAGAGGATTTAAGGTTAATTAGATAATGGCAGGATGGCTGTGTGTGAGAGCAGAGAAGCAGTTATGAAACGAAAACCTAGACCATTCAGTCATATATGAAACACAAAACTTCAAAGTGTGCTTGGCCCATGATTAAAATGTGATCACCACGCTCAGAAGGTAGGAGAAAAGACCATCACCTAAGCAAATAACTCCAAAGCAGTGTGACGAGTGCCTTCCAGGCCAAGGGATGGAGAAGAGACCTCCCAGGTCAGGGCGGTGGCAGGGTTCTCTGCGAGGACCTGACCCACTGCCGTATCTTACAGCCTTCTCCAGATAACCCTTGTACTCAGTATGTTGTATTTCACAACCCCGAGAAAGGCTCTCTCAACTTGAGGTAAAAATCACAAAGTGTTACTTTGAAATAACTTATATCACAATAGGGATGAGAATTAAAGGCGAACATTTAGACGCTGTGGAGAGTCTGTGGTTTTAGTCTGAAGGACAGCTCAGTCCTCTACACAATCATCCATATTCTATCCTTTAGGGTCAGAAAGGAGGCTGTGTGTGACTATTTATTTTTTTATGCTATGGATGCAGCCATGGGGAGTTGTAGCTCTCATACCTATGAAATAAGTGTAGTTGGTGGTCAATATGTACGCTTTAATTTCTAAAAGGAGGTGGGTTGGATGGCTTCTATTTTCATGAAGCCATTGGATTTAGGGCTGGGGAGATTTGCTCAGAAAATGTTCCCTTCGTTTCAGTTAAAACAAACTTGAATGTCTGCCCCCCTTATGTTTACACGTAGGTCAATTTTACCAAAAGAATAAATTCCAAGTAGACTTTGCTTTGAGAGAATTAGAAGTAATAATATAATTAGATGCATAATTTAATCTTATACCCTCTTCCCTCTATTTGAAAAGATAAAAACGAAGAGAGACACACAAGCTCCAAGTGTCCCATCTACAGCCCAGGCCACACTTCCCTAGGTGTCTACCATCAGGCAATGGAGGGAGCACAGGCCAAGAGACAGTCAGTTCTCCTGTGAATTCTGGCTCTGCCATTTGTTTATTGGCTTGGAGTCCTTGGGCCATGTACTGAGCTTCTCATCTGTAAAGTGGTGAAAGTAATGCCTACCCTCCAAGCTCAGGGAGCTGTTACAGATATACAAATTAAATGTGTTTTTTCAAAGTGTAAGGTATGAAAAGTTTAATGGTGGTATTTCTTTTTTATCAGTTCCTCCCAACCATAACATCATGGAGGGTTTCGATTTTGGGGGCATGCCTCACCCAATTCTGTGTGGCCTTCTTTGTAGAGGTAAAGTAATTTCTATATGACTCCTATTATTCTTCCGGGGAGATGAACAAATAAAGGGGCTCATTCTCAACAGGTGCTCATTTTTTTTAGAGCGAACTCTTTTGTCCCCAATAGTAGTAGTTATTAAGGGTTTGTAAAAACTATACATGTTCTTTTGGGAGGAAATTCCTTGGAGAATGACTGAAAATTCTTTGAAGGCTGCATAGAAATGCTCTAGGTATCTGTAGCATAGAAAGCAACACATCAAATTAACTCTAATTTTGCCTCACTTGAAGGCATGGCATTGTACTTTTCTAGTATTCTCAATAATCTAGTAGAGACTAGACCAGGTGAACTGCCACCTCTAAAATTCAATGAGACCTTTTGGAATGAAGAGCTGTCTTTAGGAGGACTTCCTTAATTAAGAGAGAAGGGAAGCCATTGCTCATTCTAGTCGATTCTTACCCTTGAAAGCCTTCTCCTATAGCATTTCTCTAATACCGAGTGTCACTAAATCACTTTATCTACTCAGTAAAAGGTTCAGTACTATTTTTTTAAGATAGATTTTTAAATAAAAATTAATACATTGTAAGTACCTTAGGAAAACGGATGAACCAAATTAAAGAATATATATATATAAATATATAATACATAGAATAGCTATATATACATACGCACATAAATATCTCATTGTATACAATCAGCATAAAATTTCTCATACTCTTTAACTGAGGAATTCCATTTTTGAGACTATATTTAAAACAATTACCCCAAAAGAGAAAAGAACTTACATGTATGAAGGTATTTATCACAGTATTATCTAGAGTGCTAAAATATTAGACTCGACGCAAGTGTTCAAAAGTAGAGATGCTGTTTGTTTAAATATACAGAACTTGGAAGAAATGTTACACTACCATTAAAATGATTATTAAGACTGTAGCTACAGATTGTATGACAGAAAGTCTAGTATAAACAAGAGTGGATTGCAGATTTGACCAATTCTATGATTACAAATGTGTAAAAATTGTGTGCATGTGAACACAGAGAAAGGAGAGCTTCTCAAATGGAAAACAAAATCCATCTGATTGCTAGAGTTCATCTATTCATTCAACATGCCTTTATTTGGCAGCTTCCATGTGACATATGGCAGGTAGCAGTGATTTTTTTACCCTTGATTTTGAGTACATTATTCAGTATATTACCTAGTTATCATTTCAGTCTGGCAGTAAACTAATTCTAAGTGAATCATCAGCCAGGATTTAACTAGGAAACCTGTGGAAATGAAAGGCTGGAAGCTCTCAGTAGATTTCTGTGAACACAAGTATGCTCTTACTTCTCAAGGGAACGACCCAGGTGGATATGCTACACTACTTGGGAATTGCAGGGAAAAGTTGCTGCCCAGCAACACACCTCAGAAGAAGGCCTGGGGAGCAGGGTGTGGTGGGGAGTGACCTGACTGCAGGGGAAGTGGATGATGGTTTGTTTTTTTCCACCTGATTTCCCAGGATGCCATCCTTCAAAATCGAGAGCTCTGGCTATTGATCAAAAAAGAATTTGGATTCTACTCTAAAAGTCAATATAAGACCTGGCAAAAAAAGCTGGCAGAAGACCCAACCTGGCCTCCCACTAACAGGACAGATTATTCAGGTGATGGTAAAAGTGGATTCTACATCAACCAAGGCTATGAAAACTCTGAACAGCGTCCAAGAGAAAAACTCGAAAGGGGGCGCCAAGCCACAGAAGAGCATTTTTGGACCATACTATAATCAGAGTTGTGGTTGGACATGCTTGACAGCACCCACTCCCTTTTCTCCCCCCAGAAACTAAAGCACTGTGGAGAGGTGTTGATAATCTACCCTTTTCTGTTCTCTCTCCATCTGAGGACTCAGAGCACATTTCTCAGTGTATTGAGCTTTGCAACAAAGGACCTTAAATATGCTTGTTTTGACTGTATCCTCTACCATTGAGGAAAAAAAAAAAACGTTGCTTGGACTATTGTCTTTCTTCTAATAAACTTTGCTCACATTACATAGCATTATCCTGGTTAAAATGCACAACTTTTCATAGTAGTGAAGTTAATAGTATGAACATCAATAAAAGAAAGGAAAACTGAAGAAGGATTTGAGCTTTGAAAGTTTCAGCAATATATTTTTATTTTCATCTACAGTAAAAAAATAATTTGAAACAAAAAACCTTGTCTCAAATAAAGAGGCCACCAACTGAATGGGAGAAGATTTTTGCAAACAGTGCCTCTGATAAGGGCCTAATATCCAGAATATACAAGGAACTCATGCAACTCAACAAAAAAAACAAACAACCCAATTGAAAAATGGGCAGAGGACTTGAAGAGACATTTCTCCAAAGAGGATATACAAATGGCAAATTGACATATGAAAAAATGCTCAACATCACTAATCATCAGAGAAATGCAAATCAAAACCACAATGAGATATCACCTCACCCCAGTCAGAATGGCTATCATCAACAAGACAAATAGTAACAAGTGTTGGAGAGGCTGTGGAGAAAAAGGAACCCTCATACACTGTTGGTGGGAATGCAGACTGGTGCAGCCGTTATGGAAGGCAGTGTGGAGGTTCCTCAAAAAATTACGAATAGAATTGCCATATGACCCAGCAATCCCTCTCCTGGGTATCTACCCAAAACATCTGAAAACATTTAGAGATAAAGACACGTGTGCTCCAATGTTCATTGCAGTTTTGTTTACGGTGGCCAAGACATGGAAACAACCAAAATGTCCTTCGATAGATGAATGGATGAAGAAGTTGTGGTATATATACACAATGGAATACTATTCGGCGGTAAGAAAAGATGACATAGGAACATTTGTGACAACATGGATGGATCTTGAGAGTGTAATGCTGAGCGAAATAAGTCAGACAGAAAAAGCAGAGAACCATGTGATTTCACTGATATGTGGTATATAAACCAAAAACAACAAAAGAACATGACAAACAAATGAGAAACAGAAACTCATAGACACAGACAATAGTTTAGTGGTTACCAGAGGGTAAGGGGGGAGGGGGGTGGGGGGTGGGAGATGAAGATAAGGGCGATCAAATATATGGTGATGGAAGGAGAACTGACTCTGGGTGATGAACACACAATGGGATTTATAGATGATGTAATACAGAATTGTACACCTGAAATCTATGTAATTTTACTAACAATTGTCATCCCAATAAATTTAATAAAATAAAATTAAAAAACAAAAAACAAAAAAACCTTGTCTCAATAAAATGTCACAAGTTTACTTAATTTTATATTTACTTGCAAAGGACATTTGTGTACATAACTTTTTCCAAGATCACAAAATTCCTCATTTTGCTTCTTTTGTATGGTTTTAAAAGAAAAACAAGAATTGACATTTACTTCAGAAAATTCAACTGTAACTGTAGTAAGCTGGAGCTATGTGGAAGTGGAGAATGATGGAGGTTTCTGTTTATTGCATATAATCTTGGCTTGGGCACAGCTAACATCTAAAGAAACTCTACCGAAGTCGGCATCTCCCAAAGTATATATTGTTTTGGGGCCAGTGGGCTAGAAGGTCCAGAATAGATCCCACAATGGTAATAAAATATACTGTTAAATGTATTTTTCATTTAAAGAAGCATAGCACCTTTATTTACTCTTTTTTTACTGATACATGAAAAGCTCAACTTCTAACTCTAAAAGTTGGCCCAAACTCAACATTGCTCATCTTGAAAAAACAATCCTTCAGAAGGGTGCCATCATGTTTTTATCTACAGCATGGCAATTATCAGGAGGCTACTAAACAATCTTAAATTCCATTACATCTTTTTGTTATCTAAGTCAATTATTAGATGCCCATTAACAACCAAAAGAAATAGTACATCCTTTACAAATATATTGTGCACATTATTACCTTTAAAATATCAACTCCACAATGAACTTGAGAGGACATTTATTCCTAATGAACATTTTATATTACCTACTACCGTGTTTCCCTGAAAATAAGACCTAGCCAGACAATCAGCTCTAATGCGTCTTGGAGCAAAAATGAATATAAGACCCGGTATTTATTATATGATGGGTATAATATAATATAATATAATATATCGTATCATATAATATCATATATCATATCATATCATATCATATCATATCATATCATATCATATCATATCATAAATACAGGGTCTTATATTCATTTTTGCTCCAAAAGACGCATTAGAGCTGATTGTCCGGCTAGGTCTTATTTTTGGGGAAACAAGGTAGGCTTTCCTTGTAACATATCAACCTAATTTTGCAAACATAACAGATCTTTAACAGTTCATAGGCAATTAGGTAACCAGTCCCATTCCATGAGGGCCAATTATGCGCCTAACACTGTGATGTATGGATTCAATAGCGTATTGACAATTCTGAAATCTTTAGAATTGAAAAAGTGTTTTCAACATTTCATTGATTTGTTGCTGTAAATACTATTATACATTTTGTTACACAATTCAACAGCATAAGTGCAAACTTCTATAAAAACAAACACTATATTTACATTTTATTTGCTTTTTAACCTTTTCTTTGGCGCACAGCTCTTGGAGAGTGATAATTTTCAAAATGTGTCTAATGTAGTGGCTATTAATAATGGATAAAAAGATAAAAAAGATATTTAGCTTATGATTAAGAAATATATGTCCATAAAAAATATAGTAACTCAGGTTCTTGAGCTGATATATCTATATTCAGTAATTTGACCTTTAGAGTGAGAAGATTCAGTTGACACACTATGACATTTAAATAGCATAAAAAGGTCTTTAAAAATCTTGATTCAATAAATGAACAACCTTTTTCCCCCTAGTTTTTTCAACGTCCTGTTTGGTATCTGATAGGTGATAATCTGTATTTCACACATCTTTTTACAGGTGAAATATGATAACGTTGAACTCTATTCTTGACTTTGTTAAAAGTATGCTCAGAGGAAAATGTAATAGTCTTGGGGGAAAAAAACTGATGAGAGCACAATGAGCATGGCTGCGTATCAAATGATCAGCTGTAAGAACAACAAACTGACAAACTGAAGGTGCCCATCAACCAGAGTGGTCAGTTTTGTGGGAACATTGATGACTAACTTGGTAAGCTTACCTCTAAGGGTGAATACTACTGGAGCCTTGAACACTGTTGTTGTAAAAAACGAATTCACGAATTTAGTTTAAAAGTGCATTTGTGATATTAGCCAGCATGGCAAGGACTATCTTCTGGAGTGGAGAAGTTCAGAGTTGTCTAGAAAGATTTGACTTGAGGATGCTCAGAAGATCTGTCCCCAAATCTGCTCCCTCTCCCACCTGCCAGTGTGTAATTCCACTACACCCAAGTCTGCTTTGTATTAAGATTTGTCCCCTCTGCAGTCATGCTTTATTAAAAGGTAAACATACCTTGGGAAAAGTAACATATTAAAGTGATACCAATCTCACCCTAATTTGAGAATATTAGAAAGGTGCTTTTTTTTTTTTTTTAAGCTATTACTTGAGAATAGGACATAAAACAAAAAAGAAACTAAATTTAGAATTAAAGTGAAAGGGTATTATTAAATTATGGTATCTGGTAAAAGACACTTATACCTCTCCACAGGATCAGGGAAAGAGAGTTTTGGTGTTATCTGGAGACAGTTGGTGCCATAAGAAAGGGAAGGGAATTGTTAGGGAACAGGGAAGAGAGAGAAGGTCTCTACTGGCCCTGATTGTAGCACATGACCTCTTCTGTTATCATTATTCTTCCTGCAATTAGATTATAGAGTACTTTTGGCCTCAGAGTAAAATCTCAATCAGTTTGATAGGTCCAAGTCTTTCTTTCACTGAGTCTTCTGCTAGTTACTTCATCCACCATATTCCCAGTTCCCTCATTGCACATTCCCCTTAATATTTACTTGAACTTGTCCTTTAGGGCCATGCTTTTAATAATGTCACAAGAAGGATGTCACTGGCTACTATAGTGTTTTGTATGGTAATGTTATAAAGTCTGACATAATCCTAGGGTATGGACACCTGCAGCCGTTTTCCCCCAGTTGTTGCCAACAAGAATTCCACCGGAAAGGTACTAAAAAGTAGTTTGTCTCATTCAACACATGGTCAATAAAGTGCAAGAATAAAATCATGACTCTCCTTGACTTATAGGAAAAGTCTTAAAAAGTAACATGGGATACTGTTTTCTAACTATGGCACCTTGAACCTACTTTAATGATCTCTTTCTAAGGTTAAAATGGTCAAAACCTTGAAACACTCAAAATCCAAAGGGAACAATATAGGTAATAGTAACAGCCCACTCTTGCTTGACATATACTCCTGACAAATGAGTCGCTTCTGGTAAAATCACTGGATTTTTAAACAGTGAAGCAAAGAACCCCTTCACCCTCCCCCCCCCCCATCTACACAGGAGCAAGGAGATGGGAGTGCACCCTCAGATGGCTTGTTAATCAAAGTTCCTCAAACTGCCTAATGAAAGGCTGAATTTCTCAGTTTCTTTTCTCACCAGAAAAGGAATTTAAATTTAGATGTCAACCCTAACAATTTGGGGCTCTTATCATTTTTTTTTAAAAGCACAAATAATCTGTTCTTCCATTTGGCAAATACATAATAGCCACCCTTGGGAAAAAAGAAAATAATATTTATAGTAGAAGATAAAATATAATGTGATTTTATTAAGATCCTCTGCTGCCTCAGTCAAAAGGCTACCGTTTCTTGTTCAAGCTGCCACAGCAAATCTATGCTAGTAGGGAGAAAAATTTCCTTGGCTCAATGATGAGATAATATCAGTAAGCAATTTATTAAAGAGCCTGCCATCCATCATTGGAATTTTGAACAATAATGATGTATTGAAAATAAAAATTCATCCCAGGTTTTGTTTCTTTCCCTCCTCACAAATTCCTTCAGTTCCAATACCTCTTCAGTAAATAGTGTTTTGCTCTTTGTTTTTTGGGAAACAAGCCCCAAAATGAGAAGGCACCAGCAGCAGCTGTCACAAACCCAATGGTACTTATTGCTCGGTTGGCCTATAAAGAAATGAGAAACAAACAAAAAACATATCTTACTCTAAAGGCATCTCAGTGTCCTAAAACCAAGCGTTAGCTTATTTTTAAAACAAAAGACCCATCTTGATGTACAATGGATAAATTTAAAGCTCAATGCAAAATTAAAATATTGTATGAAGATGAAGAAATATATTTTAATTATGACCAAGACAAGATAAATATACATACATATATATATTTCTCATATTTTTATAGCCCCGACCATTCATAAACTCATTAGGCCACAATGGTACTAATCATCACAGTACACCTGGGAGGTAGCATTACTCCTGCTTTGCAGAACTTGAGAAGTTAAAAGTGATTTGCCTAAGGTGTTTAGCTATAGGTTGAGTCTTAAACCATGTGTTCTCCCCCTACACAACCCTACGGCATAAACACACACTGGTTTGGTTGGGTCTATATTAGGGTGAATGTGTGTGTGTGTGTGTGTGTGTGTGTGTGTGTGTATGTGTGTGTGTGTGTTTCCCCTGACTCGAATGTGTGTTAGCAAAATAGTTCAGAGATGTGATCTGAGTTAAATGCCAATAAACTCGTATTTGATAGACACAATTTGTATTCTGATACGCTTCAAGAGAAGTCAATGCTAATGTTAACTATCATGTCAAATATTAATTTCTCAGGTAGACAAACTAAAATAAACCACTCTCAAGCTCAATTGTCCATAAAGGAGTTCAGACATTTATAGCTTTAAAGGTATTAATCATCATCATGATGAGGGATCTAATGAATATTCATGGTTTTTCTGACACTCAACTAATATTGCCTTCCAATTGCATGGCTTTAAGGGTAATTTTATGACCCAAAGGTCACATCAGATACTTCAGTCATCAAGTATTCTGAAAACAATAGTTTCTCTTTGTGATTTTAAGAATAAGGCTTTCAAACAAAGCAAAACATTTTTCCCAAATGACTCTGGAGACCAGCCCAGGTGCTGAAAAGCCTAATCCAGCTCACATGCCTTCTGACTAACCCACAGGCCTTCCCCACTGAGCCTGTCATGTTACTGACACAAGGCTACCTCCCTAAATGCAGCTTCCCTGTTGGGAACAGGCAGCAAGAACCATGGCCAGGAAGGAAGTACAAGGACAGGAGTATTCACTCCATGACACTCTCCTGTGGTCTGCAAGGACAAGGCCTGTGATTGTAACTCCCTCTCTGCCACTTTCCCTGGTTGCCAGGGAGAATGGCACTGGGAAACAACTGACAAGCCATATTTTAGCTTGCAAATCTAATTTTATTTCTTTGGTTGGTTATTTATTTTATTTATAAGTTTTAATTAGTCACTACCTAAGTTATTTCCCAGGAGAGAGTCAGAATTCACTGCAGCACAGAGCTACCTACATAGCTCATGGGGTACAAAAATGGGCAGGGAGACACAAGATACTGGAGAAAATTCCAAAGATGGGCAGAATCAATAATCAGACGGGGATCAAGGATTGTAAATCAAGCCCAACCCTCATATAATTTCAGACAGCTGCTGAGATCCCAAGAAGGTTTGATATAGGGAAATGTGACAGGCAATGAAAACAGGAAGGCGTAACTGGGGTCTTTAAACAGGCGCCAAATGGCAGCAGGGTATAGTCCTGGGAAAACTCAGGATCCTGTGGGTAAGAGGGTCCCAGCTAGATGCAGACTTAATACACTGGAGAGCTTTAGCCAGGAGAAACAAAATCCCATCAATCTAAGAAGCCGAGGGAGGGGATGAGCAACTTGATCCTAAATCCAAATCCCCTGAGATCAAACAGGCCACATACAATAATAATAAAGCCACGTATGGCATTGCACGCAGCTTCCCAAATCTCAAACGCTTACTTCAAGTTGCATTCTAGATGGCAAAAGCCCATGAAATTTGGACAGTCCCTTGGAGGTATGTGTAATGGGATCTGATCTGCAAGATCATAACATCCCAGGCTGTTCTTGGTGAACCAGCACGAACAAGATCTTTTCTTCTATGGCTTGTTTAGGATTATGAAATCACCAAATCCGACTCTGCCCATTCATCTTTCCATGGCTTTCTGTCTGTGGGCCATAATAAAGACCTCATTCTGAGCATCTATACATGCTCACTGAAACAGTAGCTGCATCTGGAACACTGTGTCCAGACAAGGGGTACTTAGGGTCACAGATGACTGCCGGGTTTATCCACTGCCTCTTCCTTCGAGACTCTCAGGCTGCAGTGCTATGCACCATCGCACAGCCAGGTATGTTGTGTGTCAGCTTGCAGGCCCATTCAAGGGTCCTTCCATCTTCCACACAGATTTTAATAACTTCTTTAGACTACAACACTGAGAAATAGTGATTTTTTGAAATTTTAAAAACTACAGAAAAGATGAGCCATAGACGGGGAGAAAACACGTGCAAAAGACAAATCTGATAAAGATTGTTATCTAACATATACAAGAAACTCTTAAAACTCAACAATAAAAATAACAAGCAAGAAACTCAACTAAAAAATGGGCAAACTGTTGTCTGTGTCTGTTTTTGTTTCATTTTTGGCTTTCGTTTTATATCCCACATATGAGTGAAGTCATATGGTTCTCAATTGTTTCTGACTTATTTCACTTAGCATGATAATCTCAAGATCCATCCATGTTGTCTCAAAAGGCACTATTTCACTTTTTTTATGGCCAAGTAATATTCCATTGTACATTTGTGCCACATGTGGTGGTTACCAGAGGGTAAGGGGGGTGGGAGGGTGGTAAGAGAGGGAAAAAGGAATCAAATATATGGTGATGGAAGGAGAAATCACTCTGGGTGGTGAACACACAATGCAACATATAGATGATGTATTATAGAAATGTACACTTGAAACCTATATAATTTTACTAACCAATGTCACCCCAATAAACTTAATAAATAATTTTTTAGAAAGTGAGGGTGAGGGTAGGTTGAAAAGGATAAAGAGGGTCAAATTATGGTGACTGAAAGAAATGAAGCTTTGGGTGATGAGTGCATAATACACTATACACACGATGTAGTAGTATAATATTATACACTTGAAACTTATATAATCGTATTAACCAATATCACCCCAACAAATTTAATTTTTAAAAATTTTAAGTAAAAAAAATGGGCAAAAGATCTCAAATGACACATCACCAAATATGATATGCAAGATGGCAAATAAATATATGAAAACATGCTCAACACCATACGTATCTAGGCAATTGCAAATGAAAATGAAATACTAGTATGTACCTATCAGAATTGCTAAATTCCAAAATGCTGACACCACCAAATGTTAGTGAGAATGTAGAGCAACAGGAACTCTTATTCACTGATTATGGGAATGCAAAATGTCACAGTCACTTTGGAAGGCAATTTGGTGGTTTCTTACAAAAACTAAACGTACTTTTACCAGACAATCCACCAATCATGCTCCTTGGTATTTACCCAGAGGAGTTGAAAACTTACATCCATACAAAACCCTGCAGAAATGTTTGTATCAGTTTTATTCACAATTACTAAAATTTGGAAGCAACCAAGATGCCTTTTAGTGGGTGAATGTACATCTACACCATGGAATATTATTCAGTGATAAAAAAGAAATGAGCTATCAAACCATGGCAAGACATGGAGGAATTTTAAAAGCACATTGCTTAGTATAATTCCAACTATATGACATTATGGAAAAGGTAAAACTATGGTGACCGTAAAAAGATCAGTGTTTACAAGAAGTTCGAGGGGAGGGAAGGATGAATAGACCTAGAGCACAGAGGATTTTTAGGACAGGAAATCTGTTCTGTACGGTACTGTAATGATACATTTGTCAAAACCTACAGACTGTGCTACTAAAGAGTGAACCCTAATGTAAGCTATTTTTAGGGGAGGAAAAATGCTTCCTCTACCCATCTTAGGTTCTCAGCTGAACCTCTAATAAAAGAGATTACCAAGAGAAAAACACACAGAAGTTTATTAACATACACATCTCAGATATGCATGGGAGAAACTCAGGGAAGAGTAACTCAAAGGTGTGGCCTAGAATTCAGGCCTATCTCAATAGCATTTTCCAAAAAACCCAACACATTTGTAGAGAAATGACAGGACAAAGGAAAGTAGTTTTAGGCTTCTCAGGAGGCAAACTTTGGGATAGTAAATATACACAGGAAACTAATGACAGATAGAGGAGAGTTAGTAAAGTCTGTTATGTAGATTCCCCTCCAGTCTGATAAAGGTCTTACCTTAATCATGGGTTGTCCCCAGTGATTAAGTTTTGTCCTGTCTGGTAGAGAGGGGAGGAGAGGCACCTGTGAAAATTTAGGTATTGCTTTTAGGCAAACAAAGGGAAGGCAGGGAGCTTTTCGTGTATCTGCTTCTTCTCAATGCCTTCAGCTCAAAATAATCTTTATGCCAAAGTGGTATGTTTTTGGATACGATATTCTGGTTTCTTTCACTATGGACTTTGGTTGATAATGATCTATCAATGTTGCTTCATCTTTTGTGACAAATATACCACACTGACGTGGGCCATTGATGGTGGAGAAGGCTGTGTATGTGTGGTGGGGAGGGAGCACAAAGGAGCCCTATATTTTCAGCTCAACTTTACTGTGAATCTGAAACTGCTCTAAAAAAATAAAGTCTATTAATTTTGGTGAAAATACAGAAAAGCACAAAGAAGAAAAGACGGGGCCACAATCCTTCTACCTTTCTCATCTTTTTAAAATGCATTTAGTTTTTTTAAATTAACGGAAATACACAGCCAGTCCCCAAGAAAATTGTTCTAAGTTCAAGATCCGTAAGCCTTAAGAGGACTCAAAAAACTAATCTATTACTAGTAGTAATACTAATAATTATTGACAGTAATAAAAATAATAATCCAAGTGCTGTATTTCCTATTAGATCAGCAGAGATTTTATTGAAGAGTGTCAATAAAGAGCTATAAAATAGTGCAATTAAAAATAATATCCATCTGAGGCATGGCATTTATTAGGATGGATAACACATAATACATAATGCTAAGAGATTTCAAATGTCTCCTATAATCTACAAAACAACCTCAGTCCTGAAATTAGGAAACTAATAAACAATATGCTTAAAGTCACCCAGCTGGAGAGTTCAAGCTCAGATCAGCAGAATTCCAAAGTGGGTTCTTAAGGCTGTTACTGTAGCATCTACATCAGAACCCATCTGATGTACGGTTCTACTAGTTGTTGAGGAATGATTATTTTTTTATGGGTCTTGATTCTGGGTATGAAAAGTGAAAAGATGATGGACTGCAAGTGTGAGTCAAAGCAAGAAGATGGCTTTAATTTCGTTTTATTATTAAAAAAATGCTTATTGAATACAGTGGACAAGTTTATCATTAACAATGGAGAAGAATAGACTTGATTTCTAGCTATACCACTAGTTTTCAAAGCAAAGGTGAGCATGCATTTGTGTGTATAACACTCGGTGTTGTGACTCAGAAGCAATTTACTGTTCCATATGAATAGAGCACTCATTATGCTAATGCATTTCCTAATAAAAATGAATTTCCAATTAAATCATTTCCTAATGAAAACAAATGTATCATTTCATTATGTTCCATCTCCTATTTTCTCAAGCTTCCTTGAGATGAATTGTAACTTCATTCATTAGAATAGATGTTTATATAACCGATCCACTATTTCAAGATACCGGAAGCATTTATATATTCATTCTCTTACAGCACTTTTATAAATATGTAGGTTAAAATATCAATGATGGAATTAAATTGGTGGGATGATAGGTAGGGAAAAGCAATTGAATCAAGTACGTGCTTTTAGTTAGAAATCTGCCGTACTGTAATTTAGTGTAGGTAAATGACAAAATTGTAAGCTCCCTTAAAAATAAGGTCAATTAATCCAAAAACTCAAAGAATCAAAGGATATACTTAAAAGCACAAAGTTTCTTTGAAACTAGCATTGGAAGGAGATAGAAATCATTTACAAACCTACCAAGATATGCCATCAGTTGACCTCTATTGGCAGATGGAACAGAATCTCAGAATTACCGTCTCTCACTCAAAAAAGTCAACACTCTTTTCAGCATATTCTTTTTAGTATATGCGGTTACTGATTTGAGATTGTTGTATGATGGGGTAATGGGGGTAGGAATGGAAGGACAGAGGGCGATAAGACTGACAGAAAGCTATGGTCTTGATTCTTCTTCAAGTCCCTTCTCCCCCACATTCGTGATATCTATGTTCTAGTCTTGGTTTGGCCATTAACTTGCTGCATGACTTTAGAAAATGCAATTCCTTTCTTTATCCTTCAGTGCTCTCATATATTCTTGTTCTTGTCATTTTGTTTGAGGCCTGGGAACACTGTCATAGTCAGTAGTTAGTATTTCCCCAACGTAGGAAACTTATATGTCTCTAAAGGAAAACTCACCTGCTCTGAAACGCCTTCTCCATAGCGAAGCCAAGTCACAAAATGCTCACAGTTGTTGATTAGCGTGTTGTATTTCACCTCCTGTCCAATAACAAACTCTGACCGTTGCATGACTTCTTCTATGGGGAGAGGAGTGTATGTTTCATCGTATTTATTGTTTATTCTGTATGTGTCATTTCCTGCAACATCTTTCAAGAGTTGCATCTTCACCAGGGCCTTTCTGCTGAATACAGACTTGGCGCTTATAAATGATGCACGAATGCCACCCTCTATAAGGAGAGTTCTGGTTAGCAAGATACAGTGACCCAGCCCAATGAACTCCAGTGCCATCTAAAGACTTTGAAAGTGGTGGGATAACTAAACCCAGCTGTGTTCCTAAATTATCTTCAAACTAGAAAACACTTAATTTTACCAGCTTTAAGCACTCATCATAATTTATCAATAACACTTATTCAATACTGTATGAGTGAAAATGTAAGAAAACTTCTGAAAATCTATCTCCTCATTGAACAAATTGGGTAAGAAAACTCTATCCATTCTTGGGTAATAAATTATCTATTATTATTATTATTATAGATCTTGATATTGACATATGCTTCTAACAGTACAGATAAGATCATTGCCCACGTTTTTCTATAAAGCAGTCTCTTTTTCAGCATGTGCTTCCTACCCAATTATATCATGGGTTTTAGTAGTAATTCATTATGATCAGTAGGGTTGTCCTAGTGTCCAAGCTACATTCCTTACCGTCACCTTCACCTTTTACACTTACTCTTTCAACGAGGCTTCAATTTGGCTCAAATTTGAAATCTGCATGATACCCTAGTCCTGAGGGGTGAACTGGGGTCAGGCCGGGCACTGATTTTGTCTTGCCAAGAATTTAAGTCTTGGACAAGATTTTGGCCAAGAAATGAAGTCCTGAACTGAACCTAACCTAGTATGTACTGTCTGGTAGATGTGGCCCCATGCTGTGGCTTACCCATGCCCATCACTCCATCTTGACTTCCTCTATGGGTAACCATTTGCCTGAGACCTTTGTGTCCTAACCTGCCATAGTCAGTGTCTGATGCGGGACAGATGATTCCTCAGTGCTCAGTTCTAATGCCAGGCTCTGGTCCCTCTCCATCTGCCAAAGGCTGCTATGCTTGGCCATTATTCTAATAAATCACAAGAGGAAGAGTCTCTATATAACCAGTGTTTAGGCACTACCCCTTTCAGTAATGACCAGAAGCAAACTTTATTTGCCACTCCTCTTTTTCTCTATCCTCCAAGCTCCTTTCCATTGGAAAGCATTTCCAGTTAGCATCTTACACCTTGAATGTTCTTACACATTACAAGTTCTTAGAGCACAGCTATCCTAGTTAGAATTACTGAACCCCTCCCCGCCTTTTTTTTAACTAGTCTGATGCAATCAATTTACAGATAAGGAAATTGAAGCTTGGAGAGGTTAAATGACATGAAGCGTTAACAACAGAAACAGGAATTGAATTTGTCTATAGGATCAAAGCTCAGTGCTTTAACCATATTAAATTAATGTGGAGCTTAAGACATGAAAATAAGGAAACAGCACCAAAATCTCATATTATTTTCTAGACATGAAAAACTATAGAAATAACGTAGAGAGTTTTGCTAAGTGTTACTTATTAGACGGCAGAAACTGCCAGCTCTGTACGATAAGTGTCATTTTATTTGCTATTTCCATTTTTAATATTCTAGAACAAGAGACAGATATCTCAAAATATTGCAAAAACTACTTCATTAGAAATTCTCAGAAGTTCTCAAGAAAGTAAGACTTAGGCCTATAAACACTTCTCCTAAAAGATATCTTGAGGAAAAAAATACTTCAGGCTATTTGTTACTTGCATACATTTTTCTTAATAAATAAATTTGTGCTCATTTCTAAGCATTTAGAAAATACATAAAAATACAGCAAAAACATGTAATTATAAATCACTCATTATCCTGTCACCCAGAAGTAACTACTGTTTTTTATGTGTTCCTATTATGTCTTTTACTGACACATGCATATCATAGGTGCATGTATATGTATGTGTTCATGTGTTTATATTATTTCTTTGCAAACTGGGTATCACATGACATGTTACATTTTAATCAGGAATTTTCAAATAAATACCATACAAGGATCATCTCTCATGCAATCAAACATGTCCAAAAATGTGATTTTTAATGGCTCTTATAGTGGCTATTGTTTTTGTCTATCTAGCACCTCATCTGACCACTGCTTCTATCTCTCTGGAAAAGACTCGGTCTAAGCCAATCAGGATCCTAACCTTCTGGTTAGGGATGGTCCAGCGATGGGCACGGGACCCACAATGGACAAATTAGAGTCATTCTCCATGATTTTTCTAACAGCAACAGGCAAGCATCAGCTATCGCTCCTGTTGGGTCACAAGATTATAAGAATAAGAGGCTAAGGATGCTAACTGGGTCATCAGTTCAGCTTCTTAGAGAAACATAGCTGGAAGAATGAGGAAAACAGATAGAAAAAATGCAAATGCAAGACAGAGAGTCTTGTGTTCAAACCCCTTGATCTAGGCACTCCTGAGGCCAGCACCATTGCTAAACTTTCTATAGTTTCCTTCAGTGAAGCAATGAGTTTGCCTTTTTGTTTAAGCTAATTTTAGTTTGATTTCTGTTACTTGCAACTAAAGAATTCTGGCAAATACAGATGCCTAATACTTTGTGGCTAAATAATGTTTAACCGTTCCCCTATTAAACATTAAGCTATTGTCTATTTTTTATAGACAATATAAATGACCATTATAAATGAGATAGACATAAGCATCCTTCTCTAGAAATGTTTGTGGACATCTCTGTAGATATTTCCCAAGAACAGATTCATAGAAGTACAATTACAGGATCAGAGCATATGAATTCTTTTAAGCCTCTTAACACATACTATGATTAAATTGTTTTCTTGAACTATTTTATTAACTTACATTTCTATCAACAATATCCTTGTGTTCATTTCTTTATACCCTTATCAACACTGATGGTTATTTTTTTTTTGACAGTTGCTAATGTGATAGGCATAAAATCAGTCATTTTATTTTATAATGCTTAAATGATAGAAAGTTGAAAACTTTAAAGATGGGCATTAACTTTTGATTTTCTTCCTCTACAAATTGTTCACAACTCTTTACTCATTTGTTTTTTGGAATTTGGATGTTTGATGTTCCCTTGGCCTCAGAAACTCTTTGCCCAGATATCATCTCCCTGGTTTCCTCATCTCTTTCCATTTGTTTTACAAGTGTTACTTTCTTATGAGATTTTCCTGACCACCTCGTTTAAAATTACAGTATCCTTCAGTATCCAACCCCCACACTTCCTATCCCGCTTCTATGATTTATTTTCTCCATATCACTTGTCTCTCTTCTAACATTGCTCTGTTTTGTTCACAGACTCCCTCCCTCTCCCCCCCCTTTCTCTCTCTCGATGTTTATGTACCCCCAACATCTAGAATACCATTTGGCACATGCTGGGTAATCTATAAATAGATGCTGAATGAACTGAAATAATCTGTGTGATATATAAAGACATGGACTCTTGTCATGTTTGTGGCAAATATTATCTCCAGCTGATTATTTACTTCTTTATTGTGTTTTTTTAAACCAGAAATTTTACATTTTAATGTTTGATTGGACTTTGAGATTTCTCAATGCCACTTTGGTCTTAAAATGCCCTTCTTTAAACCTAGATCAGTTATATTGATACACTTTTTCTATTTTGTTTCCTATTGTGATTTTGTTCATGATTGCTTCTGTACCAAGAAAACTGAAAAGCTCCCCGGAGCTGCTAGAAACAAACCTTACCTAGAGGTGCTATGTTGATAACATAACCATCACCCAAGTAAAGGGCCCAGTGCTGATAGCCAGGACGAAACACTTCGATCAAATCCCCTGGCTGGGGGTTGCCAGGATAGTTCAAACTAAAGCAATCATTAAACGCCATCTGTAATGACAGACACAAAGAAGATCTAGCAGATTCAACTTCCCAAAAGAAAATCAGTGTAAGTCTTCCATAGAAGCACAGGGAGACAGAATTGATTAAGACTGCACTCCTCATGGAAGACTTAGACTCACACCCCTGTCCTTTTCTTTGAATGAGTCCAACATTGAATTGTGTGTGCACAAATGGACAAGTGGAGAAAGAATTTGTCTGCTATTGTTTAATTTTCTATAGCAGTGCTTCTCATCCTGATGAACCCCAGGGTTCATTTATTATAATAAGCATTTTATAACTCTGTTTTTAAATCCAGAAAGTCACAGATAATATAATTGACCTATACAAAAAATTGCAAAACTATTGATATGATGCCTGTTTGGAATAGAAAAGGGAAGGGAATTTATAGTAATCTGCTTTACTATGTAAATGCTCAGTCCATGACTACACAAAAAGACATAATAAAATATCTACAAGCTTGCCTTACTAAGCATGAAAAAGTCAGAATTCAGAAGCAGAAGAGAAGCCTTTCAGCCTTTCATATAGGAGCATAGTAAAATCATAGAGCAGAGGTATGGGTGGATGATAATATTCTGTGCAAAAAAAATAAAATAAAATAAAAAAATAAACCCTTTGTATAGCAAAACTTACTCTGTGAGTTAGTTTAAGTAGACATAAGTTTCACACTCAGATGAGTGTCCCGCAGACATCCAGGCATCCTATAGGATCCAGGGCATGTCTTGCTTATGCCAAACTGTGCTGCACATGACTAGGCACTCTGGCCTGCATCTGCTAAATATCAGTACATGCCCTTTGTCGTTGTCACAACCACAAACACCCCCACAGATTTCTACCTTCCCTCCACTGCCCTGCTGACTCTGATTCCTCACTGATTCCAGAAACAGTGCAAGGTGGTCAGTATAGATGAGGGGCTATTTGGAAGACTGGGGAATTCATCATATTGATGACTATGTCTGAAAATTCTAAGTTTTGTGAGTTTTTTCCCCCTTTAAAACTAATTATTTTCCGGAAAAAAAAAAGTCTCTGACAGTTTACTTTTATGGCAGGTTACATGTTCTATGTATGCCACCGAAGTAGCATGACTCAGCCAGAGGACGTTATGTACATCGATCAACAATTGAAAGGAGATTTCATGCTATATTCGTGTTGAATATCGAATTGACAACAGAGTGTTCCTCATCGTCTCTCACTCTAGTGCAGATATGGACACTCATTTACAAAATAAAGCCAAGTGCCAGAAAGGGAAACTTCCAAATTATCTAAATTATAATTATAATAGCCTAGACTAAGGACTTGGGAACACAGATGATCATTTTTCTTGCACTCTAAAAGTCTTTTTTACAACAATTAATATTGGGAGGGTGTTTGCCCGAGTATTTGGATGCCATCTGTTGAAAACTTTAATCACCACACTGGTGCAGAAGTGTGGCCAAATGTAAGCTGTCCATCTGTTTAAAAATAACGATTAAAACAACTTTATGAAAACCATTAAGTCTAACCACCTTCTCAAATACGTTTGAGTCTTATTAATATGGCAGTTCACAATTTGGCCACGTGGGTACTAAATGGAAAAATAGATAATATACTATAATACAAACCAACACCCTTCCCATTGGTAGGAATCAGCAAGCACACACAGCTGCCTGCTAGAATTCAGAGACCTAGACAAGCTTACAATAATAACTACCCTTTGAACAGAGAGCTCTGTGTAGTGTAACAGTTTTTTTTTCAAATGCACTATTGCAATTAACCCTATTTAATTTTTTTTAAAACCTACAACTATTTGGATTTATTGTGCTATTAACCCATTTTATGGATAAAAAGCGACAATAGAAAATGTCAACTTTTGGAAAATACCCACAGACATTTTTATGCTATAAAATATTGAGGGGAAAATAACTGGACTAGCTGTTAAAAATGTCAGCTCTTGTATCAGGTTCTCTACATGCTAGTTCTGTCAGTTTGGGAAAGTCATTCAAATTTGTCTAAGTTTCATTTTGAAAGCGGGCATAAGAAAGCATAAGGCAGTCTGAATTGCTTTTTCAAAAAATCTGTTGCAAGTGCTTTGTGAACTGGCAAGCGCCAGGCAGGTAAATGGTAAGAGAGAGGTGGCTGTTTGTAAAGGTTGAGAGATTGGCTCTTGGCTGAGGTGTGATTTTAGTTCCTTATCCTTTCTTTCAGCCATGATAACCCTGCGGATGGATGATCGCACTACAACATGTTGATATATTTAACACATTTTAAATTCTGACTATAACTTGTAAACTGATTTATGAAATGCATGTTAACTGATTTCGTGAAGCTTGTCATACTTATAAAGAGGGAGGACACGGATAACAAGGGAAACATTTCATAGGAGTAAGCGCTCAAGAAACTAAGGGAGGAGTCTGAAGGCAAATGTGTAAGGCGAGAAGTGATTCCTGACCCCAAGCATTTAGCATCGCAGCCATTTACTGCAGAGACGTCCTTCAGATATTGTCTAACTCCTTTCCAAACTTGTTTTTTAGCGGTGTGGCCCTGTATCAAACCAAATATCAGACAGACCCACAAAAATGTAAAACCTGAAAAAGCAGCCCTACCCTGGACAAAGTCAGGGAGCCCTACCTTCTCCGGACTGCTGCTGCTATTGAGGCTCCTGGGACCCCAGACCTTCCAGGAATGGAGCCTGAATAACACCCACCTAGTCCCAGTGCAACCCCTTCATTTTTAAGGCAGAGGAAACAGAACCAGGCAGGAAATTTGACATGCCAAGGTCATACAATATTTTACAAAAGATTTTCAACAAATGATGCTGGAGCAATGGGACTTTCACTGGGGAAAAAAAGAAAAGAAAAAGGAAAACACTTCAACCTAGGTCTCACATGTAATGTATACAAAAACATAATAATTCAAAATGGATCATGGACTTAAATGTAAATCTATAAAACACAGGGGAAAACACACAGAGAAAATCCTCAGGATCTAGGGTAAACAGAGTTCTTAGACTTGATACAAAAAGGATTATTCAGGAAAGAAAAAACTGACAATTAGATAACCTCAAAATTAAAAACGTTTGCACTGTAAAAGTTCTGCTAAAAGGACAAAAAGGCAAGCTATGGAGTGGGAGAAAATATTTGCAAGCCACATATCCAAGAAAACACTAGCATGGAGAACATAGGAAGAACTCTCAAAACTCCACAATAAACAAGCAAAAAATCCAATTACAACTTGAACAAAAGACACATTTTATCAAAGAAGAGACGTAGATGTCAAGTTAGCCATGTTAAACATCACTAGCCATTATGGAAATGCAGATTACAACCACAATGAGATAGCACAACACACCTATCACAATAGCTACAGTGAAAAATAGTGACCACAGAAAATGCTGGCAAGGATGCAGAGTCACTGGATCACTCATTCATTGCTGGTGAAAACATAAAATGGTATAGTCACTCTAGAAGAAGTCGGGCAATTTCATTAAAATCTTAACTTGTAACTACTACCTGACAACAATTGCACTCCCAGCCGTTTATCCCAGAGACTGAAGACAATGAAGCCTTACATTCACACAAAAACCTGTATGCAAATGTTTATAGCAGGTTATAACATAGTATTAGCCAAAAACTGGAAACAACCCAGTTGACCCTCAATAGGTTAAGAAAACAAATTGTGGTACAGCCATACTGTGGAATACTACTACTAAGGAATAAAAAGGAACAAAGTATTAATACATGTGATGACCTGAATGAATCTCCAGAGAATTACGCTGAGTGAAAACAGCCAATGACAAAGGGATATATGATGTATGATTCTATTTGTGTAATAATTTCCAAATTACATAACTAGAGAACAAACAGTGATTGTCAGGGGTTAAGGAAGTGATGAGAGAGAGCGAGGTGGGTGTGGCTATAAAAAGGCAAAAGGAGAGAGTCTAGCGGTGCCAGAAATGTCCTGCATCTCCATCGTGTCAATGTCAGTCTCCTGGTTGCGACACTGGACTGTAGATTTGCAAAATGTTACCACTGGGGGAAATTGGGTAAATGTACAAAGGATCTTTCTGTATTATTTCTTAAAAACTGCATGGGAAAATGCAATTACTTCCAAATTTAAAAAAAGTTAATTAAAAAAAGAAAGACCGATACTTTCTTTCTTTCTTTCTTTTTTAACAAAGCATAGAAGAGAACCAACCTGTGGAAGCTATACTGAGGCAGTTTTGAGCTGTATATGAGAAAAATTTTTCTTTCATTGAAGGTGATCCAATAATGAAATGGAACACCTTGTGTAGATAGCAGTTTCTGTCACTGGGAATATTTAAACACAGTCAGGGCTGATGATAAAAATAAGATTTCCATGGCGGGGGCGGGGGGGGGGGGAGTGGTCTTAGGGTAAGGAGAACCTCTAAGGTCCCTTTCAACTCTAATGCTGTTTCATTCTATTTTCCAGAAACTGTGCTAAGTGTAATCCTCAAATCATCACCACATGATAAACACAATTATTTCTTCCAGTTTAAAGATGAGGAACGTGACGTTCACAGCAGTTTAGGAACTCACCCAAAAATCACGCAGCAGGAAATTGCAGAACTCACACCTGGACTCAGATTAGCCTACCTCCGAGGTCAGGCTCCCATCCTAATTGCTTCTCTCCAGGGACACTATACTGCCTCCCTTGCTGCCATTTCTGCAACTCTTCTCGCACAGTTAGCCTGGTTAACAACTGTGAGCTAATTATTATGATCACCCTTTCACGGATGAGGAATCTGAGACTCAGACGAGTTAAGTATCAGGCCCCAAGTCATACAGGTAGTAAGTGACAGAACTAGAATTCCAGGTCTGTCTTCCTGTTCTAGACTGCATGCTCTTTCATTACACCACGGACAACATCATTCACCAAAGGAACTGCTACTAGACAACATTTTGTCTTTTCCCTCTTCCCAAATACATATTAGATAGAGAAGCAGCAAAGCACACAGAATATACATTTCATGTAACAACAACAGGAAGTTTTAAAATATTCATATATGGAGGCAGTGAGTAATGAGAAGTACAGTCTTGGGGAACACCCGCTCTGCTCCTGCAGGGGAGGTGTCAAGGTGGGGCTAAAAGCATCTAGAAGATGCCCAGACTCAGACCTTAGGAAAATAGCTATAACTTGTCTGTTAGGGTAATTTGACTTATATTGACCACATCTTCCCATTTTATTTGGGCACAAGTATGTAATGTAGCACTTCATAAATATGATAACATAGAACCAATTAATGATACATTTATAAAGTCCTCTACTGCAATCTGTGTGTGTCACCTTTAAGGTAAAAAATACTTCACTTTAACAGTTAATTGTTTAGCTAGTTTATAATAAAGAGTGGCATAAAGCTTAAGTCTGTAATCTTTGTACACGAAATTTCCTGTTTCAACTGCCAAAACAGGCTGCCCTGTTTATAGCTCCATGTTGATCTCTGGTGATGCATCAGAAGAAATAAGGGTCCCCTACGCAGACAGACAGGCTGATTCCCTGCTGCTCATGTCCGTGAGCCCACTGTTCCAGGAATACTAAGAGCACTTTTTCATAAACTACCCCCCAAATGCTATTGGAAGTCTGAAGCAGGATCACAGGCTGTCCCTATAGTCCAACAGCCTCCCCATTCAGTTTGGACCCTTTCTCACTCCAGCTGCACTTTTTACCCTAGTCCTGCTACACTGAGATGGCTCCATGAAGCTTTGTGCGTCCAGACTGCCTAATTCACAGACCCTCAGAGCTGGAAGGATCCTTGGTCCAACATCTTTACTCTACAGCTGAAGGCTTCACCGCCCAGGCAGATGAACCATCCACAGTCACTGCACTGTCATTCTCTGCTCCGAATCCCTCCAAAGCTCCCCACGACGGACTCCCCATCTTGTCCCTCTATAATTGTGGCCTCCTCACCCACTCCTACATTCTAGGCAAACCAAACTATTCCTATTCCTTACACTCACCTGGAATTTTGTTGCTAACACTGAACATTCTACCTGGAAGGTGCTGCCCATTTCCAAATGCCCCCAAATGATCCACTTCAGGTCAGATGCCACCTCTTCCCTGAGGTCTTCCTTCAGTCAGTCAAAATGACATGTCCTGAGTTTCCACGGTTCCTTGTGTCTTACGCCCACTGAGTTTCCCACACCTGCGTCAGTTACTGGTGTCTGGGGAATTTTCTCCTCTGCTCCATATGGAGGACCGGTGCTTGTTTATCTCTACAACTCTGCCGTTTCCTGTAGAGTGCCTGGCACAGACAACTGTGGGGCAAATGTTTAATGAATTAAGGAATGGGGAGCCCAAAATCAAGGACAGAGTGGCTGGGTTTTTCCAACACTAAATCATATGCATAGTCCTGAATGCAAAGTAACATCACCACCCTTATTTCCAAAATCTAATATTTTATATTATTCATTCCCACTTCAGTGAGGATGGTAGGTTTGCAAAGCCTTGGTAAGCCAGACTTGGTTTCTAGTCCCGCTCCTGCCAGTCTGCTCCCCCACTTGTATAATAAAAAAGAGGGATATGGGTTAGATTATACAGATGACCCCTATGAGACAGCTGAGCTTTCTCCCTGAGAGTTGGTTCAAACAAAGTTGTCTGGGAGCCTGGAAGGCCTCCCTCCCTGGCCCAGCACACCTCACTCTTAAGCCACGGTTGTCTTCCCACACCAGTGGCAGTTCCGGGGGAAGGGGCGTCCTGGGGTCACCCTGGCCTTGCAGCTGCTGCCTTCCTGCTAGTGGCCATGGGCCGATTCCATCTGCTCTGGGAGGAGGTAGAGGCGACAGCAGCCAACTATCACCCAGGGACGTCTTCAGCGCCAACGCCAGCCCCGGCGCGCGGAGACGCCCCAGCGCCAGCGACACCAGCGCACGCACCACTGCCGGGTTGGGGGCGTGCCCTGCGCCCACCCGCCCTTACACCACCAGCGGCCGCACGTGCCCCGCACCCTCCTCACCCCGAGGAGCACCAAAGCCACACCTGCCCTCCGCAGGCACAGACGCCGAAACCCAGCGGTTAAAACGCAGCCCTGGTGCAGTACCTAACCAGTGACACTCCTCCCAGCCTCTGGGAATTCCTGAAACAAACTGTTATGGCTGTGTTAGGCGCTGCGATTATGAAGTTAACTCGTTTTGTCGAGCCTCGAAATGTTCGTGTACACATACGAATACACAACACACCCACTAGAAGTATGACCTCTTCTAACTCTACACAGGCTCCTATATTCCAGCGAAAAAATCCTGGTTGCAGAGCCCCAGGAAAGCATCTCTGTCTTTGACTCAGCAAAGGGAGGAAGAAGGGTGGCCTTAAAAAAACCTCCCTGCTTCCCGCCACACACACCCTACACCGGAGGTGATTGTGAGCCTGATCCAGCACAGAGGCTGTGAGGACTCACATGAACCTGCTCCCTTTGGACCCCTCCCTGTCACCACCTGCCAGCCTAAGATAACTTCAGAGTGGAAAGCGGGGAGAAAGGAGAAAGCAGAAAATCAGGGAGGGTATGCAGACCTCCAGGTACCAGTTTCCCCCAGGGAGAAATTTACCTAGCTCCGGATGGGGCTTTCATTAAAGACAAAACTCTCTCAGTCAGCCCATTTCCTTCCCCACTTCCCCTGCTCTGCCCTATGCATAACAGTCTCTTAGATAGACAAGCCGAGCAGGTCCCTTATTCAGCATGACTTGGTGCATGTGACAGAGCAGGGCCTAACTGACTATATTTCAGGCCAGGTGGGCCAGCAGAGGCCTCCAGGAAAACGCCCATGTGAGTTTAAAAATAAAGCTGGGCATGAAGAGGATCCTTTCTCTCATTGCTCAAAAAGGGATGCCGGGAACACTAACCAGCAAAGTAAGGACGCTTGGCAGACCACTTGTTAAGTGAACCTTTTTATCACTGCACCGGACTTTCCTTCAAACAAGTCATAACCTAGATGTTTACTCTAATGAAAATGGAATCTCAGCTAAAAGGAAGGGTATTTTTTTTCCTACTGATTCAAAGGCTGAAATAGCTTACTAATTTTATGTGTTTTTGTCACAATGGGTTAAGAATACCTAAAAATGCAGCAGCATTTCTAAAGAAATCAGGTTCTGATATAAATCTGCATAGCTTTGACACTATTGGAAACAGTGTACCTAGAAAGAAACTGAAAGCATGAGGGGTCTACATATAATTATTAGCAAAGTGGAAACTAGAACACTTGAGAGGTGGTAGCTTTTTTTCTTTTTTATGAGTTTATATTTTCCTACACATTCCCTATTTAATATATTTTTGGAGTTACAAACTGAATCAGATATGGTTTTCAATACCCTTTTAATGTCTCACAGAGAAAGTCATAAATATGCATTTGCTTTATGTTCCCCAACTATTTCAATTTAGTCATCACTGAAGGAAGTGGTTCATGATTTTATACAGAAGAGTTATTGTGAGCACTTATGAAGCCATCCTGCTTATGAGCTAAATTTATTATGTTTGCCAGGTTAATCTGTTTTCTCTAATTGGACACTCAATCATCCAGTCTCCTCCCTACATTATGGATTCATGAATGTCAACTGAGGAGGATTGCTCAGTCAGGGCAAAATGATAAATTATCTTTTCATTTTGGGGGTATTTGTGATTAGATGCTTCATAATAGAATTAAAATGAAATAAATCTTCTGTTTTTACTTCTAGATCCCTGCCAGGTATGGATTAAATGCATTTAGTTAAGCGTAATTCAATTCAATGCCTGAATGGAATTTGTAGGAAAAAAAACAGAGAAAGCTTTGTAGTTTATGAACTCTGAGTTCTCCCTTCATTTCTACAGACTGGGGAGATAGTTAATCACTCATAGGTACTCCATGGATGACCAGCACAGAATTAAAATTCCCAGTTGGAAAGAGTGAGGAATTAGTCTCAGGCAGTAATAGCCAAAGTTTGAATCTACAGTTGTAATCCTGGGATCTCGAGGGCTACACATGATATGTAATGTGAGCAGATGCTATATTACAACCAAATAACCAGTTCCCATTATTTTGGCTAGTATAGTAAGTAAAGCGTCAGTCACCTGGATGTCACTCTCATTTGCTGCCTACTTGGTTTGGTTGAGAGGGTTAAAACACATCGAAATAACCATAATGGAGATGATTTAGTCATGTTGTTAAATGAATAAAGTCCACATTCCAGCAAAAGCTCTGTGAAGTAACAAGAGTCATTATTTGCTTTTCTAATACATGGAAACTAAAACCAAATAGTACTGTGTAATGTTAGTCCTCAACAACAAAAACAAAAACAACCAACCAGACAACAACAACAACAAAACACTGTTTTTCGGTGCATATTTTACAATTAGCAAAATACATTCATATCCTTTCATCTCATTTGATCCTCTCAACAAACGTGTGACTACTCGGTTTCTGTCTGGCAGTTGCTCTGAGACCCTGGAGCTCCTCACTCAGGGTCTGCATGGGTAGGACCCAGATTAGGCCTCTTAGTCAAGAGCTCTTCCTCTTCTCAGACTCCCTCTTTTATTAGGCAGTAAAAGTGAAGTCTTCCTTTTAGATGAAAAACCCACCAAAACAAAAGACCTGCACAATATAACATGAATGAGACCCAGTAGGAAAAAATAAAATGGTATTGTAAAGATCTCATGGCCTTAACTGAGACAGTTGCTGAGATAATACGGAGATTGTTGGCTACATGAGCATCGGAAGTGAGAGTTGAGACAGTCATTCAAATCCGTGCTGTTAAAATAAAAGCTTTTTTCTTGACTGAAATAATCAGGCAACATGTCTGCTTACACTGGGTTTTTGTCCAAATTGTTCCCGCCTCTCATTCAATCTGCTTTGTACATTCTCCGTCGATATGATTGGAACTAGAAACCTGTTTCTCTATAGAGTCCTCACGTACTGCACATCCAGACTATGTGATATCTCTGTGACTGCTGCTTCCCAGTGGTTATGTGCATTTGAAATTACTAAGCTTGGTAAGTTGGGCTGAGCCAAGTCTCTGGGGCAATCAAAGGAGCAGGTGGAGAAAAGAATGATTTAATGGAGCCCAGGTCAGAAGCACAGAAACCTCTCAGCATGTGCAAGACAGGAAGGAAATGGGTGTGTCTTCTATGGAAGAAGTTGCCTGCATTCTGCCCAGGAAAAATACAATGGAAAAGCCATGGATAGTGAGTCAGGGGACTTGGGTTCTAGTCCTAGTTCTGCCACTTGTTAGCTAGCCATGTGACATGGGGGTATGTGCCATGTATAAAATGGGAATGATAATAAAATTGTCTGCGGTTTTCACAGATTTGTAAAAAAGGTATTTTAAATATACAATAACCTTAATATGTATAAGAAAGAGTAAATTCAAACTGTGATCGTTCGATAGACATAACACAAAGTTACCCTTGTAAATGACACATTTCACCATATTCAGGAAGAGAAATGGCTACATATATACCTAAAATGCCTGATTTTTCTGTTTGCCTCTTTTCATTTTAAATTCTGAGCAGTTGTCGTGTTTATTAATTATAACACTTACATAGCATAAATATCTGTCACTTAAAAGTGATACCAAAAATGTAGTGAAATCTTTATTGTCTTATATTAGTCTAATAAACAAAAGCACATCATTAAAAAGAGGCCACAGATATGAATGATTTTAGGGACTTTGCCCTAAAAGGGAAATCATACAATGCATATGGGCAAAGGTAATTCTGACTTGGTCCTCCATAAAATGCTAAATTTCTGCACAGAATCTTAAAGCACAAGTGTTTACAGGGCTCTTGGTGACAAGAAAAGCAATGGTAAATGTGCCTTAACACTAAAATTCCCGTATCCATGGAAACCCAGGAAGTTCTGTAAGTGCACACGCATGTGGCCTACACTATTTATCGATGGGCTGAGGCAGTCAACGGTGGGTTACTATGCTCTGCAAGCTGACAGATTGCTGGGAACTGGTCATCACAGCCATGGATGCTTTTCCCCTATTAAGTGTAATTACAGAGAAATTCAGAAATCGCAGACATAATGGAGAAAAGAACATGTTTATATATTCAAATGTACTTATACCGCTCAGAATATAGTGAGTTACATCAGATTTTTATTCAGAAAAGGCTTGAGAAACCATCAGTGTTTCCTTCTCCCCCATTTGTAGCTACATTCAGAAACTCTCTAGATTTTCCCTTTGTGCAGATCCAGATATTTCTTGAAAGTTGAGAGAGAATACAAGTATTTATCAAACTGATTATTATTCGTGGGAGTTTAAAAGAGTTCCTGGTCAGTATTTCCGAATGTATAACAGCTTTAAAAAGCAAAAAGCTCTCCCAAAAACTCATAGACACAGACAATAGTTTAGTAGTTACCAGAGGATAAAGGGGGTGAGGGGGTGGGAGATGAGGGTAAGGGGGATCAAATATATGGTGATGGAAGGAGAACTGACTCTGGGTGGTGAACACACAATGGGATTTATAGATGATGTAATACAGAATTGTACACCTGAAATCTATGTAATTTTACTAATAATTGTCACCCCAATAAATTAAAAAAAAAAAAAAAAGCAAAAAGCTTAATAATATTGGAGGGAAATAATAATCTACAGATACTTGAAGTGTTTATATAACCAAGGACCAATACTCTAACACAATAGAGAAATAATACTATTTATAGAGGCATATTCAGACAATGCCTTTTCCTTTTCTTTTTTCTTTTTACAGTGTGCTATTTTTTGAAACATATACAGCATCTCATTTACTCTTTATATCAATCTTAATGGGTATTATTATCCCCATTTTCCTTTACACTACCAATGCTTTGATATTGTTTTAATATTCTTTTTCAGATATTATTCTGGATTTTGATTATTTAAAAACAGTCTGTCTTTTGGTTGAAATATACTGAAACATTATAATTATAAGTCCTTAAAAATACTTTGTGTTTTATCCTCACAGAAGTTTTCTTTTAAAAATTCTTTTCATATTCTCCGAAGATGTGCTGCTTGGTAGCCATTAGCCACATGTGGTTACTGAGACCTTGAAATGTGGCTTATGTCACATTTTGAAATGACAGTGATTGCATGTAATCAGTTAAATAAAATACATAACTTTAATTTCACCTGTTTCTTTTACTTTACAATTATGCTTATTAAAATATTTAAAATTATATATGTCGTTGTCACTATTTCTGTTGGATAGCACTGCTCTAGTGAAACACTCCAGAGCCTTCAAAAGGGATCTATTTTGATCATTAAGTGTATGCCAGACTTGATCTGTTTTGTGACTGACCCACCACATCTTTCACCAGAATAAGGAGCATGGATTGCTTTCACGTAAAAGAACTGCTTTAAATTATCCTTCTCTTTCTAAGCCAGGTTTCTCTCCTTTTCTCCCATGTAATTCTCCATGGCAGGATCCCAGTAAGCAAATTGAACCTCTTCTCCTTTATCTTTGCTTTCAGAGACAGTGAGGCAATGTGCCACCATTATGAAACCCAGTAAACGCTGTCCCAATGCAAGACCCAGAGTTTGCCAGAAAAAAACACATTTAATGCCATACAAAGCTCAATAAGCACCTAAGAAGAGAGTGCTGCCCTGTGGTGAAACCATCTCCGACTCTAATGGAAAAACAGGTGAGAGAGATCCAAGATGGTGGAGTGGATAAACACTGCCTGCTTCCTTCCGTGAACACATCAGAATTACAACTGAATTACAGAACAATCAACCTGAAGTACCATCTGGAGACTAGCTGAACAGAAGTTTTATAACTAAGAATATAAAGAACCCACGTTGAGACTAGTAGGATGGGCAGAGACAAGAAATGGGCTAGCCCCACAACGCTATGTGATAGTTGAGAATCAGGAGAGATACATGGCCGGAGAGAATCCCCTACCCCCACCGCAGGAGAGAGGGACTCCAGCCTCACACCAGAGCACTGCTGTTGGAAAGAGAAGCCCCCACAACATCTGACTGTAAAAATTAGAAGGATTACAACCATCCAGGTGGGATGGAAGGCTGCAAGAAACCCAGATATCCTCTTAACGGCCCACACACAAATTGACTCGCTCGCAGGCACTCACCTTGAGCTCCAGCAACTCCAGGAGCATTGGAGGCACATGGGGGTGGGGGCAGACCAAGGTGAGTGGTTTTAGACGGAGGGCTGGAGGACAGTAACCAGTTTCCATGTGGAGTTCTCCTGTGCAGCCAGGAGGTGGGCGCCATCATTCTTGTGTTGAGCCCGCCCCCTACGCTTATGGCCAAATCTGAATCTGATTGGTCTGGTGAGCTCCATTGCTCCACTCTGCTGACTCACTGAGACCCCGCCCCACCCAACTCTCTGAAAGCTGGAGGCACTTTCTCAGCTCCACCTACATTGCACTCTCTTTTGGAAAACTATCAGAGTCTGTGGACCCCAGGCAGGCGGTGACTGGCCTCAGTGTGCTCTGAGGCTTTTGCTGAGTAGCTCCAGGTTCAGCATTGGCACCAAGCCAGAGTCTACATTAACCTGGTGACCACAACTCTTCCCATTCTAGTGACTCCCTGAGATCCTGCCTCACCCAACTTGCATACCATAGGAGGCTTTATCAGTGGCTAAACCTTAAGGAAACTGGCAGGTTGCACCAGGCTTTGGGGTGTCCTGGCTTTTTGTGGTGCTACCCCAAGCCTGTTACTGGTGGCAGCCATTCTCAGTTTGCAGCATAGCCCCTCCCATATGCCTTCAACGTTAGCACAGGCAGCGAGCAATCGTGGATTGCTTTGTAGCTCCTACCAGGTATTCCTTAGCTGGTCTCAGGCAGGGGTGATCTGCACTGGAGCTCCTCCTAAGAGGCCCCAAAATCCACATAATTGGAGGTTGGCTTCAGACCAAAGCAGAGCACCACCCAATTAGCCACACAAGTGGCACAGCCAAAGTGCAGTCTCAATAGGCACCAGAGCCCACTGAGGTGAATCCCACTCAGCGTGGTAAGCCCCATGCACAACAACCTGTAAGTGGTGGATGTGGCAAAACCCCATAGCCAGTCAGCCTAAAGGCCAATGCCACCCACTGACATGGCAATAATAATCAATGCTCAACAACAGGAGGGCACACACAACAAGGGACGCTTCTGGAGCACCCAGAGCAAGTGACAAGGGAGACTGTGCTAGGGCCCCACAGGGCTCCTACTACCTAAGGCCACCTGACCAAGACTGTGGGACATAGAAGAACTACCTACTACATAGAAACAAATTCAGAGAAGCAGCCAAAATGAGGAATCAAAGAACTGCATCCCAAATGAAAGACCAGGAGAAAATTCCAGAAAAAGAACTAAACAAAATGGAGGCAGAATTCAGAACTTATGAGAGACAGAGTTCAAAACAATGGTTACAAGAATACTCAAGGAACCCAGTGAGAACTTTGACACAGAGATAGCAAGCTTAAAAAAGGACCTAGAAATCATAAAAAAAAAACAGTCAGAAGTGAAGGATACAATAACTGAAATGAAGAATGCAGTAGAAGGAATCACCAGTAGACTAGATGAAGCGGAGGACTGAATCAGTAATTTGGAAGATAAGGTAGCATAAAGCACCCAATTGGAACAGAAAAAAAAAAAAAAAAAAAAAAAAATCCAAAAATTTGAGGATAGTTTAAGAGACCCCTGGGACAACATCAAGCATAACAACATTCATATCATAGGGGTACCAGAAGGAGAAGAGAGAGCAAAGGATTGAGAAGCTATTTGAAGAAATAATGACTGAAAGCTCTCCTAACCTGGCGAAGGAAATAGACATACAAACCTAGGAAGTACAGACAGTCCCAAACAAGATGAACCCAAACAGGCTCACACCAAGACACATTATAATTAAAATGGCAAAGGTTAAAGATAAAGAGCGAATCCTAAAAGCAGCAAGAGAAAGGCAACTAGTAACTCATAAGGGAGTCCCCACAAGATTGTGAGCTGATTTCTCAACAGAAACTTTACAGGTCAGAAAGGATTGGCACAAAATATTCAACGTAATGTAAAGCAAGGACCTACAAACAAGAGTACTCTACCCAGAAAGGCTATCACTTAAAATCAAAGGACAAATAAAGAGCTTCCCAGATAAGAGGAAGCTAAAAAAATTCATAACCACTAAACCAGTATTACAAGGAATGTTAGAAGGACCTCTTTAAGACAATAAAAAACAAAGGAAAAGAAAAAGGTCAAAATTATGAATAATTAAATGGCAATAGCTACATATCTATCAACAATTACTTTCAATGTAAATGGATTAAATGCTCTAATCAAAATACATAGGAGAGCTGAATGGATAAGAAAACAAAACTCTTATATATGCTGCCTACAAGAGACTCACTTCAGATTGTAAGACACACAAAAATGGAAAGTAAAGGGATGGAAAATATTATTTCATAAAAAAAGAAACAAAAAACAAACAAAAATAAAGAATATGGGGTAGCAATACTTATACCAGACAAAATAGACTTTAAAACAAAGACTATAACAAGAGACAAAGAAGGACCCTAGTAATCTCACTTCTGGGTATTTATTTGAAGAAACCCAAAAAGCTACTTCAAGGGGATCTGTGCATCCATATGTTCATTGCAGCATTGTTTACAACGGCCAAGACAGAGAGACAGCCTGACGTCAATGGAAGAATGGGTAAAGAGGAGGTAGTGATATATACAATGGAATATTGCTTGGCCATGGAAGGGAATGGGTTCTTGCCATCTGTGGCAGCATGGATGGACCTGAAAGTACTGTGCTGAGTGAAGTGCCAGACAGAGAAAGACAGATGCAATGTGATTTGATTTAAATATGGAATTTAAAGAACGAAATGAACAACAAAAATAATTTAGAAACAAACTCATAGACACAGAGAACATTTCGATGGTTGCCAGATGGGAGGGGGTTGGGGATGTGGGTGAAAAAAGGGGAAGGGATTAAGAAGTACAAATTGGTTATTACAAAGTCATGGGGATGTAGGGTACAGCATAAGGAATGTAGCCAATGATATTTTAATAACTATATATGGTGTCAAGTGGTTACTAAATCTGTTGGGATGACAGATGGGAAGGGTTGGGGGGCAGGGTGAGAAAGGTGAAGGGACTAAGAAGTACAAATTGGTAGTTCCAAAATTGTCATGAGTTTATAAAGTAAAGCATAAGGAATATAGCCAATAACATGGTAATAACTGTGTATAATGCAAGGTGGGTACTAGACTAGTCAGGAGGATCACTGCATAAATTATTTAACCACTATGCTGTACACCTGAAATTAATATAAAATAATATTGAATATCAACTGTAATTGAAAAATTTAAAAAGCAGGGAAAAGAGGAAGGAGAATAAGTGGTCCAAATTTCCAGGTATAAAATAAGCCATGGGGATGCAATTACAACATGGTGAATATAGCCAATAATATTGTGGTAGTGGGTACAGTGTCAGATGGTTGCTGGACTTATCACAGTGATCACTTCTTTAGGTATATAAATGTTGAATAATTATGGTGGACCCCTGAACTAATATAATATTGTATGTTAGCTATATTTTTAATAAAAATCTTTAAAAAAGAAAAATAGTTGACACTATTTTGTATTATCATCTTATAGTATTATTGTAATCCGAACTCATTTAAGCCACCTGTGCCTCTGTTTTTTTTATATTCTGTTATATTTCAACAGTCTAATAATTAAGTAAATTTTATAGACAAACTGTTGTGTAAGAGTTTAGAATGATTCAACTCTAATGATTCAGTTTGCACTAAAACTGGAAAGAAAAGAATATATGGAGAAATAGTAGTTTTGCTTCTAGCTATAATATATCAAGGATACTTTCAGCTGCAAGTGAGAGAATACCACATTAATGGTGATGAAACAAGAAGAATGTATTTTTCTCATATATTAAGAAATCTGAAGATAGGCCTTTGTTGGAAAGATACCCAGTATCAAACCCATCAGCAATTCCTGGTGGTTTGACCTGCAAAATATATCTAGAATCTAACCGTTTTCTCTGCCTACACCATGTCCACCTACGGTCAGCCACTATCATCTCTTACAGTATTTTTCTATCTTGCCTCCCTTTTCATCCCTTGCTCTCCTTAATGTCTTCTATATCCAACAGCCAGAAAAGGTTTTTTGAAGTAAAAGTAAAATTTAAGTGCTGTGTTGTTCCCCTACTCAAAATCCTCCAGTGATTTCTTATGTCCTTCAGAATGAAATCTAAAACGCTTACCACAGCTTTCAAGCCTCTAACCGACCTGGACGCCTGTGATCTCTTTTATCTCATTCCTTTTATTTTCCCTGTTGCTCACTCTGTTCTGGCCTCTCTGCTCTTGCTACAGCTCCTTGAACATGCTGAGCATGTTTTCCCTTAGGTCCTTTGCATATGCTGTTCCCTCTTCCTGGATCACTTCTTACCACCTCCCACTCCCCAAATATCTGCATGACTTGCTCCCTTACTTCCTTCAGCCCTCTCAGATGTCACTTTATCAGATAGACATTCTTTTATCAACCCATATAAAGTATCACCCCCATTTCTCTCCAGATCCCTTGTCCTTCTTAAATTTTTTTTTTTTTAATCATACCTCTTAATTTTCCTCCTACTAAAATGTAAGGTCCCTGTAAGCAGGGACATATGAATCCCCAGCACTAGTACAGTGCCTGGTACACAATAAACATGCAATGAATAGAGTTAAAATGAATACTATTGCAAGTGGATGATACTAAGTCCCTCTGTCAAAGTCTCTGCAATGCCCTTGGCCTTCTCCTCCTTGCTGCAAGATGGCTGCATCAGCTCCTACCATCATGTTCTCACATAACCACTTTCAGAATTAGGAAGCAGTGGGGACAGAGCCTTTTCCCTCCTACACTTCTCTCTTAACAGGGAGACCAATATCTCTCCTAGAATCTTCCAGCAGATTTTTCTCCCTATTTAATTGCCTAGAACTGGGTGAATAAACATTTGGCTTTTCCAGCCTTTAGAGACGGAGACAGGCAAGAAAGAATAGCATGCTTAATAAAACCACCCTGCCCACAAAATGCCATGCTAGTACACACCAGTTACATCACACAGCTGACTGGAGATTTGGCAAACCATGAGATCCAGAAGCTCTCAGTAGAGTGCTTTTACCCTGTAATGCAATTCTGTTTTTTTCACCCTCTGCATCTAGAAAATGTAGCCATTTATATGACTTATCTTTTCAATTTAATTACTGTTCCATTAAATGAAAACATTTTCAAATAATTAAGTGGAAAAAATTACTTACATAATTCTATTAGAGAAGGTTGATAGAAGGTTATATCAAAGGGAGAACTGGGTAGAGAGATGAAGGAAAATGGCCAAAGGCATGCATTGTTCAGAATGGGACAAGAGGAGAAAAGGTCTGCTGAGAGATGAATGCAGCTGTGTTGTTGGTGGGGCAGGGGTGGGGGCCGTTGGGGAGTAAGGGCTGGAGCCAGAGGCAATACTTCCCTGTTTGATTTCACATCCTTATTCATGTTTTGCCTCAGAACCAAGACTGGGGTTTTACATAACATTTGTAAATCAGACACGAAATGTTGCATAGGAATTTATTTTTCCTTTTAAATAATTGACCATGTTGTGTGGCCCATGACAGTGTCCTCCAAATTCGAAGAGAGTCTGGAAAAGA
Organism: Rhinolophus sinicus; assembly: GCF_057876585.1. Classification (NCBI taxonomy): domain Eukaryota; kingdom Metazoa; phylum Chordata; class Mammalia; order Chiroptera; family Rhinolophidae; genus Rhinolophus; species Rhinolophus sinicus. Next base: position 55,773,313 of record NC_142517.1, on the reverse strand, counting down.
CGCTAGGAATTGGATGCCCAAACAAGCTCCCCTCTTCACATCTTTCATGAACTATCAATAGCTTAATATATCAGGCACAGGGTGAAGACATGTATTTCAGGTTTAAAATATGGGACAATACATAAGAAAGCAAGCTGTACAGCACTCCGTGTAGGGACAGAGGTGAGGAGAGCCTCCTGACCTTTTAATCACAAGCATTTTGTGTCCATATCTCTAATTCTAGCGCGCGCGTGCGCGCGCGCACACACACACACACACACACACACACACACACACACACACACACACACACAGAATAATGGCTTAGAAGCCCAGAGCCCTAGATGCAGATCTGAAAGCAAAGATCGTAAGATACAGGTGCCTGAACGACCAGACTTTAGGCAAGCGCTGCATGTGGACATTGTGCTACCCCCACTGTTTTCTCTTGTAGCCATTTAAAGAGTATGGAGCACTTTCCACAATTTTAATGACATTTGGGATGGCACGTGAAACAGACATTTTTAAACGCCTATCCACTCAGGTATCTTTTGCAACAAAGCATGGATGAGAAACAGTTAAAATAGCATTAATGAAAATCACCACTGGCTGTGAAGTCTTTTTTGTCAAATGTGACGTCTGGGATACAGACACAGACCTGATGGCCCCAATTCACACATAGTGCATTTTAATATCAAATTGGCAGGTTCTCCAATCTATTAGAAAATGGATTTTAGTTCTTTCTGTTGAATTACCAAAAAAAAAGATTAAAAAAAAGAAGAAAAAGAGATTGGACATTTAAGGTGGACCTATTGCCCTTGAGGAAATTTGATTCTTCACCAAATGCTAGTGCTTGCTTTGCTTGAAACTTTAACCAGGCTGTGCTCTGAGAGGTAAGGACTGATTGCCTGGTTTTGTATTCCAGCTCTCCATGTGTAGCAATGTGACCATGACAGGTTACTTAACCTCTCTATTCCTCCATTTTCCTATCTCCTATGAAGACTTTCCTTTTCAGGTTAGTGTGAACATTAAACAAATAAATAAATAATAAGTACTAATAATAATGCCTGGTAAATGCTATGTGAATGTTAACAATTATTGTTATTTTTGCTACCCAAACTACATACATCATCAGTGAATGGATACATGGAAGGATATGGTGGAAATGAAGCTTTGACTACGGATATTTAAGGACATAGAGGAAACAAATATTGTATTCCTAAAAAAGAATTGCAAAAGAAATTATAGCACGATACTTATTTCAAAAGATATAAAAGACATTGTGTTGTGCAAAATGGATCACAGGTGCCCATTTCTCTCTGGCTGGGACTATACATAAAATGACTCTTTACTAAATTGACTGGAAAATGTAGCCAGAAGCTAATCATTCAATCCAGGACATTAAATCATTGAAACCAAGTTTTTGGCTCAAGTGACCTTTTTTTTCTTTCTTTGTCCACACTATCTGATTGAGTCTATTAGGACTGTAAAACCAGTTGAACGGGTATGTTCTAGGCTTCTAGGTTGCCTGGAAAAGCCTCCTTTTATTGATTGATTGATTGATGAACTGGTAACTAATCTTTACTCTTCCTAGGGCCACCTGAAATTCAACTTCTTAATGTTAAATGTTGAATAGTGATTCTCTGGGGCTTATTACTAGAAGAAATGTCAAGAATCTTTGGGCTACTGATTCTCACTATCTGTCTTATCCAGCTAATACCTCTTAGAGGTCAAAGCCTGGGATTTTAAATATAAAGTAGAGTGAGGTAATCTGTGGCACATTGGGCCGCGATGGACCCAGGGACAGAGACATACTTGAAAGTGCTGTGTCTTCATGGCATGGATGCTGCAGAGCAGTCGTCCCATGTGTACACGAGGGACTCTGCAGTGCTTGCCCCAGTTCTCTTCAGACTGGAGTTTGATGACTCATGTTTAATGCTGTTATGTTATGGCTTCTGATGAATATCTAGGTTGACAATCAGGGTTAACTCCTGGACTGGTTAGAAAAAGCACTAATATCTCCAGAATGCCTGGAAATTCCTGAAAAAAAAAACCAAAAAAAACAAAACTAAAGAGTAGAAGCAAATTTAAGGGAAAGAAAATGTAAGAATCCTGCTACCAGTGAAGCACCCATTTTTTTTGCTGAGTTCTTTTTTCTGCCCACCCCATCCCATTCATCCCCGTTTAACCTGCACGGGGCCTCCAGATTGTTTCTAACTCAGATCTGATCATGTCACTCCCCCGATTAAACCCTTCTCTTCCACCTGCAAGATAAAGTGTAAATTCCTCAGCCCTTCAGTTTGGCCTTGCGATCAGATCTCACATCCCTTTCATCTCTCACTTCCACCTCCTTCTCCCACTGACGCTCCCCGCCCCTGCCCCAGTCCTTACCCCATATGTTCCAGCCACATTCATTAAAATTGCCTGACCATGACAGATGTCATCTTGTCTCCATGTTCATTATGCCCTCCTGTCTCCTGTTTCCGTGGTAAAATCTTCTCGTATTTCAAGGCCCAGTTACAATGTTACCACTCAAAAAAGAAGCGTTTCCCTTTTCTTCGCTTTCATTGTACTTATTCATAACGTTCTAAAGCAGTGCTTGTCACATGTGTTTTCTCTCTCCCACAGTAAACTTCGCAGTATCAAAACTGTTGATAGTTTTGTGGCCTACTATTCACCTATGTGTCCCTGTTACCTAACTTAGGACTACAGGTGTATGGAGGTTAAATAAATCTTAAAGGAATGAAAATATGAATGGACGTGTCTTTGGCTTATTTTCAGTCTCCCTTACTATTGATCATTTGGCACTTCTCACCAGGGAGTCACTTTGCTAATCACAAGTGCCAATTCTCACTGCTCAGATGCTGTACCTTTGAAAGAACTCATATATGAATGAAAGTAAGGTGCATCTCACTAACTCCTCGAGGGTAAATGAAGGATGTTCTGTGGAAGCTCCTAATGCAAAATTATAACTTGATAAAAAAAAAAAAAAAAAAAAAAAGCTGCCTTGTTTCACCTGCTGTCTTCAGTACTGTTCCGGAAGCCATTTGCAAATTCGGCTTTTTGGCAACTCAGAAGCTATTCAGCAGCCTCCCCGTAGATTTGCTTTCTGGAGTTTAAAAGATACCACTTTGTAGTCAGAGGACCTGGATTCTGTTCTCGCTTCTACTGCTTGAAATCCATATGACTTCATGTAGGACACTTAAAGCTGAGTCTGTTTCCTCGTGTGCAAAACAAAGAAAATTATATTTCCCCCCACTCTACTGACCTTGTTGGAGTCTTATGAAGTTCAGAGAATGTAAAGAGTTTAAAATCACTTTACAAAACAGAAAATTCACCAGGGGGATGGAGGGTAGTAATCAGCATTGGTTATACCTTAGCCCTGGCTGTCTGCGGTTTTACATGCTGTTTTCATCAAGAAGATAAAATTAAATACAATGTCTAAAATACAGGAATTTCTACAGGAAGATCAAAGTAAATGCAATGCCTGACACATATTCTATTATCCAGATGAAAGACCAGCCTCTACCACCAGTAATCTGGGACCTTTTTAGTGTAGATCCCATTCAAAGGACATTGGCCAATTGTCATCGTTGGTACCCTTTATATGTGAGACCACACGAGCAGATTCAGTTTAGCCACATGAGACTTCTTGGGCATTGACTACAACCCAAATAAAAGTCACGCCCTAGAAATATCTGTGTACCCAGCAGAGAGATGACTCTCCTGCATGGACATTTCTGGTCCTATCCCTTGAGCAGTGGGGTGGCTCTATGTCGTTAGACATAGAATAGAACATGTAGTCTTATTCTGCTTGGAATAGGAATATAAATCTACATTGATAAAAGTCACAAGGGATAAACGAGAAGGAAAGCTGCTGTAGAGAATAATAATAATAGTTAACACTTAGGGCATGGTCAGTATGTACGAGGCACAATGCTCAGGGATTGTCCTATATTCTCTTAACCCACAGCAATCCTTTGAGGCAGATTCCCTTGATCACCCTGTTTTACAGTTGAGGAAAACTAAGTCCTACTCCTAGAGAGTATAGAGCAAGGAGTCAAACCCAACTCTGCCTGACTCTACAGCCTGCATGCTTAACGTTCAGTTAGGTCCTGGCCTAAGTGAGGTCTACTAGCTGCTAAAATTTCCCTGGTAATTAGTGAGAGTTATTTGGGCAAAAAGTATGACATGTACATTTACTCTGTATGGTTCCTTTGTATAGTCAACTTCAATAAATTCAAGTAGGAGAAAGCACCTGGATGATTATTTTTAAGATTGTTGTCCAATAGCTAACCACCTATCCAAAAACCTTTCCCTACATCTTTCTCAATAAAAGAACCCCACCTTTATTTGAATTGGCAATATGCCCATCTATAATTTATAATTTCCAGCCTCCTCTAATGCTATGTGTGGCTAGGTAACTATGTTTTGAGTAATGACATGATAATAGAAGCATTACTGTAGAATAATTTTGTGTCATTTTCAGGAAAGGGAGTTAACACAGGTGGGAGGTACAGCCTTCTTTCATCTTGCTTCTTCCTTTCTGTTCCTTGAGTTACAGACATGACTGGAGCTCTAGTAGTTGTGTTGGACCATGAATGACCTTGAGAATGAAAGTCGTATGCAAGGAGAATGAATGAGCCTGAATTTCGAATTATTTCTTGGAGCATTCTCAACAATGGACGGCCCACTCTCCCTTCTTTTATATTAGAAGAAGAAATTCTGAGTGTTTAAGTAGATGTTTTGGTTTTCCTTTCATCTGCAACCAAAACTAATCCTAACTAACATGAAGATTACCTGGAAATTTTCTGGGTTTATCTCTGTTTCATAGATATTTCACTTTAGATTAATGTCCCCAACGACAGAGAAATTGTATAATTAATTTCATTCACTTTGCTTTTCAATAAAAGTCATAAAAAGATATTTTAGGAAGGAAAAAAACTGAATTTATTAATGAAAATAAAATCTGAAGGTTCAATTGTTTTCCTAGCTCTAATTAAAGTAAGTTAGTGAGGAGCGATTGGATTTGAATTTCCATAAAGAAAAAGAGAGACAACCATTTTCATCCTCAGTACTCATCAAGATAGGCACATGGTAGGAGGTTTGTCTTTCCTCAGGTTGCACATCAAACATATTTTCTGTGCTGTTGTAATAAATCACCTAAATCGCCCACATTGAGCCTAGTACGTAAAATCATCATTACAGGCCAAAAAGTCTACCTGGAATTTGTCTGGATGTAGGATAAATTGTGAAGTTTATAAAACCCAAGTACATTTTTGAGACAACATTTTTACATTTCAGAAAATTATGAAACCTATCCATTAAAAGTGCTCTGAGGAGACTGACTTCTGGTGTAACATCATGAGGAACTCCAGTGACCCACCCCAGTGGAACTTCTGAAAATTATTTTTAAAAAATTAAAGTTACTGGAAATCTTAGAGATGAATTAATGTAATGCTCAAATGTACTGAGTCCCTCAGCAAGTAAAATTCCTAGCATCATGACTCCCCACAGTAGGCAACCGGAAAATAACAGCTACCATCATCATCGCTACCACGAGCATTATCACCTCCATCACCACCCCAGATGCTTGCTGTCTCATCTATGCCCCTCTTCTGCCTGGTTTCTGGTTCTTTCATCAGAACTTTTTCTTAGTTGCTCCATGGTGTGTATATGTTCATATACATGTGCCTGTGTTTGTCTTTATGTATGTGAACTGAAAACTTCCTAAATCCTTTAAAGAAATAGTTAAATTATAATTAAATAATTTCATTGAGGCATATTACAGAGGTCTGTGATTCACTACCAAAATTCATAATAATTTCGCTAAGAAGCTCAAATGCATACTCACCCCTTTTAGCTGTCAAGTGTAATAGCTATAAATGTTGACCTTTCGGCTCCTTTTATTCACAGACAATTGTGTTAAGTGTTTCCGTTAGGTCTTGGAGCAATTTTCAGCTCCCTGTTAGAAGGAAAAAGGTGGAGAATATGGTTTTCTCCTTATTAGATATGTGAAAATTTAGGTAAGTTAGGATTCTCCATTTTGGAATATGGCACTATTGAGACTATTCATGGTCTACTTAAAATATCAAAGGATTAAAACAAAACAAAACAGAACAAAACAAAAACACTAATTTAAGGAAGGCCCAGACTTTCTCAGAACAAAGAATAAAGTTTAAAACTTTTATTCTGTCTCACCTGATAATATTCCTTCCTTCCCTCCTCTGAGTATCCAGAACAAACAAAGTGAAAACTTAATTCAAAGTTCCCATTAGATACGTTTAGTTAAACAGGATTTTGTTGTTCTTGACTATTATTGTACCCCTAATTCAGGCATCTGAATAATTATTTTCTATTTTCCTAACTCAATTAAATGTTACTAACTTCACATTGAATTAATCATTAAAGCAAAACTCATTGAAATGTTGATATAAAATATGTTTAAAAAACATATGTTTGTTTTGGCTGCTTTTGAACAGTAGGAAAAAATAAATTTATTCATCTAAATATTTAAAAGAGAAGGTGTATAAAAATTTGTATGAAGAAAATCAACAGAACTTAATGTGCCCAAATCAATAACTGCTGTTTAATAAATACCAGCATCTTTTACAGGGAGATAAAAAGGAAAGTTTTTCATTGTTAACAGTAAGGGATGTTGTATTTTGTTAAACTTAAATAGTGTACTAATGAGTAATAATTGATCACCTTTATTCTCTTAGTTGTAATTGAAGAGTATAAGCAAAGAGGTATCTCACATTTAGGTAATAATTTTTACTTCTTTAATTCCCAAATATTACTATATTTACTTTTAACTATATTGTAGGAAGAGACAGAGAAGATAATTTTCACTTTGTTTATAGTTCTTACTAAAAAATAGAAATAGAAGCTATGTACTTTTATTAAACTTTAAAAGTTAAAGTGCTAAATTATGGATTATCCAGATGCTGTCTTATTATAATTTAACTAAAGATTTGCTGTTTTTCTTGAATAAATCAATTGAATGTACTGTACTCTGGACTTCTATCTGAAAGACTGAGACTAAACGTGTAAAACAATCTCTCCAGATTGTTTTAAAAATTAATAGCAATTTTAAATAGCTTTTTTTAGACCTGGAAGGAAAAGTAATATTTTTTTTGTTTGTGTTTTTTAATTTGACCTCAACCACTTCTACATTTTAGGGGAACTGCAGAATTTATCTTAAGGGAAAAACTGCCCCTTTCATTTATGAAAAACACTTTAATGGATCTTTAGTTACAAAAAAAGCCCTCAGACTCACGTTGGGACAAATAAGCTGTGAATTACTCTGCATAAGAAAGTAAGACAGCAAGGTTTTCGCAGTGGTAGGGATGGGTGGGGTGGAATGGAGTGGGTATTAGGGGAAAGTGATCCCCTGTTTAAAGACACAACTGAAGAACTTTAGAATAACAATGACCAATAGTCAAATTTCAGAGGCAATCATTCTAGTCAAACTTTCAATGAAAATTTGTTACATAGAAGAATATTCTATTTGTTGTACTTTGGGAAGTGAAGGAGATGACACTGTGGTCACATTTTGGGAACAAAGAAGCTAAACAGGGCTGGGGAAACTGAAAGATATCGAAGGAGTAGAGAATTGAACAGGAACTGGAGTTAGGAGTAATGGATAATAGACAAACCCCAGGAATCTTTTGCAAAACTTCCTGCAGTTAGTTAAATGAGATTGTGCACAAATTTTCTTTCTTTCTTTTTTTTTGGGGGGGAGCGGTGGAGGGAGATAATAATAACAAATAATAGCAACAAGGAGAACTATAACAACCAACAGTTACTGAATGCTTGCAATGTGGCAGATGCCCTTCTAAGCTCTTTTCAAATATCATCTCACTGAATTCTCACAGCAACCTTGTGAAGAATTATAATTATTTCCCTTTCATAGATGCATAAACTGTGCACATGGAGGTGTCGGGAGGTAATTTTCCAGGGCTCTGTCATGTCTCTGTACATCCTATGAGCAGAGGCACTGGCTGCCTTTTCTCCAGACTGTCATCTTAATGATATTTGTATAGCAAACAAGTATGGAAAAATAGAGATAATGTCTCCCTCAGGGGCAAAGGGCAGATTTGTTTATTTTCCAGTATAAAGATAACATCTCCTTTCAGAGCAAAGGCCAAGAAGGCTTATTGCACATTACAAAAGATTTGGGTTCCCTACACTCAAGGTTCCTCTCCTGTAACACAAGCCTTGGCACTTGCAAACATCTCTTGCCCCTTCACATCACTCTATAATAATTGGGGCTCATGAAAGTGGCACAAAAGCTGACATTTTGGCTACTGCTATTGCCATGAATAATAAAGTCCTTTGTCTCTGACTCACACGTCTCACATCTTCTGCCAGTATCCATGAATCTGTGACAGACTAACTTGTTAGCTTGCAAGTAGGTAAAACATCAGACTCCTCACAATTCTGACAAGAGGTTGACAACTTGCCCCAGGCCACTCAGCTAAAGAGTCATAGAGCCAGGAATTGGACCAGTCCATGTAGTTCTACTCCCTAGCACATGATTTCCTCCACCACACTGTATTTAAAGAAATGGTCACTCTAAGTGACCAAAAGACAGGGGAATAATACTCAAAAACGTTTGACAAAAGTCAATAAAACACATATGTATCCTTAATAAGTCAGTTCAGCTGTATTTGATATATGCTGCCTCCATTATAATTATGGCCAAATTTAGAGTGAATGAAAAAAATGTATTTAGAACCACTGGCATAATTTAATGTCAGACAGAAATGCTTTCCATTCTGTCCTAACCCTTACAAACCCCCAATTCTCTTCTTCCATAATTCTGCAAAAATGTGATTTAAAATACTGTATATGCATGAAGCCCTTCTTATTCCCTCAGTAAAAAATAATGTTACATTTCTCTGTATTCAGGAGCATTTTACATCTTTTTCTCTAGAGTCAACAGGGCAGAGTGATTAAGAACATGGGTTCTGGAGCCAGATTGCCTTGGTTCCAATCTTGGCTCTGCCACTTCTTAGCTATGTAACCTTGGGAAATTCACCTAAGCTCATTGGGCCTCAGTTTCCTCACCTGTAAAATGGAAATAATATTTTTTACAGCAATCATAGGTATAGTCATGATAAAGTGAATATGTCTGTGAGTTACTATAGTCCCATAGCTTAAGAATAGCACATATTTCCTGAGAACACTTTAACATATTTTTTTGGGGGGTGGGGAGTTTTGCAACCCACATCATAAAAGTTTTGTGTTATGCGATTAAATGAATTTATCCATTTAAAGCACTCTGAATACTACCTGATACATTATAAAATTCTCATTGCATGTTTGCTATCATTATTCATCTCCTATGGTACTTTTTTTTTTTTAAGATTTTATTGGGGAAGGGGAACAGGACTTTATTGGGGAACAGTGTGTACTTCCAGGACTTTTCCCAAGTCAAGTTGTTGTCCTTTCAATCTTAGTTGTGGAGGGCGCAGCTCAGCTCCACGTCCAGTTGCCGTTATTAGTTGCAGGGGGCGCAGCCCACCATCCCTTGCGGGAGTCGAGGAATTAAACTGGCAACCTTGTGGTTGAGAGCCCACTGGCCCATGTGGGAATCAAACCGGCAGCCTTTGGCGTTAGGAGCATGGAGCTCCAACTGCCTGAGCCACCAGGCTGGCCCTCCTGTGGTCCTTTTTCATTCTACCTGGACTCACGGCTACTTGTGTGTGTTACCTGAATGTCTCAGGCTTCCGCAGCCAGTGAGTATAAATGTAGTCCCATCTATTCTACTAAGTGTCAGTGACTGTGACCTTCTTCTTGATTGTTTTAGAAATGCAATAAGAAATCACAGTCCCTTCTCAATTATCCTCAAAGCTATTTTCACATTTCTATAATCAAACCCTCATTAGAAATCATCCCCTCAATCAGCCTGAGCCCAACAGTTCCTCACAGGTGTCACTTGCAGTTGGAACTTTGCGCCCACCAACACCACTGCCACCACATGGGACCTGGTGAAACAGGGAAGCTACTATACCCAATGTTGGTAGAATGGGAACAACGCAACCACAGAGATGCCTGCTGTCACTCTTATGAAGTGAAAACAGCAACACACCTTCTGAGTAATACTTGGACAGAAGAGAGAGAGACCCTTAAGAAGGTTGCTTGCACACTTCAAGTAGTTCATGCTTCAGGGATGTAACAAGTCTCTCTCCTATGCATAGCCATAAGATGAGCAAAACTGGAGCAAAATAGTTCTGTTCTCACCACCACACAGTCCCAGGACCTGCAACTCCTCAGGCTCCATTCCTAAGTCTGATTCCCTGTGACACACTCCTTTTTCCTTCATAATAAATTTTTCCTGATGGTGTATTTTGTCTCTGTCTACAGTGTCAGGCATACACTGTATATGTATATATACTCAGTGGAATATTACTTAGTGATAAAAAGGGGTGACCTGTTGATACATACAACAATGTAGATGGATCTCAAAATACTTTTGCTAAGTGACAAAAAGCAAACAAAAACGAGTTTGATGATTCCATTTACATGAAATCATAGAGAATGCACCCTAATCTATAGTGACAGAGAGCAGTCAGGGTTTTCTTGGGGGTTTGGGAGTGGGGTCAAGAAGAGGTAAGAGGGAGGGATTATTAATGACACAAGCAAATTTTGCAGGGTTATGGAAATGTTCCTCATCTTGACAGTGGTGATGTTTTCCTGGATGCCTATATATGTCAAAATGTATCAAATTGTTACCTTTAAATATATGTAGTTTATTGTCTGTCAATCACACCTCAATAAAGCTATTTTTCAAAATGGATACATAGGCAAAAAGTGTCAGCTAACCTTTTTCCTCCAGAAATATCTGAGGTTTCTCCCCTCCAACGGAATCAAAATACCCTATTTAATATCCATTACTTAGCTCTTCTTAGCAGACTAGAAGCTAGCTCTCTAAGGATACACATGGCCTTACTTAGCTTTGTGTTCCCCATGAATTTTAGCACAATATCTTGCAAACATCACAGGCACTAAATATGTACATATGAAATGAGTGAAGCATGAATTACCTAATTAATTCACTAGTTTTCAACCTTAACAGTCTTCACACAACTGTCATCCATGTGTTGCTCTACAATCGCTAACTTCCCCCTCTCCAGGATAAATTCCTTCTTTTGACAAGTCCATAGATCTCACTCCAGACTATCAGGCAACAAATCTTTGTTTGAGGAAGATCTATGAGTATAAAGGATGCAATTCATAAAAGAATCCAAGGAGCACTATTCGTTTCTCTTCAAATAGAGCATTGAGGTTGCATTGGATGTGTCTTTTCAGTAGCACTATAAATTTAGAATTGCAGTTTAATACCAACCAGATGCAGTTGATAAAGTATCTATCAACAACACTGAGGAATCCGAATGCACGTGGAAAAGTATCTGTAAATAAGAGAAAAGCTCTGGACCAGGAGGCAGGAGCCTGAGGTCCTAATCCTGAGTCTGATACTACGAGCTATTTGAACCTGGATAAATCACTTCACCATTTTGGGGCTTAATTTTTGAGAACTTAAACAAGAGAATGAAGAAAAATTGCTCATGGAGCTCTCCTATGCCAACATTTTGTGATTTTTGTGGTTTCAGGAAGGATCTATTTAGATTGGACCAGGGTTTAAGTGAACTCCTTTGGGGAAGAGACAGAATGAGGTAGGTGGTTGAGGGATTAAGAGGAGGAGGAGACGGTTAAGTTTTTGGAGAGAACCTAGGAACTTACATCTTTCCTGCACTAACCTGTGTGAGCAGCTGTCAACTTATGGGAGAAACAAAACTACCTAGAAATTTGGGGGTGCTTAAATATCAACTTGCTTTCACTTGTTTCTTTTGTCTTAAACAAATGCTTAGTTTTATCAAAAGGATTCCAATAAAATATCTTAAAGCAAAAAAAAATAAAATGGAGAGTATTTCTACTGTTAGACAACTTGAACATACGTTGGGACATTAGGAGCCCAGGTCTTTGCCACTGAGTTGTCTACTGGAGTATACTTCTGATATTGTATTATATCTGCTCCAGGAGACATATAGCTCCAGTTTTGTGTCCCTTGTACTTATAATGGATAAATTTTATAATGAAAAAACATGGCAGTCTTGTTTTGAAGAAAGAATGAACCATGTATTTGGCCACTTTTCTGTGCATATTTAATTTCCAGGGACACCAGTCAAAGATTTGGCATAATCTATGTTCAATCACTGTCAGAGACCAGAACTGCTTTTTCTGCCCCTGTTTCTACTTGGCCAGAGTTCTTTTTGTGCTGATGTCTAACTGGATGGCGTCTCCAGAAGAGTGATTGATTGCCAGGTGCAGGCATCATTAAGCTAGTGCAACTGTGGGTCGTCCCATCCCCATAGTGCAAGAAGACAAGCACCCATTTTCTATGAGGACACTGTAGCTTGCTTTGGCTTTGTAGCTCATGATTTAAATACCCTGGAGTTAAAAATAAATAATAATAACCTATGTATATACTAAGTAAACTGGATTCCTTCATGGAAGCAGAACATAGAGAAAATAGATAAGTTCCTAACAGGACTCAGAGTCAATCTTAATTGTAAGACACTAAACATAATGCTCATTTAAAAAGACTGCTTTATTAATGGTGTCTTTCCTTTGGTATAATTATTTAGTCAAATAAATGTGATGTGTACATAACCCATTTTAAATCAACCTTTTGCTCCTGCTTTAAAACCTATCTGTATTTGGGGGGAAAATAAAAATAAATAGCAAATCTGTCTTTGTAAATTTTGAAAACTATTCTAATTGTTTGCTGAAGACTTGAAGAGGAGAAAAAGGAGAACCAAATGAGACAATATAGAACAAAACTTCCTAAAATCTTTTTTACCCATCTGTTTCCCAGAGTTCCACTTGGCTTCCTCCCAAATGGAGACAATCCAAAGTGTCATCTTATTTTCTTTAAGGCCAGTATTCCTTGGTGATATGTGGTCCTTTCCATCCAGAATGGATGAAATATTCCTTGTGGTTGGGCATATAGTAAAGACAAGTTCCTGCCATCACGCCCCCTAGTGCACGATACAGGGAAGGGCCTGAACAGGGTGTACAAACAAAAACTCTTTGGAGGACAAACAGATGACCAATAGACATGAAAAGACGCTCAACATCACTAATCATCAGAGAAATGCAAATTAAAACCACAACGAGATATCACCTCACACCCATCTGAAAGGCCACCATCAATAAATCAGCAAACAAGTGTTGGCGAGGATGTGGAGAAAAGAGAACCCTTGTGCACTGTTGATGGGATTGCAAATAGGTGCAGCCACTATGGAAAACAGTTTGGAGGTTCCTCAAAAAATTAAAATTACAACTAATTTATGCAACATAATTCAAAACATATAATACAACATAAAATACAACAGCAATTCTGCTTCTAGGTATTTATCCGAACTCCAAAACACTAATTCGAAAGATATATGCACCCTTATATTCACTGCAGCACTACTTACAGTAGCCAAGATATGGAAGCAACCTAAGTGTCTGTCAATAGACAACTAGATAAAGAGGAAGTGATACATATATACAATGGAATATTACTTGGCCATAAAAAAATCAAATCTTACCATTTGCAACAACATGGATGGACTTAGAGGGTGTTATGCTAAGTGAAATCAGTCAGGCAGAGACAGACAAGTACCATATGATCTCATTTACACGTGGAATCTAAAGAACAGAATAAACAAACAAACAAAACAGAAACAAATTCGTAGAGACAGAGAACTGACGGTTGCTAGAGGGGACAGGATTGGAGGGGCTGGGTGAAAAACGTGAATGGATTAAGAAGTGCAAATGGGTAATTACAAAATAGTCACAGGGATGTAAAGTACAGCATGGAGAATATAGTCAATAATGTTGCAACAACCATGTATAGTGCCAGGTGGGTATTAGACTAGTCAGGGGGATCACTGCATGATTATATAAATGTCTAACCACTATGCTGTACACTTGAAACAAATATAAAATAATATTTAATGTCAACTGTAACTGAAAAATAACTAATTAATTATTTTTTAGAAAGGTCCTCTTTGGGATAAGGAAGTACAGCTAACTCAGGAGGCAGTGGTCCATGGCAAGAATGGGACACGAATGGATCGGTCTTGTGAAGAACTCTTGTTCTGCACTGAAGGAAATTCTTAATAACCTTGGACCTGCTTTCTGGGAGGAACTCTGTAGTCTTTCCTCTGGCCCCTAGCTTTGTCCTCTGGGAAGAGGGAAGCTCAAAGATTTTTATAGTCAAGAGTTTTTAAGGCCAGCCTATGGTTTCTTTTGGCCATACATTTCACTCAAAAACAGTAATCTTCTTTCTCATCTGTTTGTTGCCTGTCAATTCCATGTGCCAATGACCATACCTAGGATACATGCTATTGTCCTTCCATAGCATCATAGCATCTACATCCATGATTTATACAAGTGAATTGTGTCTTGGTCATTCCTGGCCTACCCTAGTCCAACTAGCTATTCTTTTTTTCTTTCTTTTTTTTTTAGTTTCAGGTGTACAAAACAATGTAATAACGTAATAGACATTTACACCCCTCACAAAGTGATAACCCCCCTACCCCCAATCTACTACCCCTCTGACATCGTATATAGCTGTTACAGTTCCACTGACTCTATTCCTTACGCTGTACTCCATATCCTGTGACTATATATATATACATACATATATATATAGTTGACATTCATTATTATTCAGCTTCAGCTTCAGGTGTACACTGCAGTGGTCAGGCATTTACACTGTTCATGAAGTGGTCTCCCTAATAAGACAAGTGTCCATCGGATATCCTATAAAATCTTTACAACGTTATTGATTATATTCCCCAAACTGTCTTCCGTATCCCCGTGGCCATCCTGTGGTTACCGATTGTGCTTTCTAATCCCCAACCTTCTCCCCTATCCCCACCACCTCTTGATATGGAAGCCCTGCTGGTTACTTTCCATCCGCAGCCCCATAGTGATTCTTCGCTCTTTTTGGCCCAGCCCAAGTCCTGAGAAGCTCTCACTGCATAACCTAAGTTACCTGGCAGACTGGCTTCTAGTTGTGCAGTGGGAGGAAGTAGCAGGAGAGAGAAGGCCTGGGATATTCCTTCCCCCATCCCTCCTGCTTCCCCAAAGCATTTCTGGCAGTTGTAGCACGTCTCAAAAACTCTAGTTTCTGGAGGGCAGCCCCTCCTCTAGGGTTCCAGTAAAAGTAATTGTTCCCCCTCTCTGTCACCTCTGAGGAGGGGTGGTGGTGGCAGCAGTGGTAATAGTTTGCCATTGTTGCTGCTTTCTGGGTGGCTCACCTTTACTTGTTTCCTTAACCTGGCCTATCTCTCTAGAAAGAGTCCTTCATTAAAGTCTCTTCATTGGAAACACCTGAGTGAATTATACTTCTTGACTCAAACAGGGCTTTTGCAACCTACAACAGTGTGACAGGTCTGGTGAGAAAGAGGAAGGCAGCTCCGGACATGGGGGCCTGGCCTAACACAGCTAGGTGTCAGTGTTGTTAGAAGCTGGCCTTCTGCTCATGGGTAGGCCATCTGCTCTCCCACTGGACACAAACACACAGAATGCCAACATCAGACAAGTCACCCTGTGACCATGATGAAGTGAGACTAAAGAAGCCCACTTCATAATTTTTTCTAGGCACAGATAAAAGCTGTCAAATTGTGCAAACCACAAAAACCAAACCTCCCTCTCTCCTGGCTAGTAACAGTTGACTGTTGCTTCTTTACCAGTTACAGCTTTAGCCTTGCTTTCATCTTCCTTCCTTCTGGATAAGTAAGATCTGTTAGGACACCCGTAGAACTCTCCCTCCTCCCTGATAGCACACAATCCAGAGCAAGCCTGCATTTCCTTGAGCTCTCTCAAAAATTGCCTAACCAAATCCTCTAAGTCCCTTCTAACACCCTCTTACTGAGACACCCTACAGTTCCCCATGGTTGCAGCCCCCTCACTTCAACAAGTGATAAACCCATCTTGTTCACCTACAGGTGGGATCCTGGTGGTCTCTGACTAGAAGGCATTGACACTGGAAATGACCTATACCAGATAGTCTGAGTTCTTTGATTCAAATTTTCCATCATCTTTGTTCCAAGTAAAATTGATGGGCAGAAACCCTATTACAAAAGCCCTCAAACTGGCAGATACTGTGTTTCCCTGAAAATAAGACCTAACTGGAAAATAAGCCCTAGCATGATTTTTCAGGACATCCCCTGAACATAAGCCCTGATGCATCTTTTGGAGCAAAACTTAATATAAGACCTTGTCTTATTTTCGGGGAAACACGGTAGCTGAGATTGGCACACCTAGAGAAATCCTTTTTCTAGAAAACTTTGTAATCACCTAGCCCACCTCAGTTCTAAAAAGCAAGGCGATCCAAACTAGACAAGCTCTGATGCATGTGCGTAGCAGTGCCTGATGGAAATGCACAGCCAGCCACCAGCAGGAGTAACTCCAAGGGTGGGGTGCAGGTGAGATTGTCAATAAGGGGGTATCCCCACGTAGAAGCTGTACCAACACTTTAGGACAACAAAGACCATAAAGGCTCTACACATGATCTTCTGGTAGTTTATATGGGCATGTTCAAAAACACACACGTATTGGGAATAGTTACCCTTAGAAGAGAGCTGGTCCCGGGAGGCCTAAAGATCTGTTCCTCATCTCAAACCTCCTAGGATATTGTCAAAGAGGTATATTTTAGGCCTTCTGCTTCTTGATGCCCAAGACACTCTCCTAATAATGTTAACTACTTTCACCAAAGTGGAAAGTTTTGCTGGCACCTAACACCCCATTCCTACCCAACACAACTGTCTTTATCAAAAAGATTTTCTATTTTTACAGATCGCCTAGCTATCTGATCTCTGACTATGCCCCTTGGTTTAGATGTTTTATTTTGGAAAATGTTCTCCAAGCTTAGACTTACACATTCCTACAGACATATCCTAGACCAAGAACAATGGGGCTTATGAGTGGGAACCTAGAATATTGCAGATAACAGGACTGGCCAATGAACCCTGACCCTGAGGCTTTGTCTACAATAACACACCCTGCTCCTCTACATAGACCACCTTTTTCAAAGTAAGTATTGATTCTACTCCAAACTCCCTATGCCAAGAACTGCCACCTCCTCAGTAGACAGAAGGCTCCTGGAGTAACCTCAGAGTATTTAAGGAAACATATAAGATACTTCCTCTTTCACCAAAGAATAGGGAATGTGCCAGCAAGGAACCTCGGATGGGAAATAATACACAAGAAGCCCTTGCACCTGCTGAAAACTAGAGGACTGTGACCTCTAATCTTTTAAGTTAATGCATTTAATCAAAGCTGTGGTTTTATAGTTAGTAACTCCAACCACCCTCCTTTATTATTTTTGTCCACCCTGTTCTCAGCACTTTCTGCTCCATCTGGCCAGTAAAGACTCTGTTCCGCACATCTCCTAGATCCCAGAATCTAAAAGGATGACCTGAAAATGTCTTCGAAGACATTCTGGACATTTACCATAATGATGTTTGGCCTCACGACTTTGAAACCCTGGATGGTGAGAATGTAGGGGATGGGACATGTACCCTGGAATTGGGCGCCTCCCCCACCAACAGCTCTAATGAATCTGAAGGAGGCTCTGGGGATGAGAGTGTCTCCCTCAGACCTGACTCAGTACAAAAGAGCCAGTTCTCTCATAAACACTCCTAACACAGACACATCGATCTAATGAGGTAGCAATATCTGTTTCCAGTAAGTACCTGAAATGTTGTCCACTTTTATTCAAGCTACTGCCTCCAATTCCAGAGTTAGATGTTCAATCTGGTTCCCTGGTGATGATATATTTGGCCTTGTCTCTCTCTATCATACTAGACTTAACCTTCTGGTTAAAAACTATGTCTCCCTTCATCTTCTCCCATCCACAGTAGAGAGGTTCCATCAGTCCATGCCCAATTAGACTCTGTGTCTGGGGTCAATCCTGGGACGTAGGAGGGGTATTAGATACTTGGGTAACTCCTATTTAATAATCTTCATTCTTCTCCCTTCTCTCTTATACTCGTATTCTGGTCATCCATCCATCCATCCATCCATCCATCCATCCATCCATCCATCCACCCACCCACTTATCCAATCACCCATTCAAAATTTTTAAGAATTACTATATGCCAAAGACTATGTTGGACTCTTAGAATAAGACAGGGTCTACATCATCAAGTCTACAATGTAGTGGTGGAGACCAACTTTCTGAAAAAGAAAACTTGCATAAAATGTGGTACATGCTATAATAAGAAGCATGAACAGCATGCCGTGGGAGCTTGCTGGAGACTAGCTGCCTCCCTGCCCACCTCCTTCATTTCTGGGACTCCTCTCTGATCTCCGACATGATCGTCCTCCTACACAATCACCAACTCCTGAGCCGGCGGTGTGCACCACCACGGACACGTCTCCTATTCACCCAGCTTTGCTCTCTTCTCCTTGCGTTTGAAGTAAGACCCCACAAGAGGTATATTGAAACTCTGGTTAGTTATTCCATGGGAACGGCTTTGAATCCGATTTTGAGTGGCTGAATCTCAGTGTGGAAAATTTTTGTCAGGATAATGAGTTGTCAGTGTACATATACCATCTATTGGAAAAGAGTATATGGAGTGAAATGACTGCTGTAATTGCTCCCGTTGGGGAATTCTATGGGCGATAGAACAAAGTAATATTACTACTCTATTGGCCCAGCACCATGAATTTAAAAATCTTTATGAGAAAAAACCAAAAAGGGATACATGTTGCACTCCCACACGAGTATATATATATATATATATATATATATATATATATATATATATATATATATGCATATATAAAACTTGGAGCAAAGTACTAGAAACAGTAATAAAAAGCAAGCACATTTGCCTACGTAACTAGAGCCATATAATATGAACGTTCAGGCATGTGTCAGAGTCCCCGGCCAAACCTGGCAGGCCAGAGCCCTTCACCTCGTGGGGTGGCTGTATGACCCTTCTTCATAGGGACCAAGGCGGGCTGTCAGAATTTCTTTTTTCATGTTTTTATTTGTTTATTCACTCAACAACTATTCATGAAGTGTCTACCATATGCCAGGCACTGTGCTAGGCTGAAGAAACGATTGTGAACCCAAAGGACATGATCTGTGTTTTCTTGAAGCTTATATTCTAGTGCCTACTAAGAGCTGGAAGCAGGCAAAGCTAGAGGGCAGTAAGGTGCAATCGTCGTAGTTGTCATGTTTTACTTGGACGTGCCAGGTACTAAGTGCTTTCATTCATTTAATACTCGTCACCACCTCAAGGTTGAGGTTATTGTCCTCACCTCTTTTATTGGTATTAAATGTATTATCCTCATCTTCCAGGGAGGAAACTGAAGCTCAGAGGGATTAAGCAACTTGCCCCAGTTCATGTAGTTGGTCATTGGCTGTGTTTGCCGAAATCGGTGCTTAGCCACTCTGCTCTATGAAAGTTGCACAAGGAGAGAGCTGAACCCAATTGCCCAGCAAGGGAAAAGCACTCTGTTGCTCATCTTCCTTGCATGAGATTTCAAGTCTTCTTTTCCCCTTCATGTACTTGTCTTACCCCTCAGACCTAATCCTCCTGCTGCATTGCTACCTGTGACCCCAGCCTCCTGTCTGCACCACCCGGTCATGCTCTCCACAGCTCTTGGTAAATGTATTGCCTGGGGGAGTACAGCTGCAGAAATGACACCCCACAACTCTCTAGGTTCACCTGAGCCTCAGGCAGCACAAGAGCACAGAGCATCCTGTGGGTGACCCCATATAAGGCTCCTACTGAGAGATATACTGTTGGAGGCATTTGAGGCTCCAGGGAAAACAAATGCTTTAATCGTTGACACTTCCCTTCTGCTGTAATCTAAGCCAATAATGCAATTGAAGATAATGTAGAGCTGTATCAGGAAATTCTTTCTTACTCTTTGCTGAGTTTGGTGTATGAAGAAGTAACACAGCAACTGATTTTTTTCTTTCTCTGCCTTTGCCAGCAACTAAAACCAGAATGCCTTGTTTTTTTCTTCCTGGTTTCATTTAGGGATTGAAAAACATTTTGTCCTGTTTCTCTGAAAAATTCTGTTGTATTTCTGGGGAGAAAGTCTCTTTTCTTCTTTATAATCTTCTATCAATAGAAAGCTAACCTGAAATAAAGTTCCAGGAGAAGAACCATCACCTTTGTCACTTGACAAGAACTAAAGTGTGAGGCTTTGACAGATGGCAAATTGATTGTGATTAGGGCAATTATTTGAGTCACGAGGCCGAACTTGAAGAGTAAGAATTTTTCTATTTACAGGAGTAAAGCTAAAATAAACCTTCAAACTGCTTGACAACCATATTTTCCATTGTTTTTCAGAACACATTTGTCCTACTCCCAGCGAGAGAGGCAATGCTTTATAAAAATGACATTCTCACCAGTTTTTAGTCAAGGTAGTATATTAGTCAACAAGATCCGTAGAAGGTAAGAGCTAGAAGGAAACTCTGAAATTACCTAGTCCAAAGAACTCATTGTCTTGTTGAGAAACTGAGCAGGGAGCTGCTTGGCAGAGATTAATGGGAAGAGTCAAATTGCACCCCGGTCCTTGAATCTCACTCAGTCAATCATCCTTGCTTCTGTTACCTCTATGCTATTTCCATACAATTTTTAGACATACGGTTGCGAGGAGTTGCCCACAACCAGCTGTACCCAGAGCTTCATGTGAGTGTGTTGAAGGCGGAGGTTTGCTCTGTAAGAAACACTGACAATGATTTAATTATTTATGGTAAAGGAGAGTCCCCACAGCTGCTGCTGCTGCTACTGAAGTCTCAACCATTTTCACATCTCAGTGACACCTCATTTATCAAACAGCATGATAAGATGATAACTTCATAAAATGAAAAACGCTGCCTTTATTTTATAGTGTCTAAAACAATGTCAAAATGAAAAGTGTTGTTTTCATAATATAAAATTGCACTTCTGCCTTATAACTTCTATTTCTCAGATACATAAAATATTGAAAGGGCCCAAGTGCAAACTTATTTACCATTGGGAGTCTACATATATGTACACCTGTATCTTCACATATTTCTTGAGGACTTCCTGGAATAATTTTGGATGAAAAGGTATTAAAAAGAGGAAGGAAAGGCTGAGTTTACTTTCCATCTAAAATTAATTTAAAAAATAGTTATAACCATACTTGCTTTTTAATTAGGCATATAAATATTTAATAAAATTAATAAACAGGAACCACAGAACAGTGTCAACTTGAAGTTTAAAAAAAAAAATTCTGAGGCAACAAGCATTTATTTGGAATCAAAGAACTGCAATTCTGGAAGCTCAGATTCAGGCAGAAACCCAAATAGTGTCCTGAATACAGTGTGAAAGCAAGGAGTTTTTATGAGAGAAAAGACAAGAATAATTACATGAAAAGAAGAAAAACAATCCTATTGGTGTTGACCAGGTGAGCTACTTTCAGCTATACATGATGGAGTACTGATTCTATCTTCAGGTAGGCGGTCCCTAATCATCAGTCCTTGTGATCAGGACGTCAAGTTCCTTCCAGTTTGGCCCAGTCCAAAGGTTCAAGGAACAAGAGGTGCAATGCAGTTCCTCTGGAAAGCCTGCTCCATCTCCATTTTAAAATGGCTCCACTTACATCATTTTTCACAGCAGCATTACCCCAAACAGTGGTCCACTGTCTAGTGCTCCCATAAGACAACCTGTTCAAAATGAATTCTGTGGCCAAACGAATTTGGAAAAATGCAAGTAATATAGTCCCCTTGATAATGTATCATCCATATTAGCTTTTTATGGCTCTGGGGTGTCCCACTGTCAAGAAAAAACACTATTTTATAAAAGCTATCTTAACACAGAGTCATTTTAATTTTTCATGGAATACATTTTAGAAAATAATGCTTTTTAAAAGGCCAATAAGTTTTAAAACGTGTGACTACATTTAAGAGTGGAGTAAAAGCAAGAAAACATCTTTGGCTTCTGGTACTGACAGGTCTAGACTCGTGCTTTAAATACAGAAGGGGATATAATATGTGAAGTAACTGTTTTCAGATATTGGACAACAGGTAGTTCAAGAATATGGCTCCTAAGAGAAGAAAAATACATCAAGCGAGACCCAGGATGGCTAGCCTTTAGCCTGAGGCACAGTCTCGGTGCTGTGCAAGGAGGGGCATCCAAGCAGAGCAGTTTCACTTAGCTGAGGAGCAGAGATCAGACTCCGAGGCTGAGGCAGCTGGGACTTGTGGACCAGGGCACCAGAAGGAAGGAGTTGCACAGAGAAGGAGCTCCAGAAATCCACATAGCGGTCCTCTTATCTTAGGCCAAATCTAATACTTATGCACAGGGCAGCTCAGTGGGGCCTAGCAGAAGAGAGCTACAGGGGTGCTGGAAGCTCATGGAAGATTTTGGACTTTCCACTGTGCAGGGAAACATAGAACTTGACCATCCCAAGTGAGGACACCTTTCTAGACACTGTGGGCTTTCCACTGAGAGCTAACAAGACGAGGCTCTCAACTAAGAGCCGCACTAGATCCCCACCTAAGAAAGCGCTCAAAAGAAGCCTAAGAGAGATCTACCAATCTGCCAGTCAATTTCCTGCCACAACAAAATCCAACGCTCCTTCCAGGAAGAAAAATATCCAGGCTCTTAAAAATGGAGCATTGCCAATGTCCAGCATACAATTTAAAAATTAAGAAGGCAAAAGATGTGACCCATAATAGAGGTGATGGGTGGTGGTGGTGGTGGGGGTAAATAGGTACAGACCTAGAGATGACTGAGGTTCTGGAATTACCAAAAAAGTGACTAAAAAAACTTTTATAGGTATGTTTATGGATTTAAAAGAAGATAGACATAATCAGTGGACAAATGCAAAGAAACTGAAAAACATCACACCTGAAATAAAACCAAGAAACCCCAATAAGTATGCAAATATGTATTACTCCTTTTGAAGAATACTTTTAAAGCATCCAGCTATTAATTACTTTCTAAAATAACGTTTTTCAGTTTTGTGTTTAAATTCGGTACTTGAATTTTGCAGATTATGAGGATTTAAAAGAACCTCAGAAAAGTAAAAAGTAATAATTCTTATCAGCTGTAACTGGAAAAGACAGAAATGATATCTAGAGATAAAAATTAGAAATTGGCTGCTAATGGCAAGTTATAAATGATTCAATAACTGGTTTAACTATCAGGAGTTAAAAAGAACAGTTTCCTTAGTAAGACGTACTGAGAGAAAATATTTCAAAATTAAAATACGAAGCAAGAGCAAGTCATAGATAAAGATGATCACCCTGATAAAAGTAGTTTTACATAATTTTATTTTCAGTCGAAGCCACTTCTTCACATTTTCTCAAGACATGTCCCTCCCTAGATTTGATCTTTCCAGTATTAAGCTGCAAGTCAGCATGGCAAGCCCCAGATTTTGTAGCCAGCTTCTGCCAGAAATCTTATAAGATCCTCCATCTTGTAGCCTGTGGACTCTCCTTGCAGGAAAGAAGTTCTGTCTCTAATCCTGAACACAGTGACATAACAAGGGAGGTGGGGGTTGGGGACAGAGATGTGGTCCATCCTGAAAGGGACAGTCTCTCATCACAGATGTGGTCTACAATCGCCAGCACACGATGATAATGAAGAGTAGATCAACTTCTGGTTGGTTTTAATATTGTTTTAAAATTCTTCCATTGCCCACCCCCTGCCACATATACCACATACATACAACATACACCACTGCCTGAATATTTTGTTTGTTACTTTCATAGTCATCCTTTATTTAATCAGGCACTAAACAGTCCATTGGAATAGTGCTCTTAGACGCTGTGCTCTACAGCTGACTTCATTAAGGGACTGAGTTTCCCCCAGGGGCTTTAATCTGTGTTATATGGATCTATTTTTTTATTGTTCTCAACAGATAAATGTTCTTACGCATAGACTCTAATGATGATTTTATAGAAAAAGCTGTTAACTGTAATAACCTTATATTTATACAGCAACTAAACCATTGTTGAAATTTACTTTATTTAAATCTCTTAGCCCTGTTACATTCTTAAAGACAGAGATGGAGATGATTTTTTTCATTGGACACGTAATGTAACTGAGGCCTAGGAAAGTAATTGTCTAAAGTCATAAAGTTCATTTGTGACAGTGAGGGGACAAGACTTCACTCTTATTATCCAACTCTGTTTTCTTTTTACTGAATTATGCTACATCAGTTATATGTCAAGTTAACTACTTCTTTTAATAAGAGACTATCAAGAAAGGCATTTTGTTAATTTTGATTTTATCTTTAATATTCCCATTTAACCAGGACGAAACCCAAAGCTCAGGAATGTTAACCAGCTTATAGAAGATAGATAGTTTAATGACAGCACAGGGAATAGAATACAGGGCCTGTACTTTGTTCATTGCACTATGGCCAACCTGGGCTCTAGGCGCTAATACAATCATTGGCTCCTCTATGTTTTAGTGAAAGAGGATTTACTCTCTCTTATTACAGAGTCATAACATAAACATTATATTAGATCTCCTGGTATCTCCCTTTGCTGCTTTGAACACCTTAGCTCAAGCTGCAGTTAATTGTCCTGAAACAGGAAGTTTAGCTCTATCCAAGGCAAAAGACATGGCAACTAAGTGGGAGGGTCTCCGGCTGTATGGATGAAAGATTCTGGCCACCAAGTAACGTCTGGCCTTGCGGTGGAGTGGGAAGATAGGAGGATGAGACTTGGAGGATAACCCGCCCTTCCAGCCCGGAGGAATGGTGAGTAAAGGAAGGTAGAAAGGGCAGAGAGACAGCTGGGAGCAGTGGGCAGACCCATATGTTTTGATTTCTCAGCTCTGTGCTTCAGGCTGCAGAGAGGAGGTACATTAGATAAGCTACGGTGAAGGCTGAGAGCAGAGAGAGTTGTTCCATTCCCATCTGAGATCTAGAAAGAGATCTCCTGATGGGCTGAATGCCTCATACCAACCATGTCAAAATAAATTTGGCAATACAATTAGATAGAAAGAGGCCTTGATATTTAGTTTCTTCTTCTAAATCCTCATTTAGAACACACCCCATTATTTCTACCTTAATGGTAAGCACTTTTAGATGATCTGACGAAGCCCACAGAACCATGAGGCCGGAGACTCATATAGGTGTAGACCTGTATTACCTCCTAGAAGAAAGTCTCAGAAATGGCTGATTCATGAGGCAAATGACTTGCCCTAAGGTCATATAGCAATGGGAGGGGAAACTCCACAGTAGAGGCTGGAGCTGGACTGCTTGTGCCAGTGGGGACATATAGAGGACAGGACAGAGACTCAGGGTCTAAAATGCAAGGAGAGCTCAGATAAGGTTGATGAGAAGCAGCCAGGGCTTAATCAAGCCAAGAGAGATCGTATAATGGTTGGCATTAGCTGCAGCCAGTGACAAGAGACAGTGCCTTAGAGACCAGACCAGCAGAAGGAAGGGAGAGGCACGTAGAACATTTTGCCCTAAAGTAGAACATTATCTGAATGAACTATTTAAATCATTGCATCAGAGTAGGATTTTTTTTTCATTTTGAAGTAATCTCAAACTTATAGAAGAGTTGTACATAGAGTACAAAAACTCCCACCCCTGCACTTTTTGAGAATGAATTGCTGACATGATACCTTTTAACCCTCAAATACTTTAACACGTCATATTTCAAAAAAAGAAAGAAAGAAAAAGAAAATTCTCCCCCACAGCCACAGCACAACCATGAAAATCAGGAAATTAACACTGATGAACTGCTACCGTTTCATCCTCAGGCGCCATTCAAATTCTACGCATCATCACAATTATGTCCTTCAGAGCAAAAGGATACAGTTCAGAACCACACAATGTGTATCTCCTTAATGATTTCTATTGGGAACATTTTCATGGCCTTGAAGCTTTTGAAGATTACAGCCTAGTTATTTGGTAGAATATCCCTTGATTTGGGTTTTCTGATGTTTCCTCACAATTAAATTTATCCCTCTAGGTTATCCATCTCTGGCGGGGATACTACGAAAGTGATGCTGTGCTCTCATTGTATGCAATCAATTTGTTCCATTATTGGTGGCATTCACTTTGATCACTTGGTTAAAGACTGCCAGACTTATTCACTGTGAAGTTATTCTTTTCCCCTCCTTAATTAACAGATATTTTGTGAGGAGGTACTCTGAAACTACGTAAATATCTTATTCTTCCCCCACACGTTCAGTCTATTTATCGACTCATAGTCAATATGTACACAATGTGGGCCATAATCCTTTACTATCATTGTTTATGTTGATACTCCGCGTTCTTCTGATGTGTCCTTATTGTTCTTTGAACACTTCCCTAGTCTTCTGGCACAACCAGATGCTCCAGGCTCTGACACCTACTGTGCTCAGCCCCATCCAACGGCTTCTGCAGCCAATTGTTCAGGATACAAAGAGAAGGGGAAAAAGAAGAGATAATGAAAGTTTAAGCTCAAACAAGTTAATTTCTATCCCCCTACCTCCCTATCCAATGTGCGGGACTTAAAACTAGACCAATTCAATTGTTTCCCCTCTGCTGATAAGAGTGGCAGTGGGAGGGAATTTAAAGCCTGCTACATGTTTATTATCAGGGAGACCTGTGTTCACAGCGCTCTGAGGCTTTGTCAGTTTTTGGGCTGTTACTTATGTTACATCTTTTGTTCATTCCTCTACAGTGTCTAGCAGCAAATCGGTGAAATAGAGTACTGCCAAGAACCTGCTTTTGGATCTTCAATAAGCACTAGTGACATGTTAATATTTTTCTAATGTTAGTTGGGGAGATGGGCACAAGAGGGAAGGTAGACTAGAGGGGTCACCTGAAGGTTAAACAAGCCCAAGTTGGAATCTGGAGAAAAGCTAACCAGGGAACAAACCAAAATGTGTCTAGGATCAAAAGGAGACTTGTGCTGAAGAGGCTTAACGAGCAGGGGACAGTGTGGCCTCAGGTAGCAGCGCTTCACAATGTTCCCTATTTCCTAGAGTTTATGAGCTAGATGACAACACAGCACTTCCATGCTCTCAAAGGAGATTATTCATATAAGAAAGGAGCTGTATTTTTATAATGCAACCTGGGCATAATACATTTTTAACGATGTTTTTTCCTCTGGAGAATAACATTTTGAAAGATTTGTTTTCTAACTCTGTTTACATGTCTGATATGTTGGAATTTTTACTAAATATGCATTATTTAGTAATCAGAAAAATTGCAGACCTGAGAAATAGAAATAGTGAAATAACATGTGAGGAACTGGGTAGTTTCATTAAAATTTTGCATTTGGTTCTTTTCTTTTTTTTTCTGAAGTATGTTATACTCAGTAAAATATATAAATCTTAAGTTAGACCCGTGTGTATATTCTAGCAACCACCATCCAGATCAAGTTGGAGAATATTTCTACCACCTAAGAAAGTTTCCTTTCTTTTCCTCTCAGAGAATCTCCCTCCAAGGTAACTACCATTTTGAGTTGTATTGTATAGATTAGGGTCAGGAAGTAGGTTCCCGCTTAGACTTGACTTAATGTACAGTGCCAGTCTACACACGTCCATCCCTCTTCCTCTGTGTATCTCAGGAAATAGATTAAATGACTTTCATGGACACTTTCAGGTCCACTCTTCCAGGAGAGAAATGATAAGTAAGGTACTTCCTCCCAAGGGCCCTGGGTCAGCTGCATAACTGGGACCGGAAATAGTTTAGAGCTACTAAGTATTTTTTTTTTCCTTGTCTTCCACCCTTGTCTCCATCAGATGAAATGTGACTCCTGCTTTCCTTCTGCTCTGTTTATCCTCCACTTTCCTCATTTTTGGATCTGATTTAAAAGAAGAGTCTAGCCTTTGTTCTTTATACAACAGCCTAAATATGCATAGAACCATGTGTTGCTTTTTTAAAACCTTGGTTAGGATGTTATTTACTTACTGCTTCATGAATTCATTGATCAGACTCTAATCGAACATCCACTATGTTGCAAAGCACTAGGTGAGGCAGTGGGGTTATGACACAGTCCTCAGAGACAAGTAAGAAGCTCTCCACACCAAATGTCACCAAAGGTCAACCTCAGCGTGCTGGAGGAGGACGTGGGAGGAGGCCCTGAACCAGACCTGGAGGTGAGGGAAATGACTTCTCCCTTATTCTGATTCTGCAACAGGACTTGCAAGATAGCCTCAATTTCCCCCCGTTGTCCAAAGGAAGAAATTGAGTTTCGTAGAACTTAAGTAACCTCTTTACTCAAGCGTGCAACAAAAAATATGAGTTCTTACTAAGCATCAGGCACTGTTTTTGGCACAGAGGGTAGAGTAGTGAAGAGATAAAATTCCTGTGCAGAGACTTCACATTTTCATGAGAGATGGAAGATATGAACAAATACATACATAACATATTGAATGTTAATAAATAAGCTCTGGGAAGAAAACTAAAACCAATTATAATGTATAGAGGATAAAGTTGCTTGTGGATGACAAAGGGGAGGTAGCAATCTTATCGACACTAGTTATGGAAGCCCTTTCTAATTAGATCACCGGGATTTGAACTAAGACCTGAAGGAAGTGAGGGAATTAGTCATTTAGAGGCATAGCATTCCCATCAGAGGAAACAGAAACTACAATTGATCTCCCTTATCCATGGGGGATATATGTTCTAAGACCCCCCCCCACCCCCCATGCATGCTTGAAAGCACAGATAGTACTGAACCCTTTATATACTGTGATTTTTCTTATAATATGTACCTAGGCTAAAGTTAAATTTATGAATTAGGCACAGTAAGAGATTAACAACAATAAGTAACAATAAAATAGAACAATTATAACAATATACTGCGCCAAAAGTTATATGAATGTGGTCCCTGGTTTCAGGGATTCCTTGCTGAAGTCAATGTTTTCTGGCACAATACGTTGCTGTCAATTAGAACATGTTTTCTGTTCCTCTTCCACCTAAAAATTTAATGCTTTTTCCATCCTAACTAAGCCCATATCATTCACTGTGGCCATAACTTTTGCAGCTTGAGGTGCAACAGCAAAATTAGCAAAAATTTCTCTTTTCTTCACAATTTTATAGATAAAAGTTTCCTTCTTACCATAATCTTAGCAGCCTTCTTTCCTTATTGAGTGGTGAACTTTTACATTTTCACTTAAAGCAATACTTTATGACTTCTCATTGGCATACCAAATTGCCAGTATGACTACTCTTACGCTTTGGAGGCCTTATTAAGTGAAATAAGAGTTACTGGAACACAAATACTGCAATACCACAACAGTTGATCTAATAACCAAGATGGCTACTAAGTGACTAACAGGCGGGGAGTGTATATAACTTGGGTACCTTAGACAAAGAAATGATTTGTGTCCTGGGCAGGAAAAAGCAGGATGATGATAGATTTCATCACACTACTCAGAATGGCACACAATTTAAAATTATAAATTGCTTATTTCTGGAATTTTCCATTTGATATTTTTGGACCATGATAGGGGCTGAGAAATGATTTGTTTCTGTATATAGTTTGCTGGTGGAGTCAAGAAGATTTCCTGATGGATTGAATATGAAGAGGGGTCAAACTGGGTGCTGGAATTATAATGGTGAACAGGACAGGGGATTTTGTCCTCAGGGATAGGCAGCAAAAAAAGTAGCAACTAAATAAATATGATTACAGTTTGTGCTATTTATTAAAAAGGAAACAACAGAGTGCTGTGCTACAAAATAATAAGGAATATCTGCTTTCACTAGGGTAGTGAGGTATCGTCTTGAGGAGGTGGTATTCTAACGGCTGAAGAATGAGAAGAGGCCCATGCAAAAAACGTAAGGGTAGAGTGTTGGGGCGGGGCTCCAACAAGCACAACAGCCCTGAAGTCTTGTGGCTGCAACACAGAAACGCCAGGATTTAAACAAGCCTATTTTTGTTTTCTTCTCCCTACTCTTATATGCTTTAGCACAATGGTTTTCAAGGTGTGATTTGTGGACCCCTGAGTTCCCTGAGCCCTTTTCCGGTATCCACAAGGTCAAAAGTCTGTTCATGCTAATACTTACCCATTATTTATTTCTTTTTCATACTAATTATCTCACAAGTATACAGTGTTTTCCAAGGGCTACAACGCATGTGGTATAGCAACAGATTGACTGCAAAGCTGATATGAGAAGACAGCTGTCTTCTATTAAGCCAGACATAAAAGAAATTTGAAAAAACAATGGAAAGCAATGCCACTTTTCTCCCTAAGTTATTTTTATTTTGTAAAATAGTTATTTTTCATAATATATGTAATTTATGTTAACACAAAAGGGAGTTAATGTTGTTTTAAACAAATTAATAAATATTTAAAAAATTGCTCAGTATTGATTTCTAATAGTAAATATCAATAGATATAACCCACAAAAACAAAAGTTAATTGGGTCCTCCATAGTTTTTAAGGGTACAAAGTACCCTGAGACTAAAACTTTGTGAACTGCTGCTCTGGCATTATTGTTTAAGCTTTCTCAAAGTTTGTAGCTTGTCTCTAGATATATGAGTAAAATACCTTTGCACCCAGAACTTTCTTTAAAATGCAACAGAAAGAATTGCAAACACTGAGTGTTTACCCCATTCTAGGCATGTCTTAACTGCTTTACAATATTTTAACTTATTTAATCCCCTCAAACAAACGTATGAAGTCGGTACTTTTATTGTATCTATTTTACAACGAGGAAAACAAGGAACAAAAATATGAATGAAAACTTGTTCCAGGTCACACAGCTAATAAGTGAAAGAGCTGGGATTGGAACACAAGCCGTTTTGCTCTATAGACAAATTTAATATGTGTGAACAAATAGATAGACATTTAGCCCTAACGCTGTGTAAATCTCACTTTTAGGAAATCACAGTAGCTCTGACTGGCTGGGGGATCCAGGTCAGCAGGATGGTACCCTGAAATATGTTTCAGGAGAGCCAGGGGGCAGGTGAAGGCCCTGGGCTGGGGAATGCTGAGCAGCAAGCCATGGAAATTCATTTCTCCTATCAAGTCCCATAGGCAAGCATGAATCATATATATTAAAAATTACTTTACATGTAAATTGATTAAATGCTGCAATCAAATGAGAGTGGCTGAGTGGATATGAAAACATGATCCTTACTTATGCTACCTACAAAAGACTCACTTCAGATTGAAAGATACAGACTGAAAGCAAAGGGATGGAAAAAGATATTACATGAAAATGGAAACAAACAAACAAACAAACAAAGCTGGGGTAGCCATACTTATAAAAGAGAAAACAGACTTTAAAACAAAGGCTATAAGAGACAACGAAAGACCCAGTAATCCCACTTCTGGATATTTATCCAAAGAAACTCAAAACACTACTTCGAGGGGACGTGCTCATCCATGTGTTCATTGTAGCATTATTTACAATAGCCAAGATATGGAGGCAGCCTGGGTGTCCACCAATGGATGAATGGATAAAGAAGAGGTGGTACATATATACAATGAAATATTACTCAGCTATAAAAAAATGAAATCTTGCCATCTGCAACAACATGTGTGGATCTGGAGAGTATCGTGCTGAGTCAAGTAAGTCAGACAGAGAAAGACAAATGCCATATAATTTCACTTATATGTGGAATCTAAAGAACAAAATAAATAAACAAAACGGAAACAAACTCATAGATACAGAGAACATATTGATGTTTACCAGCTGGGAGGGTGGATTGGGGGGGGTGAAAAAAGGGAAGGGATTAAGAAGTATAAATTGATAGTTACAAAATAATCATGGGGATGTAAAGCATAGCACAAGGAACATAGTCAATAATATTGTAATAACTATGTATGGTGTCAGATGGCTACTAGATTTATTGGGGAAATCACTTTTTAAGTTATATAAATGTGTAATCAGTATGTTTACACCTGAAACTAATATAATATTATGTGTCAACTGTAATTGAAAAAGAAAAAAATATTTAAAAAGAAAAGATTTATTTTAACATAGCCACACTCATTCTTTTACAAATTGGCTATGGAAGCTTTCTTGGCAAACTGGCGTTACCATAAGTAGTTGCAATTCTGGAATGGTACAAAACACAAAGCCTAAAATATATACTGTGTGGACTTTTACAGAAAAAAATTGCCAACCTCAAATCTGAGCCTCAAGAGGCTTTTCACTCATTCTACTGGAACGTGTCCGGTTGCTATGTGAACAAGAGCAGGCTAGTCTGCTGGAGGATGAGAGGCCACAAGGAACAGAGAGGAGTCGTCCTAGATAAGGGCAGCCTGGACTAGCCAGTGCCCGGGGACCAAGCACCTGATTACATTGCATTAGTCGTTGAACAGCTAAACTAGCCCATATTAGCAGAATTTCCTGATTAATCCACGGGCTCATGAGTAGTAATAAATGATTGTTGTTTTAAGATGCTAAATTTTAGTATAGTTTATTACACAGCTAATACAGAGTATTTTCATTTTGCTTTTTTTTTTTTTTCATTTCATTTTCCCCTCTAATAGTTACCTTCTATTACCTTGTATTTTTATTCTGTTAGGGCTCACT
The DNA here is from genome assembly GCF_057876585.1 of Rhinolophus sinicus. Lineage (NCBI taxonomy): Eukaryota > Metazoa > Chordata > Mammalia > Chiroptera > Rhinolophidae > Rhinolophus > Rhinolophus sinicus. The sequence goes on along the minus strand of NC_142517.1, from coordinate 55,740,829 downwards.
CTAAAAATTTTAATGAGCACACTTTAAAGTTAATCATTGCCATTTTCTTCCTCATAAACAATACAAGGACCTCAGATGAATAACTCTGATCAGCCTGCTCTCAATTAGATGCTGTTATTTTATAGAATTTTGGTTCCATTTTATTATTTAACTCTACAAACTTGATGTTATTACTATTATTATCTTATAGTGTTTATTTTTGTTTAAATTGACTGATATATTTATTTATGTTTTTGCTCAATATTCCTTCTTGAACCTCAAACTTTCCTTTTTTTTTTCAAATATATTTTAGTGAGAATTGGTTATTGGCACATTCTCTTAGTTTTTTCTGAAATGTTTTTAATTTTGCCCTCATTAGTGGAAGATACTTTTATGAAATAACAATTCTGGATTGCTAGTTTCTTTCTTTTAATACCTTGAGATATTATTTCACTCCATTCTGGTTCCCATTTTTTATTTTCTTGAGAATTCAGCTGCCATTTTAATATTGATCCCTCTTAGAAAATCTGTCTTTTCTCTCCATGTAGATTATCTGCTTTCTTTTTGTCTTGGTGTTCTGCTATCCTGCATCTACTTGTGAAATTCTTTTTTTTTCTTTATTTATACTCTCCAGAATTTGTTCAGTTTCCTGAAATGAGGACTGTTATTTTTTACAAATATATTTGAAATGTTTTTTGACACTAACTCCTCACATACTTTCTCCTCTATGCTCTACTTTTGTAACTCCAATTAGACTTATCCCAAGCCTTCTCATGCTCTTTTATATTGCTTATTCTCACTGTCATACTTTCTATTACTTTTTTTCTCTATGAGAAGCATTTTGAATAATTTTTTCATCTTCCAGTTTACTGATTCTTTTCCCTTGACGTTCAATCTGCAATAACGTGTTAAATTCTGCATCCAACAATTCCAATGTGTGTGGCTGTGGTGTGTGAGGGGGTGGTTCCACACAACACCAAGCAATTCTCTGACACTAGCTTGGTATCCTATAATTAAACCTAATTCTGACACTATTTACGGAGATATAGCATCAGATTCTACAGATCCAGGGGTCAGTCTTAGATGACCCCCACCCCCACACCACTTCAAACCTCAATCCCAAGTCCAAGTTACCACCTGGTTTTCTGACACTGGCTATAGATTGCAGATTTCAATGACCCTCCTCCTTGGGTTTTATTAATTTGCTAGAGTGGCTCACAGAACTCAGAAACATTTTAGTTACTAGATTACTGATTTATTATAAAAGAAGATAACTCAAGAACAGCCAAACAGGAGACGCATGGGTGAGCTTTGTGGGAAGGGGCACAGAGCTTCCACGCCCTCTCCAGGTGCTCCACTCTCCCAGCACCTCCATGTGTGCACTAACCCAGAAGCTCTCCGAACCCAGTCAATCTGGGTTTTTCTGAAGCTTCATTAACAAGGTATAATTGATTAAGTCATTGACCATTGGTGATTGATTCAACCTCCAGTTCCACTCTCCTCCCCAGAGGTCAGGGGGGTGGGACTGAAAGTTCCTACCTTCTAATCACAAGGTTGGTTCCCCTGGCAACCAGTCTACAGTCTCAGATGCAGTACAAAAAGTCAACTCATTAACATAACAGAAGGTAACTTTGATCAATTCGAAGCGTTTTAGGAGCTTTGTGCCAAGAACCAGGTCCAAAACTAAATAATTTCTTATTATAAATCACAATATTACAAATATCAAAGTTTTTAAAAATTGAAATATAATTGTCATACCATAAAATTCACAATTAGCATGTACAACAGAGTAGACTTGAGTATACTCCCAAAATTGTACAACCATCACCACTAATTTCAAAACATTTTCATTGCCCCAAGGAGAAATCTCATAACTATTAGCAGTCATTTCCCTTTTCCTCTCCCCCCGATTTTAACAATCACAAACCTACTTTCTGGCTCTATGGATTTGACTGTTTGGACATTTCACATAAATAGAACCATACAATGTGTGGCCTTTTGCATCTGACTTCTTCTGCTTAGCATTACGTCTTCATGATTAATCCATATTATATAGCATGAATCAGTATTACATTCCTTTTCATTGTTGAGTGATATTCTGTTGTATAGGACTGTCAGGTGGTGTTTATTCATTCATTGGTGGATGGATCCTTAGGCTGTTTCTACTTTGTAGCTATTATGAGTAATGCTGCTATAAACATTCATGTATGCGTGTTTGTGTGGACATATCTTTTCAGTTCTCTTCGGTATATACCTAAGAATACAATTGCTGGGTCATATGGTAGTCTATGTTTAACTTTTTGAGACACTGCCAGATTGTTTTCCACAGCATTTACATTCCAACTAGCAGGCTCTGAGGGTTCCAATTTTTCCACATCCTTACCAACATTTGCTATTTTTCACTCTTTTTTAAAATAGCCATTCTACTGGTCATGAAGTTGTATCTCATTGCAGTTTTGATTTGCATTTCCCTAATGACTAATGATGTTGAGCATCTTTTCCTGTGGTTATTGGCCATGTGTACATCTTCTTTGCTGAAATGTCTATTCAAATGCCCATTTTAAAAACTAAGTTGTTTGTCTTTTTTGTTATTATAAGATTTCTTTGTATATTCTGGATACTAAACAATTTTTACATATAGAATTGGAAAATATTTTCTCTGATTCTGTGTATTTTCACTTTATTTCTCGATATACAAATGTTTTTAATTTTGATGAAGTCTATTTTTTCTTTTGTTGCATGTCCTTTCTATGTCAATCTAAGAAACCATTTTCAAATACAAGGTCATGAAGATTTACTCCTATGTTTTCTTCTAAGCATTTTATATTTTCACTCTTACATTTACTTCTTTGATACATTTTGAGTGAATTTTGTGTAAATTGTCAGGTAAGAGTCCAACTTCATTGTTCTGCATGAGGTTATCCAGTTGTCCCAGCACTTTGGTAAAGAGACATAAAAGTTTTGAAATGGGATGAAACTTAGTTTATCTCTTTCTCTTTGGTTGCTTGTGCTTTAAGTGTCATATCTAAGAAGGAAGTTACTGTCTAATCTAAGGTCATAGAGATTTATACCTATGTATAATTTATATAATAAAATTTAAATATCAATGATTGTTGTTTATTCCTTAAAGTTTGTTTTTTATTTGTAAATCTACCTGACCAAGTTTATAGTCTCTTTTTCCTTAGTCAAATTTTCCTTTCCCATTTATTTTATTTTGTATATTAAACATAATATTAGCCTATCTAGGTGTAATAATTCTAATAATTGAAACTTTTGTTGTTCTGATTCAATTGTCTGTTATTTTTTCTGGCTTTAGTTTGCCATATTTACTATGAGAGCTTTGCACTTTTGACTGTAAGCTTAGAATTTTATATGTGGAAATCTTAGATTAAAGATAAATTCCCACAGAAAGATAATTTCTTTTCTTTTCCAGAAGTACAGGATAGCAATAAATCTAGGCTTATTTTATTTTTATGATCTAGCATGTGAAGGAAGGTGTGCAGGGTATCTAGTCTGTCATTTAGCTGGAAATGAAAGTCTTGGAATTACTTTCTACCCGGTGTTATTGTTTTATTATATGTATCTGACTCCCAGCCACTCTAGAGAAGATCTGATTCAATTTCTATTCTCCATAGCTCCCAGCATCATGCAATGCATAAAGAAATGCTTTAAAAATTGCTAAAGGAATGAATTAATAAATAAATAATCAATTTGTGGATATAAAGTTGATGTTAAATGAAAGAGGTTCTGAGTCGATGAATCGAGGGCTTTGGAGGTATAATAAGAATCTACATGTTAACCAAGCATAGCCATAAATATAGGTAGTTTCACCCAAAACATATGTAGATGGTGGTGTGATTAGTTAAAGGTAAATTTTTATAAAAGTATGTATTGTTGAATTAATAACATCTTGTGTTCCTTAAAATTCTCCCAGGCACCAAATAATAAAAATGCAAGTACAGTTGATTCTTGAACAATGTAGAGGTTAGGGGTGCCTAGCCCTGTGCTGTCAAAAATCTGTGTATAAGTTTGTTGTTTTTAATACATATTTTATTTTTAAATTACAGTTGACATACAATATTATATTAGTTTCAGGTGTCCAACATAGTGATTAGACATGTATGTAACTCACTGAGTCATCACTCAGATAAGTCCCGTACTCATCTGACACCATACATAGTTATTACACTATTAATGACTACAAGTACGTTTCCTGTGCTATACTTTACATCCCCATGACTGTATTTATCATGGGCAATTTGTACATCTTAATTCCTTTCCCTTTTTCACCCATCTCCCCAACCCTCATCTCATCTGGCATATATCAAAATTTCTTTGTTTCTATGAGTTTGTTTTTTATTCCCTCCAAAAACTTAACTACTAATAGCCTACTATTGACTAAAACCCTACTACTGAAGCCTTACTAATAACATGCAGAGTCAATTAAACATATTTTGTATGTTATATTAATATGTATCATATACTGTATGCTTACAATAAAAAATCTAGAAAGAAGACAATGTTATTAAGAAAAATCATAAAAAATACATTTACAATACTTACTGAAAAAACCCACATATAAGTGGACCCGTGAAGTTTAAACCTGTTTTGTTCAAGGGTCAATGGTATTATCATATCTGTGTAATGTTTCATATTAAAAACAGGTTCTACTCAAAAAGGTTGAAAACACTAACTTTAACATAGTATGATGGGATCATTATTTCAAATGAATTGTAATAGTCTACACATTTCTTGAAGAGATTTAAAGCTAGATCTCCTTTCTAGGGATCTACACATACAGTGATGACTCCAGTACCATTCTCTGTAGGAAATAATCCATTTTAATAGTGTAACACTGGCTGGGCAGTTTGCTCTCTGAAGCACCTGTTACAATACATGATCATTTCACAAAGCATAGCTTTTTTCTCTCTCACTCAATGTCACACACGACTAAAGCACTACTGAAACTACCAAAGCATAATATGCCTTAAAACTATTTACATCTTGTAATTTCATTTATATTTGCACACAAGAAAAGACATTGATTCAATTATTTCAATGAACTATTAGTCAGAGTAAGGAGGTGTTTAACTTTCAGAATGTTTATATAAGTAAATCAAATGTGACAAAAGCACTATATAAAGAGAAAAGCCCTGTAAAATCAAAAGACATTTTAATTATCAAGGTATTAATACTAAAATTAATGACATTTAATACCACAGTAAGCATTTGGCATTTGCTTTCTTCCTTTAGGCAATTATAAAGCTAATAAAATAATACTGTAAAGATTTTTCTGTAAAGATAATCATCGTAGCATTTCTAATTAACACCCTTTCCTTTATACATGGAGAGCTAATAACCCACAGTAACATTTAGAGAAGTAAGACCTTCTTTTGTTTTTAATCCTTAAGATAGCAGCAAGTTCATATGCCATTGAAGAAGTAAGAATAGGGCTGCAGCACGCATTCCCAGCTCAGAACTTGTGTTGTGAGGGAAGAGAGAAAACCCTTCCTCGCCCAAAGAATTAAGAAATGACTCATATTTGAAAATCCACCTACAGCTATATATCGGTGTGTAAGTTGCACTCGATATTCCTTGGATCTGACACATGGAAAATCCCCATTGTCCACATTAGCCTCTATAGAAGTTGTGTTGAAAGCTCTCCATAAGGGATACTTCTGCATTTTGTCTTTGCGTTCATGCTCAGTGGTGGTAAATGGATTAACACAGCAGTGTCTGATAGAATGATGGATGGAGTCCATGGAGCAATTTTCTAAACACCCTTTTCTTATTTGACGGATGTTTTCATTGCCATCTCATCCCTCAGGGCTCTTTGTGTGCAAAATTTCTTTCCTGAGAGGAGTTTTCCCATGCTATTAGTACCCAGTGAATTTATGATGTCCTCTTGTGTAGTCTTTCTGCTATTCTGTAGGTAGAGTCAGCTCTGGTATTCTATGCAAAATGATGTCTTAGTTTTCCAGCTTCCACTGTGTTCACATTTTTAAGTATGAGGCACAATTTAGCTCCAAAAACCTGCACTTACCTTCTAATTAGACCCAAATGCAGCCAAAACTTATTGTCAACCTAGAGAAGACTTTTAGCTGAATCCTTTGATACTCCTTTGCTATCACCAGCACCTTCACCAATAATCCAATTGGGGTCCATCATCAACCTCTGCTGAGGCTGGAGCAGACATCTGATTACACTAATCAGCATGCAGTTTTCCTCCACGCCCCTCGCATTTGAACCCTGAAGCATGTGTGTCCCTTTGATGGATTGATGTATGAGAAAGACTAATGAATAAAGACACCAGATTTGGGAGTGGAGGGGTTTTGGTAAACAGTCAAGGATTTAGGTGTGAGGTAGAGAATTTGAAAGTAATTACCACCCAGTTGAACCATTTTTTTTTTCTGTCACTTTTCCTCATCTTCTTTATGATATATATCTATATATCTGAATTTATCTATCTCTATCTCTATATCTCTCTCATTATCTATCTATGTACATATATCTATCTATATATGCGATATACACAGGGGGTGCCAGAAAAATGGACACTGGTCAATGTTGCTCAAGCAGTAATTCACTGTAATCAGAAGTGTCTGGACTCTGATGGTAACCACTTTGAGCACCTCTTGTAATTGCACAAGTCAAACATGACTTGTATTTATCTTTTGTTATTGGTATATATTGAGTATTACAATTTTAATACAGTTTCCCTTTCTTAAAATGTGTATACATTTTTTGGCACCGAGAGAGAGAGAGAGAGAGAGAGAGAGAGAGAGAGAGAGAGAGAGAGAGAGAGTACTTAAGTAATTGAGAATTAAAAAGAATGTGCATGTGACACAGGGATACACTCTCTTTTGAAATTTGAGGAATCCCAAAACCAGCTTCCAATTGAGGATTTTTGAGAACAATTTCTTTTCTGGCAATAGTCCCCACACCACATAGCCATGGAAAAAGCAGTTAGGTGACAGAATAATAAATATAGATATCAGAGGCCTGAGGACAACCCCTTCGTAAATTTTCCTGGTAACTCACAAATGGTGAGAAAGAGATCCAAAATTTTCATGCCCAGAAATAGAATATGGAAATTTGTTGAAAGTGAGAACCATTACCTGTCAAAAGTTCCTTTAAAGAAGTGAGGAAACTTACACTGAAAAGGTGTGATGTTTCAGTCACCTGCTGGGAAATGCAGAGCTGAAATCTTTTAAGTATCACTCCTGGCACAGAGTCAAAGAAGGAGGCCACAGTCTCTCCTTGCGAGAGCAGTCACCATGGAACACCCAGCGGTAGAGGACAGACCATATGTTATGTTAGTAAAAAATCACGGAGATGTTGTAGGAACACAAGCTTACCTTCACTACCCCTAACCTATGCCTGAAATGTACATCTCCTCCAGTCCAAATGCCATCCCTGAAAGAGGAGGAGAGAAGAATAGAATCTTCAATTGACAACATTTTAACCTGTGACTTGACAAATTACTGGAGTGGACTGGATAATTGGCCTGCTGTAATATAGGCTGTGCAATGGGAAGTGAGATCAAAATCAGTTGTAGAAGTAAAGCTCACCTGAGTCCTTTGGATTGTAGCAATGGTAAAATTTAAGATGCTAAAATTTATTTTCCTAAGAACACAATTGGTTATCAAGATAAAGTAAAATAGTTGGCACTTTTAGGGGAAATGAGATATTCTATATGGGGGATTAGAAGAACTGTCAAGAGAATTATAAGAAAGTTTATTAAAATGTTTGCCATTTTTAGAGAAATAGATTCAAAAAAAGGAAAAGCTTTGATGAAACACAAAGGGAACAGGATCTGGGACTGTTTATCATTGAAAAAGTTATATACTGGAAGATTCTTAAGGGCTGATTCTAGAAAAGCAAATTCCCAAAAATTCCAGGACAATATTAATGCAAATTAATCCTGGATTTCAGTGGAAGAAAAGAAGGTATTGGCTTTAGAATGGAGAAGAAAAAAAGATGAAATACGAATGGACTGTAGAATCTTGAAATGCCCAAGTCTACAATTAGCTTAATTTACACCGTTTTTAAGTAACATAATTCTGTTACAACACAATTTGTGTGCTTCAGTTGACTCACTAGCAACTCATGAAATGGCATAAAGGTGTTCCATGAACCCAGGCAAAGGATATTTGCTGGGGGATAATTATTGATGCAAGATAGGGAATTCTCAATGGCAAAGCAAATACCTTCTGTTAAATGCTTCTCAGGCTCATGTTTTATTGAGTATCATCATTTCATCTTCTGTTACCAGAGAAACATTAGGCTTCAACCATATTTTCAGTGGACTATAAATAGTGGAACAATAATTATTTGAAAATAATTTTACCTCTGGATTTAATAAGTAGAGACTATTCCTCAACAATATACTGGAAGAACTATAATTTAACAGCTTCTCTTTTCAAAAATTGTCAAATAGTCTAGAGGCTTTGCCTAGAAATAAATGATAAAGATTTATTCAAGGGTCTTAGAGTCTGCACACTTGGGAACACACTAGGCAAAACCCCAGAAATGTTCCAAAGGAGAAAGAAAAGTTAAGAGTACTTACAGTAAAAAGCACATTCTTGAGAATAATCAGTCCTGCATTCTCAGCCCTAGGATTAGTCCAGGATGGTTATCAGTCAGATGTCAGGCAGTCTGGATGATAGATGCCAGGTGGTCTAGAGGTGGGTACCAGGAGGTCTGGTCACATCAAGTGGTCTGGATAGTGGATGTCAGGTAGCCTGGCTACATGAGTCCTTTAGGGGGAAAGCACAGGGATATCTGGAGGTCTGGTGTGTGTCCAGACGTCTATCCAGGTATTGATACAGGACTGGGAAGTTCAAAAAGTTTAAGTTCCCAGACTAGTTGGAATAACTTTCCTGACTTTCCTCATAAGTTTCCTCATGCCTCAACTTTCATAATGTTAATCATTTTAGCAGCTTGGTTAAAGGGACTCCTTGTCATATATTCCCTAGCTTCACGCTTTCCTCAAAGTCCTAATTCCAAAATTGAATTCACTGCTTATTTTTAATTGTTGTCTTCAATATTGTTTTTTTCTTTGCTTCAATATATTTTGTTTTCTGAAAACTGAGGAATGGGCTAAAATGAAACAAATATTATCTCAAATGAACTTTACTTCAGGCATTTCTAGCAAGTTAATGTCATCAGGTACTAAAAGTGAAATTTACAAAATACTGTAAGAAAATTTCAGTCCTTATTGCCTTTCTTTCATTAGAAGGTAAAAGCCAGTTCCTCAGGTACTATTTTTTTATCCCAAATTTACTTTTCTGGACAAAGATGAAAAGCCTTTGGTTTGGGCATATGTGAACAAGTTTCCAGCCATTGTATAGAAACTTACAAAGTACTGAAGACATATTTCACACCTTAGTACTCTGAGTAGCACACTCCCTGTCAAAGTATGCTCAAAATCCTAGGCATGGTGAAAAACAATAATACTAAATTATCTTAATCACCAACCCTTTCAGATGTATTTCATGAGTGTTTGAAAAATTAAAATCACAAAGAATTTTTTAAAGAAGAACATCTTTGATGTTTATGCTTGTTTCCAAAGCTTAACATATGGTGAGGTTGCTAAATCAGTGCTTTATTATTGCAAGCAGTAATAACAAATGGAAAATGAGGTCCAAAGAAAACTCAAAACAGAATGAATCATTGGTAAATGAAAAGGCTTTCACTGGTTACTTAATATCTTGGCAAATGGAGCAGCTTCAGTTGTCTGCGATTCTCACTTCCTGTCACTTCTCCTTCCTTCCATTCTAATCTTTGCTTTCACCTCCTCTTCCGGAACAAATACAGCCGCTCCCGGAGACTGGACTTTCTGTCTCCCAGATTTCTTCCTTCTAATCTTTTTTATTACCATATTAGTTTTCCCCAAACATACTTTCACTATTTTATTTAAAAACTATTCATTTAGATTACACAAAAAAAACCTTATGATCCTTTATGCAACTGTCTCAAGCTAAACTTCACTTTAAATTAAGACCCAGAGAGACGAGGTTAAAGACCCCAACCGCCGTCAGCTAGTCCTTTCACTGACAAGTTGCAATGGCCCCTGTTATATGTTATATCTAGTGCTAAATTCTTCCTCTCATTCAAGTCTCTCTGCGTGCACTCACCCACCCTCATACCTTGAACTTTATTTCCCACGATCTCAACTCCTGTAACTGACATTCTTGCTTTTCTATACTGTAATCTCTCTAAACTTCCTCAAATACAATCAATAATAAATAATTGGAAGAGCATTTTCTGTTTATTAATATTATAAGATAACTTGAATTCAACTTCTATGCAATGCAGAATAGTTCATTCTCTTTCTAAATTTCAAATGACAACAAATAATGTCAAAAATATTCCCTTATTTTCAATGGAAACAACATACACTCACTATAATTTTCAATTGCAACTTTATATACTCTTTCCTTAGAGTCCAGGCAAATAATTTCTTACCAAACTGAATGCTATTAACTAGAAATATGTTGCATCTGTTGCCCTTTCTGTTCTATAACGTAGGAACCATGTATTTGGAAATGTCATGAGAACTAATTTGATTAATGTACTAAAGTTTATTGGAGAATACAAAGATGGCTAAGATACAGCTTCTGTCCTTCAAGAACATAAAATCAAATGGAGGAAAGTGATTCAAACACAAATATTAGTTAATATATAAATTAGAGGAGGAGAGAGTTGAAAAAGAGATTTATTTTGGCTGAAAAGAGCACTAAAAATTCTTAGAGGAAACAGGATTTGGATTGGCCTTAAAAGATTTTATAAGCCAAGGCAATCTCGGCAGAGATAAATTTGAGTGTACTCCTCAGTATCACATCATATTGTAACTATCATTTAAGTGTCTTTCTCCTTCACTCGAATAGTAGCCCCTCTGGGATTGGGATCATGGCTTACCTATTTTGCAACATGACAGAAAATTTTATACCTTATGAATTTTTCAACAAAGGCCAAGTACATTGTTTTTGGTAAATATTTTTTTACTTAATCAATTGATGGCTATTAGATTCCTAAACTATTTTAATGCCATTTGAATCTTTACTCAGGAGTTGCTCAATGAAGTTTTGCTAACACTGTACAAAAAGAAAAAATGTTCAAAATATTATAAAAATACTTAAAATCTTATCTGTTATCTCTGTTATCTAAGTGATTCCCACATTTGTTCTGTGTATTTTAATGCAAGTTGAGTCACAGTTCATAAGTACTGTAGTGGGAACTGATACTATAAAATGGAGCCTAACTAATACCTTGGAAGAATTGGACAATGTCTTTTTCAGGCCTGACCCATCTCATCTAGAGTTTTCTGCCCAGTGAGGAATCTCATTTATGCTGGTGGAGCTGTTGTGTGAGGAAATGGAAAATGCTGTGTAAGCTGGTACTTCTTAGGAATCAGTGTAAGGTTAGGGTAGTGTTTGTGATGTTCCTTATAGCCCCAAATGAGGAAGTGTCCACATCCTATTTTGTCATGATCACTGCCATCTATATACGGCCATATATATATATATATATATATATATATATGGTTTCCCAAGGAGGGAACTAGATACAAAGGGCATTAGCAGATGGGAAACAAAACATTGCTTTCCTTATAGGTATGTGGGAGCTCAGTAACTCCCAATTCAGCTTCTCCTAAGTTGTGCTGGAGCACATGGTCTCGACTTGAGATAAGAATGGGGCTTCTAATTCTCCACCTTCACTCTAAATCCTGAGATTACTGTGGAGGAGAGATCTGCAAGGTGTGCCCTCACATAACATACCATATAGTTCCAGATCTCAAAGGATAAGAAAGAAAGAAAGAAAGAAACTTGGCTAGGCCTGTATTAACTATGCAGTCTGTTTACATCTACAGAAGGAGAAGAGAGTGTAATGGTTAGAGTTGCTAATCTTTAAGGAATATTGATAAATGTAGCACAATGAATATTCTGGATTCTGATGCATCGACTCTTTCTCCCTCAAGGGAGCATGGGAGGAGGAAACTATGGTATTCATTCCTTCTACAGTACCTATCACATTCGTGTGCTTGAAAGCATTTTCAATTATAATTGCCTTCCATGGTATGCATTTTAATTTATTCATTTATTTGTTCATTCATTCAGCAAATATTTCTCATGTATTTTTACGTGATAGGCACTCTAGTAGACAATGGACACACAATGTGAATATGAGGTCAGACAATTAAGTTTGCGAACTCATCCTAGACAAGGTACTACATACCCTCATTGCTGAATATTACTGTAGTCACCTTCAAAGCACTCCCCTTGGGAAGCTATGCACTGATGCCAGTGCCTAGTCCACCCTTCAAAGCAATTTTGGAACTCTTTTTCTATAATGGCCATCAGAGCTGTCATCGCATTACCCTTAATGTCCTAAATGTCATCAAAATGTCTTTCTTTCTTTCAATATTTCCTTTATATTTGGGTAAAGAAAGAAGTCATTGGGGGCCAGATCAGGTGAGTAGGGAGGGTGTTCCAATACAGTTATTTCTTTACTGGCTAGAAAGTCCCTCACAGACAGTGCCATGTGAGCTGGTGCATTATCGTGATGCAAGAGCCATGAATTGTTGGTGAAAGTTCAGGTAGTCTAACTTTTTCATGCAGTCTTTTCAGCACTTCCAAATAGTAAACTTGGTTAACTGTGTGTCCAGTTGGTACAAATTCATAATGAATAATCCCTCTGATATCAAAAAAGGTTAGCAATATCAGCGCAACAAGTTCGTGAACTTAATTGTCAGACTTCATAAGACAATCAAAATCATTGACTTAATGACATTTGCAGTCTAATGAGGAATAAAGAGATGTAGACAGGAAATTACAACGCAATGTAAAAGTGCTATGCTAGAGGAAGTACAAGGTGGCAGGGGAAAAAAGAATAGAAGTGACTAGTGCAGAATTGATGACAGTAACTGTGGCCAGGAAAACTTCAAAGTGGAAGTAATAGCCAAACTGACACTTGAAGGACAATTCAGAGTTAGTCAAGCGTAGGGGAAATCAGTTGCTTTGTCTGATTGGCATCCATTCCTCAATCTTTGGGTACAGCACCCTGATTTCCCTTTGGGCAATGACTTCCCCCAGTTCCAATCTGTGTGGTTTGGATAAGGTGGATATCAATACCACACTAGTTTAGGTTCAGTCCATTAGAGCATTTCATCCCTCTGGTCCTCATGATTGGTTCAGTTACTTGCATGTTACCTAAGTGAGGCCAGTGAGACTGATTCCAAAAGCATATGTTGAAAACCATGGATAAGAGGCCCTCTGACACACTGGAATTGCTAAGCTAGCAGAATGTAAAGCTTGAGCTTTGCAAAGTTAGGCACCATAACACATCACATCTGAGACTAGAAAACAGGGGCAAGGGTGGGGGCACACGCATATTACCTCCACCTGTCATTCGTTATTAGGAAAGCATAAAGCTTTCTCAGAATCCCACTGTAGATTTTCTTTTGGTTTTACTGGCCAGAACCTGGTCACATGGTCAAACCTTCTTGCAAGGCATGCTGGGAAACCAAGGAATAGGATTTTCCGAACTAGCTTACCCTAATCATGGTCCACAGCCTAGTACTGGGCAGATTGCTATACTCTCCAAAAAACAGACAGGCAGAAACAAACAAAAAGCCTGAGTTCTATTAGTAAGGAAGGAGGGTGAAAGGAATATTGAACTAATTGTAGTGACCATGGTGTTTGAAGACATTTTAGATTCATGGTCTATGTACTAGTTTGCTATGGCTGCCATAACACAATGCCACAACTGCGCAGCTTAAACAACAGAAATTATTTTCACAGCTCTTGAGGCTTGGAAATCTGAGATCAAGGTGTCTTCAGGTTTGGTTTCTTCCGAGGTTTCGTCCTTGGTTTGCAGAGGGACAGCTTCCTGCTGTGTTCTCACATGGCCTTTCCTCTGGGTGCTCCTATCCGTGGTGTCTCTGTGTGTCCCCATTTCCTCTTCTTATAAGGATACTCATCAGATTGGATTACAGCCCACCCTAATGGCCTCATTTTACCATAATCATCTCTTACAGGCCTATCTCCAAATACAGTCACATTCTGAGGTACTGGGGGTTAGGGCTTCGACATATGAATTTGGAGGAGATGCAATTTAGCCCATAACCGTCTACATCAATTTAATCCTAGAAAGTTTATAAAATGTATGTCTATTAGCAGTGGGGGAAAAACACTCTCTGTCACTACATCTTTAAAATATTATGTTGGTTTTTTTTTTTTAAATCACTTTAAATTTATCAGAAAAAAAGACATTCAGTGTTGTGGTGATTTGCATTCCTTTGATTAGCAGTGAAGGTGAACATTTTCAGGTGTATTTTTCTCATGTGATTTAATCTTTTATTATGCCAGATGTCTCTCAGCCTCATCCTGATTCCAGACATGGCAGTTCCAGGCAGGTGGCTTGCCTGGCACTCAGTGCCTGCTGTGCTCCTGCCCCAAGGGCTTCTCTGAGTTTGGAGCGGGGTGTGGGCAGGACTGCACTATGCAAACAGGCCTGCTTAGCTCTGAAGTGCTGGGGAGTTCGCAGCCCTGGGACAACTTTCAACCAATGGGATAGGGAAGATAATGAGTAAATGCTGCTCCCCAGCCATCCTTGCGGGGTAATTCTGAGCCTTCTCTGTACATCCCAGTGGGATTGAACCTCAGTCGCCTGTAGGGGTGGCCCACAAAACCACACACCATTGTATTGACTTGTCCTCCTTCCCTATTTCAATCTCTTCAATTTCTCACTTCTGCCCTCTGCCTTCACCAAATAAACCACTTGCACAAAAGTTCTCTTTTAGCCTCCACTTTCAGAGGCCCAGGCATCTATAAGCCGTTTGTGGGGACAGAGCCCCAGAGAGCAGTTTCCAGGCTCTCAGCCTCACGCTAAAAGGTGCTGGCTCAGGTAGTAAATAACCGTCAACTGTGACTGGATGGCCATCAGCTGTGGCTAGTTGGCCGTCAGCTGTAACCAGTGAGCCATTGGCCACTAATATAACTGCTGTGGCTACGCTAGCAGAAAATGGGGGCTAGCAAGAAGATGGTGGCTGAGCTAGCAAGAGCGGATTGCAGAGAGGCTGATGCCGCCAGCGAGAATATAGTGGTATGACTCCCCCATCTATGGCTCCGTGGGTGTTCCTTTTCGGCCTCACCATATCCTGCGTTCTTATGTGGGGAGCGGGAGCACAGACCCCGCAGGCCGCCCCACAGGACACACGGCGCAGCGAGCAGGGTCTCCCGCACAACACCGTTCTTTGGTAGCACTTTTGGTTTTGTTCTTTTTTTTAATGTATTCCATGCATATTTTATATGTCAAGAATATTAACCTTTGGGACAATGTCAACAGAGCTGTGAAGGGAAAATGTTACATCCACTCAGCTCTATGCCATACCAAGTTATACTTGAGGTCAAGAGCAAATATTCTTCTATTTGCCTTAATACTTCAGAAATACAGAGCTTAGCAGTGTCCGTTTCATCTTACTCTTTCCATCACAGTTTTAACTTGAAAATCATATTTATACGTCCATACAATTCTACTTGATATCAGGTGTTTCCCTTTTTTAGGGCTGTTTGTTTTAGTTTTAAGAGATAAAGCACCCTTTTGAATTGTGTTGAGAACATGAATAAAATAGTTTCTAAATGTGTCTGTTTCTTCCAGTTCATCTGTTTTAGATGGAGAGCAACTCTCATTCCTCTGTGTGGTCCATTTCCTTTAAATGGCAGCTTTAATTTTTCCCAGGTTCTGTGCTGTTAGCGATGTTTTCCCTCCATAACGAAGTTTTATGCTTTTCGCAAATTAGCTTATATCCCAGGAAGAGCAGAGGGTGCGTTCTGCAAAACTTGCTGGGCTCTTGCATAAACCTTTAGGAACCGACAGGTTCAAATACATTCAGAGATCCCTGGGGCCATCTTCTGATGTGACTGTCAGTGTTGAGGTGGGAAGTCCAAAGCCATTTTACACTGAATTCAAACAGAGCAGGCCAAGAAGAGGAACAGCTTATACATCAGGAGAGCAGGAAGACAGATAGGAAAGTGAAGCCTGCAGAATTCCCAAGCCTGCCAGTATCCAGCTACAGATACACTGAATATGATTCCTGTGGCAAAAGGAACGGCTTAATACCTGGAGGTAGGACTGGATATATAGGAAATGGTAAGTACTTTAGATTGATTTATTACCCCTACTTATCAAGGGAAGAATCAACATTATTTTACCCTCCTAGATGATCTTTGTTTAAAACTCAGTCTAGTCAATTTCATTTGGAAATAATTAGCAAACATCTGGTGTTCTATAGCTATTTCCTTCCCCGTGATATGGATTCTTCTCACTTGGGTGAGCAAATGGCATTTTCCTAAAGTGACTGCTCCTTTTCTGAGGAGGATTTCTGTAAGCAGGAAACCACAGTCAGACTGGGTGCTGTTTCTTCTGTAGTTTCTTCTATCTTATTCATTTATAGCTCCAGTAATAAAGCTATACGTTCATTACACCATTTTAACTGCCACTGATCATGATAATCACGAGTGTGATTCTGCAAATGCGTTAAATCCTGTTAAGGCTGCAACAAAGAGGCAATCCATCTTCTATTCATGTTGTCACTCCTTTTTTATAATTTTAACTCCCCTCCTTGATAAACACCTAGAAGTTAGTGTTTTGAGCTGAGCAGGGGGTACTGAATCACAGATCCCAGAGTTATCTGAAAAAGAGCATGTTTACAATATAAAAAGGCTTACAGGAAGTCCAACTGAACAATTGATTTGAAGAATCTAAGCAAATAAGCATTGAGGTAAGAAGGGATAAGGGACACCTGAGTGAGACAATGAGGACACCTGCTGGAGACCACACCTTGAGAGGTGTCCTGAGGTCCAGACTGCAGTCCCAGCTCCTACTTGCAGAGTCTTGGGGGCCTTAGACATGAGAGGGCACAGGAACATCAAGAGCTCCAGTCTCACTCAGACATTCCTCTTCCTTCACGATCCCTTCCCTGCTTCTTTCCAAAAGCAGTTTACAACATAAAAAATAATTCAAAGTTCTCTTCTTTCCCCTCTCCCCCAAAATCCACATTTGGTATATTTCTGCCAGTAAAATCTTGCAGTGTTTGGCAGGTCATCTTCTAGTACAACGCTGATCGCTTGTTCAGCATAGGGAAAGCTAGGAGCCCAGAATGACCAGGTCTAGAGGGAAAATGGAGGGTTGTTTAGTGACCATCAGGCTTGATGTGGGTACCCAAACTCCCAGCACCCCATGAACTGACCCCAAATCCTGGGGCCCCAGCAATGAGCCCTGACATCCACGGATTTCCCGAATTTCAACACTCTCTACTCTCTGTATGACTCTTATTGTTGGCTTTCCTACAGGACAAGGAATCTATTTAGGTTTTCATTTGTTAGCCTGCCTGGTACTCCAGATTTCATTTGCTAGGCCTTATTCTTTGCCTGAGTCCTTTAAATAAGTGTTTAAATAAATGTTTTTGTTAGTTAAAGACAATTAGATGTACTGCTTTGGAGTTTTTAACCACTGTCTAGATTAATGAGCCAAGATAACTACTCTGCTTTTTCAATGTGCTAGAACATAGTGCAACAGATCAGTAGGTGTGTAACTGTGTCTGCAACTGCTTCTTACTTATATAAAATGTTGTTTAGTTGAAACTCAACCTTTAATTTGAATAAAACAAAAATCTGGTCTAAGGTCCAATAAGATGATTGGTCCTGATTTTGTGGATTTAGAAAGATTTCTCTTTCTAAAAGGGAGGAGGAAGAGGATAAATAGCTCATATATTATGATAATGTTCTTAGTGGTTGTATTAACCCATTTAAGCCTCACAGCAATTTAGTCAAATATTGTTATTGTTAGGCTATAAAACTATAACTAGTACTATTGCTGGTTAAGAAACTGAGACATAGAGGTAGGGATTCGTTGTCATGATCTGAACCGAGATACTCAGACTCTACTACACTCTCCTATTTTTCACAATGATGACAATGTGGTCTTTAGTATTTCAATAATACAGTTTTTAAGCACAGTGTGAAAGACTATTTTCTAATTGTAATTTTAACTTTATTTATTTATTAGCTAGAAACTAATTTTACTCACCCAAGTCATTCCAAATAAAAATTACACACAGTCATGGAATAATCTTGAAATGTTGTAAGAGATTCAACACCTGGCTATTTGTTAACATAATTTGAATCAGTGTCAGTGTTCTCTTGGTGGTAAAGAAACATATAACCCATCCTACACCAAGGGTAATGGGCATGGGAGGTAAGGAAGGAGAAGCCAAAGAATCTGAGGCTATTTGCTTAAGAAATTGTTTCATCTAAGAAAAGAGAGCATCATGATTATTTTAAAAGGACCATGACTCCGTACTATAATGACCAGAAACTTGCCATCTAAAATTAGGCACAGATCATCCTTATAAGTAGACACCTTCAAAATAATCTACCCATCATGTGATACCAAGGATAGTTAGCACAATACAAAAGACACAATGGTCTCTCAGCTCCCTTCTTCTCTAAATTTTATTATTTTTAATCAGGCTTTTTCACAGCTTATCTATACAATATCTACGGCCCAAAACAGCAAAGAAAGGCAAATATCCAAGAGGTTGTTTTCATTGCTAGTTGAGGTAATATCTAGCCTACAAAATATCTAAACTGCAAAATAATATTATTGATCAAAAAAAGATCAAGCTGACTTACCACCATAAAATTTAATAGACATAGCTTTGACTGCATTAGAACTTACTTGAGACATACAAATGACTCTTATGGACTCATTCAAGCCTCAAATCACCATTAGAGTTAGGAATAATCTCCAGCTCATAAGTAAAGAATGGGAGAAACAGAAAGCCAAGGGTCTCTTCCAGAGTCACACAGTATTGTGTGTGCAAATCTAGCAAACTTGACATTATACACAGTACCTATGATTAGATATGCATAATTAAAAAAAGAACAAACTCCTTTGTGATACTAGTGGAGGGCATCAAGAAAATAAATAAATAAACAATACTCTAGCATAAAGCTTATTTCAAAATTAGCACAACAGAATTGAAAAAATCATGTCATTAATTTCTGTTGCTAACACTCTTTATCCCCCATAAGGACATGAAAAAAAATCTTAAGCCTTTAGAAATCTATATCAGTAAGGCATGTTTTTGTTCTGTCTGTCTATCTATCTATCTATCTATCTATCTATCTATCTATCTATCTACCTACCTATCGTCTATCTGTCTTCCTTTTACATATTGTCAATATAAACGTTTAATTTAATTTTAAGGTATACTGAACATTGCATATAGAATTATATATAAATGAATGGTGCCCATGTTTGAACCTATTGAATACTGAGGTGCTTTGTGCATGGAGTGTGTTTTACAAAAACATTTGCCAATGGGTTTGAGTCAATGGGAGCCATACTCTGTCAAAAGTTATACTCATATTATTTATTAAAGAAAAAAAATTTCACTTGCTAAAAACATAGACAACAGCTCTCTATTTTTCAATATACCTAGATAACTATTACCCGGGATTCTCATTATGTTGACTGCCTTCCTATACATGAAATGCACATTACAATTGAAAATTCACAGGGCAAATAAATATTGGTTGTCATGTTTACATGTGGGAGATAAAAGATTTACAATTTGGTTAAAAAAGGAAGATAGATATGGAAATAACTTTACTAATAGAAATGGAAATTCCCCAACCTAACTGATTTTTCTTTTATTCTATCACCAGACTGGAGTGACTTTTCCAATCTGCCTGAAGTTGGAGCTTTGTCTGTATCAGTTATAAACTCACAGTTGGGTTAATGAGATACTTTAACTTCAATTGAAAATCACCAGAAACCAAATAAAAAGTATTAAAGAATGGGAGTCAGCTTCTTTCTTTATATTTATATATTTTTATATGTGTATCCTCTTCCTGTTTGCTTGTTTGTCATTTTAATTAGACTTACTTAAATTTCTTTCAGTTTCCATATATTTGAACTAAATATTTAGTTCCTGAGAAAAATATTAAGTGGTGTCAACATCAGCCACCACATGATCACATTGTTAACTGTTACTCGGAACCTAAAAGATTCCAGAATATATCATGTCATGGAAAGTGAAACCATAACCTATAGGTCTGGGGTGGTTTTCAGTTGACGAGACATACAATTGCGAGTCTCCCAATAGCTCGCGTGATTGATTCTAACTCACTAAATTGTAGGGTTAAGGGTTTAATTTTTGTGTGTGTCAGAAATAATTGTAGTTGAGGGAAATATTGTTTGTTCTTTGATTACTCATAACAATGATATCCTTTTGGAGAAACTGGGACTCTTTAAGCACACAAAAATCCATTGCAATCACAGGACCATCATACCTAAATTTGAACCTGGAAACTGATGCTCATAGCTTTTTGACTTTTCACTAAAAGACTTTTTCTTTATGGAGAAGACATCCACGAATCATTTCTCAAACATATCCATTGAAAGAGAGATTATGAAGATGGCATTTAAAAAACCAAGTACAGTATAACTATCCATAATAGTGAATTCTACATTGTCAGCCTTGGCAATCCAATGTCACACAAAGGAGATTATTCATCTCAGTACTCCCCACAAAACTTAGCATAATGCTTTGTGCATAGTAGGTTTCTAATAAATATCTGCTTGTGCATTGAATCTATAAGTTAACACTCTCAATCCTGCCAGTGCCTGTACTGCTGTCCAGACAGACTTAGGTAAGAGTAACATCTACTTGTCAGAAACATTTATTCACACAGTTGCTTTTATACTGCTACCCTTGAAAATATAGGAGGTTGGATTTGTTGTCATTATTTAGAACAGTCTATAAAGTTAGAATGATATTGACAAGTAGGCTGCTACCCAGGATACATGAATAGCCATGCCCTGGGTCACAAAGAAAATGATAAATATTGACCTTAACTTAATAGGTATTGAATTAGTCAGGGTATGCCAGAGAAACAGATGAGAGAGAGAGAGAAAGAGAGAGAGAGAGAGAGAGAGAGAGAGAGAGAGAGAGAGAGAGAGAATAAGGAATTGTAATGATTAGAAGCCCTATGAGGGAGAGAAGTCAAGGGCCCCACTTACTATAAACTAGGAGCGTCATGTGGCAGTCTCTGACTCACATGATTATGGAGGCTGAAAAGCAAACTGGAGACCCAGAGAGTTGGTGTAGTTCCAGCCTGAGCCTGAAGTCCTGAGAACTAGGAGGGCCAATGGTGTAACTTCTGGTCTGAAAACTGGCCAGCTTGAGACCCAAGAAAAACCCATGTTTAAGTTCATGTCCTAAGGCAAGAAAAGACCAATGTCCTAGCTGACACAATTAGGTGGGAGGTATTCCCTTTTATTAATGGGAAGTTCAGCCTTTTTGTTCTATTCAGGCCTTCAACTGATTGGGCAGGGCTCATCTACCATAGGGAGAGCAATCTGCTTTACTCAGCCTGCTATTGCAGTTGTCAATCTCATCCAGAAACATCCACGTAGACACACACAGAATAATGTTTAAACAAATGACTGGGTTCCCCATGGCCTAGTTGAGTTGACACATAAAATTAACCAACACAGACATGAAGGAGAACATCATTCTTTTCACCCTTAAAGGAATCATTTCATTGATAGTCCTTCAATTTGACAAGATTATGTCTAATATTCAACATGTCTTTACCTATATATTTTATTGATACACACACACACGTGCACACACATAGTTTTCATATATATATATATATATATATATATATATATATATATATATATATATATATATAATTAATTAATGACACACTTGTTATTAACTGGTTATTAATAACTATGTAATTATGTATGACTATATATATAAAGAGAGAGGAAATAGCTGTAATTTTCAAGGCACCATGGTTGAGCTGTGGAGGATAAAAAGATGGCTAAGACAGAAACTCTGACTGCAAGAATAACGTACATCATCACTGGGGAGAAAAAAATACAGGCAGCAGAAAAAATAACTAAGACAAGGTAACATGTCCTGTGTTAGGTGAGTGTTACAGATTATATCTTTGTATTAGAGTTCAATTAAGCTCACAAATAATCTTAAACAGATAGTAAATATTTTTGTCAAGTTATGAACTGTAATAAAAACCTCAGCCATCTGACAAGTTTTTACAACTTGAAATAGCTTTATTATTCATTTTATTAATACATAGAATCTCAGTGCTGTTCAAAATATTCAGAATCCTCTAAAGAAAATAAACAGCACTGGAAATGTCATCTCTTCTCTTCCCTAGCCACATTCTCTCCTTACATGGTCTTATTTGTTTCCATAGTCTTAAATGCCATTTTTATGATACACCATATAAAATAGCCCTCCTTGCCCACCACCATCTGCCCCATCACTCCCTATTCCTCTCCCTTCCTATATTCTCTTCATTCTTCTTATCACTATATACTATGATTCTAGTATGACCGTAGTATAGTATAATACACATTAGATAAGCTCCCCAAGAGAATGGTTTTTGTCTATTTTGTTAAATATTATAACTCAAGTACCCAGAATGGTATTTTCACCATGCTCTATAAATATTTTTTAATGAATAAATATCTCTGAGAATATGAAATCAGCCTTTTAAATGTTTTCTTTCATCTTTTAAGCTATTTCTATTACCTCTGGGTTCCCCTTTCCTACAGTTTACTTAAGATAAACAGAGGCTTTTATTTAATGCCTAGATATCCTTGGTGGTTCATATAATCAGAAGAATTTTAAAATACAGATTGAAAACAATGAGCATGCGAAGAACTCCTTGCACAGTAGTCTTTACTAGAGTCTATTTTATTGGGGACCCCAAATGTCAGTATCTGTGGTCTTTTCTATTAGGCTATTCCATTAACCTATAGAGTAGTTTTTGGTCTGGTTGTATACGCAGAGTTGCTATGAGTATTTAGCATGTATTTAATGCTATGGCCATAGTTATTTTTAAAATATTGGCATACGAGTACATACCAGAAGCCCCAGACTCCCATTTAACCATGACCTAGCAATTGCAGATACAGCTCGGTCCACTACGTCCACTAGGACCCTGCTCTAGCTGGACTGCTAACATCAGTGACCATGATGTACTGATTGCTGATAATTTATCATGTGTATAACCCACCTATCCATCATCTAGGAGCCACAAGTCAGAAGAAGATGGATGTTCACCTTCCCTGTGCCCAGTGTCACTTGATGCCTTTGTTTTCGATACAGCCTCCTTAGTCTTGTCTTTCGTAGTACCTGGTGTTCCTTAGCCCAGAATCTATATATTTTAACACCTGTAGAAGGTAAACTTCCAGTCTTCTTTCAAGAATGAGTCAGAATACTTGGAGCTCTAAATATTCTTTATAAAGACTTTCAAACAATCTTTTTTTAACTCAAATTTGCCCTTTTGTTTTCAAAGATTCCTAGTAGCTCTCATTCTTGAACCATCTTAAAGTTCTGCAATGCAAAGTAGACCAGCTTCCTGCTTATTTACCTCACCCCTGATTTATGTTGCAGCTTTTTCTGCCTTTCTAAGTCAGAAACTCATGCATGGGCCTTCTAGCTCCCGTAAAATTGTCTATGGTCGTCTCTTTTCCAATTCTATTTGTCTTTCTATGTTTTTAATTATTTCCTTTTCTTTCTTCTTTATTTTAAGTTGGATTTCAGGAAAGAGTGGAGATAAATGAGTGTTCAATTTACTACCTCACCTATACGTTTTGATGAATAAATTTTACCAACTAGATTTTAATTTCTACTGAAATTAAAATTTCTACTGAATTTGTTTATATTTGTACTACTTAGTACAAGACATCTGCAATTCCAAACAAAGGGATATCTACGTAGTAAACAGTTGTACTTGGTATCTTGTCAATTTTGTCTGCTTGCTTGCTTTGTATTTTTAATATTTTTTTAGCAAGCATGGATTTTTTTTTTTTTTTGAGCTAAATAGAAATGACTCAGAAAAGAAAATAAAGCTTACTGAGTTGAGAAATTGACTTACCTAGTTTTAGGATCATGCTGATTACCCAGAAAAAGTCTTTGAATAGACTTTAAGAATGGTATAAAAATTATTTTGAATCTCAAAACTCTTTAAAAGACCTGAAAAAATTAAACACACAAACAGTGGTCTTTACAACATAAGGCTGTGTCCGAGTTTGAAGACGATAATGTCATTTGGACAATTTAGAGGTGGCATAGAGAAAACACGTCACATGTTTGGCTAGCCAGCATCTTAACACCTCCGACCCCATGACTGGGCGGAATTTCCAACATTATACACTTTGAAGGGAAGCAACACCAGCTTTCTACCACCACCTATAAGCCAACAAGACCATATAGAACTTTTCCCAGCCTCCTTTGCAGCTAGAATATGAGCAGATAATCTACGCTGGTCCATCATGTTCATCCAGGCAGAAATTCAAATCAGTAGCCAGTGATGCAGAGAAGTAGGACCTGGAAAGAATCTATTTCACTGCAGTGGCAGGCTGGTTCCGGGCTGCATCTAGGATCCAGCGACCATAATGCGGGTGAGTTCTCACATCACCTGTAGCCGCCATGGCAGCCGCATACTCACCAGACTTTTTCTTCCTTTTGTTCTGGGTCTGCTCCTACAGCCTTCCTGGTCACTCCTCAAAGTTTTGTTTGTTTGTTTGTTTGTTTTATGAATTACTTTCCTGCTAAAATCAAACAGATTTAGTTTCTCCTGCTTACAACTGAAAACACTGACTAATGTGAAAGTACTATCTTCACTCTAACAACAAACTCTTTAAACCACACATCCGTTCCTGCTGGGGAAAGTTGGAGTTTATCAGAAAGAATTGGAGTGAGCTAGATTAGAAGCCCAGTTTAGGGGTCATAGGACATGTTGGTCTGTAATCCCTTCCGTTTGTTCTTCAATGCAAAACCCTCCATTTTTTATGATGCTCCAATTCCCTTTGCCTTAGAACATATTACAGCCTCCACTTAGGGGGGATAGTTAGAAGTACCATAGCATTTTTGTAATCCTGGGGTTTGCCGGACATTATTGAAACAATATCATCTTTGGTTCCAACGTGGAGAAAGCAGGCAGATTCATCCAGGGTTTTTTCAGGGTGTGATGCCAAATGTCCACAGGAACACTCACAGATCAAAATGAGATCCCTCCCCCCGCAAAGATAGCCACCTTCAAACTGCCCATCCAGTAAGGCTGCATTTGCAGGCAACCCCTTCTCCTTTGTCTGTGTTCTCAGCTGCTTGTCATGAGATGTGGGTTGCTGTGGTGGAGAGAGTGGAATGAATCAGAAAGGAATATAAAAGTGTTACAATATAGACAATGGCCTATATAAATCTCTGTGAATGCTTTCTCCTTAGAACTGTGCTTGAGACATTGAACGGCCTGCTCCCATAATACTCAATGGGCACTGTGAGGTCAATCAAATTTCCTAACAATATACAAGCTAGCTAGACACTGGTACCCAGGGAGGTGCCAGCTACTAAATGAAGGTCTTTAAAGCTCAGGATGAAAGGAGAGGGGGTCACAATTGTTGCCAGTGGTGCTAGAAAGTAGTAGAGAAATATATAAACAAAGAAAATACTTGGCAAAATCCACTGTATGTAGTTGACATGACTGAAAAAGAGTTGGAACAAAGTTATTCAATGTGGTTGACCATAAGCAACTTACTCTAACCACAATGTGTAATGAAAAGAACGTTTAGTGTGCTGGCTAAGTGTGTAGGCTTTTGAGCGAGCCTCCTGGCTCAACTCTTGCTTGCCTCCTACTAGCTCTCTGACTTTAAATAAATCACTGAATCTCTCTGAACCACAGTGTTCTCATCTACAAAAGTGTTCTTAAAAATAATGAACTCATGGTCATTTGAAAATTAATGAGAGCATATTTACAAGTCACTGTATCCATGTCTGGCACACAGTAAACGTACACAGCAAAAAATGACAGCGATTGTTGGTATGATGGACAGGTTCAAGCTTGGCTCCCATTCCGCAGCACCTTCCACTGGGCTGGTCTCCAGCTGGCTCTCTCCATGAGTCAGCTGCATGGAATGTCCCTCCTTTGGTTTCATGCTTTGACAGTGACTTCCCTTTACTACTTGGCTCTGTCCTCCACCACTGGTGCACACGGTCCCTTCGTTCTTGAACATGTCCAGTCCTGGATGGCCAGTTTCCACTCCTACGTTAACTAAAATTTAAGTGTTATGACATACTGCATTACTGGAAACAAGAAACTAAAATGTATCACCCTTGTCACTCTGCTTCAGCAGTAGCCCTTGACCTGTTTAGTTTCTCACTAATGCCACCCAGCCCATTGCAGCAAAGCCAGAGAGCCTGTAGAAGGCCAGCCTGGAAGGGTTTCAATTACTTTCTCTCCACCGGCATGGGAAGGCTAATTTAAATAACGCTGTTCACTTCTGGCCTGTGAAACTAACCACTAACCCAGGCATCACAAAACTTCTAGTTTCCAAGGTACACTGCAAATATCAGCTGATATGCAAATTAATTGTCTTATTTATTCTCAACTGCTTTTGTTTTGATGTCACCGCCCCTCAACCCCAAACTTGGCATGTTTGGCTCCTTTGGATTTGTTTTCTGCATTTGGTTCTCAGGTTTCTCTTGTTGACTCCATCTTGGCCCCTGTCCCGGCCCCACGCAGTTCTGTTAGGTAAAAGAATGCCCTGTTCTAGCTTCACAAAAAACATAATCCCCCTCTTAAGTCACTCTTTACATGGACATGTGGCAGTAAAGAACACCATTCTAGGAATCAGCTTATCTGGAGGCAAGTCCTATTCTTTGTACTTTTTAGCAATGTGACCTTGGCCAAGTGGCTTGACCTACTTGAGTCTCCGTATTTCCTCAGAAAATTGGTTTTCATATTACTAAAGCTATCATTGGAGGATCAAATGAGATACATAAAATGCAAAAAAAGAGTGCTTTATAAACTACAAGGGCATTGCTAACTATTCAACACTGACATAAAAGATGGCTAATAGAATGGTCAGCACTTAAGAAGAAGCTATAATCTTCCTCGTCTAAAATAAAGATCCATTTTTTTTTAAAGATATATTTCTTGAATTGTGTCCTCATGCCAGACCTTTAAGGCAAAGAGAAGCAACAATCATTCCAGAAAAAGAATTTTTGCCATTTTTGTTTTTAGCATTTTTTAATGAGCATTTTAGCTTCTCAGACTTAAATATGTATTAACATAAAAAAACTGTAAATTGCTTCTTTGAAAATTAGGCTAGTGAAAATGTAAGACTTTGGTTAAATTTCTGCATACAAAACTATTTTCTTATTTTAATTAAAAAAAAGTTTTTATATGTAACTCTTTCTTGGGTCATATTCCTGAGGACACAAAGCAGAGAGCTGTTCCCTTCATCCAGCTTGGCCAATGGGCTCGGGCAGCTTCCCATGAAATGTGATATAGCTCGACTTTGGTAAAATAACAGTGCAGGTCACCTCATGCCTGGCAAACTCACAGCGGGACTGAAAGAAAGAACGAGTTTTTTGTGTGCATGTAGGGATGCTTGAGCTGTGCAGGTCAATTTCTGTTCATTTAGAACTGCTATCTGACATCTGGATTGCCAAGGAAGAACCTGTGATCACATCCACAAAATGCTTAGTTCCCTCCGGAACTTAAGAAGGGAGAAATTTCA
Organism: Rhinolophus sinicus; assembly: GCF_057876585.1. Lineage (NCBI taxonomy): Eukaryota > Metazoa > Chordata > Mammalia > Chiroptera > Rhinolophidae > Rhinolophus > Rhinolophus sinicus. Next base: position 55,713,214 of record NC_142517.1, on the reverse strand, counting down.
ATATTAAAATCTGAGTTTTCTGTAAGACACACTTCTTCTCAAAGCCTAAGGAAAGAATTGATTCAACTGAGAATCAAAATGTCTTCTAATTATCCTATATGATAAGAAAACACAGCAATTAAAGAATTGATCCAGTTACATGGTTACACCAGTTCCCTAGCTAACTTGACATTTGCTGCTCAGTCCCAGAACCTTTGTTCTCTGCAAAACCCTTTGACACATCTCTTCAGGCAATTTGATTTATTGTAAATTGTATTGTTGCAACAATTCCCTGAACATTTGCTTTTTTCTTTTCCACTATACAATTAAGTCAGACATACCAAACGAATGCTTGAGCCAGCGCTGCTCTGTGTATGTGTGTGTTGACTGAGAAGCGGGTCTGTCACTGTGGGATGTCATCTCTATGCACCTGTGTTACATTCCACGTGTCTTCAATCTTGACAATAGAGAAGAGAGTGTGGGACACCTTGGCCACAGGCCTTAGAGGTTTCCTAGGCATGGCCCATCAGCTCTATCCCCCATGCCGACTCCAACAATTGATGAAAGCTGCTGGAGAGTTATGGTGGGGATTCGGAGATACAAGACTCAGTAGGAAAAAGAATTGTGATGCATCAATAATGCCAACTGCAGGCATAGGAAGGAGAAAAGCTGCACCTGTGCCATGTTTCAACCCTGCCAGTGAGCACCCAGGGCCTTGAGTGTTGCAAACCTATCTACCAGGAAGATCAATGTAATAATTTCTTGTGGCAGAAGGTTCAGGGATGAAGGAGGACTGAATTTTAAAATGTGAGACATTTATACAGCACATTGCCCTTTACAAGGCATTTTCTCCACATAAGATTTTTTTCGATCCCTCCAACAACCCCATGAGGCAGATGTTAATTTATCTCCATTTGGCAGCAGAGGGATTCAAGGCTAAGAGAAGGTACAACGGTCATCCAAGGTCCCACATGGACCATAAGTGTCAGACATGTTACCCAAGCCCAGACTTTCTGATTCCAAGCCCTGTGCTGGAGGGTTGTGAGTTAATCAAGTCCCAAGTTTCCCCTGTAGTCAAAGGGTGAACCCAAAGGATAGGATTAGTTTTGTGTGTGTCTCTGAGGAATGTCTGGATCTCAGCACAAAAAAGTCATGTGCATACTCAGATCAAGTATAAGCATGCTCATATTTTTCCTTTCTTTTCAGACAGCCTTCTTTGTGCAAACATTAGAACAGTTGTCATTACACAGAGCTAGAATAGGCAAGGAATTGTTGCTCGATAAAATATAATGTGCTTTATTTGAAACAGCTTATTCTGCTTTGTTTGTAAATTGATGTTAATGCAACTGTTCGGTCTAATTTCTGTAAGCAACATTAATGCCTTTGCCACCTATCTTCTGTCGCATGAAATTGTGGGGGCTGTTTGAGAAAGAATTATCTTTTTTCTTGAGGGCAAAAGTCTAAATTCCTTTTCTCAGATTCTTGCCAAAGGTTTTAATTAGGACATGCAAATATACTTACACAAATAAAGCAATGGGTCACAAAATTTTGATGCTTAGGGGAAGAGTATGCGTAAAATAAATTCCCTCCATGATTTCTCCCCAATACCACCCAAACGTCTTGCTTTTATGAAATAAGGAAGATGTTGAGAACTTTGTTATTCTTCTAGCTTAGGATGATATGTTGGAGAATAATAAAATCTTACATGAGCAACTCCAGTGCACAGTGATTTTGTCAACATTAGATCTGAGCCTCAAAACAGCCTATGAAGTAAATACCATTTTTCTCCTTTTACAGATGAGAAAACCAATGGACAGAGAGGCAAAGGAGTGACTTGCCCTACTCCAGCAACTGAAAAGCAATAAAAGCCAAGTGAAAATCTAGTATCCTTCTATTCCTTTCCTTCTCTCTTTCCTGTCTAGTACACTCTCAATGGAAGTAAATGGCACCTTCCGTATGCAAGCACTTCAGTTTATAAATTCCTTTCATTAAAATATTTTAATTCAAACATTCACTGAATTCACTATTTTAATTTAAATATTCATTTCCATCTACTATGTGCTTGCTAGACATTATTCCAAGTATAAGTGATAGAAGGTCCCTTCTCTATTAGTGTTTATATCCCTGACTGGAGAAAGATAACCAATGAACAAGTAAGCAAACAAATCAATAACATAAATTTGAATGGTGATCATTGCTATCAAGAAAGTAAAACAGGATAACATGATAGGCCATGACTGGTTGGTGGTAGCAATGAAGTGTTTGGTGTAAGACATTTCATAGGATGGATAGAGAAAGCTTCTTTGAAAAAGACGTCACATGAGCTGAGACCAGGATTGCAAGGAGCAAGCAGGAAAGCAGGGAATATCAAGGAGAAGATGACTCCAGCCTGACGTGGGAGAGATACTGATATTTGAGCAATAGAAAGAAGGCCCACGTAACAGGAGCTGAAAGGATGAGGGAAGAAAAATAGAAGACGATATCGAAGAGGTGGGCAGGAGCTAGATCAGAAGGGGTCTTTTAGGCTACTGTGCTAGGATTATATTCTAATTGTTGTGGGATGACTTTGCAGGGTTTTAAGATATTTAATTTCCCAAAGTAATCTGTGAAGGAGGTGTTATCCTTATTTTACAGGTCAGAAAACTTGAAGATGTTTGGAAATTTAACTAAGGATACACAACTAATAAAACAGCAAGATTCCAGTGTTCAGGGTCCTAGTCTAGGCTCATTTCTCTGTCTACTGAAGGTGGGAGTGGAAATAAACACACAAAGGAGGAAAACAGTACAGCAATAGATGACTGTTATTCTCCCTGAGGATAGTAGATGCGTTCCCTAGGCAGACCCAGGAGCCCCACTTACTATGGGAAGTCCTACTAGTAGTTATGTCCATCTTGAAGGAGATTCTAAATCTCTGAAGGTCTTTGGCTCAGGCTTAAGACAAATATTCTACTGAAGTTACTACCGAATATTTAGCATTACTGAATTTCTCATGAAGTCTGATTTGCGTGACAGATTGCTTTGGGAAAGTAGACAGTGATTGTCAGAAACTAGGGGATAAAGAATTGTCTCAATCATCAAGCCATGAGTTTTCCTCAACCCATCTTTCCGTCTTAGTCTCTCACCTCATACTGCCGATCGATGGATGATAACTCACAAATACGATTACGATGGAAATTATCCTTCGAGAGTATTGTAAAACCTAACTCATTTATACATGACTCATAAGGTAATTACAGTCAAATTTTCCCTTTTCCTCACCCTCCCTTAGGCAAATTTGATGGGATTAATTATTCATTTATGGAGTGTATACTGTTCTATGAACGGGGCCCTGTGTGGGCTGTAGGGTGTATCAGTATCACATAGTCTGAGATTTTTAGGCGGTCACAGCCCAGGGGTCTCATATCTCTCAGGTCTGCCACACCTTGTGACTCCTTTTGTCTTTATTTTTCCCTTTAACTTGATTCCATCTGTACAAAAGTATTTCAGGGGAAGCAAAAAAGTACGATTTGTGCTGTGCCTCATCCCCAGAAGAATATTATCAGTTGCCATTCAGACTTTATGATCCTCAGAGGCTTTGGGGAAACAATCTAGATATGGCTCCTTAATTGTCTTATCTCTGTATGTTAAAGAATGGCCTATATTTATTATTTTCTATTATTTTTAACTAACTGCCCCCACACATACACTTTCAAAAACCTTGCCTCTGAAGTTGGTTTCCCTCCTCTTTCTTGCCTAACCTGCTTCCCAGGTTCAGTACTGTGACTCTTGTCCACAAGAGGACAAGTTCACCTCGGCTACTTAGAATTTTTCCTTTTTGTGATTAATTATGATCCATTGGTCTTTTGATAGCTTAGCTTTCTCCGCTGAATTAGAAAGCCAAAGTCCTTGATATCTCTCCAACATAATTTATACTATGGGTATTTTTTTTTTTTTTTTTTGCATTATGTGGTTTAAAAAGGGACTGGCAAAAGCTCTAAAACACGGCTAATAATGAATTATAGCCGGATGGGAAAAAACTGTGAACAGCCAGGACTGATCGTGACTGCAACAGTATGTTTTGCTAATACTCAGACTCACAGAACGCTCAGTTTGAAGGAGGCTTAGAGATTACCTGAAAATGTCATCATTTTATGCTGAAGAAACTGACTTATACAGCAGTAATAACATAACAATATATAATATAACTTTAAACTGCTGTGAACAGTAACAATTCCATATACATGAACAATTTTAAATCAGGGAATGCTTATAAAAATATCACTTGGGTTTGTCTCGCCATCCCAAGTCCTATCATTGATTTTCCCCAAATTACCCTTCCTATTCCGAGACTTGCCCAGAGCATGACGATGGGGGGCTCTGCCCTATTTGCATTCTACGTCTATGCTGGGAATGGCACATCCCCAAACCCAGTCCACTTGGCTGGAGCCCTGAGAATCTGCTTCACGCTTGCCATCCACCAGGGGCCAGGGTAAAGCAAGGGAAGTCCTCTGCGCCATCTTCTCCATCACTGCCACTATCCTGCTTCAAACATATCCTATTTCCTGGAATTACAAATCAATACCTGCTTTTCTTTTCCCATCATGAACACAGTTTATCACCTGCAGGTTGGATATTTTGATTAACAAAACAAGTCTTAATTGCACCCAAGTTGTTATATTCAAGCTCCTGGCCAGGTCCTCTCTCCCTCAAGGAGCAGCCCTAGGACTATGTTCAACTTTTTCCAGTGCTCAGTCATTCTCCTCTCCCTTGGCCCGATTACTGAAGGCCCAACCAGCTAGCAGGGAGATGCCATACGAATTATGAAGGTTAAGAAAATACATTTAATTTCTACATGGAGACTAGGACCTATCCTTGGCCAAATTTATTTTAAGTAATGCTTACTGTTCTGTTTTCCTCCACCCACTTCACTGCCCTCAGTCAGAAGATACATCAGTCACTTGTACTTGAGTATCAATGGCAGGTTGTTATTTTCTTTCAGAGAGACTGATAGTATAAGCCTTACTCTTATCCTTTAGTTCAGTGCTTTATAGCCCTCACGGTGCGTTAGAATCACCTGGAAATCTTCCTACTAATGCCCAGGCCCCACCATAACTTATTAAATCTGAATCTCAGGATGTGGAGCTGGTCATGAACCTTGCTGAAAACGTCCCCTCAGAGATTCAGAATTTCAGCCAAGGTTTGAAGCTGTCGGGGTTGAAGCTGTTTAGGGTTTGTAGAACCGTGAATACTGAGCGGATGACTTTTCTTTGGACAGAGCTCTTCTCCTACGTAGTACCCCTAAAACTATACTATATGAACTGCTGTACACTCCACCCATATTTTCAACAAGCTTTGCTGAAAGTTTGGAATATATAACATGAGAAACGTTCTGATTTTCTTAGAAGTTTCTGAAAGGAGAATAAGTTCATGGTTGGTTTATAGGAGGGAGCTTAAAGTATTTTACCATGTGGCCCTGGTGGAGAGCAAGGAAGCATTGCTAGAGCTTGGAACAAAAAGAAGCAGCAGAAGAAATCTTGAAGAAGGAGGCAGATGTTATCTTCAAAGAGAAGTGGGTGATGGACCCTGTTTGGTTCAAAGGTGCAAGGCAAGAACAAAATGAGTTCTTATAAGGATATAAGATGAACGTGACAGGAATATAGGGCAGAATTGTTTCATTCAAAGACTCCATCTGAGTATGAGGAACACAATGATGGGAGTTGGGACACAGGAACAAGGTAGCAATGGAAGTCCATGGCATGTGGTCCAGGGAGAGGACAGACCTTTATTTGAGGTCCCAGTGCTCTGGAGGAAAAGAATACCCAAGTACCCAAGAGACTAGAACAGAAAGAGGCAGGGGAACTTTTCAGCAGAGGGGAGGTTTCTACTTTGGACAACTACTGCACTGGTATGTTGAGATTAATTTCAGCTCCACCAAATCACAAAAGATTATTGACACACTATTCCTTAGTTGGCCCAAGGAGAGGGGACAGAGTAGCCCACAGACAGGCTGAAGTTCATTACCAAAACCTGAGGTAGAGCTTGACTTCAAGAATACCAGTGACCTAGAAATATACTGAGCTTGCCACAGCTTGCCACATCCAGTGGGAGTGGCAGCCTTTTAATTTGGATATTACGTGGGAAACTGACAATGAAGACGAAAAAAACTTGAGGACACATGGGGACAAATATTTGCGTAACAGAGAGTTAAAAATGCTTTGGTATTATAAATGAATGAAAAACATTTTAGTGTGTAGATAAAATAGCCAGAATGTCACTGTGACAGAGGATGCATTAGTTCCCTGTCACGGGAGGCATTTTGGTTAAAGCTGAAAGACTATATGATCTCCTTTCGGAAACACCGTTAAGCAACTGCAGGATGCTCTACAACCAAACAAGGGAGCACACCAAGGAAGAAGAGAAAGGAAGACTTACGAATCAGGAGAAGAACAGAGGGAAGTCCTAGAATGACAGCTGTGCAGCAGGCCTGGAGCACAAACAGCCCTCACTGGAGGAGGAGGATGGAGAGTTCTGGAAGAGTGCTCTAAAGGAAAAAGAAGTGGCGGTGAGGGACTCAGGAGACTATAATAATATTAGATCCGGTGGAATGTTAAACACACTTTTTTAATGTATAGTCACAATGATTAGTCACAATAGTCACAGTGACTTTCTTCTTAACCATAACCCAGGATAAAAATGTATTAAGAAGGTGTTGGGAGGAAGTGGATGGTGCATAAGAGTGCTAAACTCTCATCTACAATGATATAAAGTCAAGAGTTAAGGTTTAAAATGGAGAAATCAAGAAATATGCAATATCAACATAGTTACAAAAATAAAGGTGACTACCAGAAGAAACTGCTGAAAAGGTAAAAGTGGTTCCTTTTGGCAGTGCGCAGCTATGGGGTAGGAGTTGCTAGTTTTCATTAAAATTCTGTCAGCGTTATTTCATTTTTGTTTTAGCTGGGTGCATGGATTACTTTGATAAAATCAAAATTTAATAATAGCAATTAAAAAATAAAACAGAAAAAATGGATAGGGCATATGGTAATGACGATGTTGAAGAGAAAATTCTGGCCGGCCACAAAAGATACCAAGGCAGAATTTTTGTCCCCAAATGTCCATGTTTTTAGGTTCCCTCTCCTTTTTCTTAACATAGCATGTTCATCCCAGCCCAGCTTGTGGGCTGGAGAGGTTGGGGTGTAGGTGGTCAGCATGAGGTATGGGGAACATAGAAGTTTGGAGGAGGACAAAAATCTAGCTCCAGTTCACCTCAAGGCTCACGCTGAAATCCAAGTCTGGGTACCCAGGCAGCGTTGAAGGTCAACTCTAAAACTCTGCATGTGGCTGGAAAGAATTATAAGGAAATGCCACACAGGTGTTTAGATCATTTGGCACTGGCCAGGCTCTGGTATTGTGAAGTTGATTCTGATGGCCTATTGATAAATAAAGAGAACAGATTTCATTTTCAGAATGGTGCCTTTGTGAGTTTGCCATCTGTACTTCCTGAGAGACTTGAGTCCAATAACCTGAGCCACATACAGGCCATTGGTCACCCATGGAATTGCCAGGGACCGAAGTACCTGAGCTTTGTACTACACAGACCTGTATTCAAGTCCCAGCTCTGCCACTGACTAGCTGTGTGGCCTCAGGCATTTTATCTAATCTCTGTGAGCCTGGGTTTCCTCAGCCATCATAAAATGGTGATAACCACAATATCTATCTCTTTGAGACTTGGGGAAGAAAGAAGATATTTCTTTTCTTTTTTTAAAGATATTTTTTTGGGGAAGGGGAACAGGACTTTATTGGTGAAGAATGTGTACTTCCAGGACTTTTTCCAAGTCAAGTTGTTGCCCTTTCAATCTTAGTTGCAGGGGGCGCAGCCCACCATCCCTTGTGGGAGTCGAGGAATTGAACCAGCAAACTTGTTGTTGAGAGCCCACTGGCCCATGTGGGAATCGAACTGGCAGCCTTCGGCGTTAGGAGCATGGAGCTCTAACCGCCTGGACCACTGGGCCAGCCCCGAAGAAGATAATTCTTCACAAATGTTCAGTGCTGTGCTTCACAAATGTTAGCACTAAGCACTAGCTTTCCTGTAATCCCAGTTCCTTGTTCCTCCTGGTGTCTCATCCAGTAAGATAATGGTGGCCACACAGAGCGTCCTTCCAGCTTCCTCAAATGGTGCACAGCCCACTGCCTCACTTTAATACATGCTAATTATTGTAATGTCCAGCGAGATGATGCTGCCAATAGTCCCTCTGGCAGTGAGACAATCTCATGGAAAAGACAGGAAAATCTCTCTTCCTCTGCATAAATGTGATGCTGAACAACATTATATTTGTACATTGCATGGCCTCACTTCTCCAGAATGTCATGAATACATACATTAACTCTACACATTTCTCGACCCAAAAGACAATGGTTTGCCTTAGATCCATGGATATCCTGACTTTTCACCTGGTTCCACATCTCTTCCTCATTTCTTCTTCCCAGGTTCTTCAAGCCTTTCTCCAGATCACTACAGGGTTTCCCTAATTGCGCTGAGCAATTCTGGACGTGGCTCAGGAGGCTTCTTTGTCATAGAGGGACAGGTTTCCCTGCTGTCCCCTTTCTCTCTACTCAGGCAGCCATCTTTGGGGGGGAAAGTTTCACCAAAGCTCCTCTTACCTGTTTCAGTCTCTCTCAGAAGTAAACCACATTTCCATTTGTTTGCATTCTACTGCACTCTCAGAACATTCTAGCAGCAGATATTATTTGTGTATGACATTACTCTTTGAGGGATTTTATATCATTTTATTCCTTTTATAAATCCAATATCTATCACTGGATAGCTCCAAGTTCTCCAGCTTTCTGATGTCATGTTTTCTTTTTCATATTAAATTAGAACTCTCAACTCTCATTTCTTTTGCTCTGAAAAAGCGCAAGACATTGCACCAAATTTCTTGTCAGGAGGTATTTGTGCTTCTCTTAGTGTTCTTGGAAGGTTTTCTCTTCTTGTCTTTTCAGATTTCTTCTGTCAAATTCTCAATTTTGCCTCACTCCTGAAATTGCCAACCCCCTTTTATACTACTTTGCTCACCTAAGCGACACCCTTCTTCCTTCATTCCCTTAAATCATCACAAATTCAAGGTATTATATATGTCACATTTTTACTGAAAAATTAAAGTAAACTAAGATTCTTACGGCAAGCACAAAATGGGTCAACTCAGAAAGGGCTTGACTATGCTAAAATTATTTTTTATTCTCTCATTCAGACCCCTTCTCTCCAGACAAAATTTTCTAAAATGGCAGTTCATGGGCAAAATACAGTCTGCAGACATATTTTGTTAGCAGCACAGGAATTAAATAAAATTTTAATTTGTTTCCAACATCTTAAACTAAGGACCTTTCTCCAGATTTCTGACTTTTCTTAGAAGACTGAAAGATATGCTAGTGCTGGACCTGCACTTGTGCATGACAACTGCCCTCGCACGTCTTGCCCTCTGCAGGACTGTCGTCCCTTCCTTCACTGGGTCATCCAGGTGTATTTCCAGTGTGGACTCTGCATAGCTTGTAAATTTTGCTCTATAATTTCGTTATCTCTTTTTATCCAGCGATCCAGTTTCTTTCTCTGACAAACCACTTAAGCATTTCTTTCACCTTGCAGAGGTTTTAATTCTCTTTGAGGCAAAGTTGATTATCTAAACCCAATCCTTTTGCAACCAAAAAAGCCTGTTGAGATTTTCCAGATGATTCTCTCAATACGATGTATCCATCCTGATAGGAATTGTGCTACTCTTGTAGAGGGCAGCAGTAGGTGTGGTCATTTAGTTTATGAATTGTTCCTGAATCATAAGGCTAGGAAGTGGCAAAGCCAAGATTCAAATCTAGTCCTGACTCCCAGCCCAGCACCTCCTCCCCCCATTAAGGCACCTTGGTGCAGTCCATAAACTGGGGGACTTTATTTTGGGAGGCAGACTGAGAGAGGAAGTAGAAAAGGAAGCATCTCTGACAGCTGGTGTTCAAGGGCACTCATTTATCAGCCTGTGAATCTTGCCCCTTCAGCAAGGAAGTAAGTGAACTGCCTCTTTTCTTTTCTACACAGTCTTTGGCTTTCTCTAGTGGCTTTTTAAATCACAGAACATTCAAGCTGCTGAGGAACCCCAGAGACTACCTAGCCCAACAACCCAATTTTATAAATATGGAATCTGAGGTCACTTACTCTTCTGAGCTACGCAAATGTTCTTTTTAAGCACAACATGCTAATTTTGCCCACACACAAATTACCGGACAAGGTACAGTAGGTATTTTGTCATAAATTTTTAAGCAGAGAATTTTCAAGATGGATTTGAATAATGGGAAAAAAAACCAGCAAAATAGCTTAGGTGACAAAAATAAGGTATACTAGAAACAATTTTATTGTTTCAGTAACTGTGGAGAAAGCACTTTTGCATCTCTTAAAGTGCTATCATTTAACTTATGAATCCTCAATGTGGTGCAGAAACCTCATTGAGAAAGCCCTACTCCTAAAGCCACTGAAGCTCCCCTCCCCCCAAAAAAGGAAGAAATAGTGTCACTGTGAGCATCTAGATTTGAAAAGTAAGCAGATTAGCAAGAGACAGCATAGATCGGTTGAACTCAGATGGTGGTAGAAAAAAATGAGTGAAACAGAAGACATCAAGGATCTAGTCCCAGGCTGCACTCACCATGAGTGAGAGTCATTCTGGGCCCCCAGCTCTTGAGGAGACTGGAGCAGAGCTTCTCACATTAGCTGTGATGGAGGACCAGTTGTCTAGCATCTTTGCCTAGGGATTCCAGATTTAACATATAACAATACAACCAGTTAAACATGACTTTTAGATAAACATAAAATAATTTTTAGTGAAAATATGTCCCATAAAATTCTTGGGACATAGTTCTATTAGAATATTATCCATGACTGTCTGCAATTCAAATTTAACTGGGCATCCTGTATTTTATGTGACACCCATTCCCAGCCCCAGTCCATCATGGAACAATATTTGAGATGATGAAATGACTGTGCATGACCAAAAGCGGCTTGCGCACATGTGGCTCCCCACTGAGTTGTCTGAAGGGCCTACACCCTCTTTACTGAGATGAGTCCACCACTCACATGCTTGGGTGTCAGGGCAATGTCAAATTGCTATAAAGGTTTTCTAAATACTTAATCTCAATTTCTGAACCCACACACTGAGGACCAGAAACAAATAATTTGCCTTCTGGCATTAGTCTGTGGAGCACACTTTGAGTAGCACCGGGCAGGAAACGTAGAAACTCCACCTGCTTCCTGCTTCCAGCTCCACCTTTTGCCAGGTGAGCAAGTCTGGTTAAGGCATCCATCTTTCCGTCTCTGATTGTCTCTAAAATAGCAATGACAATCATTGTGCCTAATGCTATGTTATCCCCCGTGCAGGCTCAAGCACCCCAACTACCTGAGATAACAGCAATGGAAGCCTCTCTCCACATCCTCCCAGACAACAAAGAGAGAGAGAAGTGAAAATATAAATATTTCATTTTATAGAGACAGTAATGTAAAAATGATGGGCAATTTCAGAATTTGTTAGACTCTCTTTTACATATCAGACTCTTTAGAAATGTTTTCCCACTGAAGGCCATATGAGGATGGGAGAGTGAATGAGTACCTTAATCTCTGAGAAAGCAGCAATTTTAAAGATCTTAAACTGGTCCTGACCATGGCCCTTTGGGCTTACTTTATGTGATTGTTGTAAGATTAAAAAAAAGAATTATGTGAGATGTTAAATGATTCATTAGTATCTCTTCCTTCCAGACAAAATGTTGGTGTAGTTAAAATTTAGTTTTTAAAAGAAAAAGGTAAATCCCAGTTTTTGCCACCTGGTAAATTTTGTATATATATGCTTATCAGCGGTACATACACATACAGCCTCTGGCCTCAGTGATGGTTTTATGTTGGTTCTGCCACTTCCTAGTTGCGTGACCTTAGGCAACTTTCTTAAACTTGTGAAATTTCAGTTTCCTCATCTGTAAAATAGAGATTAAAGTAGTACCTCTTACGTGGAATTGTTGGGAAGGATTAACTATGCAAAGCATTTGGAACATTGCCTGGCTCTTAGTAAGTTCTCAAGGAAAAAATGTCATCAATTGTTTTCTTTATTTATAACAAGCAATGAGTACAAAAATTGCTTACATTTATAGAGGGTAATATAGACACATGCAATTAAATCATCAAAATGTGCATAACAAAATTGGCTACAGCGGTAATCATTGCTGTTTGTTTATAATGGCAAAAATTAGGAAGAGCCCAAATATCGAATACTAGTGTTTCTTCAAAAATTATGTGTACATACATAAATGCATAATCAAAATTTCAGATGATGTACATGAAGATAAAATCTCACCTTAACTCTAGAGAGGTTATCTCTAGAGAATATTTTCATCTTTTTCCTTCCTAATTTTTCTACAGTGATCACAGATTACTTGGGTAGTACAATTTCTTTAGAAGGTGCTAACATTGTGGCTTCTTTTCTTCCCCTGCTGTATCCTTTCTCCCTCCTGCTGGTAGCCCATCATGCCCATCTCAAGGATGATACTCTATCTTCCTAGATCTCAGTTCCTTTCTGCAGATCAAAATCTGTCCCCTGGAAAGGATCTATCAAACTTTTCTTTTTCCTTTTTTGGTCCAGGTGATTAGATCTTATTAGATGAACTTGGTCGCAATATTTGGAGTTTTGGCAGAGGGGCAGAATAATAAATATTTGTTTTATTTGAGATGTCTAAGATAAATAATATTAGGGAGATGTCAAAAATCATAACACAGGAGGCAAAAGTGTGAGTCCCATTGGGCTTATCAATAAGAACATGTGGAGAATCAACTATGGCAGGGGACATTTAGACTATAAATACTGAGGGTTTTGGTCTGGGCAAGGTAATACTTTGCTGACCTAACAGATCTCCAAAGATCTTGAGACACTTACTCCTCTTATATCCAAGGTGACTCTTTGGTCAGGAGTAGTGCTAAACCATGCAACAGTCTCTGGATAAGAAAAGACATCAGTTCCTGCCATGGCTGACACTTTGGTTGTCAGTGGTAATAAACTCTGCAATGGTCCCTGGAGTGATAACCGTGGGAGCAGCCTAACCTGTCTGCCAACACCAATGTCTTTGTTCCCTAGCAACGTGCTCCAGCAAAAAGGGACTTTCGCTTTGCATTGGCCGCTGGAAGTCAGCTCACCGTTAGTTAAGCCAAACTCCTATAAAATGTACACCTCTAAATTTGGACTGGATTCCTTTCACCTCCTCTTGCCTGGAACAATAGTGTGACCAATCTGACATTTCGGGGAGTATGTTATTTCTTTATTGGCTTATTAAGAGATATTGTCTTGTATGCTATTGGCTTGTGAAATTCTTATAATTCCCACCATGAACCTGTGTTAAATTGCTGACAAAGACAGACTCAGTCTCTGAGTATAACTTTGCCAAACACTAAATAAAACAGCTGTGAAACCAATATTTCCAATTATCCCTGCTAACAAGGAGAGCAGATTCTTGTAAAACTTATGCGAATAACTATCTTTGCCATAAAAAAAAAAAATACTGAATAAAAGTTTCCAAATTCTGGAGTTGTCAATCAGGAAGAAAAAGATAACATTTACAAATGTTCATTTTCAGTTTACCAAAGCACAGCCTACTAAATTATTATAAATTATAGATAGCTTAAGATAAAGGATTCTTTATATAGCCAGAAAACACAACACTAAAACATGAACAATATCTCAAATAAAAAAAAATCATCCTTTATCACTTCATTGATGTATAATTAATTTTTGTTCTGCTTACTGTTGGGTTAGCAGTCTCATGAACTCACTTGTTTCTTGAGAAAAGTTCTGGAAATCCTGACTAAAATCACTGTTATGGTCTAACGGTTGTTTAAATGATATAGTATCATCAGATGCCTGAACTCAAAAATATCTGGCATAATCGTTTTCCATTGAGCTCAGAGAAAGTTCTTATTTGTTGAAGATAAAGTACTCTGGCCTGTAACTGGTTGCAAGAGCTATCAGAGATGCGTCAGAGTAAGACAAAAACCTGTCTGTAGATGAAAAGAGACTTAAAATGGCTGTGGTTAACTTATTACTATAATTTTCAAAAATGAAAAATCAGATGAGTGTTCATTTCAAGAATAATGCAACAGAAAAGAAAAGTCAGCTGTTTCTGTGGCAAGCAAAATAAGATAATCAAGTCAATTTTTAAAAATTGGACAAAATATATATAAACATAATGATTAATCCTATTTTCACAGAAGAGTGACTGTTACATCTAATTTAAAAATGGATGTATATAATCTTTTACAGAGAAAAATATGTTCAGATATAACATATAACTATCCTGACATAATATACAATGAATTTACCAAATGGATATAACAGCTTACAGTAAGACTATATCAAGAATATAAAATAAGGAGATTATGTAAGTCTAGATGGGTCCCAAACATTTGTATATTAATAAAACTCCATAGGTAAGTATGTGAATCTTTAATTAAAAACCACCATCCTGGAAGATGCAAGATTCAAATTAAAGAAATAAAATTGAGATCAAATTCACGTTTTAAAAAACAGCTAAAATTATGACTGATACTATGGTTATTGATATCAGGGAAAGCAATACCAGAACTCTCAGGAAGGTAAACATGGACAGTGAAGGCATTGACAAACCTCTAGCAACATCCCACACAGCATATAGTTTCTGAAATATTTGTATTAATATTTTTCCCATAAAAATTTAACCTAGAATAGAGCAAATATCTCTCCTGATTTGACAACCCTTCTCATGAAACTTATCAAAAGCAACATATCAAATAAGCCCATTTCTAGCATCTCTTTTTTTATACATAGGTAGAAGAACAAATTCTTTGCTTTTCCAGGGGCCTTCTGTGAAACCTCAAAGACAGTTTTAGATACAAAATATATTAGGATTCAATTTTAGAAAGGAAAAATAACAAAATTGTCAGCATACTTGAACTTGATTAAGATATCATCATATGTCTTACACAATAAAATTTAAAACTTTAATAATTCAAAGAGAAAAAAGCATAGGATCACGGGTGACTGAGAAAGAGTACTTAGCTCCCTATTTAGCTAAGTGACAGTAAAAGGTTTTAAAAGTAAACCTGGAAGGTAACATGATTCTAAAAAATTTTAACTCATGTGAGAAAATTTTGTCTTCTTAAATAATTAAGGACATAATAAAGTTAAAATAGATCATAGAGGTTATTTTGGTAAGACACAGAAGCTTTACTATCTTGAGCAGTTTACACAGAAGATAATAAACTTTTCCAACCTCTTAGTAAGAGCAGACAAATACTCCGGAGAAAAGGTCACTTGGAAAGTGAGAAAACCAAATTTTAGTAGCATCAATACAATATTTGCCATTAGAGTACTTTTTGAAAATCTTATATCATGACGATGGTCTATTTCCATGAAACTTCTACTGCTTTATACATCCATACATATCCTTTATGCAACAACTTCTCAGCATGGCAAAAATAAACACTTTCTTTAACAGACTCAACTATATATACCCTCTCTGTATATACAAAAATAAGAAGCAGAGAGGAGACAAGATCCAAGACGGTAGAGTAGATAAACACTGTGCCTGTGTTCTTCCACAAACACATTAAAATTAGAGCTAAATTATAGAACAATCAACCTGGAGAACCATCTGAAGTCAAGCTAAACAGAAGTCCTGTAACTGAAAATATAAAGAAGAAGCCATGTCGAGACTGGTAGGAGAGGCAGAGACGTGGAATGGGCCTCACACCTGTGTGTGGTTGTTGAGAATCAGAAGGGCTATCTTGGCTGCCTTGGTTCCCCCCAGAGGAGCGAGGGACTTTAGCCCTGCACACCAGGCTCCCCACCTGGAGCACCGGTGCGGAGAAGAGGACACCCCCACACAACATCTGTCTGTGAAAAAAAACAGTGGAGATTCTGACCATTCAGGTGGGACAGAGACTGCAGGAAACACAAACATCTTCTTAAACAGCTTGTGAACAGACTCACTCACTTGTAGGCACTCACCTTGGGCTCCAGCGAAGGGACAGTAACTCGGAGGAAAGGGGTCTCAGAGACATATGAAGGAGCAGGCTGAGATGGGTGGCTTCAGGGGGAGGAATGGAGGACAGTCAGCATTTTCCCAGTGAAGGGTCCACCTTCCTTTGGAGCTGGCAGGTGGATGCCATCTTTGCTGTGTTGAGCCCGCCCCCTCCAGTCAAATTTGAATCTGATTGGCCTGGTGAGCTCCACTGATCTGCTCGGCTGACTCACTGAGACCCTGCCCCACCCAACTCACATGCACCTGAGGCACTTTCTCCTTGAGCAGCCAGCCCACCCACATTGCACTATCAGAGTCTGTGGGCCCAGGCAGGTGGCATCTGGCATTGGTGTGCTCTGAGACTTTTGCTGAGCACTATCAGGCTCAGCACTATCACCAGATCAGAATTTACATTAACCTAGTGGCCACAATTCTTCCCACTCTAGTAATTCCCTAGACCCTGCCTCACTCAATTTGCATACTTGCAGGAGGCATTATCAGTGGCTGAACCTTAAGGGAGTTGGCAGGTGGCAGCAGGCCCCATGATGTTCTGGCTTTTTGTGGAGCTATCCCAGGCAGTACTGGTGGCAGCCATCCCTGGTGCACAGCATGGCCTCTCCCAAATGCCTCCAGGTCCAGCACAGACAGTGAACAACTACGGATTGCTTTGTGTCTCCTACCAGGTAGTCCCCAGCCGGTCACAGAAAGTGGTTAACCTGGGCCAGCACTGGAGCCCCTCGCAAGAGGCCCCAGAATCAATATACTTGGAGGTTGGCTTAATACCACAGCAGAGCACTGCCCAATTAGCCCCACAAGTGGCACACACAATAGGCAGTCTCAACAGACACCAGAGTCTGTTGGGGTGAATCCCCCTCCATATACTATGCTCTCTGAACAACAGGACATAAACTGTGGATGTAGCCAGACCCCACAGCCAATCACCCTGAGAGTCAATCCCACCTACTGACATGCCAATAGCAATCAAGGCTCAACTATAACAGGAGGGCACACACAACCACACAAGGGACACTCATAGAGCACCCAGCTCAGGTGACCAGGGAGACTGTGACACTGGGCCCCACAGGACACCTAACACATAAGGCCAACTGACTGAGACTGGCAGACATAGCGGATCTACCTAATACATAGAAACAAACACAGGGAGGAAGCCAAAATGAGAAAACAAAGAAATGTGTCCCGAATGAAAGAACAAGAGAAAACTACAGAAAAAGAACTAAACAAAATGGAGGCAAGCAACCTATCAGAGACAGAGTTCAAAACAATGGTTATAAGCATGCTCAAAGAACTTAGTGAGAACTTCAACAGAGAAATAGCAAGCATAAAAAAGGACATAGAAACCACTAAAAAGTACCAGTCAGAAGTGAAGAATATAATAACTGAAATGAAGAGTGTACTAGAAAGAATCACCAGCACACTAGATGAAGCAGAGGATCCAATCAGTGATTTGGAAGAGAAGGTAGTAGAAAATACACAATTGGAACAGCAAAAAGAAAAAATAATGCAAAAAAAGGAGGAGAGTTTAAGAGACCTCTGGGACAACATCAAGCATAACAACATTTGCATCATAAGGGCACCAGAAG
The DNA here is from genome assembly GCF_057876585.1 of Rhinolophus sinicus. NCBI lineage: Eukaryota > Metazoa > Chordata > Mammalia > Chiroptera > Rhinolophidae > Rhinolophus > Rhinolophus sinicus. The sequence goes on along the minus strand of NC_142517.1, from coordinate 55,695,593 downwards.
GAGAAGAGAGAGAGCAAGGCATTGAGAACCTATTTGAAGAAATAATGACTGAAAACTTTCCTAACCTGGCAAAGGAAATTGACATGCAACTCCAGGAAGTGCAGAGAGTCCCAAACAAGATGAACTCAAACAGGCCCACACCAAGACACATTGTAGTTAAAATGGCACAGGTTAAAAACAAAGACAGAATCCTAAAAGCAGCAAGAGAAAAGCAACTAGTAAGTTATAAGGGAGCCCCCATAAGACTGTCAGCTGATTTCTCAACAGAATCTTTGCAGGCCAGAAGGGACTGGAACGAAATATTCAATGTGATATAAGCAGGGACCTACAACCAGGACTATTAAAACCAGCAAGGCTATCATTTGAAATTGAAGGACAGATAAAGAGAGTCCCAGGCAAGAAAAAGCTAAAGGAATTTATCACCACCAAACCAGTATTACAGGGAATGTTAAAGGGACTTCTTTAAGATGGAGAATAAAAAGTCAAACTTATGAATAATAAAATGGCAATAGTTACATATATATCAGCAATTACATTCAATGTAAAATGGATTATATGTTTCAATTAAAAGACATAGGAGGGATGAATAGACAAGAAAACAAAACCCTTATATATGCTGCCTACAAGAGAATCATTTCAGATTGTCAGACACACACAGACTGAAAGTAAAGGAATGGAAACAGATATTTCATGAAAATGGAAACAAACAAACAAACAAAAGCTTAGGTAGCAATATCAATACCAGACAAAATCAACTTTAAAACAAAGACTGTAAGAAGAGACCATGAAGGACCCAGTAATCCCACTTCAGGGTATTTATCTGATGAAACCCAAAAATGCTACTTTGAAGGGATGTTTGCATCCATATGTTCATTGCAGCATTGTTTACAATGGCCAAGATGTGGAGGCCAAGGCCTGGGTGTCTATTGACGGATGAATGAATAAAGAGTAAGTGATACATACATACAAAAGACTATTGCTCAGCCATGGAAGAGAATGGGTTCTTGCCATTTGCAGCAGCATGAATGGACCTGGAGGGTGTTGTTCTGAGTGGAGTATATCAGAGAAAGACAGATGCAATGTGATTTCACTTATATGTGGAATCTAAGAACAAATTAACAAACAAAGCAGAAACAAACTCATGGATACAGAAAATAGTTTGATGGTGGCCTGATGGGAGGGGTTTGGGGGTGTGGGTGAAAGAAGGAGAAGGGATTAAGAAGTACAAATTGGTTGATGCAAAGTAGTTATGGGGATGTATGGAATAGCATGAGGGATATAGTCAATAATATTGTAATAACTATCTATGGTATCTGATGGGTACTAGATTTGTTGGGTTGATAGATGGGAGTTTTGGGGAGCAGGGTAAAAAAGGTGAAGGGATTAAAAAGTGCAAATTGGTAGTTATAAAATTGTCATGTATATGTAAAGTAAAGCATAGGGAATATAGTCAATGATATGGTAATAACTATCTATAGTGCTAGGTGTGTACTAGACTAGTCATGGGGATTGCTTATTAAATTATATATATAACTATGCTGTACACCTGAAATTAATATAAAATAACATTAAATGCCAACTGTACTTGATAAATTTAAAAAAAGGGGGAAGGGGTAGGGGGATAAGTGGTCCATATTTCCAGGTATAAAACAAATAAATCATGGGGATGTAATGTACAGCATGGGGAATATTGTCAATAATATTGTGATAGCATAGTATAGTGTCAGATGGTTGTGGATTTATCATGGTGATCACTTCTTTAGGTATAGAAATGTTGAATAAATATTGTGTATCCCTGAAACTAATATAATGTTGCATGTTAGCTATATTTTTTAAAGAAAAAATAATCTAAAAAAAAATAAAAAGAATCAGAGAGCATAAGCTTAAAATTATGCTTAGGATTTAATATATCTAAGTATTCCATCTCTTTTAGAAATGACGTTCTGAAGAATATTAATTAATTAATTCAATTTAGTAGCAATCTAGTTTAAATTACCTCAAGACCTTGGAAAGTATCTTCAAGATACATGCTACAAAAGATAAATAGTGCTGAAATGAATTTTGTCAGAATAATAATCCATGTGGTTAAGCACAAGTTTACATTTTGCACAAAGCTAAGCACTATGTAGAAGTGATGCAAGCTTATTTGACCAGTAAACTTGTGCAAGTTTAGAAAGAACATACCCAAGTAGAATAAATCTATACATTTACTTTACTTAATACCAATAAATCAGAAAACACACAGTTGTTTTTTTAATTAATTTTTCTGCCTCTATTTTTTTTTTAAATTTTTATTGGGGAATATTGGGGAACGGTGTGTTTCTCCAGGGCCCATCAGCTCCAAGTCATTATCTTTCAATCTAGTTGTGGAGAGCTCAGCCCACTGGCCCATGTGGGAATCGAACCAGCAATCCTGTTGCTTAGAGCTCACACTCTAACCAACTGAGCCATCCCGCTGCCCGACACATAGTTTTTTATTAAACCAAAAATATTAAGCTAGTTTTATTTGCCAAATATTTCCCAAAATTATGTGAGTTTGATTTCTTTAAACATTTGGGTTAGTTTCTATAAGACATTTTTTTTTTTTTAGCAAATTGAAAGTATCAGAAGTCCAATTTCCTTAATTTGGGAAAGTTTAGGCATGTTCAGTTTTTATAAGTACTTATTTATCTTTAAGCCAGTCAGAATAGAGCTCCTTTAAGGGATTTTGTAATTTAATTTATTAGTACCATCAGAGATAGAAAAGTGTTATATAATCACACAATGAGATGTAAAGACATTTCTGAATTTCAGACATAATCATACAGGCAGACATGGTTGGTATGCATTTTGTTTCAATTCTAAAATTTTAGCTCTGAATGAAGAATAAACACAGACCAGCAAAACTTATAATTTCATATTAAAGAGCTCTTCTTTTCCCAGTGGACATGAATTTTTTTTTAATTTATTGGGGTGACAATTGTTAGTGAAATTACATAGATTTCAGGTGTACAATTCTGTATTACATCATCTATAAATCCCATTGTGTGTTCACCACCCAGAGTCAGTTCTCCTTCCATCACCATATATTTGATCGCCCTTACCCTCATCTCCCACACCCCACCCCCTTTACCCTCTGGTAACCACTAAACTATTGTCTGTGTCTATGATTTGAGCTAAAAAACACACACACAGAAAAACAAACAAAAGAGATTAACAAACCAGATACTCTGTTGTGTTTCACCCAACAGAAACAAGGTCTCTGTAAACCATCAATCCATTTACAGAAATTGCCAAATGGTCAGACCATGAAATCAAAAGGAGCAACAGAAGAATCAAGTGAGTACTCAAAAAGTAATTAAAATTAAATTGTTATCATGCTACCAATAGACAAGAGTCCAGAACACAGGATAAAGAGTCAAGAGACACACTGGGTCTGCAGGTCACCAGTCAGAAACAGAACTCAAAGGTCTCTGTGGGGATCCATTATGGGGAATGGAGTTAACAGGGATCTAAAGGTGAGATTCAATCTTATCTGAGTTACAGCAGCAAACTGTCAAAGGCAAAATGCACCAGACCAAGGGATCACTTCATAAATTATATAAAGGCCTAACTACTGCACTGTATACCTGAAACTAATATAAAATAATGTTGAATGTCAACTATAATTTTAAAAACTATATATAGTCACAGGATATAAAGTACAACACAGGGAATATAGTTAATGGCATCGTAATAGTTATGTACGGTGTCAGATGGGTAGACTTGTTGGGGTTATCACTTTGTGAGGTGTGTAAATGTCTAACCCTTATGTTGTTTATACACCTGAAACTAATAATTAAAAAAATAGAAAAATGCACCAGACAGTTAAGCAAATGATCTTATTCACGCTATTGTAATTGGGAGAATGAATGTTCAATAATGAAAAAATATATCTTCTCAAAGAAAGTAAAGGGGGCCTAGGAAGGCATGTTAACAAGGGAGTCATCCATGAGGCTTATGAGAATGACGAGGAAAGGTAAAGATGGGTCATTTTCAACAAGCAAACTTAATACTATCTAGAAGAAGGAAGCATCATTCTAGGTTTAAATGATATATCCTAGTTTAAGTTTGCAACATCTGGCACTCAATCAATGATCACCAGGCAAAAAGAAGATACGACAATGTTATGTAAAAGCCAGAAGAGTCACCAGTCAACAACAAGAGAGCAATAGAGATTCAGAGACTGGATTTACCACACATGGACTTTAAAATTGCTTGAATAACATGTTTAAGTACATAAGAAAAGAGAAATATTCAGCAGAAGAATTAACTAAACAGCAAATCAGAAACAGCTGATGGATGATTCAATAAATTGTTAATAGATTAGAATAAAATATTCACACAGAAGCCCTCAGAGTCAAAAAGATGGAAAATAGAGAAATTAATGTAAAGGGAGAATATATAGGGCATGTTATTTTAAAGTCTAATACATATGATATTAGGATCCCAGAAAAAAAGGGGCAAGAATGAGACAAAAGTACTACGATGTTTCCCTGAAAATAAGACCTAGCCAGACAATCAGCTCTAATACATCTTTTGGAGTAAAAATTAATATAAGACCCGGTCTTATTTTAGTATAACACTGGTATAATATAATATAACAGTATAGTATAGTATAATATAGTATAATATAATAATATTTAAAAAATTAGTATAATATAATATAATATTAATTTTTGCTCCAAAAGATGCATTAGAGCTGATTATCCAGCTAGGTCTTATTTTAGGGGAAATAGGGTATTTGTAGAAATAGTAAATGAGAATTTTTGAAAATTGATAAAAACATCAAGCTACAGATTTAAAAGCAATATGAAAACCAATCAGGATAAATGTAAATTAAATACAGAATAAACATCAAATACAGTAAAGCAAAAAAACCTCAAAACAGAGGAAAAGGGAAACATCACCTCAAAAGAGCTCCAATAAGAATAACATTTGACATCTCGGTAGAATATATGTAAGCCAGTAAAACATGGAACTTTAGAGAGGAGACACCAGACAAACATTGCCTTAAACAAGCAATCAACGTTCCCATCACCACTGACAGGTCTTAACAATATTGTACACCATTATTATGATGTGGGGAGAGGCACTTCACCTGTGTGGTATTCTTACTAAAAACTCATAACCCTAGTAATCATGAAAAAACATCAAACAAACCCAAATTAAGGGGCATTTTACAAAATATCTAACCAGTACTCTTCAAAATTGTCAAGGTCATGAAAAACAAGGAAAGACTAAGAGACTATCATACAACAGAGAAAATGAAGAAAATATGATGATCAAATGCAATGTTGTGTCTTAGAGTGGATCGTAGAACAGATGAACTACATTAGTGAAAAATCAAACAAACAAACAAACACGAAATCCAAACAAAGTCTGGAGTTTAGCTCATAGTAATGTACTAATGTTAACTTCTCAGTTTTGAAAAATTTGCCATGGTGATGAAGATATTATATTATGGGAAAATGAGTGAAGGGCATATAGGAATTCTCTATACTATGACACTCTTCTATAAATCTAAAGATTTTCAAAAGAAAAAGAAAAACATAGTGGAATACCACTATGCAGCAGCCTGAATGACTAAAATTAAAAAGACTGACACTACCTGCTGTTGGTGAAAATGTGAAGCAATAAGAGCCCTCATATACTGTTAGTTTGAGTAAGTTTGTACAACTAATTTAGAAAATCATTTCCCAATATTCTTTAAAGTCGAAAATAAGCATAAAGTTGAAAATGCATATACCAGTTGACCCAGAAACTATATCTCTAGATGTATATTTATCAAATGTGTGCAAATGTACCTCAAAAAACATGTACAAAAATGTTCATCGCAGTTTTTTTCTAACATTTGAAAAATAATTTTAGTTTTGGCTTTGAAGATTTTTTGTTTTTTCGCTTTATTGAGGAATAATTGATAAGTAGTAATCGTGTATGTTTAAGGTGTGCAACTTGATGTTTTGATATATGTACACAATGTGAAATAATCACCACAATCAAGCTAATTATTATATTCATCACCTGACATAGTTATAATTTTCTTTCTTTTTTTATCTTCAGATCTTATAAATCTTTCATCTTTTCCTTTTCCATTTTATACCCCTTAAACTACAGCTCCCTGAATCCCCTGTCTCTGTCACCTGGTAACCACCATACTGCTGTCTACTTCTGTACCACTGACTATTTTTAGAGGCCTCATATAAGTGGAATCATGCAGTATTTGTCCTTCTATGACTAACTTATATCACTTAGCATAATGGCTTCCAGATCTATCCATTTTGTTGCCATAGCAGCTTTATTTGTAATAGCTGGAATAAAATACTGGAAACAAACCAATGGTCCATTTACAATGGTGAATAAATACATTGTAATAAATTCATTTCATGAATATTATACTCAATGAAAATAAATGAGCTATAGCTTCATGCAACAACAACATGAATAACTCTCCCATTTAGCTTCTGAGTTGGAGAAGCCAGGAAGAAACAAGTAAATACTAAGTGATTCTGTTTATAGAACATTTAAAACAGTATTGGTTTATAGAATTAAGAGAATGGATAGTGTCTCTGTGGGTTCTGTGTACCTGGGCAGGGAAGTGGTGTGACGTAGAAACCAAGGACTGGGTTAAATTTACAGAATTCTTGTTTATGCCTCTTTCTCTGAAATGACAATGAGTCATTGCTTCTGTCTCCAATGAAAACAAAATCCTTTAGCTCAATCACAGACATATCTTAAGATGAAAACAAAATTAGCAAATAAGATCATGGAACAGGTATCTAGTTTATTGGGAAATCAAGTTTTAATCACACGGGATTTACCCTATGACTCAAACAGAGGTTAGAACTTCTTCATACAAGTCCACCTCACACCCCTCAGTAATAAAAACAGATAGTTGAATTCAAGGAAAACACTCTGGATATTACGTTGTAGTTCCCTGGCAGCTGAGTAGTCTGAATGAGGCACAGGTGAGTAAGAAGTGCCAATTAAAGGGATTTGGGAAAAATATTAAATTTGTATATTGTAATCTTGAGAAGAGAAATCACATTATCCCCCAAATCCTTCTCCAAAAGCATTCACACGGCACACACAACACACAGAAGGTTAACATTTCCCTTCATAAATCCTAGGAGGCATCTCCACTTTGCCCTTTATCTTATTAAATGAGTCTTAATAATGAAGGAAATGACTTGTTTCTGATATTAAACAGATAGCACTGAGAAAGTATCCCAGAGCCCTCTGGATTGTCAGCTGCCAATTCCACAAAATTTGTAAAATTGATTCATACAAATAAATTAATTGGAGTCGCTGAATGAAAGTGCTACAAATCTGGATTTCCTTTTTAGCTGTGTTCTGGAGATTAGATATAGAGTTCAAGTTACCCACGTCTAGGAGTTGATGTAGGACAATACATACAGCCTGGTCTGGGTCCTAACATCTAAAAAATGATGATGATTCAGACTGGGTTTGAGAAAACATGTGTGTCTATTTACTTTGCATTAACAACAATCAGAGCAATGAATAAAGATCAAGGGTGAATTCAAGTGAGTGTAGGTGGCTTCCCATTGCTTCCCTAGTTCTCACAGGAGTTCATTGGTCAAAGAAGCCAATGAAGAACCTGAAATACGTTGGGTGACAGGAGCTCTGAGACCTGGATCTCTCCCTTCCGGCAAAAAAGAATCACCACAGCACTCAAGCCTGTCCAACAGCATGTGAGGAGGACATTTTTTCTTCTGCTCAGGCTGGGGAAGGGTGGCACAGCAATGAAGTACACCTACTAACACAGAAGAAAATTCTTGTCCTGCTACCGTTAACTTATTTCACTATTGCATCGTCAGGGTTGCTTACAGTAGGACTGGCCATAATCTCCCAAATGCAGCAAAAGAGGGCTTGGTTTGGAAGTTTGGTGAGTCCAAAAGACAACAGCAAAACCTATCAGCTACATACACAGTATTCTTGTTATAACAAGTCCATTTTGGTAAGAAGGAAAAGTGACATGTACGTTTACATCTAAAGAACTCATTAGGAGGGAAGGTGAAAACTTATGAAAAGAAAAAAAGGTACAAATACTAAGACTAGGACCAAAGCCTTAACTTCTAGGTGAAAAATATAAGAGAAAGCTGTCATCTTTATTAGAGATTCCTGTGAGAACATTAAACAGGTGGACAAAACATAATCACTATAATAGTTATTATAAAGGAAATGACTGAATGGTTTCTGTCATCACTAAAGATCAAACTAGAGCAGGATTATCGACATTGGATCTGGATTATTCTTTGTTGTGAAGGGCTGTCCTGTGCATCGTAGGATGGTTAGCAGTACGTGTCCTTGGATTCTACCCATCAAAATGGTCCCCAAATATTGCCTGAGAACATTCTAACAATGGGTTACTTTGTCTCCAACAAGCTACAGCCCCACCTAGAAGGATAAGAAATTAAAGTCTCTTTTAGCCCTAACTGGGTTAAAGAGTTGTGTTACCAACGAAAGGCTTCCATCTACTAAGACTGTTAGAGCTAAACTGTAAGTATTTTTAAAAGTTAAACATTACAAATTAAAGAACAAGTAATAACCTTAGAAATAAAGCCTCATTAGGGCTAATTAGGATAAGGCTTTTCTTTAAGGAAGCCAGCTTTTCAACGACAGGCCAATTTGGATTACCTAATTATTGTTTTCAGTGTAGTTTTTAAATGGAAGAAATTGACTTTACAAATTCTGTGGTTTATGTAAAGAAAGGTGACCAACAAACCAAGGGTAATCTGTCAAACTCTTATATAATTCTTCTGTGCTATTCTCTGTGAACACTTCCTATGGAATTTGTTTACACTAGAAATCGTATTGTCAATTCAGCTCAGTTTAATCAGTGATACCAGACCTGAGGGGATAAGGAGATGCTCCAGACAGTCTCCTTGCTTTCAAGGAACTTGTTATCTGGTGCTAGATACAGAAATACTCTGAAATGAATTATGGTAATATCTGTCCCAAGGAAATTAATTTAAAGTTACAAACTAGGATGATAAATGACCTTGGAAAGCCAAAGCAGGAAACACTTAGTTTCAGCTGACTGAGAGTGGGACACAAAGAGATAGAGGGTTGGATATTATTTAATGTAGATTTGGAACTGAGCCTTTAAACTGGTAAGAGTTCAATGGTTACTGATGGAGGATGGACATGAAATGATATTTCAGGTGGAAGGATCAGAAATGGCAAAACCCAAGACGTCAGGGTTGATGAGTTCATCCATTATGACTGGAGTGTGGCATGTGTGATAACATAGGTTATATTAGAAAACTCGATTGGGTTTAGTTGTGGAGAGCTTTGAATGCCAGGGTCAGGTATATATGATAATGATTTAAAGCTTCTACCTTATGACTTTGGGCATTTTAGTTTTAAATTATAGACTGCTTTCATTGCTTCCATCTCTAACATATTGATTATAAATGAAGAGTACATTGTTACTAAATTGATATTAATAATCTTTTCAAAAGCATAAATGCATCTGAGATGGCTTGACTGGTAGTAGATCCAGAATTAATACTAGGACAAAATGGCTTTTCAGTGTTAGTCTTGATGTTGAATTTATATAGCAAACACACTATTTTTACTAGAATTATAAATCCATTTGGAGTGGCTTAGAGGAAGATGGCGGAGATTATAGACTGACTAAAGTTTTCTGAAAATCTGATTTAGATACTGTTATTATACTTGATTAATTAAGAGGACAGTCAGTTAAGGGTTAAAGAAAAAATATGTTTGTTTATGCTCTATCCAGAGATGAGACACTACATTAGGTACCAAAACCCAAAACATTGATTTTACATATACAGTGAATAGTAGAAAAGTGTTCTTTGAATGTTATGATCAACCTTCTGGAAAATGCCCATTAAATAATAAGACAGCAAAAACAAATACTTTATGTTATTAGATACTGTGTGCCCTTCAAATAGCTAATTATCCCCATGTTAGCCATTAAGCATTTTACCTTCCCCAGCAAGTTTTGTCCTGTGGAGTTAGGAATCAGGGTTATAACATAATGTCAAATTAATGTCAAAAAGAAACTCACAGCGTTATCAGAAACTTTCCCAGCTAGGAGCTCACCTCTGAAGGACCCTTTGTCAAGAGAGTTTGACCTATCCCAAAATAGTCTGAATAATCACTCATCTAAAAAAACAAAAATGCCTTTGTGAAAGGTGCCATCAAAATATTGTTATGTAGATTGCATTATCATTGCCCTTGCTTTATCTATTAATAGCATATTTCTAAGACACTTCAAGTATGCAAAATCTAGACAGGAGGTTAAGGTCTACTTTAATTATTATTTTTTTTCTTCTTGAATTGTTGAATAGAAAACTGCATGTCATCCTAAGGTCACAGTTATGTGCCTTTACCAAGCTACTTAGTGATTTTTATTTAGATGATGAAAACATGCCTATATTTGTGTATTTTAATTAAAATCTTTCTGTGCTTTCGGGTGAACTGTGATTGAAATAGTATCCCTTACTGAATATTGTGTGCCCCATATACACCAGTTTTTAATCTAGTTGTGTACCTGTATCTTTATTGTATACTACTTTATATATGAAATTTTACACTACAGTGCCTAGAGCGCAGAAGCTAGTAACATGCTCCAACTGTTAACTCTATGTCTAACTACGTGAGAACTATACTGAAAATTGGTGAGGTAAATCCCTGTCTACCTTCACTAACTACACACAAAAATCTTCCTCGGGCCTGCTTATCTGTGCTGAGAAAATAGATTTACCTTAATTATGAAGATATTTCTTAGTCCTGATTCCTTCTCCCTGGTCCACTTCTATTCACTCCATTGAGTATATTTGGTTAGTAATCTGTGAGATACAAAATGTCCACCTCAAGAGAAACAATTCAGTGTAATAGAAATCCAGCAAGCTCTGTGAGCTAGTGGACTAGCTCTGCAGCATACCAACCTGTGTCCTGAGGAAAGTTACTTAACTTCTCCGAGTTTTTGTTTCTCAGTTTACACAAACTATAATAACAGTAAGTACCTCACAGTGTTGTTATAAGGCTTAGAGGGAATGTACACAATGATCTGGTCCGTGGTAGGTGCTCAGGTAATAATAGTAGCTATTGCTGCTGTGGTTGTAATTACTGGGACATGGCTAGAACTGAGCTGTAACAAGTCAGCAGTAAGTCTTCTCGTACCCAGTGACCGCTGAGGGCAACAGAGAACACCTGAGTGGAGAGCTCTCAGAAGCCACCCTTTCACAGGGGGATGGAATTGTCAGGGTGGAGGCAGGGAAGAGGAAGAGGCTGGAGCAGAATCCCTGACCCGACAGCGGTGGACATGTAGGAGTAGAGAGGAAAATCAAATCAACATCAAGAATGGAGTTGGGTGTGGCACTGGGCAACTGAGAAAGACATTAAAAAAGAAAATTCTTCCTTAGCAGAATCAGAAACTAGGGAATACAGCAAATCATGGAATTTGGTAATGACACTAACCTCTCACATATGGACTTCACAGGTTACAAAGCACATTTACATCTGTCAGTTCCTAGTGAAATAATAGACCTATCACCAAGCTCACATAATAGCCTGCAGGCCCTCTGTTTAGAAAGTGGGAAAACCTGAAAACCCTGCTAATACATCATTTTGTAACCTTAATATTTTAGAAATCACCTCACTATATTTCCAACCATATATTAGAAAAGGGAGGCACATAGTTGCCCAGACTTCCAAGCTGTGGGAAAAAGACTCACAATAAATAGCTCTCACATGTTCTCCTAGAGAGTCTAGAAGTAATGAGCCCCTTTGCTAAGCCTCGTTGCACCGTCAGCATGGTCACTCATCAAAGCCTGAGCAATCGTAAACCCTAATGCTGGCTGGCTGACTGCTGGACCAGGGCCACCAGGCAGGCAGTGCCAGAGAGGTTAATATAGTGTGCTGAGATGCACTTCCCTGAGGCTGTAAATGCTGACTCTTCGGTGGTTGCTAAGGGGGAGAAATAGCCTATTCACTGCCAAGCAGGCTTCGTTTGGGAAAATTGAGCTCTTGGTCATCGAGGCATTTTAATGTACTCTATGAATCACGGATCAGCCAAGAATGTGAAAGAACCCAGGGTCCTAAGTCTGCAGATGGGCTCTTTCAACAAAGACAAATGGAGAGCCAGTCAGTGTCAATAAAGCAGCCATAACAGAGATCCTTCCTGCTAACTCCGGCCTCTTCTGTTTCTGTCCCTGGAGGACCATGGAGATAAAAGCTGCCATAAACCACAATTCCTTGCAGACAGCATAAGAGAGGAGAGGAAACAAGGATGGATTGAATCACCCTGCATCCTTCAAAAAGTCTCAGCCTTGACTCACAGCAGATATGGGTACTGAGATGAGTGGAGATCTCATTTTTCAGAATTTTTCTCAGTCATTTCAAAATGATTGAGACATGACACAAATTACAAATAAAGGGTCTTAGCCTTGGGAAAGAAATTAAAGTCCATTACTCCCCCCACTCCAAAAATGTCCTATAAATGGGAAATATGGCTGAGAATGGCAAAGAAGAGTCCCCAAGGTCAGACTGTTTATTAAAGGCGGGACTGGAACCAGACTCTGTGATATGTACTCCTAGTCCAATATGGAGTTGCCACCCACATGGGGTGGACCGGACAAAAAGCAGAAAGCAGAACCTTTTACAAGCGACATATAAGAAGTCAGAACATGAGCTGACTAGATGCTGATGGGTTCACGAAGAAGACATTCTTAAACCAGAACAGGGGCTTATGTAACCAAACAACGTTCAACCAAACTATAAGAATTTGAGTCATCCAGGGATGAAAACTCTTTCATTTCATTGCTTAACAGAGACCTAGTTGAAAAGTTAGAGAAAATCCATTTGTGGTCCAGTGCATATTGAGGGTACATTTGTTGTCATTCAATATGAAATAACAGGGGCCAGCTTATTCTCCCTCCTGGAAAAACAAAATCAAAAACAAAATACACGAAGCAAAGCAATGGTTTTCGAGTAATTGGACATTAAGCAACCAAGGACAGTGATTCCTGAGAATGGAAAACAAATTAGGTGAGCCCACTAATGGCCCCGTCTTACATTGTGGAGAGAGTTTCCAGGCTGTGGCACAGGCGGGGGAGCCCTGGTAGGGCCCACAAACTCCCGGGGCTGGGATTCTAGGAAAGCTAAGATAGCTAGAGCCCATAAAGCAGAATACTAGAGAGAGGAGAGCTGCAGAGAAAGAGAACTTAGACAATTTCAGTGTCCTTGAAGTCTTCAGAGGAATACTGACCAGTGAAAGTATGAGGTAAACAGACTATTGATGGTATATTCATACAACAAGATCCTACTCAGCAGTGAAAAGGAACAAACATATTAATACATACAACATGGATAAATGGGCATCATATACATGTTTAGCATCCTGATGGTTTTATGGAGTGATAAATGCTTGACAAAATCTCTCTCTCTCTCTCTCTCTCTCTCTCTCTCTCATATTACTGGAATCATACAGTATATACATTTATTTTTGCCAAGCTTCTTTGGTTCCACATAACGTTTTTGAGATTTATTCGTGCTGTGGAGTGTATCAATAGATTATCCCTTTTTGTTGCTGAATAGTATTCACCTATAAAAATACCAGTTTATTCATTCACCTGTTGGTGAACATTTGAGTTGGTCCATGTTTTGGTTGTTATGAAAAAAGTTACTATAAACCTAGTGTATAGGTATTTTTTGTACATAAATGGAATTACTGGATAATATAATTAACATGTCTAACTTTTAAAGAAATTGGCAACTTGTATTCCAAGGAGCTGTGCAATTTTATATTCTCACCATTAATGTATGAATCTTCCAATAGCTCCTCATCCTCACCAATACTTGACGTATCAGACATTTTGTTTTAGCCATTTCAGGGATGGTGAAGAGGTATATCATGCTAATTTTAATTTACTTTTCCCATACTGATTATTAATATATTAATCATCTTTTCATGTGCTCATTGGCCATTTGTAGATGTTCTTTCCTAAAGGGTTTGTTCAAGCCTTTTACCCATTTTTGTTAGGTTGCTGGTTTTTTTATATTGAGCTATAGGAGTTCATCACACATTGTGAATCAAAGTCCTTAATCAAATATATGTATTGTAAATAGTTCTCCCAACCTATGGTTGTCTTTTCATATGTGCACATGGTAGATGTTCAATAAATACGAGCATTGTTTTGCGTGTTATATTATTTTTCTTTCGCACTCTCATCTTTCTTCCACGCACTCTCTGCCGTCATATCCAAGGGTGACTTCCCATCACTTGTGCATCATTTGTTCCGTAAAATTCTCTGGCCTTGGATGACCCCATTACTCCAGTGATCTCTCACTCTATTCTTCTCTAGCAACCCCACACTCAGTTCTAACTTATACCAGATAATTTCCTCAATGCAACTATTTTCTAAAAGTTTTAATTCTAAATTTTACCTCTTTAAGCACAACCACATTTCTTCCCACCCACTCTTCAGTCCCAATTTCCCAGCTCTACATAAAGTTGTGCCAGGCCTAGTTAGAAAGACTAGGATTTAGGATAGCAAGACTGCCGTTCAATGGACGTGATTGCCACCAGCCCCATCAGTTTTTACCTATTTAAGTCTGTTGGTTCCTTTTAGTTGCTCAGCCTTAGAATAAAATTTACAGTCTGATCAAGTATAGTTGGTCAGCAAGGGCTTTATCAAGACATCAGTATCTCTAAGTGGATTTGCAATCCCCATAGCCCACACAAAGTTTATCTGGAAGATGGGGAAAGCATAATTCACTTCTACAAATTATACTCTTTGACTCTTTTAATACTCTTTCAGCAGGGAGAAGAACCTGAAATATTGAATGTAATCAGATCATTTGATAGCATGGCATTGATTGTAGGAATGCTGTTGCTTTCATCCTTGGCAGCACATAAAACCTGAAAGACCTGTTTGTGCCTCTGTCCTAAGAATTTCTGATTTAATTGGGTTGGGATGAGGCCTGAGCATTAGTGCTTTTTACATGTTACTTTGATGATTTTAATGTTTAGCTAGAGCTGAGAACCACTGCAACGGAGGGAAAGAAGAGATTATTAGAACAGTTTCTTCCATCTAATACCGATAACTCAGTTATAGGAGAGTCACTTCTCAGTGGTATGCTAAAGCTGGCTTGTACTACTTCATGGAAGCTGACTGTTAAATTTTCAGGAATTGTGCTAGCCAATTAGTGTCACATTAGTAGATTGGTAGATCATGTAGGAGCATTTACACATTGGCAAATACTACAGATCAGGGTTTTCCCTCTCATTTCTGTATACACCAGAAGTAGAATTATGGATGGATTCAGGCTTCCCCTCCTCCCCCCTCCTCCTCCTCCCCCTGCTCCCCCTTTCCTCCTCCTCTTCCTCCTCCTCCTCTTCTTCTTTCTCCTTCTCCTTCTTCTTCTTCCTGGGGCACCATTGCTTAATAACATTATATACAGTTCAGGTTTAAACATTATAATTCAATATCTGTATACATTATAGTGTGCTCACCCCTAAAAGCTTCCTTTGCAGCCATCCTAAACTTTAACACACGTACAAATAACCTTGAAATCTTAGTGAGAGACTTTAGTTCATTTCCCTTTCACCCTGCTTGTCCTTGAATCAGAAATTATATGCAACTAAAAGCACGCTTCTTTTAGTATTGTTTCAGATGAAAGATTTTTCCCTATAGTTTACCATGAAACATTTCCACTTTCTCTTCTTTTAAATAGAAATGGCTGCCCAAGGTGAAGTAGCCCAGGGTGACGTCTATAAACACCTTCATAAATAGGAACTGGCAGAATTGATGAGAAGGTCCCACTTTCTATACAAGTCTATTTACTCTCATTTTCCCATTGGTCTGGTAATTTATAGATCCATTGGTCTCTTAGATCTATTGATCTAATTTTCATGGCTCTCCAGACCTGCCACAACCTTTCCAGTACTACAACACAGGAGTTATTGTTTTCCATGTATTTTAGTGCAAGTGTGTAAAAGACAATAAAACTGATCTTAGCCAGACACGACAGCACAGACTATCAGAGAAGGAAATGGCCTTAGAAGTCATCTAGCCCAAGCCCCTTAGTTTGTAAATGGTCTAACGGCCCCAGAGAGTTTAGGTGACTTACTCATGGCCATCCCTCCAGTTGGTGGCAGAGCCAGAACTGTACATAACTCAGATCTCTTTATTCCCGAGCTATTCTACTTTGTTTCTATGCCCTTGTGCCTTCAAGTGTGGTTGGCCCTCCAACAGCACTGACATCACCTGGGAGCTTGTTAGAAATACAGTCCCTACTCGAACCTACTAAAAAATATTATGTATCTCAACAAGATTCCACGTTTACTTGTATGAAGCATATTAAAGTTTAAGAAGTGGTAATTCATCCATAAAAATAATTTAAAGCAGCGTCTCAAAGAGATAGTTGTACACCCATGTCCATAGCAGCATTATTCGCAGTAGCCAAGAGGTGGAAACAATGCAAGTACCTATTGATGGATGAACAGATAAACAAAATGTGGTATACACACACCATGAAATATTACTCAGTCTTAAAAGGAGGAAAATTCTGAAACATGCTGTAATATAGATGAAACTGGAGGACATTATGCTAAGTGAAATAAGCCAGTCACAAATAGACAAATACTGTATGTCTTATATGGGGTACCTAGAGTCAAATTCATAGAGACAAAAAGTAGAATGGTGGTTGCCAGGGGCCAGAGGGAGGTGGGAATGGAGAGTTGTGATATAATGGGTACAGAGTTTCAGTTTTGCAAGATGAAAAGTATTCTGGAGATTGGTTACACAACAATGTGAATGTACATAACACTACTGAACTGTACTTAAAATGCTTAAGATGAAAAATTTTGTTATGTATGTTTTACCATTAAAAAAAGCTTCATTAAAAAAAAAACAATCATTAATCCATATCAATTTGATTCTGGTTTTCTGGAAGGTTTCATTCAACAACCAAAGCAGATATTCAGTAGAGATGAAAACCAAGTAGAAAGACCATGGAAAGGAATTGAAAGCATTTTTCATTTATTTAAAATTTATTTTAATTAGGCTTTTTGTTGGCTCAGCATCCTTACAAAAACTTTCAGGTCAGTATTTAAGCCTCATGTTATTAACAGAGTGACCAACTCGTCCTGGTTTGTCTGGGACTCTCACTTTTAGCAGAGAAAGTCCCATGTCCCAGGAAACCTCTCAGTCCTGAGCTTATTGAGATAGTTGGCCATCTTAGTCATTAATAAATCTTAGAGAGGTTAGCCAGCAGCCAAGTAGAGCCAAGATTTAAACTCAGGTCTGCTTGACAAAAGAAATCCAGAGAATTCCAACTATCTGAATAAGAAAAAAGAGCAGTGACCATAAAACCTCTTTGCTGTTGTCACTGTAGTATAATAAGATACTATTATTGTAGTATCTCTTACTAGATTTTGGGTTTAGATTTAAAAGAAATTTAGTGTGCCATGCCAAAGATTTTTAGTTAACTGGCTTCTCTGTCGTTATGAAAGATGTCATTATGACCATTAATATGCTGGAAAGTTGCAGGATGCTTCTTTTCTAAAGCAAAGATAAATTTCTCATTTGTGTGTTGTGTTTAGAATGACTGTGGGGCATGGAAGAAACAACAGGTAATGACCCCAGGCGTGGATTATCATCGGGGCTAT
This sequence comes from Rhinolophus sinicus, assembly GCF_057876585.1. Taxonomy (NCBI): domain Eukaryota; kingdom Metazoa; phylum Chordata; class Mammalia; order Chiroptera; family Rhinolophidae; genus Rhinolophus; species Rhinolophus sinicus. Next base: position 55,677,907 of record NC_142517.1, on the reverse strand, counting down.
AATCAGTATTTGTCTTCTTAATAAAGGACATGGGGGGAGTGTAGGCTTTGAAAATCACTATAAAAAATATTGTCTGAGAGAGGATTCAAGATGGTGGATAGGAAACTAATCTAGAGAGAGAGAGAGAGAGAGAGAGAGAGAGAGAGAGAGAGAGATAAAAAAAATCGTCGTTAACCACTTGCAAACTTGCTAATATAGGTTGACAATTGGATGGACAAAATGTTTGGATTGCAGTCAGATGATAACCATATTTGATTTTTCCTACATTTACTAGAAAGGGAGTGGAGATGGGCAGGGGAACATGAAGCCAGAGGAGTGGGGTTCACCCGAAATCCTAATAATCTGTTAGAGCTGAGAAATCGCAGACTAACTCACACATCTGTCTTACCTCTATCTCCTTCAGTCTTGGGTGCTATATGAGAGGAATTATTAGAAAGTAAGAACTGAAAGAAAGAATAATGGGAAGAAGGGGAATGCTCCACAACCAGGGAAAAAAGTTAAGAATAAGAGCACTGGCCAGAAATCATCTAAAAAATAGAGACTGCCTGAGCCCCCAGGGATATTCAGGAAGAGGACAGGAAATGGATTCCCTATAATTCACTGTCGATCAGGGAACAACTACCGTATAATGATGTTACAAGGTCTGAAGAAACTTTGCTACTACCCCATACTGCTTTGTTGTTTGTTTATTCTTTTTACTCACTGAGGTTCATAACAAAACTCTTAAATCATAGGTAGAGGGCGGAAAGCTGGTGAGAACACATACTGCTCCAATACCATTTCTGGATTAAGGTAGACACACGGTTGAGAGAGGAATCTCCAGGTATTATCTGTAAAAAGAAAACAATAGAATGCTGCTCCCTTAAGCACGTAGAAAGAGACAATGTAGCTCTTAGAGAGAGCTGGCCTTGAATGAAACAAGGACACAGCCCAGGCGACCTAACCCAAGACATTTCCCCTGGCAGATCCACTGAAAAATGCTCTTGCTCATTCAGAAACAAACCCTTCAGAAGCGAGTGCAGATAACTTAGTGATAGAACAGAGTGACTCTCAGCCTTTTTCTTCTGCAATACACTTGACAAGTGATGTTCACATGCCTGGCAAACCCCAGTGACTGCCCCCAAGGCTACGCCAAATTGCCTTTGTGAACAAATTCACTTTTTGTAAAACAGGATGTAAGTGAGTTGGAGTAATGTTACACGGATATATGTTGATTTCCCTCAAATTTATTATATGACAACAAAAAAAGGCAACTTAGCTGCAAACCTTAATTCTTTAACTATCAAGTCAAGAACGACCACTCTGACACAAAGATCTATATGCTTATAACAGCATTATTCTCAATAGCCAACAAGTGGAAACAATTCAAATGTCCACTGATGAATGGGTAAACAAATGGGGTATATCCATGAATATTATTCAGCAATAAAAAGGAAGAAAGTACCATAAATGGATGAAACTCAAAACATTATGCTAATATAAAAAAGCCATATACAAAAGAACACATATGATTTAATTTATAAGAAAAGACAAATATATAGAGACAGAAAGTAGATTAATGGTTGCCCTGGGGCTTGGGGTGAGAATAGGGGTGGTAAATGGGCCTGAGGTGTTTTTTTTAGGTTGATAGAAATATTCTAAAATTAGATTTTGGTGATGCTTATACAACTCTTTAAATATACTAAAATTCATTGCATGTGCACTTAAAATGGCTGAATTTATGCTATATAAATTATATCTCTATGAATAGCTTTTAAAACGAAAAAAAAATTACTTGGAAAAAAAGCAAAGACTGGCTCATGACATTCCTCATAACTGACAGACCCGCCTTGTATGTTTCTGCCAAATCTCTTACCTCCAAAGCTGTTCTCTGGCATGTCCTGGCACTTTGTTCAAGATTTTAAAAATGTGCCTTGTGTCTGCTCCTTTACTGACAGAAGTGTGGCACCATCTCCTGTGGCACACTGTCACATTTTTATAAATATAATCAATCCCATTACACTTGCAGGATTGCTTGAGCCTATACAGTCTCTCATAGAAGCCGAGATACCAGGGACTGTTGTGTACGGCTTAGTCACAAGGACAGAACACAGGAAACAAAATGTAAAATGTGTTGTCATAACGTATCTGTTGTTTATCCTTGGGGCATTTTCCCTACCAGAAAAAACAAAGCATAATGATAATGCTTTCTGGATGTTAGAAACTGTTTGTATTAAAGAATGTTTTGTATATGTGAAGTGAGTATATAAAGGTGACATTTCCTAACACTCAATATAAATAATGTTGTATTGCACATAACTTGCAGACTCACAGTTCTCACAAATTCCTACCACCATGTACAGATCTGAAAACATGAGATAAACAGATTGCAGGTTTATAATAATTTTTGCAGTGGTAAATACTATGAAACAAGTTTAGCATGTTTAAATTTTATTTCAGTCACATCTCTGATTACAGATTTTGAAAATCTAAAATATACAAGCTGGAAGGGAATTAAAATGTCATGTAGCCAATCCCACCAGCTGAGGAAACAAAGGGCTATGATAAGGAGCTTGCTCCAAATCTCACGCACAGAGCAGGAACAGCAATGCAGGAGGTAGAGCCCAAGTCTCCTGACTCACTGTCACGTGCCCTTCGTGTTATAACTACCAGTACAGTAGGGCATGGTTGTGAAGGGTGCACACTGGATAAATGGGCACAGGAGAGGGGTTCCCCCTCTGAGGACCCCCTCATATTCAATTAGAAAGAATTAGTGTAGAAGTGGGCAACTGTCATTTTGTGGACTGAATCCAGCCTAGCCCACAGACAAGTTTGCTTGACCAACATGGGTTTTAAACTGGTTGTCAGATTTCCCGCCCTTTTTTTTTTATTTATAGAAAATTAGAACTTTGGCAACATTGGGCCAGCATTTTTCTATGACAGCAGTCACTGAAGGTGAGTAATGACTGCCCAGTTTAGAAGGTGCTTTTCCTCTTCGGTGTTCATTTTCTCTAACACCTGAACTGCTTCTCTCATTTTAATTACCCAGATCCTTGTAGGCGTTGGAGTTTGTGACACTGAGTTAGGGGGTGGGAGAACAGTGACTGCTACATTATATATGTCAAGGTAGAACTTCAGGGACAGGGGCATGGGGCTTAGAGTTTGTCTCAGTTCTTAGTCTCTCTGGTTGAATATAACTCATGCGAAGGACATATCAGCAACAGATTTATTAGTGATATCTTGGAACTGACTTATGAATTGGGGGGTTGTTTTCAAAGCGAGGGCACAGGATAGCTTAGGACAAGTTTGCTGTCAACAATTGTGGGGCCCTGAGTAAGAATGCAAATAAAGGCCCATGTACGCTCTGCCTAAATTTCTAGAAGTTATAAACTTAAGCTAACAAACTATTCAACAAAATAAGACTCTATATTGCATTAATATAAATATACCTACCTTCCATGAAGGCCAGTTTTAAATATAAAATTTTCAGGCATCTTAGTGTTTCAAACAAGAACGAAATAATACATGGAAAGCTAGCTGCAAGACTCCACCCCACAGCTGACCTTGTTTCGTCCTTTCCCATGTCCATTCTTTACCACAAGGGACTTTGTGCCCATATGTGTGGACATCCAGCCATCATACCAAGCTCTGCCCACACCCCTTCTCTCAAGCAACATTCCCTGGCCACAGCTTGGGCCCAGGGAATCTAGCCAAGGTGATTGGCAAGGATCAGTGAACTATGGTCTTTCAGCTACATCCAACCCGCAGCCTGTTTTTTCGTGCCTTTAAGCTGAGAATGGTTTTCACATTTTTAAAAGGTTGTAAAATAAATAAATAAATAAATAAATAAATAAATAAATAAATAAATAAATAAAAAGAAGAACATGGGACAGAGAATCTAAGTAGCTTGCAAAGGCCCAATTCTCTTGCCCTTTACAGAAAAGCTTTGCCTACCCCTAGCCTAAGGCCTAGCACAGGGTTCCCTCTTCCTCTGATCTAAGGGCTGTTACCCTAGGATGTCCCAGATCCTTCTAAAATGATCGTGGAACATTTCAAAGTCTACCTGCCTCCTCCAAAACCCCCCAATGGCCCTGGAACCAGTCCTCTAATTCCACCTGGTGGGCTCCTCCAAATCAAAGAGGATTTGGAAAGGCTATGGGCAAACCAAAGTTTATTGAGCACCTACTTTGAGTCAGGTATGTGTTAAGTTGTTTGCATATATTATCATTATTTTGTTGAACCCTCTCAGGCCATCTCTAGTCAAGAAAGAAACCTAAGTCACATAAACAAACCTGGTGGGTATGGATATATGAAAAAGCCTGGTAATCTTGTGTTTCCTGAAATTAGCATTATCATCAAGAACATCATTTTATTTTAATTTGATGATCACAGTGATGACAATGATGGAGAGGAGAATCACTCATTTAAAAAACTGGTACAGTTAAGTGCAAAATGACTCTTTTCTTTCTTCCCACAGCAAAGGGATTTGACAGAAGTTGGGAGTTCAATAGCCTAGAAACCTCAGTGATTAAATTCCACCTTTGCTTTTCCTCTGTGTCTCTCTAAGGAGAGAGACAGATGGTGTGTCAGGCGACAGAGGATCATGTGGAGATGAATACCTCTCACGCTGGCTCAGAGGCAGCTTTATAGGAGACCAGTGGCCTAGAATGAAATCAAATACTTACATTAAGGGAGAAGGCATCAGGGAGTGGCGGCCTCTTACCTCACAACCCACCTCAGGTATTATTCTGATCTGCTATTTTCTCATACAGGCAGCACTTTCCCAAAGGAAAACAGGCTCTTCCTTCTCACAGATAGGCATCGTTTCAGATCCCTGAACTGCGGGAAGAACAAAGAAAACTCAGAAAAAGTCACTCATGACCTTTTCGGTTTATCTGATTTCTTTATTCACAACCATACAGAGGGCTTTTATATTTTTATGTGGAAAAAAAAAAAGCTTCACTGTAATTGAATAAATCAAAGGGGTAGGAGATTGATTTTTATGGGCTTTCTTTGGTAAGAAATAGTTTCATCTATTGCTAATTCAGAAAACCTTGGCTGTAATCTAGTAGAGAATTGGATCTAAAATTTCAAAATCAGGAAAGTACAGATAATAACATATGCACACAATACTCATCACCCATGTGGAATAAGATTTTTGTCATAATTGCTCCAGATCTTTTGAAAAATAAATTAAATATTACTTTCAATTTGAATTCCCCTTTTAACACAAATCTCATGGTTCCATTAAACCTGCTATATATGATAAGTTACATTAATAGCGTCCCAGTGCTGAATTATTGTTCTGTAGAACAAATCTTATTTGCTCAAATATATATATGTGTAATACTGTATTAAATTCTGTTCATATGATATCATTTATGATTTGTGCATTTATGTTCATTGGTAATATTGGACTCTATAATTCTAGCCTTAAAACATGAGTTAGGTAACTTACCACCTTTTTCTATTCTCTGAAATAGTTTGCATATTAAAAGTGTTATTTGTGCCATTTGGGTTTAGGGAAATTCACTTATAAAATTATTTTATGCTGGTAAGAATTTTTACTATTAATCCAATATTTTTATAATTGGGGGATATTGGGGAACAGTGTGATTTTCCAGGACCAATCAACTCCATGTCAAGTTATCATTCTTCAGTCTAGTTGTGGAGGGCGCAGCTCACTGGCCCTTGTGAGACTCGAACCGATGACCTTGGTGTTATGAGCACCGCGCTCTAACCACTGAGCAAAACGGCCACCCTTTTAATCCAATTTTGAAAAGTTTCTAATCTGTTGGTTTTTAAACATCTTCTCTGGTCAGGTTTTTTATTTATATTTTCCACCTCATTCAAAGATTTAATTTATTGGCAGAAATTGTTCATGGTATTGTTTTTATGAATCTTAAAGATTCAACTGAATTTCTAATGTTTCTCTTTCAATTTTTTTCAGTATTTATTTGTGATTTCTTTCCTTTTCTCAATTTTTTAGATGCTTGATTTACTATTCAAATAATCAGCTTTTTATTTTTGATAAGTTCTTTCTTTTATTATTTCACTAATTTCTTATTCTAGCTTGTCCCAATATTCTTTCTGTTTGCTCCAATTTTTTCTTTTCTAACTTCTTGACTTGAAATTTTATTCCATTTATTTTTATATTTTTAAATACATAAAACATCACACAATTTTTACATGTAATTTTTTTTTTCAAAACTAAATATTTCTTATATTCAATTATGATCACCTCTTTAACTTATGCATGAAGTGTTGCCTTGCTTTCAAATAAATTGAACTTTTCAAGTAATTTCTTATTTAATTGTTTTTTGTAATTGAACGCACTCTGTAGGATATCAATTCTTTGAAATCTATTGGGAGTCCCATTGTGCCATTATAGAAGGTCAATTTGGGAGGATGTTTTTTCTGTATGCTTGAAAATAATTCAGGTCCTCTATTTGTTTGATGCTAAGTTATATGTAGGTGTCAGATCAAGCTAATTAAATACGCTATTCCTATTACTACAGTGCTACTATTTTTCTGCATGAGCAATCAATTTCAGAACATGTATTGAAATCTCCCTCTGTAATTGTATTAATATAGTAAATTGAATTGATTAATTTTCTATCGTTAAGCTACCTTTGCATTCCTGAAATAAATTCTACTAGGTCATGATTATCTTTTTTATTCAATCTGCTAATGATTTATTCAAGATTTTTGTTTCTATGTGTATAAAAGAGATTAGACTGTACATTTCCTTTATTCTAATATCCTTGCGATAAAATGAGTAGGGAAAAATTCCCTCTTTTTCAGTTCTCTGGAAGATATCAAGTAGGATTATTATTTCTGTTATAATGCTTGGAAGATTTATCAGAGAAACCATCAGGGCCAATAGATTTCTCTGTGGGAAGGTTTTTGAAAATGGGTTCAGTGTTCCTCATAGATATGACAATTCAGATGTTCTCTTTCTTCTGGGTTAGTTTTGATAAGTTCTGTTTTTCAAGGAATTTGTGTATGTGAATGAAATTGTCAAATTGGCGTAAAGTTGTTCATAATGTTTTTACTATTTTTTAAATATTTGTAGAATTTATAGCCACATCCTCATTTTTATTCCTGATATTAGTAACCTGTGTTTTATTTTTCTTAATCAGTTTTGTTAAGTTTATTAACGGCACTAATTTTTTAAAGAGTTTTTGGCTGTCTTTTTTTTTTTCTGGTGCAACTGCTTTCTATTTTATTGATTTGTGTTGTTATCTTTATTATTCCCTACCTTCATTTTTCCTTGGGTATAATTGCTGTTTCTTTTTCTAGCATATTAAATTAGAAAATTAATTTTCAATGTTTTTTTCTAATTAAGAGCCATAAATTTCCTTCTAAACATTGTTTTAACTTAATCACACAAGTTTTGATATATCATATTTTCATTATTATTCATTTAAAAATATTTTTAAGTTTCCATTGAGATTTTCTCTTTAAGCTATGAATTATTTAAAAGTATATGACCTAATTGGGGAATTTTTTTGTTTGTTTGTTATTAGTATATAGCTTAATTCTATTGTTGTCTGAAAACATACTCTACTTAATTTTAGTCCTTTAAAATTTGTTGAGACTTGCTTTATGGCACAACATATGATCCCTTTTTGGTAAAAGTTTCATGTGCACCTAAAAAAATAATATGTATTCATTAGTTGATGGGTGCAGTTTTTATAAATGACTATTTTGTTAAATTTAATAATTATACTGTTCAAATCTTTTCTAGTCTATCATTTAAAAAAAATCTGTTCTATTAGTTATGAAGGAAAAAAGGTTAAAAGCAGCAACGATGATTGGGTGTTTTTTCATTTCTTCTTTAGGTAGTGTCAAATTTCCCTTATATATTTTGAAGTTATGTTATCAGGTACCGTGTTTCCCCGAAAATAAGACCTAGCTGGACAATCAGCTCTAACATGTCTTTTGGAGCAAAACTTAGCATAAGACCCGGTCATATTTTACTATAATGTAAGACCGGGTCTAATATAATAATATAATATGATATAATATAATATAATATAATATAATATAATATAATATAATATAATATAATATAATATAATATTATAGTATAATAATATAATACTGGGTCTTATATTACTTTTTGCTCCAAAAGATGCATTAGAGCTGATTGTCTGGCTAGGTCTTATTTTTGGGGAAACACGGTATACACAAATTTTACTTCTCCTTGCCTTCCCCTGGATACATACGATGTTAAGTAGAAGTGGTGATAGCAGCATCCTTCTGTTGTTCTGTATCTCAAGCGAAAGTTTTTAATGTTTCACTATTAAATCTGATTTTTGCTATAGGCATTTTACAAAATATTCTTTGTCAATTAAGGAAATTCCCTTCTATTCCCAGTTTGCTAAGTTTTTTTAAATCATGAATAAATGATAAATTTTATCAAATAATATTCTTGTCATGTTCTTGAATCAAAGTTATGCAGGCCTGTGAAAACTAGAGAAGAATGCAACAGTTTTAAAATGTCTGGAATAATTTTATAAGATTCTTTTTTCTTCTTTAAACATTTGGAAAAATTCACCAATGAAGCCATCTGCACTTGGGAGTTTTCCCCTCGGGTAGGGTTTTTAAAAATAGATTCAATTTCTTTAATAGACATAAGAGTATTCAGGTATATTATTTTTTCTTGGTTAAATTTGATAAGTTTTATTTATCAAGAATTTGTCTATTTTATCTAAGTTGTCAAGTATTGGCATAAAGTTGTTTGTAAACCCTTTATCATCTTTTTAAATACCTGTAAAAGTTTCCTTTTCTCTATCATCATGACCCCTTACATCAAGGCTGTTTTTGTTGCTGCTCTCTGGTGTTTTTCAACATTTACATTGTGTATTTTATTCAGCTTTTATAGTTGTTTTCAGCAGGACTTTAGTATGATACAAGTTATTCCTTTTTATCTATAAGCAGTAGTACATGCTTTGATTTCTGTTTTGCATGGGTGAGAAAGAATATACAAATGTAAGACAGACAGTCTTTCCAAAATAAGGTTGTATAATTAGAAGAACTTTTCTTGTATTCTCTAGGAATTCAGAATACAGTTGATATTAATTCCTTTCCCATTCACTCTCTTTATTTACTTCCAATCTTTAATTTTATTTGAGAACTATTTGATCAGTAAAACTTTACTTGCTTCCAATGTACATTTGCTCTTTAATTCCACTTTACTGAGTCTCATGTAGATAGATAAGGGGTGGTTGAAAAATAAGTTTAGGCTAAAATAGCAAAAGATGTCTTTGATACACTCACCTCACTCATAGCTATTATGAAACAAGACAAAATTATCTTATTGTGCATTGCTTTCCCTGTTTATGCAATATCCAGGGCTCTATGATGATAGATGATAGATAGATAGATAGATAGATAGATAGATAGATAGATAGATAGATAGATAAAACATAAAGAGATGCATGAACTGAAGCATGAAAAGAATATTTCAAATTTCTACTCATTATCCCACAAGAATGGAAATTTACAAAACTTTCAAAATATTTCCTTACTAGCCAATAAATAAGTGAATTAGATGTCGAACTACTTTCAGCATACTATCAGAGAGTTCCAACATATATATCCAATCCAAATATGCAACCTATAAGGAGTGGATCATGATGTTTTATTACTGTTACATGTCACTTTCATGAGTTACAATGGTATTTCTCACCAGACTTCAACAAATTACTGTCACCTACACAGCATTAAGATAATTTCTTATTGAAGATAAGTAGCAAGAGCAAAACTACTTAACACTTGACTAGTGCTTTACATAGATTAATCCTCACTTGGCAAATATTATCTTGCTCTCATTTAGCAATTGGGAAAATGGAGCAAAAAAAGATTAACTCTGTAGAGGAGAATTAGCAATATCTTAAAAAGGATATCTGTCTGGATAATCATCCTAGCTCTTAGATGCACTTCCTAAGTCAAAACTAAACCAAATCATCAAATCAAAGTAATTAAGTAATTGAACATACACAATAACTCATCTTTAATAAGGTCATATAGATTATTTTTTTTAACACTTGACAGAGAGACAGGGAAAATTTTATGTATGAGAGACTGGAAACATTTTATGTACCAAAAATGCAGACTATTTCTGCTTTCTAATGGATGGAGGCTTGAATTTCCAGGGAGATAATCTCCTTAGTTGTGGGGAGGGAGTAGATGAAGAATTCACTAGACAGGACAAGTACCCATCCATTATTATTGGGAAAGACTTTTCATATGCGGTTTAATAACCCAAATACTGATGCTGCAGGTTGAGAAATTAAGGTACTGCTGAATAATATAAATAAGATTGATTTTTTTGTCAGATCTTTGTCATGTCAATGTTACTTTGTGTTATGCTTATATATTATTGCTGGATCCTGGTAGATATAAATCCTATTATTCAAACTGTTGCTTACAGAAAATCAGGATAAGATCTCAAAAAGACTTAGAAGATTATATAGGCTTAATTTAAGATCATATTGGAGAGTTTTTGATAAGGGAATGTATTATTGCTGAACCTGATTGAAGGACTAAAGTTTGATAGATGGTGTTATTCAATATTGATTCTATTACACTAATGCTGAATAAGCATGTTTGAGACCTATACTGATGAACATTATATTTTATGGTCTGATTTATTTTGGGTCAAAAGGGCTAAGATCATATAATTGTGTATAATGCTGGAATTTCCTCTCAAGGGAAATGACATTCTTAATGACAGTCATTCTGGATGAGGTAAGAATGACTATAGGAGGTAGGACTTTGGGGAAGGAGGAAAACTGTTTCCATTCTTGAATTCAAGGAGATGAAGCTAGGATTCTGAAAAATAGAGTATGATGATGGGGTCTCCTGTTGGGGAAAGCAGGCTGCATCTTATCACAGACGCAATCCAGAGCTTGAATAACCTGGCTGACCTTTAAAACACTGAGGATACAGGGAGCTAGAGAAGAACCTGCATAATAGAGAATCAATGATGAGGGTCTTAGGACCACAGTCTCTTCCTAAGAGGAGAATATATATATTTAAGTTATCTGTGCTGAAATTTCTACCAGTTATGGACATGCCTTTAGTAAAGTCCTCTAATTTCTATAGCATGGTCTCAGCTCTCACCTCTTAATAGAAGGGTCTCTATCTGTGACTTGGCTGTAGTGATTCTGGGAGAGCAGCAATAGCCTAAACAACTGAGCAAAGTTTTCTCAGTATTGCAAGAAGCAATTCTCCAAAGCAAGAACCAGACAGTTGACTGGAGTGGTAGACAGCAACCCGGAAGGAGGGGGAACACCAAAGCACTCCCTAGTTTCTAGAACTCCTTGGAAAGGATAGGTATGGTGAAGTCTGGATTTCTAGAAGATAGGTGTAATAGAGCCCCTTGAGAGCATGATTTGTGACTTCACAGACTGGTGAATTCTGGGATGTTTAAAGAGCACAGTAGGAAAACTTTCACAGTTAAAACTACAGAGTGAAAATAAATACAAATTTAGTCCATGCTTTTCACTTTTCTATGATGCTTTTAGGAGTTTCTATTGCTTCAGATTTTTTTTCTTGTGCAACACAATGACCAGTTTTTGTTTAAAAACTAAGGGGGACTATTTTTCAGATTTATGTTCCGTCTGATTAGACTAATACTTTAAAACAAACAACTGTTCTTGACTGTGGGAATCAAAGATATATTCTTTCTTTGGAATTACAGGTATTTCATTTCCTTGACTAATTATGAGGACTAGTAAAAGTTATTAGCTTTTGGTCTTTGCATGTTTACTTTTTAGCAAATTAACACACACACATACTCACATGTACTTTTGATTAACACTAATTTTGCTTGTTTATTTAAGCCAGTGTTTTTTTTTTTTTGTTTTTTGTTTTTAATTACCAGGATTTAGAGTATATCACAACAACATATGGTACATATCAACAATACCGATTCCTGGGTCGTATCCTCAAAAATTCTGTTTCAGAAGGTCTAGTCTAGGGCTCAGAAATCTGCATTTTAACAAGCTTTTTGACGTTTACTGTGTCAATAATGTTTGACACTGCTTGAGGCTTCTCCATATACTGGACATTTATCACTTAAGAAGCTCACAGCTTTTCACTCCCTGTAGATGCTCAGAGCTAAAACAGTCAAGTTTTATTAAAATGTAAACACAAAAATCAAAACCTGAAAATATACAAGGAGAATCACATTTTTTTAGCAGTACAGTTGCTGGCCATTGTGAAACTTAAGCCCACTTTGTGATACCACTTGAGATAAAGTCTTAAACATTCTCTGCTGATCCCCAGGCCCATATTACTGGCTCATGTCTCCCAACACTGTGCCGTCTTTGAAACAGCTCCAAAAAGCGGTGGAGCTAAGAATTTCTCCACTTTGTGCTAATCCTGACAACTGGTGCTTTCTTATCCTGACCTGTTCTCTGACCCGTAGGCCAGACTGGATGTACTTCCACCAAGGGATGACAGCTTTCCTCTCAGACCTAGGATTTCTAGGCCGTCAACAACATTTATGAACTATTAAATGTCATTTTTATTTTACTATGGTAATTAATTCACATCTGTTATCACATTGAAATCACAATATCATTCTTTGATTTTTTTTTTCTAAACTCTCAGTATACAGTCTGTGTTCTTTCTTATGGCATCTAGATTTATAGTTATTTATGTTCACATCTCTTTCCTCCCTCCCTCCCTTGCTCTTTCCTTCCCTTTTTCCCCCCTCCTGCCTCCTTTCTTTCCTCCCTTTGTCATTTCCTTTATTTTTTCTTCAGAGGATCCTCTGATGTATTATATAAACTGTCTCAAGACCACTCAAGATTTGTTCCTCAGGACACTAACTCCTGGCACTTCTGGATTCTGCATATGTGGGCACTGAGCGTGGGAAATGAAAGGCACAAGTGGGGACCGGAAGCAAAGCCCTATCAGACTCACTCGTATGAAGCTGGTCAAAGCCCACATGGAACCACTGCAGCAAATGAATGGTGAGGCCGAGGGATTTTGAAGGTGCACAAGACATGCTGACACAGACATCTTTGCAAAGAAGAATAAGTGTTGCCAGGCAGACAAGTTGTGGCAGGTCGGGGGACTCCAAGTAGAGAGACTAAAAAAAGGAAGAAACCAAAACATGAAATAATGTGTTGTGTTCAGAAACCCATAAGCCCCTCTGTTTTGACAGAACATAAAATTGAAGGAGGTAATAACAAGAAACGAGGCATTTCCTTATCGTCCTTTATAGAAATGAAAACTATTCTGTTATTTATTTAATTTTGTGTGTTACTAGAGTTTATTATTTGTTTCATTTTATGGGACATTGTGTATCCTATAAAGGCAAAGGCATGCTGGTGTTCTTTTCCATCATCGTCCAGCACATGGTAGGCACTTAAATGAAGAAGAGTGCAGGTCATCAAGGGCATTGTATTCCATTCCAGAAATTTCCCGTCACTCTCTGAGATGCTTGAGGACAAGTGTCATATCTATTTCTTTCTCCTCAGTGGTTAGTTCAGAGCTTTGCACCATTAGGTATCCAGAGACTGTTTACTGAAAGAATGATCAATTACTAAATTACTGAATTACATTGATTTAATGGAAAGGTATGAAAAGTGTAGGTATGCTATGAGAAGTTGCTGCATTGTAAGAGAGATGTCAGCAAGTATGATTTGAATAAGTTGAAGGAAGACTGAAGATGTTTTTGACATCTAGTTATTTTCCAAATAAACTTGACTAGGCAAATCCTTCATAACACCCAAACTAATTCTTGCTATCAGATCTAGCCTGAGTGTCTTTTCTGGACTCTGGAATATGAACTTCCCAAGACATCAGAGAAAACACTTGCTATTACTTTATATATATATGTCTAAAAATTAATAGTTATCAAAGTAGTAAAATGTCAGCTTTAGAATATAATTGCCTTTAAAGACATTAATTGCTTACTGACATCTGCGTTCAGATATAGTGTTGTCAATATGAACGTGAAGAAGTAAATATGTCTGAGTCCCAACAAATTAACAATGTGTCAGTCTCAAGACTGTTCCAGGAGCCCACCTGTAATTGTGGCATCTCTGTTAAGATTGAAAGCAAATGTGAGGCCTAAATAATGTAAGGGATACCATTTCAGGAATTGTTTTTTGTTCTTTTTTTTCTTTTCAAAATATCATTTAACATTCCCAATGAATGGATCTAGCCCAGAAAAGACACAAAATGTTGAGATGAAAATCTATGAGTGACTCCATGGCAGTGCTTGAGATTTGGCAGGGTTTTTATATGGGTAAGCTTATCAGTAGTTCTCTGGGAATACCTTTTTCTTTTTAAAATAAAAGCTTACAATGTATTGTCTGAATAATGGTTTGACAATTTTAGTAAGAGTAAGATAGGCAACATCTGGCAGAATTCTTACTAACTAAATTATGTACTAGAGAACAGGATGAAAATCTCAGAGTCAGAAGGTATCTTAAAGATCTTGAGTGTATCTAGGCATTGACAACTTATACAATTAAATCTGACATACAGATAGGTTTTCTTTGACCTGCTCTTGGTTCCCTCACACCCAAAAGTATCTGAAGACACATAAAACTCAAGATGTTTCCACAAATGTCTAGATTTGCAGCTTCCCTTTGTCCACAACAATAGCGGACCTTTTTCTTTCTGTAGTAACCATAGCCTGGAGCTGCCAACAGCTGTTCCCTTTAGAGAAGGGAGGTCCCACCTCTCCCCATTGTATTTCACTGACCCACTTAGAAGCGTTTAGGTTTCTGGCTTGGTCTCTCTAGGCATCTGAACTTCTGATTCCTGTACTAGTTTAATGATATTTCTAGTTTAGGGATATTTCAGCTCTCATATCTTGAATCCATGAAGTTAAGTAATATTAATATATGTCATAATTTTATTTGGCTTACATGGGTAATTTTTCTTCAGTATGGTATTATCTGACAATATAAATATTATAATTTGTTTAACATACTACAGTTTTAAATGAATTAGGGATTTACTTCTATCTAATGAAATTTGCTTATAGCAGTTTAACGTTATCTTGTTAGTACAGATTACAAATATCAAATCCTTTTTAAATATCTTTTCCTATAAAGTCAACTTGAACATATGGGCAATGAACAGGAAACACCCCATTATACATATATAATCAGAATTTTTTTATTCTGAATATTTTCAAACTATAATACCAACTAGAATTAGAATTAACTTTTGAACGGAGAAATAATTGACAATGAACACTTTGCTGCATAATTGGGAATCTGATGCTTCCTCACAGTAAATGACTCTACTGAATATTTAACAAATGCTTATCATCATTTCCAAATCTCTGTGCAAAGGACAATTAGGAAATATAACGGTGAATGAGACATGGTCTTTGCCCTACAAAGAACTTATATTCTGGTCAAGAATACAAATACACACATAATTAAAGGAAGCTGGTCAAGGGGAGTGCTAAATGGCTGGAGCATGGGACTGAGCAGTCTCAAGGTCGAAACTGGGGTAAAGGTGTGTGTCGGAGAGGAAGTGCGGGTGTTCCGCTAGTATTCTAACCCACTGACCTGGTGGGTGTTAGAGAGTCTACCCAGGTTTGGTACAGGATTGCAGCCCAAATGGATGCTGAATGCTGACCCAAAAAAGGAGTAAATTTCACGTCCTGGTCTTGTCAGTAAGGTTTTTTTTTTTTATCGGATTACATAACTTTTTAAAAATGCAACTTGAAAGAGTTAAATGTTGGCCTCCAAAATAAATGAGGACACTAAACTAATGAATGAGAGAGTAACTATAGTCTACTTTTCTGTTTGGACTTACATTGACTTGCTTTTTCATAAGGATTGGTGTGCGTAATATAGGCAGGCATGAGTTTGGTGGTGATTGTAATATTTGCTAACAGGAAAAATAATACTCTTTTAGACTATGTCTACACAGCACTGAAAAAAAAACTGGTCTAGCAAATGCTTGTTCCATAATGAGTTTATTCTGGAAATAAAATCAGCCAGATTTACTCTTGGGTATCATAGATTTTTAAAAAAATAATGAAATAACAACAGCTGTTGGGCTAAAATTTTCTCTTTTCAAGTTTTGCAAATTCTTCTGTTTGGATAATCTGATGACACCAGGAAATCTCACTTTAAATGACTGGGACTCATTTAGTCCCTCAAGGGAAGGAGATAAGGATTAAAGGAGGGAGAGAATGTCACTGATAAATGTGCTGGAATGTGTGCTTCAAATTGCAGAGCTACTATAAAATGTCATTGCTGATTACTGTTAATTAGTGTGTTCTCAGTAGTACTACCTGGCCAAACGCAGACAAAAGAAAAGTGGGTAATATTATCTCACACTGATAACCTATGGTTGTCTTACAATTTTGTGGAATCCATCCTTTTCCATCTGCTTAAATGCCTTCATTGGACCTATATGTATCTGATTACTTGACTTTTGCCAACAGTGTTTAGGCCAACTCTTTCTATCATCTATCCATCATCCATCTATTTATCTATCTATCTATCTATCTATCTATCTATCTATCTATCTATCTATCTGTCTACCTACCTATCTATCTATGCTTCCTTCCTTTCTTCTTTTTTCTTTACTTTTTTTTTTTTTTTGTCATTTTTGGTTATTTCTTAAGCACAATCAGTGAACTATTCCATCTAAATTCATATTCGTTGAGCATAAATATGGCAAAGTACTAGAGTAGATCTATAGGACACAGTGACAGAAGACTCAGTCCCTGCCTACAGTATATTTATAGTGTGTGAGGGAAGGGAGAGAAGAGGAGAAGGGGCAGTAATCTGTTAAGAACCAATAACTTCCAAGCACTATAATCTCATCTAAGCGTCACAAAAGTTGTTAAACTTACTTGCATATTTATAAAGGTGTTCACAGAGTGCTCAGGTAAATTACCCAAGCTAGAAAATGATGCAACCCCTCCCAAACAACCCTCATTCTAGTAGCTTTTGTTTATCCCTTTCTTAATGCACTGGTAGATTTTTGCCTTCTAATATAGTTAATTGTGGACATCTGTCCCAGAGACTATGAAATACGTTTTCATAACTCTAGTAGTTCGTGGCCTAGGGTCTGGCCTGTAAAAGGCACTCAGTGAATATTCCTTGAAGTAGTGGAATTTCCTTAACTAAAAACAGAGTCCTGGTGGGGAGATCGTACTTGGAGTTCAAAAGCTCTGATTTAACGTCTGCTCACCACAGGGGAGGCAAAACACCTTCCCATTAATCACTAAGCGATTTCCCAGATCATTAGTTTTCCCCAAGAAAATACAAAAAGTGCAGGTTACTTAAGTTTCACTTACTGGTGAATGCTCTGAGTGTGTGAGTATACTTCACTTTAGGAAAACCCAATGTGGAAATGGCTGGATGTAAGAGGCTTTTAAAAGATGGACAGTTGGCTTTCTAGTGCATTGTGAGCAGTCCAGTCACTGTACTGGTCATACGCATTGTGTTTGGCATAAGGGGTAATTGGATAAGACAGATGGAGGGTACCTGGGACTCTGTGAACCAGTGTTTAAAAAGTCTACTTTCCTAGACACACAGCTTCACCTCCCAATCAGCATCTCATTCTGTCATCAAATACTCCTCCTGACCTAGAAGGGATAGACTGACGGCAGTCCCTGCTATACCTCTGGCTATTCCTGCTCTGGGACTTCAAGAGAATTGTTTTTCCTTGGCTTGCTTTTCTCACCTTTTCCTCTCATGGAGGAATGCTAAGCAGGGTGGACATAAGGCAGCACCAAATATGGTCGTTGAGACGCTGATGGACTCTACTTATTTAGATCTATCAAGCTGGTAATTCCAAAGGAAACGTGATAACACAATACAATTTTCATAAATTTGAAATTATTGTTTTTCCCAGAAATCATTTTATATCTTTCAAATTACATTCCTGTGCTCTGTGAAGTTGGGTTTCTATCTTAATTTACAGGGTGCAGTTGTTTTTAAAAAATGTTATTTTCCCATTGTTTTTATATTATTACTTATTTTAATAAAATTAATAGTTTTAATTATTTCTACTATATTGCATTACATCCTAACTTTGAAAATGGCTCAAAAGTGGGTCATCAAAGCATTTAAAAAGTAATGAAAATACAACTCCAATGAACCTGAACTTGTGGTGGTTTTACACAAGCATCTGGAAAAAGGAAAATCCACATAGGAAATAAAGAGTGAATATTTGAAAACCAGATACTATTGGACAAGTGACCCATTTGCTTCCTGTCCCCAGTTTCATTGTCTACGAAACTGTCATCTAGTGGCAGGAAGCCATAGATTTTTACATTCTTCTAAAACTGAATAGTAGCCTCTCTGAGAAACCAGTCACATTTTCTTGGAATGAGCACAATATAATATTTTTGTTGCAAATTGGTTAATTTTGTTATTAAAATTAGATATGAGGCAATATTATTCATGTATCTAAATTGGCTCAGGCATCAAAATAAGTAATTGTCATTACATATAGCAAAAATAGACACGTCATTTTCCTCTCAAGTTGTAAAACCAGAGATAATGTCATTAACAACCCTTTATTTAGAGAGAAAGCAGAATGAATTCTTGGCAAACTTATCAAATGGCACCTTTTAGACTTTACTTATTGTCAGTGGCATCTGATGTGATCAAGCCATCAGCATCTCATGGGCATTCTAGGAGACGTTGCTCTTTACAATGAGATGAATACATTTTTTGAAGAGAGTGTAGATCAGCTTTGAGAAAATGTACTTTAAAAAAAATCTATTAGTTTCAGGTTATGAAATAATGTAATAGTTAGACATTTGCATCCCCCCACAAAGTGATAACCCCCCCAATCTACTACTCCTCTGACATTGTATATAGCAGTTACAATACCACTGACTATATTCCGTATGCTGTACTTTACTGTGGGGGGAGGGGAAATATATACATATTTAATTATACCAGGTATTCAATACTAATCTACGTCAGCCTCAGGTGTACAGTGCAGTGTTCAAGCATCCACACAGTCCATGAAGTGGTCCCCCAGATAAGTCCAGCACCCATCTGGTACCCTACATAATCTTTACAGCGTTACTGTATTTCATGTCCCTGTGACTATATTGTGACTATATTGTGACTGTATTTCATATCCTTGTGACTATATTGTGACTACTAATTTGCACTTCCTAATCCCTTCACCTTCTCCCTCATCCCCACCCCTCTCCCATCTAGCAACCATCAGTTTTTTCTCTATATCTCTGAGTCTATTTCTGTTTTGTTTGCTCATTTATCCTCTCCTTTAGATTCCACATGTAAGTGAGATCATATGCTACTTGTCTTTCTCAGTCTGAGTTATTTCACTTAGCATAAGAATGGCTATCATCAATGCATCAACAAATCAGTGTTGGCGGGCATGTGGAGAAAAGAGAACCCTCGCGCACTGCTGGTGGGATTGCAGATTGGTGCAGCCACTGTGGAAAAAAGTATGGAGTTTCCTCAAAAAGTTGAAAATAGAACTACCTTATGACCCAGCAATTCCACTCCTGGGTATCTATCCAAAGAAATCCAAAACACTAATTCAAAAAAATATATGCACCCTTATGTTTATTGCAGCACCACTCACAATAGCCAAGATATGGAAACAACCAAATTGCCCATCGATAGACAATTGGATAAAGAAACTGTGGTACATTTATACAATGAAGTATTACTGGGCTATAAAAAAGAATAAAATCTTACCATTTGCAACAAAATGGATGTACCTAGAGAATATTATGAGCAAGTATACTTTAAATAAGGAAAAGTACCCAATAACTTCTTATTCTGTTTATCCCTATAAACACACTACAGGAGAGAGATTTCTCAATTGGATAGCATCTGATTTTGTGAGCCATGAGGTAGACTGGAAATGGCTCACTGGGGTCAGAACTGAAGGTGCACCAGCTACGTGCAGGATTCAAGGATATTGGGTTTCTGGACATTTCCCGTCCTCCATCATAGTTTATTAGGATGATTTTAAATTTCCTATATAAATATGGTTATTATTTTGAAAAAATGTTATGTAATAGAAAATTGTGTAGTACTTATGCTAGCTAAATTGGAATCTTTTTACTTATGTTTTAATATCTAACATTACTGTTTATTGTAATTCAAATAATGGCAATGCTCCCTACTCTCACTGTCTATTGAAACTTGGAGTTTCATAATCATGCAGTTAAATCCTCACAATGATAATCATTGTTATGCATCTGTATGTTCCTATGCAGAACATTTTCCTTGCATATGTCTTCATTTCAGTGATTCAAGGGTAAGCATTTATTTCCAATACAATTGCAAGCTGTTCTTAATGTAAACATCAGTAGTCCATCAGCTTTACAAACACACAAGCAACAGCACTTCAGTAAGCACCAGCAGTCTTCTCTCTATTCTCCAGGGAATACATTTTGACTTTGGTAATTTTGCCAGTATTTTGAGGATTAAATATATGCTTCTCTCACATTGGAGTGAGGAGGGGCATGCTCATTTATCACTAAACAGGCAGTCTGTCTTCTAACATTTAACTAAAGAGAGAGAAAGGAAAGACCCTGCTGTCCAGCTCGACTTCTTACAAGTTTTCCAGCATGTTGGACCAACTGACACAAGACCATTTCATCTCTGTCCATTGTACATATACCAGGCTGCACTCATTTTAGGTAATAGAACAAATTGTAGAGGAGAGGAAAGCTATTTGTTTCTTCTGTCAAATGGCCAGAAGGATCTAGTTCTTGGTCCTACCACTATTTTAGTATCTATGGTCAGCATTAAGGTGTTAGTTTCTAGAATAGGATGAAATCAAAGGAACTGGCCAGAATGGATAGTAGCAAGTAAGGTAGAATAAGAGCCACTTGCTTTCTTTTCTTTTGTTCTCTGTTTTAAACATTTGAGCTCAATGCTCTTTACCAGCAAATCATATTAATAATACTACCACTTCCTAACATTAATTAATAGTAAGTATAACTTAATAAGTATATATCATATACAAGCAATTGGACTAATTACTTTACATATATTACTTCATCTAAAACAGCTATAACCCCTATGACATAGGTGTTAGTTCTTCCAATGTTCATATTAAGTCATCAAGAAATAGAGTTAAGTAGCTTGCCTAAGGTAATATGGCAACTAACTGTGGAACTGTCATCCCATGACTGTATTGTCATATGGTCTTTGAGACTCCAAAACTTTAATTAATGTAATATGATAGACCAATTTCCTAAGTCTTTTTATTATTTTGTTCTACAAAATAAAATGTTTGAGTCCTTCAAGAAGAAAAGCAATGTAACTACTGCCTTCTATCAGCATTAACTAAGTTCTTATTAGGCTCTCTAGGGAATGTGTATGTATGTCATGGATCCTTTCCTCAAGGAACTTGGGATCTAGAGATAGACAGTAAAGATGATCCCCAACTTAGAGTGGTTTAACTTAGGAAGTTTCAGCTTTGCAGTGATATGCATTCAATAGAAACCATACTACAAATTTTGAATTTCGATCTTCTCCCAGGCTAGTGATACGCAGTAAGATACTCTCATGAAGTTGAGTAGCTGCAGCGAGCCACAGCTCCCAGTCAGCCAAATGATCATGAGTAAACTGATACTCTACAGTGTAGTATTATATGCATTTTCTACTTACGTTCAACTTACTGTGGGTTTGTCAGGATATAATGCCAGTGTAATTAAAGGAGCATCTCTATCTAGATGCAAAAATATTCATAACATAACAACAAAAAAAATGGTAGCTATCACAAAAGAAGTAGAGATAAGGTTTGTTTCGTAGAGAATTAACTTGCAGCTGGGGAGATACAGGCCAGATATAGCCTGGTACAGAAACGTACAAGTAGAGATACATACTACTAGGCTAACACAGATAACCCACAGAGCCACCCATGTTAGAAGGTTTCCCCAGTCTCCATTCTACACGGGACTGACTGGCAGATGCTGCGTGTCCTTGAACAGATTATATTCTCTCTTTGACCCTGTCTCCATACCTACAAATTGAAGGGAATGGCCCATGGGAACAACACAGGCCACATTCTATGGTTCTATGTTTAGAGTCTGATTGGATTGGGTGCCAAAGGGAGAGGCAATCCAGAAAAGGGAGGAGAGATCTGTTACATTCTCCTGAACAACTGCTGCACAAGAATAAGGTGGACATTGTAGAGGTCAGTGAAGATGGAAGCACTTCTACACGCCCCCAAGAAAGGCCTGGTTCTGGAAAGAACCTGCCCATACTCATAAGAAGATAATGCTCGATGTCCATGTTGTCTCCACCCTTTGGGGAAATGTATTCTTGCCTTGCCTTTCACTTACATTGTTTAATGGTCAACAGAGTTACAGGCGGGTCTTCAAATTCAGGCTCCTTCTTGGGGCTGGTTGATAGGCTGCCTGGACTCAGATGATCTCTACCCATTAGATTTCTAGGGGAAATACCCACAATGTTACAATTCAAGAAATATCGATGAAGTACCAAGCACAACACTGGTGCATAGTAGATATCCAGCAAATATCTACCAGAAGTCAGAAAAGGTGTGCTTGAAACAAGCCCAGGGCAGTTTTCCAAATGATCTATCACCTTTCTCTGGTGATGACAGTACAGGGGTCGTGTTACGGATTTGAGGCTGTCTCTCTCTTATCAGCCACCCTTTTCACATTTTATTGGCAAAAAGTTACTGTATGATTTCCAAAGGGAACTATGCCATAAAAAGAAACATTGACTCAATGGACAATTAAGCATCCATTAACAAAAATATGCAGACTTTGTTCTCAGGAAAGGAAATGAAATAACAGTAGGTAGAAAAATAAAAAATTATCGTATACATTCTATAATTACTATAATGGTTACAGGTGGAAAATTAAAAATAGGCCAAAAATATGATGAAAATGGTCGTTTAAGCAAAAAACAATAAAGATATAATTCCTTGTGAAATTGATTTAACAATAAATTATTTTCCTAATGAAAATATCATTGTACTTTTTCTCATTGTTAAAACACCAAACCATGCAGAGAATGTAAAAATCCCTGTATAATCTCACCCCCCCAAGGGGTAACATTTTTAGCAGACGGCTCGAATACTTTCAGGTTTTTAGTGCATGTGGATGCATACTTACATGTATTTCTCTAAAAATGGAACCCTATTCTGCATGCTGTTTTATATTTTTATTTTTAATTTCAATAGTTTTTTAATGGTAGTGGAAACAATATAAGCTCATAAAATCTTTAAACAATAATGAATAAATAGTCAATTTAGATACTAATAATTCTATAGGTTCATATGCAAATGACAAAGTATAGTTTTTTCCTTAATTGCCATGGAGATTCCAATCAGGTAGAGCCCAACAGTTCCTATGTGCAGCCGCCTGGTAACCCGGCTGTGTGTCCAAATAGGTCGGGAGCGAAAGCAATAGAGCAATTCTTATGGTGTTGGGGGAAGGGAGTGAGACTCAGACCCATCTGTCATTTTGTGCCTGACCTGTCAAGACAAGGCTCTGTGAACTTCTCCACATGAGGAAGGAAGAAGTTGCCTCTTTTGTTAATTAAATAGATGTGGAGCCCAGGGAGTCCACAGTAAGCTGCACAGAGGTGATGTGAAAAGCTGCCACATACGTGTATGTGCCAACAGACTCCACAGGCTTGGTTTTGATTTTCTGACTTTACATCCTGCTTTCCAAGGAGACCTGCCATCTATATTCTCCTTGTCTCAAGTCTGTGTACCTTCTCTCCCAAGGGATGTTTCCCAACTAACGGAGGCTATTATTCATTATCCTCATGTCATTCTAGCTAACAGGACTGAGGGTTTCCTGAGGTCACATGGCAATGCTGCTCCATCTTTGAAGCAGGCAGGCTGGAAAAATGCCTTCTCCTTCTGCTCTGTAGCTACGAGAGTAATGAAGTAATGTGAGGTTATGCAACTCAGCATATGGCATTTTCTTGGAGAGCAGAATTGTCAGAATGGAGACCTAGGAAGTTAGTCTTTAGGTGAAACAGCCTCACAGGAGCCTCACAGATACATTAGAATTGCTGTTTTTAACATGGGTCTCATAAGTTTGGGGACCTATGCATGCTGACCACTGTAAGCATTTGTGTTGTTCTGAGGTAAGAGTCTAGTACATGCTTCAGGTCCTCAAAGAGATTTGTGATGCCCAAACCATGTAAAATCCCCTTACGTTATCCTAGACCTGCCATAGCAGGTACTGTTGGCACTCTGGCCAGATTCCCTCAGATTCCTTTTACTATTTCAGCATACTCTTCCCCTAATTCCATTGTGCTTTTGCTTTTAAAGGCTCACACCTGTGACTCTTTTTCAGCAGTGCTTTGCTTACTCATGCAGAAAGCTGATCTATCTGGAGTTTATATCCCCCTGGGGTGGCCCTTTGACAGATTGGTGGAAAAGTATGAAAGCCCAGCTCCCTGGCCTCCAACGGGGATGATCTGATGTGTGTTTCACATTCCAGTGTACTTGTGGAATCGGGCTGGAGTTGGAGCTTTGCCAGAAATGGCTTGGCTTCTTCCCCTTCCACATTTTTTTCCCCTCACTTCCTTACTAGTCTCTCCTGGGAGCACTTTCTTGAAAACTCACACGCAAATCCTGGTCTAAATGTCTCCTTCTAGGGAACCTGTCCTAAAACAACAGCATACAGAATGCCAGCTGGGTGTCAACAAGCTCTTTGCTCCTGAACATCTTAAAAAACAATTAATTGGTCATGGCCGCTTAGCTCAGTTGGTTAGAGCATGGTGTTAATAACACAAATTTTGCCAGTTCTATCCCCTCATGAGATGGTGTCAGGCAGGATGTCATGCGGGGTCTCTGGTCCCGTTCCCCACATAAGAACACAGGACATAGTGAGGCCAAAAAGGAACACCCACAGAGCCATAGGTAGGGGAGTCATACCACTATAGTCTCGCTGGTGGCTGGGTTGGAGACACAGGAAGCAGGAGTTACACGATCTGCAACCTTCCATCCACTTCTCTGCCAACCAACCAACCCCACTTGCTAACTGCAATCCACCATGCTAACTGCAATCTGTGCTTGCTAGCTCAGCCACCATCTTCTTGCTAGCCCATATGCTGCTAGCGTAGCCATGGCAGTTATATTAGTGGCCAATGGCTCAATGGTTACAGCTGATGGCCAACCAGCCACAGCTGACGGCCATCTACTACCCAAGCCAGCACCTTTCCACGTGAGGCCGAGAGCCTGGAAAATGTTCTCTGGGGCTCTGTCCCCACAGACTCACTTATCTATGGCTCTGTGGGTGTTCCTTTTTGGCCTCACCATGTTCTGCGTTCTTATGTGGGGAGCGGGAGCTGAGACCCCACATGACACCCTGCATGACACATAGTAAGAGGCAAAGAAAGAAAATGAAGCAGAAGGGTGGGCATAGAAGTAGGACAGAAAAAAAGAAGAGAGAAAGGAAAAAAGAATGTTTGGTAAAAAATTATAAGAGAATCATTCATTTATTATTCAGTTGGTGTTATATTATATTGGACAAGGTTTTAAATAAGAATGAAAGAATCTAAGTTCTTATTCAGACTCCATAAGTTATTAGCTGTTGGGCCTTAGACAAGTCACTTAAATTCTCTGAGCTTCAGTTTTCTTATTGTAAGTCAGAGTTCATAATACCTAATTCATAAGATTATCAGAAGAAGCAAATAAAACAATGAAAGTGAAAACATCTTAAAGTTGTAAAGCATAATGAAATGCTGTCTTGAGCAATTGTTTAATTGTCGTGAGTTAGACTAAATTAGTACTTACAAAAACCACTTAACATATGAAGTCATACTAGAGGTTTTCCTCTAACTGGAGAAACAAAACAACACAGAGGAAATAGCTAAATAACAGGTAAGTATCTATCTACGCACAAAAATATGTAGTCAATGAGGGCAGAAAAAATTTCAGAATATGATGAGGTCACAGTTGCCCTGAGGGAAGGCCTCATGCATTAAATCATTTCTCCCTATTAGATGCTTCCATGGTACCTGTTCGCCTTTTTGGAATACTCCTCACATCATTGGAAATTAGTTATTTGACATCAGGTTTTCCACCTGATTATAAAGTACAGATCATATCTGAGTTATTCACCCAAAAATCTTCAATGCCTAGTACATAAGGCATAGAAAGTATTTCTTACTGAATAATTGATATGAGGGGAATATTTTAGGGTAGATAGAATTTGAATAGGCAGTTAAAAAATATGTTACAATGCAAATGAAAGTGGAAACAGTGGAGAAATCTACTTAGACTCAGATAGGATTCATGCTCAGCATAATAGAACAGTTTGGAGATACAGGGTAAGACCCACACTATAAAATGGTTTGACTGCAAAAACGATGGTCAGACCCTTGCCTGTAGGGAGTTGTTGGAGATTTTGTAGCAGAACGATGTGATGGAATCCATGTAATAGGAAGGTCTTTCTGGCAGCGGGTGTGGGGTGTGCTATAGGGATATGTTGATGGGATGGAGCACAGTTAGGGAGCTGATGCAGTAACTGAGTCATTGCGGGGTGAGCAGATAGATGAACGAGCAGCTGGTACTAGACTAATCGGGGGATCACTTCTTAAATTATATAAATGTCTAAACACTATGCTGCACAACTGAAGTTATCATAAAATAATATTGACTGTCAACTGTAATTAAAAATTTTTAAATGGAAGGAAAAGGTGAAGGGCAAAAAGTGGTCCAAATTTCCAGTTATGAAACAAATAAGTCATGGGGACATAATATACAGCATAGGAATATAGTCAATACTACTGTGATAGCGTGGTACGGTGTCAGATGGTTGTTGGATTTATCATGGTGATCACTTCTTTAGGTATATAAATGTTGTGTAACTATGGTGTACACATGAAACTAATATAATACTGTATGGTAGATATATTTTAATAAAAATCTTTTAAAAATGTTACGCTAAAAAAATGCTAAAGTTGGACTACATTATTAATATTCAAGGCTGGGTTATCACTGCGATCACCTAGGGAACTTGCTAAAACCATGCTAAGCCTCTTGAATCAGAATCTTTGGGAACTGAGCTCAGGAATCATATTATTAACAACGTCTTAAGTGATCTTATGAAGCCAGCCTGGGTCTGGTGCAGGTAGAAGCAAGTAGGAACCAATGGATTAGATGATCTCTGCGGTCTGCTCCAGCTTGCACAATTTAAGAATTTTGTTCTGTGATTCCTAGCTTAGTAATAACATAAATAGTCATACAAATATAATATTTTTGTCAGAATATACCAGCCTAGATTTTAAAGAGGGAACAGGGACGGTATCACTAACATGAAGAATTTTTCTACCTTTCCTGCTATTGCAGATTCCCGAATTTCTCTCTTTTCAGTATTTTGGGAGTTCGCTGGGGCATATGCTCATAAACACCCCATTTCAGGTGCAATAGTTTTCTGCTCTTCTTCTCAGGTTCTAATTCTGATGTGCACTCCTCTTCCCTGGAGTGATGTGTGTCATCTCTGAAACCCAAGAATTCCTCCACAAACGGTCTTGCTGCTACTGTTCTCACTCTGTCCGGCTGATGGCAGTTATGCTGTGCTGTGCCAAAGGTGCCACCATGAGTCAGAGCCACAAAGCCTACTGAGACAGCTGCGGAAAAGGACCATAGACCTCTCTAAATTGCAAGTAGATCAAAAGGGTTTCATCTCATGCACTAATTCAGACCAATTGCTGTTGAGAATTCTGAGGCTGCATCAGGTTGGGGGAAATACCATGACCAATTAATTATGTCTGTTATGGGTACAAGAATGAAAAACAATTGTATGCCAAGAATTTGCAATCTAGTCCAAATCCCCTTTTATTTTTGGCTCCCTGTTTTCTCCTACAGATGAGAACACCGAAGGCTAGAGAAAGACTTACCCACATTTCTACGTGTCCTGCAGAGACAGATTCCCTCAGGTGGAGTTTTAGTTGGAGGCAGAGGGCAAATGTACAGGATGTGAGGCTTGCGGTATCCTTGAGCCTGTGTGTGTGTGTGTGTGTGTGTGTGTGTGTGTGTGTGTCCCTTTTAGGAACCCAGGCAATATTCCACATTGCAATACAATGCCTTTTGTGCACAGTGTGTGTGGGATTTCCAGATGTTTATCTGTCCTTTTGAAGTTTAAAACAAAATCTCTATAGGATTTATCCAGGCAGCATGATCTCAGGACAACTACTTACTACATTTTCTAACAGTTGCTATTTCCCCTTTGTTAAAGGGTCAGCTATAAAATATCGCTTCCTTTGCAGAAAGACTGTGCCACTGGACAGATTAAATAACTCAGGGGATTTGCAGCAGACAGTGGAGCCTTTAACCCTGGGTCACTGTTTCATCTCTCACCTAGATTAGGCCTGACAGCTGTTCAGGAGCCTCCTTGGAAGGGAATGCCCAGCCGCTCATCTCGGCATTGAACAAATTTGGCATTGAACAAAGACAACTGGCACCACGTGAGGGAACCTCTTTGAAAGTCTTGAGATACAGTTTGTCATTCTTTTTACTCCAGTTGTCTGTCATTCAACAAATTGACAGAGATCCACAATGTCTGCATGAAGTTTACTTGGCACAGAGCAAGGAGGCATTGACCACTAAAACAGGTACCGATATCTGGCCCCAAACCTCTGTCCATGGGCCACACGTAAAAAAGATTTTCACCACCCAGTATAATCCTGGTCCCATGGTAGGTGCTAGAAAAGCATCACTTCTTGAATTGAAGAAGAGGTTCTCTGCCACATTTCCATAGAGTTCTTTGTTCTCCACCATGCCCAGTTCCCGGAAGGATGCCCAGTGCAGCTGTGGTACAGCTTGCAGGTTGAATTTGTTCAACGTCTTGGTTGACTTCAACTCAATCAGAAATATGACATAGAATTCACCTCAGAAAATGTCAGTTAACATAGTAATTATTGCGATTGTTGATTTTATCATAGCAACGGAGACTGTGGGAAAGAGTATATAAAAGGGATATTTTTAATATTACTGACCCAGAAGAGTCTCTGTTGCTGCAATTGTGTTCTATTTTCATAAACATACAACAATTGTAAGAATACGATTAAGAAAAAAAGCAAGTCAGTGACAATTTTCAACTCAAGTTACTGTTTATTTATATTTCTCTGTACTCTAAATCTTTCCACAGGAGACTACAACAGTTCAAATGATCCCCGTGAAACACTTGCTCCAGTGTTGTTGCTGTTGTTATTATTTTTCTACTGTCATGAGTATCATTAATAAGTTGTTGGGGATAATCATAGAGTATTGTTAGACTTCTGTTTATCGTAGGGAGGTATTTTTGTTAGACTTTCATTTACCGTAGGGAGGTATTTTGGAGAATTGTGGTATACGGGAGAGATCACTGGATTAATACTCAGAAGACTCATTCTGATTATTAGGTTGACTATTTGGCCACATGACTTAACCTTTCTGAGCCTCAACTTTGTCATCTATAAATTGAAAACATAATTCTTCTTTCTGCCTCACAGCATAGTTGCAGAGATCAAAAACATTAATGTACATGAAAGAACCTGCAAGGTATTTAAGTTTTTTGTGTTACTTATCCATTTTTTAAATTATAAAAACAATGCTAATTTATTATGAAAAATTGCAAAATGTAATAAAGTATGAAGTAAATTAATATAACTCATAATCTCACAATTCAGAAATATCACCTGTTTAAATTTTGACACGTAAACTTCCACACTATTTTTTCTATGCATATGTGTATGGGTGTGTTTAAAACATTGAAATTCTAACACTAAATATGGTATTATTTTTTTTTAACTTAAGCTATCTTGAGTGGTATGAACTGAAGCATGTTCCCCTCTAATTCATATATTGAACCCAAAATGTGACTACATTTGGAGATAGGCCCTTTAAAGAGGTAATTAAGGTTAAAGGAGGTCATAAGTGTGGGACCATAATCCAATACGACTAGTTTCTTTTATAAGAAGAAGAAGAGACACCAGGGAGTACACACAGAGAGAAAAGGCCATGTGAGGTCACACGGAGAAGGCAGCCTACTGAAAGCCAAGGCCAAAACCATTGAGTATTTCCCTTTAAATATTTTTAAAGACTTTGATTTTTAATGGCTACAGATTCATCATTTTGATATAATTATGTAACGAATCCTCTATTTTGGAATATTTAGGTCATTCCCAATTTTTATTATAATAAATAATGATTCTAATATCCTTGGATATTGGTAAATCATTTTTTAGATGCAAAATGTTCCCCAAAATGACTAGTATTAATTAATGGGAATAAACTATGGGAGTTCTTTGTACTATTTTTGCAACTTTTCAGAGTTAAAAATTATTTTAAAATAAAAGTTCACAACAACAAAATAAGCTAACCCATAACAACAATAGCACAGCTCTAGTATATTTATACAAATGTTATGCTACAACCAATATTATTTAGGTACAATACTAGGTGAACCTTCTTGGAGATCAATATATTGATTGCAAATACCATCAATCAAACAAGGACCCTAACATAAATGCTTTCTGTTAGCAAGAATTTGACAATTTGATGCACAAATAGAGATAGGGAAAAGGATGTTCTACAAGAAATAACTTCCTAAAAATTAGTGTTCCTACACAGAGAAAAGCAAATTTAAGAGTGGAGGTGAGTTTCCTGCCTTAGGTGGTCTCTTCATTGATTTTATAAGCAACAACCATGGGCACGTGTCTCCCTATGTTCCCCATGTTATGAAAACATCTGCCCTGCCTCTTACAATCGGGGTGGTGGTCCTGGTTTTCTCTGGAAGCATGACAATTCAATTAAAGTCAAATATTTACTAAACACCTAATATGTGCAAAATTTTGTTTGAGGTTACAGAAATTAATAAGGATGAGTCCCTATCCTCTAGGTCAGGGGTGTCCACACTTTTTTCAATGTTTTTCACCAAGGGCCATATGCGGTAAAACACACAAACAGCCGGGCCACTCACTCGAGGTGAAGTACGTATTGCCTCACCTGGTTTATTTAAGTAAACTAAATATATTTTTGGAATTTGCTGCGGGCCAATTAACAATGAATTGCGGACTACAGTTGGCCCGCGGGCCGCAGTTTTGACACCTCTGCCTAGGTGGACAAACTAGTGAGACAGACTAATAGAAAGGAAAACAATAAGCTGTCCTAAAAACCGAAGGAAATAGCCCCACTGGTGGCAGGGAAAGTACTGAATAAGTGTGAAGGAGACCAGGGTATCATTAATAGAGGAGGTGACATTGAAGGATAAATAAGGTATTGCTAAGCAGAATCAGATGGAAAAGCTGCTAAAAATACCTCATATCTGAAAGGGAATATCCAAGGGTCAGGTGAGATGGGGTACGGGGGATGTGTGACGGGAGATGTACCTGGGTGTGGGAGCCATGAATACTGCAGTATGGATTTGGGATTAATAGGAAGCTACCAGAGTTTTTTTTATTGAATCTGTATTTGAAAATTGCAGAGAAAACTGTAAGGGATAGAAAGAGCAGAAGAAAATATATCTTGCCCTCAAGAGTGACAGAGGAGAAAGATTTACTCCCTATTCCACTCCACCTCTCCTCCCAAAACTCAGTTCAGGAAGATGCTGCTGTACTTTGCAGAGCCTGCAAGTGAGAGTTGTGTGTCAGTCACACACTACAAGGCTGTGACTGGAGGTAATCAGACGAAAGAATACACACACAGTTCTGCTGAGTGCTTGGCAGATACGTTTAATATTTGCCAAGGCATGGAATAATGGTTCACTCTTCACCTGAGTTAATGCATAATGCATTACTTGTAAAGTTGAAATTCTGCATCTGTCTATCACTGTGTGACTTTCTGAAAGTTACGTACCCTCTCTGAACCTCAATTCTTCTGTCTAATGTGGGTAATACCTTCTTCTTAAGGATCATGTAACCATTAAATGAGATAACATACATGAAAGTGTTTGTTAGCTATAAAGTGTAATACAAATGCTGTTATTATAATAATTCATTTTTCTTTCACTGGAGTAACAGAGATTTTGTTATTATTTTTCCAGAAGGTGGCAGTATGATGTTTGCTAGGCATAGCCTTTCTTTTAACCCTGGGGGGTATTTTCTGGAGACTTAAGGCAACCATGGAAATCTCATGGGAAGGTAGATGAGTTTGAAAACCTTAATTCTTCTTTTTCATCTTAGTTTATTTTGTTTTGTTTTAGCGTATGGGGGGATTAATATAAAGAAAAGTTACAGGAAGCCAAATCTTCTTAGAAGCTCCATTAAGGAGAAAGCTTTTATAATCTAGCCCTACCCCTGCAGAGTATGCACCATCCAAGGCCTCACATTTCTTTGTGGCTTTTTAAAATGCCTTCATTGTTGCCTGGTGTTTGAAGCAGGACTTATGCTTTGGTTTTATGGATCTGATGAACACTTTTTTTCTGATTGTCTTGTCTCCTGCAAGTTAATCCACATCAGCATACTCACATGCATTAACCCAACACTTTCTGGTTGCAGAGATATCTGAAGAATTTTTTTTTAATGGTTATATTCTTCAGAATCTTACAGTCTTGTTGGAAAGACCAAGCATGAAAGGACTTGAAAGCTGTTACAAAATAGCGTATCACCATGAACAAACAAAGGAGCTACTAGCTGAATATTGGGGGTTGTGCAGATGCAAAAATGGTCAGAGTGAGAAAAATGATAAGGCTTTCTGGAAGAAATATAGTCCACTTATTATTTCAAATCAAACTTTCTTTGTGATTTTCACACCCTGCACACCACCATTCCCCAAAGTGCTCTATTCTTAGAATACTCTTAGAATAATGTATATTCTTAGATGTGTGTATATTCTTAGAATAATGTGTGTATATTCTTAGAATAATGTTTTCTTCTAACTTTGTTGGAATACATTATTTCTCATAATTATATAAGACAGTTGTCTGGATATATTGTACAAAGGCTTCAGAGAACAGGGACTACATCTATTAAATAGTTCTACAGTGTGTCTAGTAAAACTAAACAGCTTTGTGGCAAGTAATTTTATTGATAACATAGAGATTTAATATGTCAAACCTAGAAACAGTTTTTACCATTTTGTCAAAAATTGCTTTCCAATACTCTACTTGGATAAGCGTGTTCCCTAGACTTGGTTTTACTTTCTACCTTGACAATGATGATTGTACAATTTTGCTGGTGCTGTGATGAAACCCAAGTTGACTATGAGGTATAATCCAATTGATGCTGATTGTTTCTTTTATCAAATATTAGGACAATGACAGAAGATTTTTTAATTTTAGAAATTATTTACAGAGTGGCATGAGGTACATATTCTGTGCCTATACATTCAAAATTGACAGTACATCAGATATGGTTTCATTAGGAAATAGACCAGGACCCCCACTCATGATTCAATCTCTGTGATCATTGTGCCCCAGTGACAGGAGCTAGAAAAGCATTCAGGTCTATAAAATTTTCCTGCAGCACATGAAATTTGTAATTCCCACTACCACAATTTTGATTTCCAAATTTGTTCAAAAATATGTCTGGTTTTTGCCCAGGATCCAGTTTAAGTGGCCTTCTATTGCAGAATTAGGAGCAAAGATTATTTTGGCCAGGGATTCCTTTGTCTGTGAGATTAAACAAGTAATTAACCCATATTGAAAGAGGTAGTTCTGGACTGCCTGAGACATCTGCTAACAAACACACAGGTTGACTTGCAAAAGCGGTTTCTCGTTCTTAAATCTCATTCTACCCATCTGGGAAAAAAAAAGAGATGGCAGAGATTATCTCAGAGGCCCCTGCCAGCTTTGTCCTTCTGTGATTCTGAGGTCAAGTTCTGGTGGTTGACCTGGATTCAGTATCAGGGCACTGCAAGGGACAGCGAGGGTCTTTTTAATGCAATCCTTTTGGCTCATGTATTTACATCAGCACTTCAACTGGGCTGGTTGACGAGCCACTGGTCAATAATGAGACCTAACATGAAAACTCTGCCACCAGATCAAACCTTGCCCCCTCCAGTTAGGAAGAACCACCATTTACAAAGTGAAAACTCCATTTCTAAGCTGCCCAAGTTCCCCAACAAATGTGAACAACATGAATGCTGCCTCTGATGACGGATGTCAACAAGCTAGGGCAATTATCATGTATGCGTCGGCAAAAAGAGCATTTGTCCTAAAGTAATAGAGCTTGAATTTGAGCCTCAGCTCTGACCCTACGTGGTTTGAGTCCTTGGACCTGAGCTTCATCTAACTGCATGGCTACAGTGTTCCTCAGGGGACAGAATAGACATGAAGCTTTATAGAGATACATCATTCAACATTAATGGAGAATCCACAATATGAACTTAATATGGTTTTCAAGGATTCCTCAGGTTGTTTTCGGGAAATAGGAGCATGCAGGCATGCAAAAAAGGTAAAATAAAAAAGGTTAAAACTGATAGGTCAATAAGAGGAGCACAAAATAGCATGAGCAAAGACAACACCATGTAATTTACTATATTAACAGAGAAAATAAGTTAAACCGTAAGATAATCTCAACAGGTAAGAATCTAGTACAAAAGAAAAGAGCGTTTGATAAAATTCAACACCTACTCCTGATTATAAGCCATCAGAAAACACTCCCCCAAAACTTCCCAAACCAGAAAGAGAGCATATGCCAGGAACCTAAAATAAATCTCATGATAACATTAGAAACATTCCCAGTTAAATATGAAACAAGTTAACGGTCACTACTCTTAATCAGCATCATACTAGAGGTCTTACCCACTGACATAAGACAAAAGAAAGGAGCAAACAAATTTATTAACTATGGGAAAAGAACGGAAACAAAATCTCATTATTTGTAGAAAATATGATCATCAATCTAGAAAAATCCATGAGAATCAATCTTTTTAAATTATGAAGACTAAGAGTTCAGCAGTGTGGCTGCATTTGATATCAGTAGCTTTCCTAATCATTAGCAAAACCAATTAGAAAATATAAAATAATCCCAATCACAATAACAAAAAGAATGATATGAAAAGAATATATCTATGGTTTGTAAAAAAACAAAACTATTTATTTCAGTACACGAATGCAAGTAAATGTCTAGCAAAATTAATATGGTTACCTCAGGGAAAGAGGCTGAGATTGGGCACAGGAAGGGATTCAGCTTTTTCTGTATTCTTAGAATTTCTTTTAGGAATATATATTTGTGTTATCACTTGTGAGAGGTATTAATGCCAATGATGAAAATGAGGGGAGAAAGGGGAAGAATTCCTTAGCGCAGCACTTGGAAAAGTGAGGAGGAGGTTTTCAACAGATGGAGACACGTGGCAAAGGCATTCCAGAATGGAGGCGAAGCCAGGAGAAAAGGCATGGGAGCATAAACACAGAGGAATCAGAAGTTTTGCCAGTTCCCAATGTGCACTCTGCAAGTTTATAGTTTAAAAAGCACTCTTCATCCAGCACCTCATGTGAGTGGTACTGTAGTGCAGTGGTTTAAAGCAGCAATTCTGGGTTTGAGTTCCAGCTCTGCCACTAGTTAGCTGTGTGACTTTGGGTAAGTTACCCAACCTCTCTGAGCTTTCATTTTTTCATCTCTAATGAAACTACCTGACTTATAGTAACATCTTAACTAGAAAACCAAAACGGAGAAGAATACCTGAAGCATGAGGACGCATGGAGGGTATTCTCACCTTTTCTAGTCAGTTCTGAAATTTTGAATAATATCTTTTTCCATAAGAAAACACCATATTTTTCTAATTTTCTATCATGGAAATCATTACTCTTCTACATGAATAATATCTTTACCAACCTCTTTCCCCGAGATGCTATGTGATGAATTGTTACTGGACCAAGTATGTTTTAGAATCTGCACTAGACAAACACACACATACGGCACTGAGCAGGCACGTTCCTCTAGTACATGGGGGACTGACTGGTCAGGGAAGAGCATATAAAGAAGCTTCCACAGCATTCCTTTTCTTTCTGATTTGCTACAGATTGGGCCTTTCCTATCCTCAGTGACCGGAATGGGAAAAGGACAAATGAGACTTCGTAAGGAAAGTCAGCTTCCCAAGAGAAAAATCACTGCCAGATACAAAGGTAGACGTCTTCCCACCATGTCTGCAGGTGAGACGGAAGTCAGTAACCATGTGTAATATTTTAACAAGGATACAGGCATAAATAACGCCGTTACAAAATGTGATCACATATATCGGAGAAGTTGGGCTGGTGAGTTTTTGCATGATTAGGCTTTTGGAGAATGAAGAAGGAAGGCGATAGACGTGTAGTCAGAATTTGTTTATCTCAGAATTACGGGAAAGAAAAGAGGAACCAGTAAAGCATAAGAATTAGTGTTCACTATCCCAAGGGAATTCTTTGTGTTAGAAAAACCCATATAGATTTTATGCAATTAAGAAAGTACCTTACATGAATTATGCATGTTTGGATTGAATCTTCTGAAATCTAAATGGGAGATTTGCTGACATATAAGAACACAGGTTAAGTTAGGAGATAGCATCAGTTTATTTTTCCCATCACTGTTCTCATACAGTATTCTGCAACACGCACTCCTCAATTCAGAAAAAAAAGGCAGTGTTGTCCACATTCCTTTTTGACTTTGAAATTTTCTTATGGGCCTATCTAGCACATTGTATAGATAAGTTGATGATTTGTTTAAGAGATTAATTGAAAATAGTAAATGAGAAACTCAATGAGTTTACTTGTCTCCTCAACTCTCTCCACCCCAATTATGTAAATAAGTTTGTTCTCTGTGACACAAAACCTTCTTGGTTAAAAATTTCATATCAAGCTCTTATAGAAAAAATAGCATATTATGAACTTGTCAACGGATGGTCATTGGAGCCAATTCAACGCCAACAGGAATCCCTACTTTGGTGTGCAGTGAAGAAAGAAACGTTATTCAGTGTAAAAAGCTCAATTGTGAGACAGCACGGCTGTGAGAACAGCATGGCTATGGAACAGCTCAATAGTGTTACTGCTCAATTATGAAGGAGCATGGCTGTGAAACAACAGGGCTGCTCTGGGGTGAGGTGGCCCTGGGGCAAGGCCCCTCTCTAGTTAGATTCCTCTGCTCTGGTCTGCTCTACCTGCCCCGGGGATCACCTCTGCCCTGTCCTGCACCAGTCTGCTCAGCTGTGCTCCAGCAAGATGTCTCTGGTGTTTCAGCTAATTGAGGCCTCAATTTCTTGAGGAAAGGGAAAGTGCTCCCCCAGAGCCAGAGGGAAGTTGACCATTATAGAGTCAGAAGTCCCCACCCGTGGTCTCCGATTGCCCCCTGCTCATGCAAATGAGGACTCCAAATCTTTTCAGTTTGATCCAAAAAGCACTGACCTGATTGGTCACAATGGAGCTGTTCTGATTGGTCAGTGAAGATGCTAATGGGGCTATAGCTGCACAGCTCCAATAGATGGGGAAAGTCTCACTCCTCTTGGTTGAAATACAATTCTAGGAACTCCCTTACAAGGGCTGGCTCAGATGGCACAAGAACAGTGTAGGAAGGTAGTTCAGGGGCGGAAGCAGGCAGCTTAGTGCAGGCTTCTCCCTGAAGTGTGGTTGGTGTGAGAGGCCCCTGCTAGGCTCTGTTTTTCAATTTGAACCCTGTTAGCCACCAGGAGCCCTTCTTAATAGGTATCTGTTTCCCTCAGGTTCCGCACACTAGAGCAACAAAAGATCTGTGTTTAATACACTTACCCTGTCCTTGTATCCCTGTCCTGAAACATGTCCTCTTCATTCCACAGTCCATGCCTCCACAAGCCCAGGAATTTATTGAATAGCCTC
This sequence comes from Rhinolophus sinicus, assembly GCF_057876585.1. Lineage (NCBI taxonomy): Eukaryota > Metazoa > Chordata > Mammalia > Chiroptera > Rhinolophidae > Rhinolophus > Rhinolophus sinicus. The sequence continues at coordinate 55,640,232 of NC_142517.1, read as the reverse complement.
AGGCTTCTCGGACTACCAGGTTCTAAGAGAGGCTGGAGAATTCTTTCAGCCTGTGTCTTATTAGCATCCCTGACTCCTGACTTCATCCTGTCACAAGACCATTTGTGAATGTCACAGCCAATGCATGAAAGTCCCCAGGGCAATGATTACATTATACGAGATCTAACAGTCAAGTTAACCAAAGTGTTGCAACAATGTAGCTAAACTTTTTTGACATCAGAGGTTTTATTCATTATGAATTTGTACCAACTGAACAGTTAAGCAAGTTGACTATTTGGAAGTGCTGAAAAGGCTGTGTGAAACAGTTAGACAACCTGAACTTTTCACCAACAATTCTTGGCTCTTGTATCACGACAATGCACCAGCTCTAACAGCACTGTTTGTGAGGGAGCTTTTAGCCAGTAAACAAATAACTGCATTGGAACACCCTCCCTACTCAGCTGATCTGGCCCCCAATGACTTCTTTCTTTACCTGAAGAGAAAGGAAATATTGAAAGGAAGACATTTTGACGACATTCAGGACATTAAGGGTAATATGACGACAGCTCTAATAGCCATTCCAGTCAAAGAGTTCCAAAATTGCTTTGAAGTGTAGACTAGGCGCTAGTGTCAGTGCATAACTTCCCAAGGGGAGTACTTTGAAGGTGACTGTAGTGATATTCAGCAATGAGGTATGTAGCAGTTTTTCTAGGGTGAGTTCTTGAGCTTAATTGTCCAACCTTGTATATTACATTTTGTGGCTAATACGTCATTCCATCATCATCAAAAGCATTTTTGAGAATCTCTTGCCAGAGGCAGTATATAATGCAGAGTGCTTGCTATATGGGTCTGTGTTTCAGTGTTTGGCCTGGGAGATTTTTCTGGAGCAGTATGGGCCTTAAAAGAATTGTAGAGTCAATAATTTGTCACAGGGCTGGGTATCATCAAGTTGATCCATGTGATCAATCCTAAATCAAGATACATAGTGGAGTGGCTGATGCTGGGCCTGTCAGAATCCAGACTAATATGATAGAATTCAGGTTTGATACTATTAGAATAAGAAAAGTTCTGTACCAACTCAGCCATACACAGTAACCCTAGGTCCAGCTGGTCACTCACAGATGCCTGTTCTTGTTTATGATAGGTGATAACTGGGAGTATATGAATGGCTTCATAGAGTCTATCATCACTCCTGGGGACAGAAACAAACTCACAGCACATGCTGTGGGGACAGAGTCCCAGAGAGCAGTTTCCAGGCTCTCGGCCCCACGTGGAAAGGTGCTGGCTCGGGTAGTAGATGGCCGTCAGCTGTGACTGGTTGGCCATCAGCTGTAACCAGTTAGCCAATTAGCCACTGATATAACTGCCGTGGCTGCGTTGGTTGGCTGGTTGGTTGGCAGGCAGAAAAGTGGATGGCGGATTGCGGATCATGTGGATCCTACTTCGTGTGTCTCGCCTGGCCGCCAGCGACACTGGGGTGCAGGAAGACCCCTTGTTGGGGTACTGGCGTATGTTTGCTCCCTGTGTCTCCAACCCAGCTGCCAGCAAGAATATAGTGGTATGACTCCCCTATCTCTGGCTCCGTGGGTATTCCTTTTCGGCCTCACCATGTCCTGCGTTCTTGTGCAGTGAACGGGACCAGAGTCCCTGCATGACACATGCTCTACCAGTGATAACAAAGGAATACTGAGCTTGACAAGAAAAGACTTGAGTTTGAGTTAGGCTCCCTGAGTACACCTTGGGTAAAAATGTTAATCATAATGAACTTCAATTGCTTCAACTGTAAAATGAGAATGGCACCTACCCGTCTTACAAGGTCATTATAAAGCTCAAGTTTGGTAGTGATTGTGAAAGTGCTTTGTAAAATGCAAAATATTACACACAAGTATACATATACTTGGAATTGTTATATTATCATTATGGGGACAGAGCCAGGAGTACAGTTTCCAGGCTCTTGCCCTCACATGGAAAGGTGCTCACTCGGGTAGTAAATGGCCATCAACTGTGATTGGATGGCCATCAGCGGTGGCTAGTTGGCCATCAGCTGTGACCAGTGAGCCATTGACCACTAATATAACTGCCATGGCTACGCTAGCAGCAAGTGGGGCTAGCAAGAAGATGGTGGCTGAGCTAGCAAGAGCGGATTGCAGTTAGCATGGTGGATTGCAGCTAACAAGTGAGGTTGGTTGGTTGGCAGAGAAGCGGATGGCAGGTTGCAGATCGCGTGGCTCCTGCTTCCTGTGTCTCCAACCCAGCCGCCAGCAAGACTATAGTGGTATGACTCCCCTACCTATGGATCCATGGGTGTTCCTTTTTGGCCTCACCATGTCCTGCGTTATGTGGGGAGCGGGACCAGAGACCTCGCATGACCCCTGCATGACAATCATTATTCTAAGTGGTACTGATGAGCATACTGAAACATACCAAACATTTGTCACAGTACCTTTAAATTTTTAATGTATATAAGAACTGCCTGGCGATCTTGTTGAACTGCAGATTCTAATTTAGTAGGTCTGGGATCAGACCCAAGAGCCTGTAGTTCTAATAAGCTCTCAGGTGATGACAATCTTACTGGTTTGAGCACCGTATTTTATGAAGCAAGAACTCAGGACAACTTAAGACTCTAGAAAGTGATGAATAACTAAAATGCTTCCATATGTGACTCTTGGAGTAGGAATCTGAACATCTTAGGTTATTTAATTTCAAACATAAAGACAGTTTTTACTTTGCACTGATTGCAGGTGCCAAGGGCACAGGAGTCTGTCACATAACTTGGGCTGTGGCCTATGGGATCTGTGACCATAAACCATAAATGCAATCAAGGAAGATTGATGAATGTCTTCTATACACATTTTTTCCTTTAGATTTTGCTTTACCTAAATACTCAGCTGCCCTTTAGAGAAAATTCAATTTGGCAACTCATTCTTGGCAGTCCTGAGAAATTATTTCCAGTAGAGAAGAGGTATGTATGACTGAATGGCCTGAGAGGGGCCTTTCCTTTATACATGTGTGCCAGGCCCAGCAGCCTCTCAGCAGCTGTGCACACTGTGAAATTCATCTTTGTCACAAACAGCAAATCACATGCTATGGAATATCACAATCTCATTATGAGATGTCATCTCACAGCACAAATACATTATTTTCACCAGATTTACAGACAGTGCAGCCCACGTCACTGCCAGCAGGTGATGGATGGGCTCTATCTGGATGTATTTGGGTGTGTGATTTACACATGGCAGGACCCTGACAAACGTGGACCGCAGCCAGAATCAGAAGGGCTCTGAAGAAGGTTTCTCCTTCACGGTCTCTTGAACATAAAACCCAGTGGTTGGAAAAACGTCTGTGGCACTGTAATGCAGGGTCTCAGCTCCCACTCCCCGCACAAGAACACAGGACATGTTGAGGCCAAAAAGGAACACCCACGGAGCCACAGATAGGGGAGTCATACCACTATATTCTCCATCGCGGTTGGTCGAGACACAAAAGCAAACATCCGCCAGTACCTCAATGAGGGGTCTTCCTGCACCAGTCTCGCTGGCGGCCAGGCGAGACATGAGAAGTAGTATCCACATGATCCGCACCATCGGCCATCCGCGCTTGCTCACCACACTTGCTAGTCGCAATCTACAGTCTGCTTCTCTCCCAACCAACCAACCCCCAGGGTAGCCATGGCAGTTATATTAGTGGCTAATGGCTAACCAGTAACAGCTGATGGCCACCCAGCCACAGCAGATGGCCACCTGATTACAGCTGATGGCCATCTAATAACCGAGCCAGCACCTTTCCATGTGAGGCCGAGATCCTGGAAACTGCTCTCCTAGCTCTGTCCCCACAGGCAACTATTTTAAAGAAAAGAAATAGGGACAACCTCCCTTTTCTTAGCTTCTCATGTTTTAGAATTTAGACCTCATAATAAGGGAACTTTGGTGAAATTCACACATAACAGCACTGGATGGGCTAGCAAAGAACCATCTCATATTAAATTCCATTCTCTAGAAAACCAGTTAGGTAACAAGGCATTGTATCTTATATGAGAACCATTGTGCTACAGCATTGTCATACAGGGACTCTGGTCCCACTCCCCACACAAGAACGCAGGATAAGATGAGGCCAAAAAGGAACCCCAATGGAGCTATGGATAGGGGAGTCATACCACTATATTCTTACTGGTGGCTGGGCTGGAGACACAGGGAGCAGGCTCCACACAATGCACAATCTGCCATCCACTTCTCTGCCAACCAACCAACCAACCCCACTTGCTAGCTGCAATCCACGCTTGCTAGCTCAGCCACGGCAGTTATATCAGTGACCAATGGCTCACTGGTTGCAGCTGATGGCCAACCAGTTACAGCTGATGGCCCTCTAGTACCCAAGCCAGCACCTTTCCACGTGAGGCTGAGAGCCTGGAAACTGCTCTCTGGGACTCTGTCCCCACAAGCATTTTAGAATTTCTATGGTGAGCAAATAATCTTACCAAGAGAATAAGAGGTAAGAGAATTACATGTATCCTTTTATAGCAGTCTCCTCTTATCCACAGGGGACACATTCCAAGACCTACCTGAAACTGCAGCGAGTATGAAACCCTATACCTGTGCAGGGTGGAGATGCTGGACAAAGGGATGATTCACATCCTGGGAAGGATGGAACAGGACAGCGTAAGATTTCATCACGCTACTCAGAATGGTGAGCAATCTAAAGCTTAGAAATTGTTTATTTCTGGAATTTTCCATTTAATAGTTTTGGACCATAATTGACTATGACTAACTGAAACCGCAAAAAATAAAACTGGATGGGGAGACTATTGTACTTGTGGCTACTTCATGTCTTGAAAAGAGAAAAAATCTTGAAGAGAAATAGAACTATAAATCTCATAATGGAGAATTTCAGTTTTAAAGAGATCTAAAATCTCATATCTTCTATTTGATGCTTTAATCTCTTCTCCACATTGTAATTCTCTAATTTTTGCTTGAATACTTGGGGTGTTAGGGAGATCATCTCCAAGTATTTCTGAAATATTGGGACTATTAGCAATTTGTTATACATCGTGAATCTATGTCTCCAATTCCCACTCACTAGTTTTAGTTCCAAGTCTTAGTGGCTCACAGAATAATTCTATCTCATCATTTTCCTAGCCCTCCATTTCTCTAGATGCTACGTTCTACCAACAATATATCTAATATCACTAATGTTATTTTCATTCCCATGGGAAATTTAATTCTATGAAGAAATAGCATCATACACTGAATTTTTAATATTTTTCAAATTTAATTTCATGGGCTTATGAGAGAGAGAGACAGAGAGAGAGACAGAGAGAGAGAGAGAGAGAGAGAGAGAGAGAGAGAGAGAGAGAGAGCCAGAATAGCCAGCAAGAGAAAGATTAATAACATCCTAAATAAAGCTGGTGAAACTGTTCACCATTTGGCCCAGTGAATGCGCACCTTGGAAAAAGATGAGAATCTCTTTCCTCTGTTGGCTCATTTCCCGGGTATTTCCCATAGTACAGGCAACTTACCACATTGAACATGTTTTAAGTATTTTAGACGACATTTTTATTTTTTGGTATAACATGGCACCTAAATATGAGCCAGTGACTTCATTTGGTAAACTACTAGTATTTGGCAGGTAAGCATTAACTTTAAACTAAGTGTATGAGTTTTGTATTGCCGCTATAAGAAATTACCAACGGCAGTGTCCCAAACAACACAAATTCATCATCTTACAGTTCTGGAGGGTCGGAAGTGTGAATAAGGTTCCTATGTGCTAAAATCAAGGTGTCACCCTTCTTCTGGAGGCGCTAGGGGGGAATCATTCCTTGCTTTTTCCAGCTTCTAGAGGCTGCCTTCATTCCTTGTCTCATGGCCTCCTTTCAACAATGGCATCTTCAACCTCTACTTCCCCACATGCCCTCTGACTGTCTCTCCTGCCTCCCTTTTATAAGGACTCTGGTGATTACATTAGGCCTGCTGGATAATCCAGGCTCATCTCCTGAGCTCAAGATCCTTAGCTGAATCCCATCTGCAAAGTCCCTTGTGCCGTGTAAGATAACATATTGACAGGTTTTGAGGATTAGGATGTGCACTTTGGGGTGGGAGGCATCATTCAGCCTGCTACACTAAAGCAGCCGACTACCTTAACGCAGAGGTAATTCTGCATTTGCTAACGTAAGTGTGTATTTCCTGACCTATATAGAAGATAATAGAGTGAGGAAAGCACAGGTGCCCCACATTCTGATCTTACCATCTCTCTGCCAAGTGTCCAGCTGTGGGATCGAGGGTAACTCGTTTTCAGAGCTGGGACTTAGTGAGATGAGGCTCTTAGGAGCACAAGTTAAGGCAGCGCAGGCACCAGCCTGGCCTCGCACAACCCTGAGAGTAAAGGTCTCCTGAAATGTTTAGCTCTAGGCACCTTGCTTGCCTCACCTTAGGCTCTGCATCACTTTATCTATCCACTTCTTGGATGTCTCATCTGTAAAATTGGAGTATGAAGTTTATAATCACTACTCATTTTTATCTTGCTTTTGTGCGTTACTCTGTTTCATAAGAAATAAATGAACTAGTGGACATGAAAGTTCTTTGTCAACAATAAAATGCAACACATGACATTTGTGACAGGTAAGATTGTTTTAAAGCATGAGGGTCGAAGAAGTGATACTTTCTATTTTTTGCTCAATTAATATAAAAGTTCATTCATGTACCCAAAAATTCTTAACATATATGTGTACATAGAGAAATCAAGTTTCTTTTGGATGTCCAAAAGAAACTGTATTAGTTTATGGCAATGGTTTTTCAACCTTGGCTGCATACTGGAAACCCCCAGGGATCTTTTCACATTGCCAATGCCTGGGTCTCATCCCCAGAGAATCTCATTTAATTGCTGTTGGGTGCAGCCCAGTTACCAGGATTTTTTTTTTAAACTCCCCAGCTGACTCTAATGTGCAGCCAACGCTGAGAACCACTGGTTAGTGACTACTTTAGAAGCCTTAAAAATGTGTTTTGAACTGATTTAAATTTTATGGAGAGTAGAGAACACACTTTTCCTATTTGTAGAATTTATTCCATAGAATCAACTTGACAGGCAAGATTCACAAAATCATTTTCTGATTCATACACAAAACTTTTTGTTAACATATAGGAGGCATCCAAACAGAAAAATGCAAGTAAATGCTTACTTTTGACCCCGTCTCCCCCCGAAAAAAGTATTGTGAACAGGTAAAAAAAGAACAGCCTAACACAGTGTCTCCTATGGAGATTAAAACCTAACCTGACACAGAGGGTTTTGATCTCGGTCCAGGCAGTGGTTCTGGATCTTAAAGGCATGTTTCAATGAATTGGAGAGCTTTCAAAACCTTAATGCCCTAACTGCATCTCAGACCAGTTAAGTCAGAATCTCTGAGGGTGAGACCCAAGCATCATATTAAAAAATCTCCCCATGTAATTTTCATGTGCCAATAAAGTCAGAATCCTTAAACTAATTCACTTAAACTCAAAATCAATCTGACCAGCATTTATTGAGAACAGACCATTTATTGTCAGAAACTGCGGAAGTCGCTCCCTATCCTTAAGAGGAACCAGTATAGTGAAGGAGAAAAACAGCAACATATACTTAATAAAGGTAGGAACAAAATGCAGTGAGAGCATCGAGGAAGGTAAGCATGCCATTTCTCCTTGGACAAGGCATGGGGAAGACGAATAAAACTGACTACTGCAAGGTTCATCAAGTAATGTTTTGAAGGTGAGACCTGAGCTGGGCCTCTGATGAGAAGGGCACATCTAGGCAAGGATATAGCATGTAGAGAAGATCAGAAGCCTAAATAAAGTATCTGACCATCTCATATAAGATGGCTAATTTTCTCAGTTAATGTAGAAGTAAGAAGTAACTAAACAATGCCTTACTGAATAGAGAGAATTTTAGCATTTATCAAATTATTTAAACACATCCCTGAAACACTACTCAGCAATAAAGAGGACCCACCTACGTATTAATGAACACACAAGAAGGATGGATCTCAAGGGATTAATTCTGAGTAGAAATAGCCTATCTCAAAACACTATATACTGTATGATACCATTTATAGGACATTCTTGAACTGACAGCATTAGAGAGAACAGATTAGAAGTTTCTAGCAGTTAAGGATGGGTGAGCAGGGTGAGAAGGGAAAGGTGTGAATATAAAAACTGAGAAAGAGGAAGATCATTGTGATGATGGTTTAATTCTGTAGCTTGACTGCAGAATTTATATCAATCTACATGTGTGATAAAATGGCATAGAACTATTTTACCAATGTCAATTTCCTGGTTTTGATATTGTACTATATCCAATATGTTAGATATAGATTTTATAGGTTATACTATATTTTATATATTATAGCATATCGGGTATGTGTGTATATATATATATATATATATATATATATATATATATATATACACACATATTATATACATAATATATGTAATGTATTATATATACATTAGTAAGATGTAACCAATGGTGAAAACTGAGAGAAAGATACACTGAACCTGTTCATACTATCTTGGCCATTTTCTGTGCATCTATAATTATTTCAAAATTAAAAGTTTTTTTAATGAATTAGTAAAACAAAATACATTGCTACAAAAGAAACCACACAACATAGAATATTACTATTCTAAATCCAAAGGCAGTTTAGGGTCTTGAAAAACAGAAACAAAAAATTCATTGGTTTTCCTTTTATTCTTACACTCTCTCCTTATTTCTCTTTCCCTCTTTTTTCCCTTCCTTCCTTTCTCTTATTTTTTCCTCACATTCTAATCTCTTTTCCAAAATTACAGCTTGAAGAATACATTTTAAGATTATTCCAAACAATAGAAAAAAGAAAAAACAATAAAGGGCTTAAATGATAGAGAAAAGTTAACAATGCTTCAAAAAGCTCAGTTGTTATTAAGCTATAAGCCCATTCTGAAAATATAGTTTATAATTTACACAGCATGACACTCATATGCTGTTTTATTAATATGCTAGGTTTGGGCTAAAATAAGAACCAAATAACATCACAATTACAACCACTTTAGCTCCTTTAACCTAATGGTGACATATTAACAGCAAAGAACAAACTTTTGGGGATGAGAATGAAAAACACAGCTTAAATTTTAGAGCTTAGAGTATCTATGTATTTATAAAGTTGATTACAGACTGGTATTTTAAACTATGTTTTGCTTAAAATTTATTCACATAACAAAAATAAAATGGTGCTTCATGGAGAGAATTCCTATACTAACCTCACTAATGTATTTAATAAAGATAGGCACCTCTGTTGTAGCTAAATGCTCTTGAGGAATTACCTATAAAGCAAACCACATTTTTCTTTTGATTTCCATTTTGACAACAAAAATAAGTTTGTTCTAGCAGCTCTTACCAGTGAGAAGTCAGGTGATTAGAAGTTCCCCCTGAGGATTGACAGCAGGCTCAGGCCTTTGTCTGAACCCAGGGCCTCGTGTAAGGATTCCCTGCTCTGCCCATTTGATGACAGATGTTCTTGACAATACACAGATGCTGAAACTCAAAGGCCTCAGCACCTTGTCCATGATATGCAAAGAAATCATTGCTTGATCTTGATATGTCATAATTTATACTTCCAAGTGTATAAAAAAACAGACACCTAAAATTATTCAGAGAGATAAGCGGGTTTTGTTCAAACAAAAAAGAAATAAAGCCTTTTATTTTATAAAGAGAATTACATACTTCAGATCACCTAAAATATTTTTTAATTGAAAAGAATATGAATGTCCCTTAAGGAAAAAGAAGTAACTAATTATACTAAGAAATTTAATGAGATTATCACATTCATTAACAGTTCTAGAGTCACTGTGGACTTTTTTTTAATTTTATTAATTGTTAGGGAGATTTGTGCATTTGCTGACTTAAAGAAAATGGATAATGGCCCACTAGGTTATTGGAAGCCATTTTATTAAGCTCTTCCAACTCAAAGCAAAGAAAGTCAACTTATGACAAAACTAGAAAATCAAGTTGTAAATTTAAAGAGATATTGAGCCTTCTTGAAAGTGAAATATAAAGCAAATTGTACCAAGAGCTACTTTCAAACAATGAAACCCTAGACCAAGTTTCAAATCCTAGGATGCATGGGGCATCCCCTCATGCATGAATCTCTTGCTGGCAGCGATGTGATGTGATGTGATAGGGAGCCAAGCTCGAGAGCTCAGAGGACCCAGAGGATCAGCTCGGTCATTGGAGACTTTCTGCAATCTGGCAGGGCTTTCTTTCCAGCCTTTCTCTTGTTATCTCCTCTCCATCTCTCCTTATTCAATTACCCACCATTCTCTCTGGCCCTGATCTCTACCAATGCTCTCCATTCTCAGTGTCTTTCCCATAGCTGGAAAGGCTTCCTCACACACTCAGCATCTGTCTGAACATTTGCTATCTGCCCTTGGCAAAGAAAAAGATAGGCAGGGTCATTGCCTTGATAGAGCTTAACTGTAAGTGGGAGAGAGGGATAATAAATAAACAAGATAATTTTGGATTCTGATAAGAGATATGAAGGAAATCAATAAAGTGATGTATAGAGATTTGCTGGGGCAGAGAGGCAGGGCTACTGTACAGATAGAGCATCAGGAAAGGTGTTTCTGAAGAGATGACATTACACTGGGAACTGAAGAATAAAAAGGAGCCTGTTGTGCAAAGAACAGGAAAAGAGCTTCCCAGGCTGGGCAAAAGAAAATGTGAAAGCTCTGTGGTGGGTATAGAACTAGTAAGTTCAGACAACTGAATTGAAATGAAAGTGGCCAGAATATAATAAGTGACCCCAAGTGAGGTCAGAAGGGTGGGATTATGTAGGGTCATGTAGTATCTACCAGGCCATGGGAAGGAATTCATGTTTTATTTTTAGTGAGATAGGAAGTCACTGACTAATTTAAAACATAGGAGTAATATGATCAAGTCTATTTATATTTGTATTTTTAAAATATCACTCTGGCTGCAGTATATAGAAAGAATTTTAACTGGGGGAAAAATAGAAGCGGGAAGATCTATTAGGAAGTTATTACCGTGGACCAGGTTAGGGAGAACAGAGGCTTGGACGAAGGTGGTAATGAAAAAAGTGAATGGATTCTAGTTATATTTTGAAGGTAAAATCAACAACTCTTGTAGAAGGAATGATCTTGAAGGATAAGAGAAAGGTAGAAATACAGGATGGTTTGTAGTTTGGGGACCAATCACCACCTTTAAACTCCTACCCATTTAGTTTCCTATCTATATTTAAATATTTATACCCTTGGAACAAAAATTCCACTTCTGTGTGTCTCTCTTCTGTGTGTACATGAATATATATGTACAAAGAGACATGTAGTAAAATACTTATTTTAGAATTGTTTGTGATAGCAAAAATTGAGATCAGTCTAGGTATTCACAAAAAAAGAGAGTGCCTTTGTAAACTACAGTACATCCATAAGACAAAATTTCTGACAGTTGTCAATGGACAGTTGTCAGTATACCCATTACACAAAATTTCTGACAGTTGTCACAGCAAGTATTGTGAAATGAGAACAATCACAAAGCTATATTTTCAAGTAAAAAAAAAGTCAAGTTATAGAATTACATATAACATAATTTCGTGTATGGGAAATGGTGATATTGTACAAAAATAAATATATATGCAAACAAATCCAAAAAAATGTGACTCCATAAAATTACACCTGAGGAAATCCTACACTTTATTTTACAGAAGACAGAAACAAGGACCAGAGAAGTTGAAGTGCCTTATCAAAACCGTACAGCTAGTTGAAAATGAATCCAGGTCTCCTGGTAGGCTAGGCTCCTTGGCTCTTAGAGACATTGACTTGTGTCTTAGTTCAGGCTGCTATAAAAGAGTATCATAGACTGTGTGGCTTATAAACAACAGAACTTTATTTCTCAAAGTTCTAGAGGCTGGAAGTCTAAGATCAGGGTGCCAGGATGGTCGGTTTCTGGTGAGAACAACCTTCCTTGTTGCAGACTGCCATTTTCTCATCGTACGCTCACATGGTGGAGAGAGGGTGAGAGAATTCTGTGGGGCCTCTTTTATAAGGGCCTTGATCCCATTTCTCCACCCTCATGACCTTATCGCATCCTAAACACCCCACCTCCTAATACTATCACATTGGGGATTTAGGATTTCAACATATTAATTTGGAGGTAGACACAAACATTCATCCATAATAACATGTTAGTATCTTTTGTTAACATATGTGCAGGTTTAGTTTCTTTTATTAAATATATATCTGGCTGTAATGTGTGGATTTTTGAGGATAAGATGTATGCAGCTAGTCTATATATAATGAATGGATGTATATTTCTTTCTAGCTGTGGGAGTAACAAAGGATGGATCCAAGGAATTTAGAGTAAGCCAGAGAGTTCTTGAATAAACAGAAACACCACTAAGAAAAGGAAGGACTTATTGGAACCTGGGATCACACACACACACACACACACACACACACACACACACACCAGGTAGGAGAATCTAACAGCATGGGGTAAACTGATGGACTACCCACATAGTCTAAGGAATTAACTGACTTCAAAGACCTGCTTCCCTCCCCATCACATCATGAGAGATGATGCTTTGGCATGATACCACTAATTCAATGATGATTTTAAGGTATAATGAAGTAAATAGTAGAATTCTGAGGCAGAATTTTCTGTGGCCAAGGTTCGATGGACATGGGAATAAAAAGGGTAATCTAGGAGAGAGGAAGGGGCAAGAAGCAGAGAAGAAAATAAAGGAGTGCATCTTTGTAGTTTTGATTTTTTTTTTCCCTCGTTGAATCTCATCCAGCCTGCAGCTGGTTCTTTCTGGTGGGAATAAGTATTATTCCTGCTACATGGACTTCAACTTGCTTCTCCGTGGTACTAACATGGGGACTGAGCAGTGGGAAATGCTTCTTCCACACTATTCCTTCCATACAGAGGGACCTTCACTGCAATACTAGCAACCATGTCCTCTCTCTGCATCTGTCTTACTCCTTCCTGTGGAGGAGAGGGCACGTGTCTGATGGGTTGGCACTGAGAAAAGAACCTGAATAGTCTTGGCCCTTCAGCTACCCTTTTCCATTTCGAGATCTGATTTTTCTGCAGGAAGCATGCATTCTGTTCTACTTCTCAATGCCTTGAGTTTTACAAAGGCAGGTGTTCTTTACAAGGCAAGTTCCATGTGGGGAATCTTTCTATTTCTGGGATTCAGTATTAGGAAGCCCACTAGCCCATAAATAGAAACTATGCTGTCTGACTTCAGCTTCCTTGATAATAAAATGTGTTGACCTCCCACTTGTCTTAAATCTTACACTCCCCTAGGTTCCGAACACAAATGGACAAGAAGGGGCTATTTATTGGGCCTGCTCAAACCTGAACAACTATACATGGAATGGCAGGGAACAGTCCTCTGGTCAAACTGGATTTGGTGCTGACGTGGGATCTGGTAGGGGCCTACTGCCTGACACCAGTCTACCACGAAATGTTCGTCAGAAGATAATCAGCATGTTTTTTAGGGATTTTTGAACAAATGTCACTATAGAAATAAACATTCTGTTATTATTAGAGATGTCTGTTTGCACTTAATGTGATTAAAATATTAGCGTTGCAATGAAAATAAATCTTACTGCCCAGATGACTTTAAGTCTAAGAAATAAACATTCTGCTATTATTAGAGATTTGTGTGCACTTAATGTAATTAAAATATTTTTATTGCTATGAAAGTAAGCCTTACTGCCTGGATGACTTTAAGTCTAAAAAATATGTCAGCTGAGTCTCTCTTGCTGTCACCTGGAAGATATGCTTCCTCCTGCCTCAATTTCTAAAATGCTTCCTCTGTATCACTCAAGCCACTGACCGCAAACAGCCGTTTATGGCAGCAGCTGTGAATGTCTACGCTGCCATTTCTAGTGTTGTTAGCTACTGCAGCCCAGGGACCTTATCTTATTCATGGCTGTGTGCTTTGCAGCATTTATTATAGAGATTTGCAATTTGTAGATAGCAAGGAAATGCAATTTAAAAATGTTTAAAAGCAAGCAGATCATAAACCAAAAGGCTTGGAGCTAATGGCAAATCATATCATGTACTTTTCCTCTCCATAGCCATTTAATTACATATTTGAAAATCAGTGGAAATCAAGGACAGTCTTGAAAAGGAGAAACTCCAAAACAACATCTTTGGCAGCTGAGAGAGGTGGAAAGAGGGAGGGGGAGTGCTACTTTCATATGTTAGTTCATGTTTTTCAATATTTCTTAACCTAATAACCCTTATTTTTCAGGCTCTGCACCCCACCAGCATGATACAGGAACAAATCCCCCTCCAGAATCCTTCCCTTCCCATCACCATTCCCAAATGGGTATCTCAGGTGAACTCATAAACATTGCATAAACGTAATCTGCCCACGCAGCTCTTTGAAGGTCACTTGGTACCTCTCTCTGCCACAGTTAACCAGTCCTTGCCCTGGCTCCAAAGCCCGTTGTCTCAAGCCTCCCAAAGCTGCATTCTCAAGCTGCCAGATAGGTAAAGAGATAACGGGGTCCTCACAGACGCTGAGGAAACAGCCTATTTTCCCACACCACATCACTGGGGCTCAAAGAAAGGATGCTTACGTTCATTGTCTCCTGGACAACTTCAGGAAAACAGTTCCTTCAGATTCTGCCTACAGCCCCATCCTTTCTCTTCATCCCTTCTTCGGTTAGATGCATTACAAACCTCTTCCTCAGTCTCTTTCAGAAGAAAAATCCCTCATGAAAATTCATGCTTGGAGAACCTGCTCTCACCTCAGCTGTGCCCCAAAACACTTAAACAAGAACCCTCCCTACATCAGTGAATTATTACTTCAGGCCGTGACTTATCCTGCACTGATTGGCTAAAGAAACATTGTGGAGCCTCACAAGCCCCTGAGAAGTCATCCCAAATTACTGTACATTGCGTCTAGCTCTGAGTCTACAGGCTGAGAAACTCGCCACTCCCAGTTCCATCTCGGTGCTCACGTGGGTAAGTCATTGCCCAATTCGGTCTGCTGTTCAAACCCAGCCATGACGGAGCAGGACTTAATGAAGGAGCGTGAGAGTATTGAAAAGAGTGCTGGGTGAATGAATGAACTCCATAGTCTCTCACGCTAGGCCCACTTGTGCTGCTATATTCGTGTGACCTTGGAAAGCTAACTCCCTCCACTTGTTCTTCAGGTTTCCCATCTGTATCTAAGGTGGGTAGGCCTCATGATCCTATTGATTACATTGACATCCTAAGCATAAATGACAGCTTATTTAACAGAAATAGTAAGTATTAATTTTTTGGCCCTAGTTTAGTCTCACTTGATCATCTAGACAGGACCCATATAATCCCATGTTCATTCATATATTCAAAGCTTGAGCCTTTTTAAGATTATACAAACCCAGGAATACCCATGTCAGAAGTCCTATCCATATCCTTTAAAGATAAGAAAATACCTTGCTGCAGGCTCACCTACTACACTGAAACAAAGACAAAAACAAAGGGGCTGAGAACTAATGAAGTAAGAGCAACATTTATTGTCCCTTCCGGAACATTCAAACCTCTGGTAGAAATTTAGTAGCCAACGAACTATTTCTGTTTTACATTATGATCTTTTTCTGGCTGAGGAAATACACTGAAGCATTGGGTTTTATCTGACACTCAGGGAAAATCATGTTGCAAAAGGAATAATGGAACTGGGGTTTGCATTGCAAAACAACAATGATCAATCCTTGACTTGAGCTGCAGGAGGCCTATCCATTGCACAATTCACATGTGTGATAAATTGTACCTCTTCTCTCAGTGAGAGGCTAGGCTGAAATTCGTTTCATTAATTTTATTGACTTATAGTCTGTGCAAGATAAAGTCATGTGATTGCATGGCTAACCATGCAATACCCCATGTTCCTTGACAGTTTTTCTGATAGGTCTAGGAGTTTGTTTGTTTGTTTGTTTTTTCTTTCCTCCAGGCCATATCATAAACAGCCAACCTCAGCCTTTTCAGAGGAGCTCAGAATGCAAAAGCTAATGTGTTGTCTATGTTAACTTTTTTTTTTCCCAGCACAGTGATTCATACTTTCTTAAAACTTCTCTAAGCATCATGCAATTGAGGGGAACACGTCAAAGTGGCGGGGAACTCACAACCTCTTGAGTCAATTCCTTCCATTTTTGAATGGCTGCAATGGTCAGGAAGTCCTTAAGAATCATGAGTCCAAAAATTGTCTTCCTATCCAGGTTCCAAAAATATTACCTTAACTTATAAACTCTTAGCCCACCTCCTCACACAATAAATACTTGATAAATAGTAAGTATGGCTTGGCTATTATACTGAAGTATTTATGGTTCACTGTAGTATATCAAGATCATGGATGTTGAAGGATGTTTTATATATATATATATATAATAACCTGTTGAACCTGTTGAGAGAGTTAGCGATAGAAAACCTCAAACTGATGGCAGAAACTCTGTCTTAGTCGAGCTCCTAATCTCTTGTGCATAGCACAGTATTTAGTACTTTTCTACATCCCTTGGGATATTGGATCCATTTTACTATTGCTTAGGTAGCTGCATATCACAATCCACTACTTCTACCAAACGATAGGCATAGAGGTGGCTGGAGTTTGGGAGATTAAGTCCGTCATCGATATTTCACATATGTTTAAACTAAGACTTAGAGAGCGGAAGCAATATGGCCACGGTCATCCAGGTTGTTAGTAGAAGAACTAGAACCAAACAAATAACTCTGACTCCCAAGTTAGAATTCCTTTTACTCTACCATACTGTTAGGAGACACCAAGAAATATGTAAATATGCAACATGTTTGGCATTTGAGCTCTGTTTTGTGAGGATAACTAAAGGTGCAGCCTCCCTTCATTTTTGCTAGAGGCATTCAGAGAGAGAGAGTGATTGTCATTTCTTCCCTCTGCCCCCCACCCTAGTTATTTCCACAGATTTTCTCCTGATCACTGTCTAAAATCGTGTCACTTATATCAATCAGGCTTCTGAGTGTAGGTGACAGGAAACCAATTAAAAGTAATTAAGGCAAAAGGAAATTATTGGGGGAGATTGGTGTCTTCCAGAAGTGAAGGAAGTGTTAACTTTGGAAAGAAAAGAAACTTCTGGGGTTCATGGACCTTCTGCCCCGAGTACTACTACTAATGCAACGTGATTCCAGTGACACCCAGCCTTTGTCTCTTTGGTTCTTAGTTTTAAATAAAAGAGAGAGAGAAAAACAGAGACAGACAGACAGACAGAGAGGGACTAGATGGGCCCAGCTTGGGTCCAGTTTCTACCCTGGGACCAATTTGCTATTGTGAGAGTGAGAAGGTCACCCACACTATATAGCTCCACTGGAGACCTCGCCTAAATAAAGCATGAGGGGCTCTATCTAAAGAATGGAAAACCATTGTAAGAAGGGCAGCTGCCCCAAGAGGTGTGTACTCGTTCCTCTACGTGTTTCTCTAAGCATACTGTGAGTTTCTAGAAGACACTCTGTCAATTTACCTTTAGGCAGAATTTTCAAACATCTTTGTTGCCTTGTGTGTAGTCAGCATCTAATGAACATTTGTGGATTTTAGTGTATTAGAGCTGCAGCTTCTCTTGTCCCAGGCATACCAAACCAAACTGAGAAGGCTATGGTGCCCAACTAAGAAAAATGGGATCTCTGCAATATTTTTGCTCACTTGGAAAGCATACATCATATACAAGTATACACAAGTAATGCATCCTGGCTCATACATAAGTAATACATCCTGGTTCCAGGGACAGTTACCCTGACCATGCTTCCTTCTCCAGATTCCTGAAAGGACAGGGCCCACCTTTCTCAGGCAACCTTCCCACTGAAAATGTGTCTTCTTCCTGACAGCGTGTCACTTCCCCACAGCTCGGTCTTCTGTGGTTGAAATGGAGCCCTGCTGTGCTTAGGTCATTAGGATTCTCATCTTCCCTCTTCAGATGACAGACATGAAGAGGACGTGTTCTCTTCTCCTGAGAGAAAGTCCCAATTAAATATGCTCATTAAAGTCCTGTGATTCTCCTGCTTACTTCAAATGCATAACAAAGATGGATCACTTTCTGCTGACCTGAAGCCTGGCTGGGGAGTGCCTGGCCCGGTCTGAGCTTTGGGCTGACCGCCAGAGCCTTATGGGATGTACCAGGCATTTTTCACTGTCAAATGCCAGATTTTTGCTGCTGCCCTTCCAGCTGGTTATCAGATGCTGGCAGGCAACTACATAAGGAACCCTGAACAAAATATCACAGTTTACCCAGAATCAAAAGAATGAGAACAAATTAAGGTAAAAATTGAGTGCCCAGTCTCAGCCCCTAATTGACCACATCCACCATCCCTGCCTTTGTACGTACAGGCTATGATGCCAAGTAGTAGATAGGGAGACATGACAGGAGATCAGAACACCTGAGTTTGCCCACAGGCTCTATCACCAGCTGGTTGTGTAATCTTTCAGCCCCAGGTCCCTTGTGTGAAAAGAAGATACTGCTAAGATGTGGCAGTTCACTGGCTTTATTTCAAGGTATGGGCCCGACATACCTTATGTCACGACTCCACTGACACAACTACCACTATTAGCTAATATTTATACAATATTTGCTCTGTCAGACACTGTCATGTGCTCAATTACTGTGTATAAATTCACTTCATCCATATAACAACGCTTTGAAGGAATTTAGTAATATTATTCTTATTTTACAGATGAAGAAACTGAAGACTTAAAAAGTGAAGAAACTGAGACTTAAAAAGTGAAATAACTTGGCCAAGGGTTAGATCAGCCAGTAAATGACAGAGCTTCAGAACCCACGTTTTTCACATCTGTGATATCCCTATAATGTCTCGGTTACCAAAACCAATATGGTCATGCTAAGCATCCTTCTTGGCCTCTCTGCCCCAAATACTTGGTTTCTGGTACTAAGTACATGGTTTTATCTCCCTCAAATTGGTTCACTATTTCTGTACTAATTGACCATTTCTGAAGACTTTATTCCATTTAGAAGTCAGCTCATCTCTGCTTTCTAAAAACGACCAAGATGTAGATAGTCTGCATTTGCTCTGATCTTCATAAATTCACCGTCTATAATTCTCATTGGGCAATGGATGTGTTGCCTCGTTAAGTCACTATTTTTATTATTATCATTTATCTCTTGATCATCTTTTACTATCTCACCTGCTAGATGGAATACCTTGAGCACGAGGACATGGGTCATACTTCTGTAATCTACTCTTCGCCCCGACACAATGTCTGTGCCAATCAGTATATGTTCACTGAGTTTAGTGGAGCTTCTTCCCCAGCTACAGCCTGAACTATACTCCTCATTAGTCAGTGTCTGTATGGCCATAGGTGTCCTCTTTGGATATTAGGTATTAGAATTGTCAGCCAGAAGCCTGGTGACGTTCATTGCAGGCAGGACTGGAAAAGGGCACCCTGACCTATGCCATGCTTCTGTGCCAGCCTAGATGTATTACTTGTGCCAGAGCCTCACCATGTCTGCACAACTCTGTGTGTCTGATGGTATCAGGACAAGCTTTTCTGGTGATGCCAGCCAAGAAAAAACAGCTGGCAAATGTGGGAAAGATGGTACCAGGCACCTGCCCACTTAGATCAGCTTTCTGTGCCAGCTTTACATTTTGCATCGAGGCCTACACTGAGAGTAGGAGGTGATTATATTTTTCTCTCCTCTCCAAAAGCTAGTCTGTGGGTGCCAGGTTCATAATGGGCATCTGTTGGGCTATCTGTCCACAGCACCTGCAACTCAAACGACCAAATCCAGAGGTTGCCAAGATCTTGGCACTCCTAGAGTATAACAGCAATGCCAAGAGCTGAGGGGATGATGAGTGTCCAGATTATCTTGTCAGCTTCTCTTGGAGGTTCCAACACCCTAGTGCTAAAGAAAAGCTGAAAGGTGTTCCAGGTACATTGTATTTTATAAGCATCATGTATTTCAGCAAACAAAGGTGATACAAAATGATTCAGCAAATTGTGAGGAGGTTTATAATTTTTAGGAAGGATAATGTCCTTTCATTGCTTCCATAATACTGAGTTATTAACAACCTTCAATGTGTTTTTAACCAGCTGCTCCCCAGTTTTATTGATGAGGCAAGGTAACCAACTTTGGCTAAAGCAAGGAGAGAAGGTTGTAGCCATAGTTTTTAAACTGTATTCCTTCTAAGACCGCTTTGAAGCAGGTGGTGAGCAGGGCAGGCTCTGAACAGGGGAAAATGGTAACAGGAATAAATACAACAACACTTTTATTGTTATTTAAATCCCTGTAAATATAATTGACATTTTAAAACAAAAATAGTAACAATAAACTGTGGGGTTTATAACGTATGTAGAAGTAAAATGTATGACAACAACAGCACAAAGGCAAGAGAGAAATGAAAGAACACTCTTGTAAGGTTCAAACACTTGATGTGAAGTGGTATACTATCACGTGAAGATAGACTAGAAAAAGTTTAGATGAATACAATAAACCCTAAGCAGCCATTAAAATAAAACCACGAAGAATTATTATTAATTTGCCAACAAAAGATATAATACAGTAGTACTTTTAAAATACTCATTTAATCCAAAACACTGCAGATAAAGAAGGGGAACAAACAACAGATGAGACAAATAGAAATGAAATCCCAAGATAGCAGATTTATACCCAATCATGTCAATAATTCTATTAAATGCAAATGGTCTAAACACCCCAATTAAAAGGCAGGAATTATATTGGATTTAAAAAAGCAAGACACAACCATATGCTGCCACAAGCAACCAGTTTAAATGTAAAAATATAAACATATTAAAAGTAAAAGTGCGGAAAAATATATACCATGTTAATATTAAATGAAAAAAAATAAATTATGGAGTAGCTTAATTAATAGCAGACCAGGAAGATTTCAAAGCAAATAATATTACCAGGGATAAAAAGGATTCATTTTCAATGATAAATGGACCAACTTATAGCAGAGCTGAAACAAATATGTTTTGGTGTATTTATTGAGATGACCATATGTTCATGAATTGGAAGTCTCAATATTAAGATGTTAATTTTCCCCAAGTTGGTCTATGAATTACAAATAATTTCAATTAACATCTCATCAGGACTTTGTAAATGAAATTGACAAGTTGACTCATCTAGAAATGCCACAACAACTTTGAAGAAGAACAAAGATGGAGGATTTACACTACCTGACTTCAAACTGTATCATAAAGTTACAGTAATCAAAACAGTATAATAGCAGTGTAAAGATAACTAGAACACAGCAAAGTAGAAAATCCTGATATAGACCCACACAGATATGGTAATTGATTTTTGACATAGGAGTAAAAGTCATTCAAAGAAGAAAGGATAGTCTCTTCAACAAATGGAATGGAAAAATTGAATATCCATAGGCAAAAAAGGTGAACTTTAGTTGATACCTTGCAACACATACAGAAGTGAATTCAAAATAAATCATAGACCTAAATGTAAAACCTAAAACTATAAAACTGCCAGAAAAAAAACATGGGAGAAAAATTTTTGTGGCCTTGAGTTAGGCAAAGATTTCCTACATGTGACACCATAAAGGTGTGAGTGCCAAGAAGAGTGTGTGACAGGTACTGAGCGCTCAAAATCTCTTTATTGAATTAGTGAATGGAACACTAAAAGAAGATCATTTCTATGCTGCCTACTTTATAGAACTCTTATAAGAGAGAAAAAAATGACTGAAACTACCCATTAAAAATATAACAATACTGATATTTTTATTCTTTTAATATGATGTAGCTCAGATTTTAATGCTGATTACACAGTTAAATGCTGATTGGTTAATGAACACAGTTCAACTCGGCTGGACTGATCAACCATCTTTTAATCTGTTTTTTTTCAATCAGGGTTCTTATTTCCTGAAGTTGGCAGGTGGCGGGGGGAGGTGGGTGTGTAGAGACGGAACACCACCTGTGACAGATTTAAGTAAAAGAACTCATTAAAAGAATACAGAGAAGAGTAACTCACAAAATCACGAGAAGCCTGAAGAAGCAGTAGGGGAAGTGGGACGGAGAGGCCAGCCAGGACCACAGCCACCACGTTACCAATCTCATACCCTGAGGACCCCACACTCCCTCTGAGAACACTGGAGGCCAAGAGGGCACCACTGTACTCTTCAGTCTTGACAGGAGATCACAATGGTCAGAATCTGCAGCAGCTGCTGCCACCACCTGACTCTGGAATGGATTCTTGGCTGCCCCTGAAGCCAGCTAACACAAGCTCCCAATTCAGTCTTGGTGGCCCTAGCTTCCATCTTGTACCCTAGTGCTAGGCACAAGAGAAATAGGAAAGTGAATATTTGGGTTTCTCAATGTCTATAGTGGAAGAGAAGTTCTATCTCCCACCAAGACTTAGGAGGTAGAAAATTCCCTGTCAGGTGAAGGCTGTTCAGATCCACTGCAGTCACAAAAGAGACAAATGTTTAAAACATCTGATATATTTATGAACAGGAAAGGACCATGCCTCCATATAGTGCCTTGTCTAACTAAGGACTCCAGCTTCTAAAATCTCGAACTGGAAAAAAGACTATGGCCGCCTAATTCAGCCCTTTTATTTTACAGGTTTAGAGAGAGTTGATAACCAACTTGGGTTCACAGCTGGACCAGAACTCAGGTTTCCTGTTTTGGGTCCAATTGTGTTTCCATTACATCACACTGCCTTCTCAGGCAAAGAACAGAATCTCTTCCTTGTCAAACTAGTTGAGATGCCAATGTCCATAAGACCTATTTATGTTTACAACTTGGTTTCATTTATTTTGAAGATCTTGAGATTAAACAGATGTAGATATGATCCCCTCCCTTCTCAAGATTCAGATTCAATTAGTATTTATTAATTAAATACGAATTATTATAATGGCAGACACTGAGATGGGGTTTTCCTTAATGTAGCAGGAAGTGCAGGGATCTGTTTGGACCTGAAACAATTGGTAATGGGGACGAGGGCATTGCAGAGCTTCTCTTGCCATCTGTCACCTCTGCTTCCCTCTGAACATCACATTCTCCCTTTTGATAGATACCTCTGTATCTGGTTCTCTTGTCTAAAAACCAGATCTGCGACAACTGTGGAAAGTTATGTTACAGTTTCAATAAATGGCCCTACCTGGTTCCTTAGTCCCAGTACCAAATTCCAAAGCAAGAAACAATTGGCCCAGGGTGTCCATTCCTGGCCCATCAACTGTAGTCAGGGGTTCACAAATGCATTGCATATTGTGGCTACTCCCTGAGTAAATAACTACAGGGTTGGGGAGGGCAGTTCTAGGAAAAGCTGGGAGATGCTCAGACAAAACACTAATTCTAGTATACATATACGAATCACCTTAACACATCAGCCCCATTCATTCAATTAGTCATTAATGATTTATTGAATGATGCTGCTTTCCAGGCCCTAGTTTAGGTAATAGGGATATAGCAGTGAGCAAAATAAGCAAAGAAAACTCAAAGAGAGAGAGAGAGAGAGAGAGAGAGAGAGAGAGAGAGAGAGAGAGAGAGAGAGAGAAACAAGGAAATACATTGTGCATCAGATAGGGGTAAGTGCCAAGGAAAAAAATAAAGCAAGATTAAGAGGTAGGGAGGGAGGGAGAGGGGAGGTGGTAATGTGTGCACACATGCACTAGTTTATGTAGCTTGGACAAAAAATAGCCTCATTTAGAACAGGACATTTGAGTTGAAATCTGAAGGAAATGAGGGAGCAAGCAATGAGGATATGGAGTAAAAGCATTCCTGGGAGAAAAACAACAAGTGCAAAGACCCTGAGGCTGGAATTTGCCTTGTGTGTTCAAGAAATAGCAAAGAGGAGGAGATCCAAATGACAGAGCAGATAAACGCTATGCTTGTCTCATCTCATGAACACATCAGAATTACAACTAAATTACAGAACAATCAACTTGGAGAACCATCTGCATTCTAGCTAAAGAGATGTTTTATAATTAAGGATATAAAGAAGCCACATTGAGATTGGTGGAGCAGTAGAGACGCAAAACGGGCGTGTCCCACACCCATGTGTAGCGGTTGAAAATCAGGAGAGATATTTTGGCCATAGCAGTTCCACACAAAGCAGAAAGGGAACCTAGCCCTCCACACCAGGCTTCCCAGCCCAGAGTACTGGTGCCAGAAAGAGGGGCTCCCACAACTTCTGGCTGTGAAAAACAGTGGGGATTCTGACCACCTGCGTGGGATGGAAGGCTGCAAGAAACCCGACATCCTCTTAAAGGGCCCATGCAGGCACTCACCCTGGGTTCTGGCAGAGGTATGGTGACTCTGGGGCCATCAGAGACTGAGTTGTGTAACTTCAGGACGAGGACTGGAGTGACAGCCCCCATTCTCCTTCTGGGACCCTCCTTAGGTGCAGCAGCCAGGCAGGCACCATCTTTCCTGTGTTGAGCCCTCCCCCACAGGTCAAATCTGAATCTGATTGGCCTGGTGACCTCTGCTGCTCCACCTATCTGACTCACTGAGACCCCGCCTCACTCAACTTACTACTTCTGGAGGCTTTATCAGCGGCTCTATCAGTGGCTGAACCTTACGGGAGCTGGGATGTGGCAGCAGGCCTTGAAGTTCCTGGCTTTTTGCAGAGCTATCCCAGACCCAATACTGATAGCAGCGGTCCTCAGTTCACAGCGTGGCTTCTCCCATGCACCTCCAGTTGCACCGCAGGCAGCAACCTATCATGGAGCACTTTGTAGCTCCTACCAAGTAGTCCCCAGCAAGTCACAGGCAGTGAATAACCTGGGCCTGCACCAGAGCCCATCCTAAGAGCCCCCGAAACCAACATACTTGAAGGATGGCTTCAGAGCACCACCCAATTAGCCTTACAAGTGGCCTACCCAAAGGGTGGTCTCAACGAGCACCAGGGGGAAAATCCACTCTGTGAGTTAAGCACACTGCACAGCAGCCCATAAGCTGTGGACATGGCCAAACCCCACAGCCAGTCAAACTGAGGGTCAATACCACCCACTGACATGTAAACAGCAATCAAAGCTCAACTATAATAGGAGGGCACACACAACCCATGCAAGGGAAATTTCTGTAGCACCCAGAGCAGGTGACGAGGAAGACTGTGCCATGGGCCCCACATGACCCCTACTATATAAGATCACCAGGCAAGACTCAGAGACATAGCAGCCCTGCCTAATATGTAGAAAGAAACACAGAGAGGCAGCCAAAATGAGGAGACAAAAGAATACATCCCAAATGACAGAACAGAAGAAAAATCCAGAAAAAGAACTAAACAAAATGAAGGCAAGCAACCTACCAGAGACAGAGTTCAAAACAATGGTTATAAGGATGCTCAAGGAACGTAGCGAGAACTTCAACAAAGAGAGAGCAAGCATAAGAAAGGACATAGAAAACATTCAAATGAACCAGTCAGAAGTGAAGAATACAATAACTGAAATGAATACAATAACTGCACTAGAAGGAATCATCAGCAGACTAGATGAAGCAGAGGATTCAATCAGCAATTTGGAAGACAAGGTAGTAGAAAACACCCAACTAGAACAGAAAAAAGAAAAAAGAATGCAAAAAACTGAGGAGAGTTTAAGAGACTTCTGGGACAATATCAAGAGTAACAACATTCGCATCATAGGGGCACCAAAAGGAGAAGAAAGAAATGAAAGGATTGAGAATCTATTTGAAGGAATAATGACTGAAAACTTTCCTAACCTGTCAAAGGAAATAGATATACAAGCCCAGGAGGTGCTGAGAGTCCAAAAAAAGTTTAATCAAAACAAGCTCATACCAAGATACATTATAATTAAAATGGCCAAGGTTAAAGACACAGAGAGAATCATAAAAGCAGCAAGAAAAAAGCAGTTAGTCATCTACAAGGGAGCTCCCATAAGACTGTCAGCTGATTTCTCAACAGAAACTTTGCAGGCCCAAGGGATTTGCACAAAATATTCAGTGATGAAAAATAAGGGTACAATCAAGGGTACTCTACCCCACAAGGCTATGATTTAAAATTGAAGGACAGATAAAGAGCTTCCCAGACAAGAAAAAGCTAAGAGTTCATCACCACCAAACTAGTATAACAAGGAATGTTAGAGGGACTACTTTAAGATGCAAATTTAAAAAGGTCAAAATTATGAATAACAAAATGGCACTAAGTACATATCTATCAATAATTACTTTCAATGTAAGTGGATTAAATGCTCCAATCAAAAACATGGGGTGGCTGAATGCATAAGAAAACAAAGCCCTTATGTATGCTGCCTACAAGGGACTCACTTCAGATAGAAAAACACACACAGATTGAAAGTAAAGGGATGAAAAAAGTTATTTCATGAATATGGAAATGAAAAAAAAAAAAAGAAAATCTGGAGTAGAAATACTTATACCAGACAGAAGTAGACTTTAAAACAAAGTCTATAAAAAGAGACAAAGAAGGACCTAGTAATCCCACTTCTGGGTATTTATCCGAAGAAACCCAAATGATACTTTGAAGGGACATGTGCATCCATATGTTTGTTGTACCATAGTTTACAATGGGCAAGATGTGGAGGCAGTCTAAGTATCTGTCAATAGAAGAATGGATAAAGAGGAGGTGGTACATATATACAGTAGAATATTGCTCAGCCAGGGAAGGGAATGGGTTCTTGCCATTAGCAGTGCCATGGATAGAACTGTAGCATATTGTACTGAATGGAGTATATCAGATAGTGAAAGAAACATGCAATGTGATTTCACTTATGTGTGGAATCTAAAGAACAAAACAAACAAACAAAACAGAAACAAACTCATAGATATAGAGAACATTTTGATGGTTGCCAGATGGGAGGGGGTTGAGGGAGTAGGTGAAAAAGGGGAAGGGATTAAGAAGTACAAATTAGTTGTTACAAAGAGGTCATATGGATGTAGGGTATATAGTAGCATAAGGATTATAGTCAATAATATTGTAATAATTACGCATGGTGTCAGATACTGTACTAGATTTATCAGGGTGATAGATGGGAGGGGGTTTGGGAGAGTGGGTGGAAAAGGGGAAGGGATTAAGAAGTACAAATTGGTTTTTACAAAATAATCATGGGGATGTAAAGTAAAACATAGAGACCGTAGTCAATAATATGGTAATAACTATGTATAGTGCCAGGTGGGTACTGGACTAGTCAGGGGGATCACTTCTTAAGTTATATAAATGTCTAACCATGTGCTGTACACCTAAAATT
The DNA here is from genome assembly GCF_057876585.1 of Rhinolophus sinicus. Lineage (NCBI taxonomy): Eukaryota > Metazoa > Chordata > Mammalia > Chiroptera > Rhinolophidae > Rhinolophus > Rhinolophus sinicus. The sequence continues at coordinate 55,613,070 of NC_142517.1, read as the reverse complement.
AATACAAAATAATATTGAATGTCAACTGTAACTGAAAAATTAAAAGGAGGGAAAGGTGAAGGGCAATAAGTGATCTAAATTTCCAGGTCTAAAATAAGTCATGGGGTAATCTACCTAGGCATGGGGAATATAGTCGATGACATTGTGATAGTATAGGACAGTGTCAGATGGTTGCTGGACTTAGTATGGTGATCACTTCTATAAGTGTATAAATGTTGAGTAACTATGGTGTACACCTGAAGCTAATATAATATTGTATGCTAACTGTATTTTTAATAAAAATCTTTAAAAAAAGAAATAACAGAATTTGAAATGGCTCTAACAGAGAGAGAAAGGGGCCAGGAGATGATGTCTGAGAGGTGAGAAAAACCAGATCATGTAAGGCCTTAGGTTTTGTAACCTACTATAAGGACTCTGGCTTTTACTCGAAGTGAAATAGAAAGCTCTTCAAAGTTGTTAAGACTAGAAGTAACATAATCTCACAGATGTCTATTGTGTTAATAGGATGGTAGGAAAAGAGAGTTGTAGTTTAGGAAGTGATCAAATTTTGGATTATATTTTGAAGGTGGAACTGACAAGATATGTTAATCGATTGGATGTGAGAAATGAAAGAGAGGAAATTTAATGATGAGGTTTGACCTGACCAACTAGATAGTTGTCATGTATTATGATGAGGAAGACTACAGGAGAAGCAGATCAGTGGGTGAAGGGAACTAAGACTTTGATTTGGGACATGCTAAGCCTGAGATTCCTTTTAGACATCACCAAGAGGATGCCGCGTGGACAGTTGGCTGCATGAATAATGAGTTTAAGTGGCAGCCTTTGCTGGGATTGTTAGTGCATAGATGGTACTTAAAGCCTTAAAACTAAATGATATCCCCTTAGAAATGAATATCAATAGAGAAGAGATGAGGGCAGCAGAGTGATCTCCAGAGCAGTCCAATATACAGAGGTTGGGGAGATGAGGAAGGACCACAAGGATATTAAACATGAGTGCCTGGTGAGGTAGGAAGAGAACTCAGAGAGAATGGTATTCCAGAAGCCAAGTGAAAGAGTCGTTTGAAGGAGAGAATTATTAAGTGGGTCAATAATTCATGATACTTCTATGCAAATAAAACCGCTAGATTTAAAAACATGGTGGTCACGAATACCTTTGTAACTTTTTTTCTTTTTTTTTAGTGAGGCGGTAGGAACAAAATCCAAATCCAAGCACAGTGAGTACAGGGAGAAAATGGGGGAGAGAAACGAAAGACAGCTATTATGGAAAACTCCTTGAAAAATTCTGCTGTAAAATGAAGAGACAAGTGGGGTGGTAGGTGGAACTCCAGAGAATTGGTTTGTTTGTTTTTAAAATGAGAGTATTGAAGTATCTTTGTATGTTTATTTGAATGATCCAATAGAAAGGGAAAAAGTGATTGTATGGGACAGGGGCAACATACAGGAGGGATGTCCATTTAGGTACTAAATCATGGGCTCTAGGGCACTAGTCTGACAGTTGATCTAAGATAGAAGGTTCAGCTTTAGTAACTGGAGGGAAGTGAACCACATGGGTACAAATGTCAGCGAAGTGGTAGATGTGGTAGAAGTTCCTTTCTTTTCCCACCTTCTCTTTTCCAAGTGAAGCAACAAGTAAGGTTATCATCTGAGAGTGAGGATGGAGAAAGAGGTCTTGGAAGTCTGAGGAGATAACAGAGAGTGTGAAACATAAGCAAATAAGAGATTAGATGGACTAAAGAAATTTCATAGTATTTCCAGGCTTCACTACAGGCTCTTTTGAAATACTTGATCAGGAATTTATAATAAAGTGAGACCAGAAGACGGGGTTAATTGTTATTTCCCAGCTACATTTAGCAGCATGTGTGCAGTCACAGTGTAGGTGAGTATTGAATGTAGCCAGCTTTGGGGTCTTGCTAGACAAATTTAATAAAAGGAGGTAGGGAAAGAAAATTGAAGATGTTGGCAAAGGGATGGTTATGAAACTAAGCTGAGTGAAGCGAGAGAAAAGGATATGAAAAGGTACAAAAAGAGCAAAAAGGTAGAAGGATCAATGATTGTGTATTTCAGTGGGGTTGACAATTTGTTAAAATATAAGAAGGAGTGAACTGCAAATCTACAAAGCTGCATCAGAGCGTGAAGTACATATGAGATATTGAAATCAAGGGTTATGATTGGGAATAGGCATAGTTCAGTAATTCACCTGAAAGCTGGTGAGTGCAGGAGTCAGTTTCCATTCCAGTCTATTTGATTGTACTTACCTGGTCATCATCAATATTCTCCTGGTGTAACCACCAGTGCTGATATATTCTCTGCCTTCTGGCCTTCATTGTTCACCCGTGCTCCCTTTTCTCCTAATTTCTTCACCATGAAACACTTCCGACACGCACAACAGGAAGCTGAGATTCAGAGAGGGTAAGAACATTGCCTAAGAGCACACAGCTGGAAAGTGGAATCATTTGCTACCCACGAGGCAGAATGAGAAACAAGGCTTCCCATTAAGAAAATAACAGTGATAAAGGATTCAGACCAGGCAAGAGTTTTTGTGGTGGACTGAAAGCCTCAGAAATCATTTAATTTCCTCTCATTTGCCCCCTAAATGTTGTGCAATGAGGTGTTGGCAAGGGTGGAGACCTTGAAAGATTTAATAATAATTTTTAAAGCTCATTACAAACTACTTTACAATTGTTCATCTTTATCTTTCAATTCCTATTTTGAGATACAGGAAGAAAAATAAACAGGAAAAGTGCATTAAAATCCCCAACAGGATCCAATTGAATAAAAATAGTGCTGACAGGAAACAAACATCTTAAAACTTTAAAGGGGGCCAGGAGACAGTACAGATTGAGAAATTCTACAAGACTGATCGCTTTTAATTGATATTAAATTAAAAGTAACCAATTGATTACTTAAATTAGAAGTAATCGATTATTGTTAAATGGAATAGTGACCAACATTTGGGCAACAGCTTATCACCTCCTTGCAACCCCTTTCTGCCATGTTACACATTTTCCCCAAACTGGTATCTGCCAACACCTATCAAGGAAAGAGAATCAGACCTGGCAGCTCTTTTGGACTAGTGGCCAAGTTATTTCATCATATCTTGGCCTAGTAGGAAGTGCCTAAAATAATAGCTAACATTTATTGAGAGTTACTCTATGTTAGACTCTTGGCTGTGGATTTTACATGCAAGATTTGACAGGGCTAGAAAAATTGCCAGACCTGAAAAGATGCTCTTTCATTCAAAACATTCGTACTTGATCAATTCTAATCCTTGGTTAGCTTTCAGTGCCTCAATGTGAATTAATTCATCAGATTACCCAGAGTTTAAGTGAACATTTACAGAATGTTACTATATATGGGGCGTCTAGATGATCACGGTGTATGCAGACATAGACAAGAGACAGCCAGCTCTCCAAAAGCCAATATTCTGGTTACATATTAAAGTTTGTAGTTGTCAACTCTATACCTGTTGCTACCTATTATGGGTTTCTTAGTAAAAAGAACACTTAATTGTAAATAAGGAGACTTTATCACTACTCCCTCTGCTACCATCTTAATCAACTATTAAGACTGGAGGTGAATCATTTTCCTTCTTTGCAACCCAATAGCATCTGTTAAATTAAATATTTTGACCCATGGTCCCTACATTCTCTTCCAATACTGACAATCTATGAGTCAGTCTGCTGCTATTTTGTCTTTATCTATTCAACAAATATGTGCTGAGCCCTTGGTAAATATTAACCTACTTATTAGTCATAACAATCCTATTATGTATGTATCATTATCATCTGTAATGAAACTATGTAATAAATGTAATAAATTATTATACTAATACTACTATTATCCCCTTTTATAGATGAAACTGAGGCAGAGTCATTTGAAATACTAGTTGAGATCATTTATTCTTGAGACACTTATAAGTTGTTTGCTTTTGCTTTGCTGAGTGATTTATCAGCAGCCTATGAAATTTTATTACAGGTGCAGTTATGTAGTTGGTTCTGTGGAACCTGTTTCCTGCTTGGGTAGAACAATGGCAGCCATCCACCAAAGACCGTGGAGCAAAGAGGATTCTGTGTCACAGTCACAAACACACACACACACACACACACACACACACTTGAGCAACCCGTGGGGAGCACTTCATGTTTTTTCTGTTCTCAACACCTATGCTATCTCTTTCTCTCTGTTTCATGAGAGAACATATGTGAAAGTGCCTAACACAGAAACTGGCTCATTTTACCCTAAAAAAAAAATCCCCTTCCCTTCATTCTTTCCTCTCTCCTTTCCTTCCTCCATCTTTGCTTCCTCCCTCACACTCAGCCTTTCAATCCCACCCCCTTATAGTGATGTTCTTTTCTGCCTTTCTCACCATTTCTACCCAACAATTTCTAAACTCCCTATTAAGTGTCCCTCAATGATGAGTACCACTGTGATAAGTAGGGTCTGAGGATATGAAGAAAAATATAAGACACGGTACCTGCCCTCCGGGGGTCTCAATCTATTTGTAGAGAGAAAAATTGCTAAGGATAATTATCATGAATAAGTGGTGTGGGGACAGAGGCAGAAGTGCAGTTTCCAGGCTCTCGGCCTCACATAGAAAAGCTGCTGGCTCAGGTAGTAGATGGCCATCAGCTGTGACTGGTTGTCCATCGGCTGTTACCAGTTAGCCATTAGCCACTGATATAACTGCCGTGGCTGAGCTAGCAAGAGGTGGCGTCGTGGTGTAGAGACGTGGCATGACGGAATGCGGATTGCAGCTAGCAAGTGAGGTTGTTTGGCAGAGACAAGTGGACGACAGGTTGCGGATAGTGTGGCTCCTGCTTCCTGTGTCTCCAACCCAGCCACCAGCGAGACTATAGTGGTGTGACTCCCCTATCTATGGCTCCGTGGGTGTTCCTTTTTGGCCTCACCATGTCCTGTGTTCTTATGTGGAGAGCGAGACTAGAGACCCCAGATGGGTCCGGACCCTGCCTGACACCCTGCGTGACAAGTGGGAAATTATTCTAACTCTAGTCACACCTGATACTCAGAATCATCGAGAACTGGAGTACCCATGATATTGGCTCTCAGCTGGGCTTTACAAAATGGCCAGATTGTGACTGATGGACAAAAATGAAGACTTTGGGTAGAAGGAAAGTAAATAATGAGTGTTTGAAAGGCTGTGTGGAAAATGTGATTGGACAGTAATACTGGGATTATATTAAGGAGGGTTTAGAGGAAGTTGAGCAGAAAATTTCAGATTTGTTTCCATGAATGTTAGAATTCTTTAAAAGTTTTTTGAGCAGAGAAGTAATATAATAAATATACAAGCCAAATAATAAATTAGAAAGATCAAATATGTATCTATTCTGGAATTCTTAAAGGTAGCAGTTTCCAGAGCCAAGGGCATGTTAGAAGCTTAAAAATATAATAAAGAAAAAAGGAATGAAAATCTCTTGCCTCTCATTTTCTGGTACTCTGATCTGGGGACCATTAGCTGGAGCAGTTGAGAGTTTTAATTGCCTGTTAATTGACACTGCATGGGGAGGGAAGCGTTTGCTAAGGTAACCAGGTCCCAAGCCATATGGGGCTTTGCAGAGTCATTCCAACACCTTGAGCTACCCTTGGTAATGGACAGGCAGCTGTGAGGCTGCTCAATCCATGGCAGAACGCTTGCTTCTAATATTCACTCAAAAGAAGGCAGGGCCATGATATGGGCCAGGTGATATTTTGAGGGTGATTTTAAAAGAGAAGTTTGGTTCTTAAATCTCGTCAGGATGTGTGAAAAGATAATTTTCTCTCACTGAAGCCCAGTCTCTCTGCTAAAACAATTTTAACTGGCACATCCTAGAAATTTTTCAGCAGAGTTTTGTAGCCACAAAGTGTTAAAGCTGGAATTGTCCTTAGATGCCAACATGTTCTATTTGTCAGGTGGGGAAATCAGCCCAGAGTGGAAGAGGAACATTTTCAAGGTCAAATTTTAATTAATGGCAGACCTCAGATTACATCCCAGGTTTCGCAGCTCCTATGCAATAGCTTTTTCCGGTTCATCATATGTCTTGTCACATTATTCCTTGTTGAATTAAAGAAGAAATTCCAGGTAACACTCAAGAAGAGTGTGGTAGTTAGCAATAATGAAGGTAGGGCTGGGAGTGGGGTTTCTAGTTTCTTGAAATTCCCAAGCATATAGAGTACTATTTGTGAAAGAGACGCTCCAATTCTGTGAGTTCATTAGCTATAACTACAAAGTGAGGAAAACCTTAAGTTTGGTGATCCCATAAGCGAAACAGATTATTTCTTGACAAATCAAGTTCCAGAACTCTGGATATTGTAAAAAAAAAAAACATCCTATTTCAAATCCAATTTTCGAGCTATTCCTTCCTATTGCATACCCTCCTTTTGCCCTTCTCTACTTTTATTCCCCTGTAGTACTTGTGACTTTTTAACTTACCATGTGATTTTGTATTAAGCTTTCTGCAGATTACGTGACCCTCCACACTAGAATGTAAGCTTCACTAAATATTTTTGTCTGCTTGGTTCATATATGTATTAAGGACCCAGAGTGCTTAAAAAATATTTTGAATGAGTGACTGAATAATAACTGGATCTGTCACTTACTTTGCACAACTGGCATACTTTTAAGCCATGATTTCTGATCTGCAAAAGGGGCAGAATAATTCCCATGTAACAGGGATATTATGAGGATCGAATGAAAGAATATGAGAAAGTATCTTGCACAGTATTGGACCCCAACTTGGCACTCATTAACTCCTGGCTCTCTTCCTTTAAAAGTTTGAAATCATAAATATCCAATTCTTAGTTATCTTACTTCTTTACAAAGTCAAATCCCTCCAGGTACTGCACATCTTCCTGCTAGATGCTTTGGCATTCTTCCAGTGGCTTTAGATAGTTGTGATGGGACTTGGAGGCATATTGAGTAGAAGTAGTAATCATAGTGTGGGACCAGGGAGGGCCACTAGCTTTAGACACAGACAGATCCAGTGTTGAGTCTTGGCTCTGTCACTTTCTAGCTATGTGACCTTGGAAAGTGATCACACTTTTCTGAGCCTCTTTCCTCCTATGAAGAATGGGGATAATAACGCCTACTTCACAGAGTCGGTAAGAGTTGCTGAGGACATAGTGTTTGTAAATTACTTCTATAATCATAGATGCTCAAAAAAAAAGTTTTATTGTATCAAATATTATCCCTGGAAAATAGACTGATTTATTGAAAAGCTGTTTTTCAGAAAGATGAGTTATTATTCAGCATATCTGAACCCCTCTGTGATTGTGTACTGACATATATCACATCAAGTCTGGTATATTTGGGAATTACAGAACTTTACAGCCAGATTTTCTACTTGCATTTTTCATTTTGCAAATAATGACACATTGCAGAGAATGCTAGTGTAAAACACTCAATGTACTGAGGAGTACTTTTTAACTAAAACAATTCATAATTGTAAAAATCCTTACAGTTTTCAAAAACCCTTATAGTTTACACAACACTTTTGTGTCTGTTATCTCATCCAACCATCTTGGTAACCCTGTACCGTGGGTTCGCACTTGGATTCTATGTCTTTTCAGTCATCCTTCCTACTCTACTCCATTTATATTTTGCACACCAAGCATTAGCCTTCTCTCCACTCTCAGATTAGGATTTATACTTGAACTCATCCTTTCTCCATACCTTTGCTCAAGTTACTCCCTCTGATTGGAATAGCCTCTTTCTCCTAGTGCCCTAAACCTACCTGTTAAAGTCCTATCCATTTATCCAGGCCTAATTTGAGTCCTATCACTTCCAAAAGCCTCTCCCAGTCCCTCTAGCAGTTGTCTGTAGTTTTGTCTGTCTAGTATCCTTTCTTTCTTCTTATGGTTATCAATAAACTTTTTCCAAACAGTCCTGGTGGGACTATCAAATGCAGTGCCCAGCTTTCCCCCTCCCAAGCTCTACGCCACCACCACACACAAGCACCAATATTGGATGTGTGATCCAAGCCAAGCCAAAAGACTGAGAATGTGGAGTGGAGTCCCTGGGTCAAGGGCCCTTCTGTTTTGAGTTCTTGATTCGAGTTTTTTTTCAGTAGCAGGATCCTCAAGACCCTCTTCATGACCACAGGCTACTAAGCTCACAAGAGTTGCCTTTCTGTTCCTGTATTTCCAAGACCCTGTCATTAGCAATTCTTCCTTCAATGCTAAGAAAGACTAAATAGAAATATGGGGGGAAAGGAATAAAAATATTTGTAAGTGCAAACTTTGTTTCTCCTCCTCTAACACTCAAATCATTTCACACCATTCTTGGAATGAAAACCAAAATCCTTGTTGGCTTACTAACCTATGCATGATCTGGCTCTTCTCCATCACTCTAATTTAATTCCTTGCCATTCTTCCCCTCACGTCCCTGATCCAGATACACTGGCCTTCCTCCAGTTTCTTAATTTCCTCACGTATTCTCTCCCTGCTGGAACACATCCTCCTCCTTACAAAGTAAAAATAAAATAAAATCCATATATTTTACAGACATTCAAATCTTACCTTTACCTTAAAAGGCTTCACTTCCATAGAGAAGTCTTTTCTGAGCATTGATTGTAACTTCCCACCCCAACTGGAGGAAGTTTTCTAATATTTGTTCTCACATTTCCCTGCCTTTTCCCTTTATTGTGCTTTATAGTCCACTGTTACATATCTGCAACGATTGATGTATCTTTCCTCCACTTGATTGTAAGTTCCGCCAAGGAGCTGATCACTTTAGCTTCAGGACTTAGCATACCGCCTGGCACAAAAGGCAGTTGAGAAAATACTTGCTAAATTAACGATTGTTCTAATTTTCTTACTCTCCTGAACATGTTAGTAAACAATTCCTCACATGACTCCTTTTGTATTACTGCATTCTCTCAGACAGTGATTGTCTGGCTCAACAGCATCAACATCACCTGGTCACTTATTAGAAATGCATGTTCTTGGGCCCCAACCCAGACCTAGTGAATCAGCAACTCTGGAGATGGGGCCCAACAATGTGCTTTAACAAGCTCCCAGGTGATTCTGATGTATACTGCTCTAGGATATCACTAGCTTTAGTAACCAACAAACTAAAATAGCAAATGGATTAATCCCTCTAAAAGTTTATTTCTCACTGTGTAACAGTCCAACATGAGTGCTCCACAGTCATTCAGGGACCTAGGCTGTCACACGCTCTGCTAGCTTTAACATATGGCTTCCAGGGTTGCCCAGGACTGAGATACAAAGTGGAGACAGGGAATAGAGAGCATGGAGATGAGGCACCAGTTTCTTACGCACCATGGCCTGGAGGTGACATGTAATACTTCCACTCACATTCCACTAGTCACAACCAATCAAATGGCCCCATTGAGATATAAGGAGGCTTAGAAATGTAGTCCTCTACTAAGGACTAGAATCATACATATTATATGATTCTATTCATATGAAGTGTCCAGTGTAAGTAAATCCATAAAGACATAAAGCATATTGATGGTTGCCAGGCGCTGGAGGGAGGAGAGAATGGGAAGTAGGTGCTTCATGGGCATGGAATTTCTTTTTGGGGTGACCACAATGAGACATCACCTTACACTTGTCAGGATGGTCATCATCAATAAATCAACAAACAAGTGTTGGAGAGGATGTGGAGAAAAGGGAACCCTTGTGCACTATTGGTGGCATTGTAAATTGGAGCAGCCAGTATGGAAAACTGTGGAGGTTCCTGATGACCCAGTAATTCCACCCCTAGGTACTTATTCAAAGAAATCCAAAATACTAATTCAAAAAGATATATGCACTCCTATATTGACTGCTGAGCTACTCACAGCCTAGATAAGGAAACAACTGAAATGCTCATTGATAGGAGATTGGAGAAAGAAATTGTGGTACATTTATACAATGGAGTATTACTCTGCCATAAAAAAGAATGAGATATTACCATCTGCAACAATATGGATGAACCTAGTGGGTATTATGCTAAGTGAAATAAGTCAGACTGAGAAAGACAAATGCCACATGATCTCACTTATATGTGGAATCTAAAGGACAAAATACATGAACAAACAAAACAGAAACAGACTCATAGATACCGAGAACAAACTGATGGTTACTAGATGGGAGAGACGTTTGGGGGACTGGGTGAGAAAGGTAAAAGGATCAAGAAGTACAAATTGCTAGTTACAAAATAGTCAGGGTGATGTAAATTAAAGTATGGGGGAATATAGTCAATAGTATTGTAAATTATGTATGGTGTCAGGTGTGTACTAGACTAATTGGGGTGATGACTGCATAAATTATATAAATATCTCACCAGTATGCTGTACACCTGAAACTAATATAAAATAATATTGAATGCCACTATAATTTTAAAAAGTAGTCACAGGGATGTGTAGTGCAGCATGGGGAATATAGGCAATAATGTTCTAATAACGGTACAGTGTCAGGTGTGCAGTAGACTTGCTGGGGTTATCACTTTGTGAGTTATGCAAATGTCTGATCACTATGTTGTTCTGGACACTTGAAAATAAATAAATAAATAAATAAATTACTCATACTAAACATTTTGAGCTCCTATCTTGAACCAGACAATGAGCTAGGCATCTGTAATAGGTGAATAGGGACAGGGGATGATACAATTAATAATAATAAGTAAATCATGGTCACTACCCTCCAAAAGATAGAATTTGAGCTGAGACTTGAAGTAACTGTCCACAATTTTGACAGTCAGCAATCTGAAGTGTGGTTATGTCCCACTGAAGCAGTAGTAAGCACATATTACCTGACATAACGAACTCTTAAAAATTTAACTTTAACTCTTGCTCATTTAGAGGCTGATTACCTAGTTTGTTTATAGTCTTTATTCATCTTAGAGTTTAAATTTTCTTTTCACTGCAACAGATTTTCATCATCCAGATTTGTACATATTTTGGAATTTTGTAAAATCTTAAGTACGTTGCTGATTACAGCTCAAATTGATTCTCCCAGACAGAGTAATTCACTCCCTCCTCTGTAATCTCCTAGTGCTCTGTTCACACCTTTATGAAACACAGATTGCACTGTATATTAATTATCTGTTCGCTTTCCTGGCTCCTTCACTAAAGTGAGAGCTCCTCATGGAATTCGAGTATAACTTGTTGAGACAGGGAAACAGTGCTTAGGCATTTGGGCTCTCAGCTCATTCTCCACAAGTTCAAATCCCTGCTCCAACATTTCCTACCTTTGCTGTGTAACCTTGGACAAATTACTTGTTAACCTCTTCATGTTTCAGTTTCTGCCTTGAATAATAATGAACCTACTTCATAAAGATGCATGATGAGTATTATATTAGATGTAGAAGGTACTTTCTACAGTGTTTGGCATATAGGATGTAATCAGTAAATACAGGCTTTTATCCTGTAGCTCACATTTTCTAGCATGCAGTAAGTATTCAACAAAGTTTGTAGGAATTAATAATTTACAAGAAGTGCTTAGATTGGGGAATAGTTGTAGCCTATTTTTCATGTCCAAATTTCCTTCAGATAAAAAGAGAAATCCCCTTTCAGACATTCCGTGATGGTGGGGTGAGTCATTCATTTCCCTTTGGCTTGGTGGGGAAATGACTGGAACTGTTTCTTCCTCATGTTGCCCAGAAACTGCTGGACTCAGCTGAAAACTGAAGACGGGGAGCAATGGTTAGTGGGAAAAGTTGGAGAAGTAAAAAACAGAAAGCCCTTTCAGTTCTCTAAGGGCTGTTTCTGATCATCTTCATAGAGATGAAGAGCTTCACACTGTGGCCTGGTAAAGAGCTTCAGGATCCCTGCAAGAAAGACGTTCCCACAAGAGACGTTATTACTATGCATCCTGATTCTGTTAATAAATGTAGGTTATTGCCTGCTCCCAACATGAGTTACTGCTCCTCTTCTGGGCTCCCTTCATACCTAACTCACTATTGCTAAGCTGGATGGAGCACATACTACACGCTGGGTGCTGTAACACATGCTTCAGATGTATTAACTCGTTTAATCCATACGACAAACCTACGAGGCGGGTACTATGATCCCCATTTTAGAGGTGAGGAGACTGAGACATGGCATGTGGAAGTAATTTGTGCTAAATCACACAGCTGCTAAACGGCAGAGCTGGTGTATGAACTGAGGCCGTCCACTGCCAGAGTTCATGCTCAACAGAACATGAGCCTGCCTCCCCAGTTCTTTCATGTCATTTATTCCCCTGTTGTGTAGAAATCCGTCAATGGCAGGTTTCCTCATGGGCCTCTCCAACCAAATTGTGAGTCTCTGGGAGATATGGGCCATACCCTCATGGATTTCCAAGCTCTTGTCACAGTGTCTGGCACATAGTAAGTGTTCTATACATGTTGAGTGAATGAGTAAACACATTGAGGCGGCACGTTAGGCAGAAGATATTTTGTAGAATTTGAGTGAAAGGAAGGAAAGCAGAGGAATCATACCTCCCTCAGGCTCTGTAACGGGTCAGGATCCCTTCAGAAGCAGCCTCGATTCTTCCAGATTCAATGGCTTGGAGGTGGTGAGACTGGAGCCCTCTTCTCCATACCCCTCAGCAAAACATTTCAAACAAATCATCAAGTAGGAATTACTTAACATGCCTTTCTCTGTCCTGGTTTCAGACTCCCATGAGGAACTTTCACTGCAGGCTCTGAACAGTCCCTTAGCCAGTTCCGTGCCCGCTGGTATGGTTCAGTTTCTCCATCTGTCATGGTCACAGACTCCAAACATCTGCAAAACCCTCCTAAAGGAAACTCCTCAGTGGCTGGAGATACAGTATGTCTAAGAATTGGGCCTCTGACAGCCTCTCAAAAGAAGTCCTTCCTGAATAGATTTTCCTTGGGCAACATTTATATTGCAAGGATTGAGGTGCTTTTCCTGCCTTTGGTGGGTTTTCTCCACACACATCTAAAAGCAGAGCTGGACTCTTCTACTGAGTTACCCTGTTAGCTAAAGAGTTCATTAAGGATTTAATGAAGATTAAGGATCCCAGGATATTTTGCTGGAGAATAAAGCATGGTTTGTAGCTGGGAAACTGAGTGTGTACAGCAGGCTTTCCATGGACTGAAACTACGTATTTTCAACAACTCCCTTTTTTCCCTCTGTGAAAGCTTGCTGGTCCTGCTCAGGTTCAGGTCTCATTTCTTTCCAACTACCTATGACCATATATATGAATATGAGTGTTAAAGACATCTCCCTCCCCCCCCCCACACACACACACACTTACTTACTTGTATCATCATCTGTTCCAAAAACAGCTGATGAACCCAGGGCTCACTCAAGTGATTTTCATATATTCATAAGTAAAGAATATATGAAAGCCCAGCACAGTAAAGATCTGTGGGTGGTTATATAAAGCATTTCTATCACCAACCTTCAAAAAACCGAGTTAGCTTAAGGCAACATTCTCAGGAAGTATGTCAGTGTTATTTAATTTGTGAAGAAAAAAATGACCAAGTCACCTTAAAAAAAAAAAAAGTTTGCTGTTCTCCTCTGCCTTTTACTGACAGTAAAACAAATGAAAATGACCCTTGTCTCTTACCTGGTACCATCAACCTTTTTTTGCTCATCTAATATTTATTGACCCTCAATGTGCAGAACACAGTATACTACAGCAATTCTTACCCATTGTTCTCAATAGCCAATAATGAATTCATATTAATAATAGATCATAACTCATATTCAATGAAGAGGTAGTGCCTTGACAGGAAAATTTAGAAAAACTCATGAGACCATCTATACCAGTGGTTTTCTAAAATTTTCTTCAGTTTTAAGAACTCTGCATATAAAATTTTTATTGAGAGCTCGCTACAGCAAATTAAAGTCATTTTCTGCTTGAAGTAGCTGAAGTTCAGAGAGGATTCAAGATAGGCTAGCACCTCCAATCCAGTTCATGGGGTGCAGCCTTCTTATCTGTAGCCATGAAAGGTCTAGTCTTCTTATCTTTAGCCATGAAAGGTTATCCTCTCCTGTTGAACTGCAGCCTCCCTTATTGCAATAAGCTGAGTCTTACAATGCCACGAATAGAGTCTGTAGACTTTAAACCCTGCAACCTGACTCCTGGTTCTTGGCCTGAGTTGCCAACAAAATATCTAATAAGGATGAGCACTGTTGCTCTCTGGGTTTAGGGAATATATCTATAGTTCAGGATAGCTTCCTGGAATTAGTGGAAAATGTTTAGATCCTGAAGCATTTTAAATGGGACTGGAGAGAAAGAGTAGTAAGTGTGGGCTACTTAGATGGCATTGGGAAAACTGGAATATTAATATCATATGAAGAAACATAAAGCTGTAGCCCTGCCTTATGCCATATTCAACCATGGGCTCCAGGTAGATTAAGGACTTAAAAGTTAAACCTATAAAGCTGTTAGGGTATTTTTGTGAAAGATAGAGAAAGACTTCTAAAAGAACATCCCAAATCACAAACCTTAAGGTTAAAAATTGATGGATTTATCTTCATCAAAATTAAGAATTTTTGCTCAATGAAAGACACAACAGACAGTCGAAAGACAGTGGACAGGCTGGAAGAATATATATGGAACAATTATAACAGTTAAGAGATAAATATCTAGAATATGTAAGGAACTCCTACAAATCAAAACAAGAAACATGAAAACAAATAGAGAAGGATATGAAAAGATAATTTATAAAGGGAAAGACTTTACATTGGTCATCTAAGAAGTATATGAAAAGATTAATCATCAGAAGACTGCAAATTATAGCAATGAAATACCACTTTACACCTCTCAAAATAGAAAAATAAGAAAGATCATATCAAATATTGACAAGGATATGAGAAGATGGAAACAATTAGGCACAGTTGATTTGAGTGTAAAACATAGCCTTGGTTAAAAAATCTGGCAATACTTAGTGAAATTAAAAATAGCAGTATTCTATGACCCAAGAATCCCACTCATAGGTATACCCAGAGATTTCTCCCACGAGTTCACAAAGAGACAAGTTACAAGAATGTTAACTAACTACAGCATTGTTTGTGGCATCAAATGAAGAAATTATCTAGTACCCACCAAGGGGAATAGATATGTGAAATATGGTACATTAATACTCTGAAATACTAGGCCACGGTCAGACTTATTTAGCTAAATGAAAGTATAGCCACACGAATAGGCCTAAAAGCATAATGTTGAATAAAGATTTATAGTACAATATATTTAAGTAAATTAAAACATATACAAAGAAGAGTATTTGCGTAGTTAAGAGCATATCCCATATAAGACAGTGGCTAAGGGGGAGAAAGGGCTAGGTAGGAATGACAATTGTGAACAAAGGAGAACATAGGTAATAATAAAACAGAACAGAGTCTTTGCATTGACCAATGATGATACTATTCTATTAGGTTGGTACAAAAGTAATTGCAGTTTTTGCAATTATTTTTAACCTTTTAAACTGCAATTACTTTGCACCAATCTAACATGAACCAATGAATATAATTAAATAAACTCTGTGAAACTGGGGTTAAAGAATAAGGAAGAAAAACAATAGGGAGGGCTGCTGTTGGAGAGGTGATGTGATATAGACAATATTAACCAGCAATGAGGGCAGGTGACCTGTATTGCCATCCTTACTTGGCCTCCCACTTATTGATAACATGTGCCCCAGACGTTCGCTCTAGATTTCTGTTTTCCCCTTTGATAGGATAAAGATGTTAGGCTAGAATTTCTAAGATTTTTTTCCCAGCTTTGTGTTTCAAGTGCTCTGTTCTTCGTTTCCCATCAATAACCTCTATAATATCATAGGCCACAATAAAACCATATCATCTATTTCAGGATGTTTTTATTCACAATAAAAATAATCTAACTTATGAGAACTGTCTTTTGCTGAAGGTGTGTTTTTATACACCTGGCTGATAGAGTGACATCATTTCTTTCAATGTGCAGGCTTTATCATCTTAAAGCAACAATTTCCCTTTTCATGGATCAATGAACAAAGGAAGAAGAAAGTAAAAAAAAAAGAAAAAATGGCTTATAATATTCAGGAACACTGGAGGTGGAGTATCCAAGAAGCCCTTCTTGGATAACCCGAGTCTGGTAGATGACGATGACGATGATAGTAAACTAAAAAAAACATAAATCCAGAAGAGTTCAGCTTGTCTCTGGATTCCTAGCCTATAGAGGCCACTAAGCTCTTCTAGCTGGTTCTGGGTTGGATCCTACTTTAATTTACTTAGAAACACACTCTTGAGCTGGGAGATGGAAAGTATTATAAAATGAAGAAAGCCACTTCATAGAACTGTGAATTTCCTTTGCAAGTTATAATAACAAAATGGAAAAATATACACTATCATGGAAAATGTATTCTGCATTGTGCTGGAGGAATTCTTTTTCCTTTTTAAGAGTTCATTAAAATGCAACAGCTCAAATTTCAACCAATTAATATTTTGGCTATGAATAGGAAAATATGTGTGAATGGCCAGTCCAGTATAAACTAAAACATTTGCATAACACAAGCTCTTTGTTTGGTTGCATAATTAATCATTTGGGATTATCCATTTGTAAGCATAATTTTTCAGTGTCAGAGGAAATTGTTTTATTTGTTAAAATACTCTAAATCATAATTACAGCTATCATTTATTGAGCACCAACTGAGTACCAGGTACTATACATATATTGTTATGCTCACCACAGTATTATAAAGTAAATATTATTATACCTGTGTTTTGGATTAGGAAACTCAGAGAGGGTGGTTAACTTGTCCAGGATGATAAGCAATTCAAAGATAAGTATGACTAGCTAGAGAGCTCATATTCTTTTTACCATGCCATGCAGTCCCCTCTGAAGATTTTCCTTCTAAAACTAGTGACCCCCATATTAACAGGTAATATTTATCATGTGCTCACGCTAAGCCACTGCACATGCAACTTTATATGCATTTTCTCATCTATTTCATCAAACATTCCTGTGAAACGTGGATACTCTTATTATATGTAATTGAGGTAATGAAAAAATGGGGGTTTAAAGAAAGCATTACCTGGTTTAATATAGCACCGCTAGGAAGCAATGGAATCTGGATTCAAGGTCTTGTATCAGTTCTTATTTTTGTTGAGTTTAATGTCTTTAATTTACATATAATAAAATTGACCTTGTAGTACAATTCTGTGAAATTTAACACATGTATAGATTCATGGAACCACCACCACAGTCAGCATACACAACAGTTCCATCACCCTAAAACAACACCACTTGTGTCTCCTTTGTAGTCACATCCTCTTCCCACAGCAGCCTTTGCTCTTATTGATCTGGTCTCTGTCACTGTAGTTTTGTTTCTTTGAGAATGTGATATAAATGGAACCAGGCAGTATGTAATCTTTCAAAATGGCTTCTTTCACTCAATATAACACCTTTGAGCGTCATCCATGTCATGGCTTCCATGTCTGTTCCATTTTACTGCTGAGTAGTTTTCTATTGTATAGATGGGCTCATCCATTCATGTGTTAAAAGAAATTTGGGTTGTTTTTAGTTTTTGGTGATTATGAATAGAATTGCCGTAAACATTTATGTACAGGTTTCTGTGTGAGTATAAGTTTTCATCTCATTAGGGTAAACACCTAAGAGTGGGGTTGTTGAGTTATATGGTCAGTGTTTTTTTTAATCTTATAAAAACTGCCAAACTATTTTCTGGAATAGCTATATCATTTTCTCTCCAGTGATGCAAGAGAGTTCTAGCTGTTCCACATCCTCATCAGCACGTGGTATTGTTAGTTGCTGTTGTTTTCAATTTTTAAAAATTTTTGCCATTCTAATAACTGTATAATAGTATCCCATGGTGGTTTAATTTTAATTTTCCTATTGCATCCCTTCATGTGTTTATTTGCCATCTTTATTTCCTGTCTAGCAAAGTGTCTATTCAAGTTTTTTGCCCATTTTTAAAATTGAGCTGTTTTCTTACAATTGAGTTTTAAGAGAGAGATTTATATATTCTAAATTTAAGTTGTCAGGAATATGATTCACGAATATGTTTATCCATTCACTAGCTTGTCTTTCATTATCTTAACAGTGTCTTTCACAAAGTGTAAGTTTTTATAATAATTTTGAGGAAGTCGAATTTATCCAATTTACCAACTGTTTTATGGATTATGTTTTTGGTGTCATGTTTAAGAACTGTCTGGCTGGAGGGTCAGGGTTGAAGAAAGAGAGATTAGAAGAAGCTACTGTGTTGGTTTTGAAGACGAGCCAAGGGATTAAGAGCCAAGGAATGCAGGCGTCCTCTAGAAGCAGGAACAGACATGTAAACAGTTTCACCCTAGAATTTCCAGAAGAATCGCAGCCCTCTTGATACCTTGATTTCAGTGCAGTGAAACCCATTTAGGACTTCTGACCTTCAGAAATGTAAGATAACACATTTGTGTTGTTGTAAGCCACTAAAAGAAAAGATTGCCAAACTCCAGGTCAAAGACTTTTTTATCCTAAGATTTCTTCTATTTTATAGTTTTATGTTTTACATTAAGCTTATGATTCATTGTGAGTTTTCTTTTGTATGAGGTATGAGGTTTAGGTCAAATTTCATATTTTTGCATACGGATGTCCAATTGTTCCAACATCATTTGTTGAAAAGACAATCCTTTCTTTATTGATTTTGATAATTGATTGTCAAAATCAATTATCCATGTTTGTATGGGTGTGTCTTGGCTCTGTATTCTGTTCTGTTGATCTATGTGTCAATACTGTCACCAATACCACACTGTCCTGATCACTGCAGCTTTATAGTAGGTCTTTCGATCTGGATGTGTGTGTCTTCAACCATTTCCTATTCTGAACCAACAGACTACAAGGCACAGGTAGACCAGCCTCAGTACCGCATTTTCCTTTGGCACCTAGAAGGGGTTAATAAATTACTTTTGGTGTACAGTGAGGTAAAAATGCAATGTGTCTGGCTTACTTTCCAGTTCAAGAAAGAGAGGAAAGGCTGTTATTTGTAGCTTTTCCTCTGCCCGAACCACCTGGAAGCCCCCATTAAAGACACTCACTATGTATCCATATATTCATGCAATATATTTACTGAGGACATCTCTGTGTTGGGCACCATTATAGACTCTGAGGGAGAACAGGAGAACAGGCTACACAAGGTTCTTCCTCCTGTGACGCTTATGCCAAATGGTAAATAAGTAACACCTAAACAGAAGGGCAAAGCCAAATGGCTATTTTCCAGAGAACCAAAGTTGGGTAAAGTGTAGAGTGACTCAAGCATCTTAGATTGTATGGCCAGGGAATGCTTCTCTGAAGAGGTGACATTTACATCATTTACACTGAGATCTGAATAACAATAAGAAACCAGATAGGTGAACAGCAAGGAAAAGAGTATTCTGGGCTGTTAGTCTGAAGAGCCTTAGATGAAAACAAGTTAGGCATGTTTGAAAAGCAAGCAAGCAAACAAACAAACAAACAAACACAAATGACTGATGTAGCTAGGAAGGAGTGAGCCAGAGGGAGATGTACAAAACAAGGGCTGTGGGGTAGGCAGGGTCCGATTAAAGAAGGGCTTTGTGACCAAGACAAGAAGTTGGATTTAATTCCATGGGAAGCCATTGGAGACTTTAAACCTAGATGGGTCATCAAAGACAGAGCTATGCTCCCAAACAAATGGGGATAGGGAGTACAATGAGTCTCCCCAATCCTCATTTCCACCAAAAAATATTCCCTGCTCATATTAAGCTGTTCTCTGCACAGGGACGATGTGCATACGATTCTAAATAAGCCATGTACAGGGCTTCAAGCCTCATAGTTTACTGATCACTTCTTCCTGGCCTAGACTCTAAGAGGACTGAGGAGAGAGGAGAAGTCACTCTCAGTCTCTCGCTGAACTGGTGGTGACGTGCTGAGGACCCACTGCAGAGGAGGTCAGGCCCTAAGTACCATAAGACCCGGTCTTATTTTCGGGGAAACATGGTAGGATGGGTGCTTGCCATCTCTCAGCCCCTTGAAAAGTAGAAGCAGAGACATCTGTTTGCAGGTAGAATGAGTTCTTTCATCACAGCTACTGTCCCATGGTTTCCAATCTTCATAAATAATGAAGTGAAGGAAATTGGCTTAAAACTGCAGCGTAAAAAAAATGAAAAATTAAAAAGTCCTGCATGGAAGGATTTTCCAGCTGTGAGGAGTAAATAGCACTGGATTGTGTTTCTGAGCAGGTTTATGGCCAGTCTCTCAGAGATCATATTCATTCTATTGATTTAAACTCCACTTGGGATAAATAAACACCTCTGGGAAAATGTAAACATAGCACCGCTTCCCAGAGTCACAATTTCCAATTCTATATCACGCTTTCTATTATCAGTGTATATATATAATTTTTATGGAGTTATAACCCATGTCGTATCTGCTTCCTAGTGTTCTGATTTCGCTTAACATTGTTTCACATACATTTTTTTCCATGAAGCAGCACAGTCTAAATATTTACCATCTGACAGAACTACGCAGTGATACAGTACAATAAGAATAGCTCACACTTACATATTAATTACTGTGTGTCACACACTGTTCTAAGCACTTCACCTATTTTTACTCATTTAATGTTTCCTCACTACCACCCTCCGAGGTGGGTACCGTCTGTCTTTGTCTCCAAAAGAAAGCAGAGCCTAAAACAAAAGGTTCCACACACTATTCAGGGAGCAATCCCTAGGAAGCAGGGGTGAGGGAAAAGAGAAATAAGACAGTGGAAGGGGGAAGAGTAAATCTGAAGGTGTGTCATCGGCTGGTTACCACCAAGTGTAACAGATTGCTCTATCTCATGACACCGTTCTCCGAATTGCTGCATAAACTGCATCTCAGACAGTCATACAGAGGAGGAAGGAATTGTTTATTCACAAGTTTCCATCTTCCCCATAAGACTTTTTATCCACCCCACCACCACCTTGACAAGCATGTGTACACACACACACACACACACACACACACACACATGCGAGCGCACCCTTACATGCCACATCTCAGTATCAGCAGGGAAGCCTCAGGGTAGGTGACAAGAGGCAGTCACAGGCATGCACGCTAGGTACTCTGTAGTTTGCCTGCACAAAGTCCCAAAGTCAATCAGAGCCCACATACACCTGGTGTGGCAGTGATACGTGCTAAGGTATGGCTGCTTGCCGCTTGAAAAAGTTCAAAGTCGAGAGACATGGTTGGTGGAAAGAAAAGCAGGTTTATTCGGAATGCAAGCATTCTGGGAGATGGCAGACTCCTGTCCAAAGGCCATCTCCCCATTCCTAGAATGGGCAGGTGGTTTTATAGGTAAACAAGAAGAGCAAAGGAAAGAGGGTGTCGGTCAGCCAGGTGAGAGGGCTGACATCCTTCCTGGGGTCTGGTCTGTTTTAAGATAATGTTATATCTGGATTCCGGACTCCGACTGGCCACCACATCTTGAGGATTAAGAAATTGCCCTTTCCAGTTAGGATTCTATTGATTAAATGGATTAACGAGGTATGGGTAGCCTTGAGAAAGGAAATAAAACAGAGTTCTTCAGTTAATCAGTGAGGGGAGAAACAAAGAGGAAATAGCTGACTATCAGGGTGGGTCAAACTGCAAACGATGTCTAACTACAAGTGGCTAGATAGTGAGCTATACAGTGAGTCAAACTGCAAGCTAGCTAAGTCTAATTGCGTTATTGATTTACCGAATTTCACCCTTACAGCAGCAATGGCTGGAATATGCGAGAGGTTCTATTATTGCACTGGTTTTACAAATGGAACACAAAGAGATTAAGTACCTGCCCTCAATCACTCAGCTAGTAACTAGTGGAGCCACGACTGGACCCCAGAAAGCTAGACTCTTAACAATGATGCTAAACCAGCTCTTTGATTTGGGGAGATCTCAGTTGTTTTCAGCTTTTCACTGAAAGGGTTCAGAGCATAATGAAAAGATTATTAGACAGATCTTAGATTCTAACCAAGGCTCAGAACCTTGGGAAATCCTTTTTCTATGGGACTCAATTTACTTCTGTTTTTGAAAGAGCTCAGACTACATGAACTTGTGGTCTCAAATTCCAAATAACATCATTCTAAAAGAACAAATATTCTTTTTTTTTTCTTCCCATTTATAAATCCTTAGGATGCAAATCCAGAAAATAGACTAGTGGATCATAGGGTAGGACCATTTTATAACTTGTGGCTTAGATTAGCAGATTGCCTTTGAAAATAATTGTATCAATGTAAAGCCTTTACTATTTCTGCAACATGGGAGTGTGTCTCTTGCCTGATTATCACGGAGATAAATACAATTATATTTAACATATTTAATTTCTGATGACTTGATAGATGTAAAGCAGCGTCACAAAATTATTATTTTTTTAAATTTCTTTAGTGACTAAATAAGCCAAACATCTCTCCAAGTGTATATATGAGTTTTCCTCTTGTGTTCATTTATTTTTAGCAAGTTATTTCTTTTCTCTAGGGGATCAACTTTATCATCTCTAAAATGAAAGGATAGACTGAAATCTCTAAGGCTGTTTTGAGGGCTCAGTGAGACAATCTAGAGATAGTGCCGATGGAGGTACGACCTCAGTTCTCTAAATAAATATTTCTATGAGTCTTGAAGCCAGCAAGTATGTCACTTGACCAGAGACTAAGAATGTCTTGATCAACCAGATTGTCTTCTTTCTGAATGGTTCATATTGTAGTCCTTCCTAAAAGGAGAGACGAACCTAAGTGACCTGCATGTTCCCCCCCGCCCCCCCCACCCACCAAATCCAGTTTGTAACATTAGTGCATGATGAGAAATACATACCAAATGCCTCTCCCAAAGTATAAGGTTGGTGCAAAAGTAATTGTGGTTTAAAAGGTTAAACATAATTGCAAAAACCGCAATTACTTTTGTACCAATCTAATAGTTTTTTCCTTTATCTCAATTGGCTAATACTTCTAGTTTTGCTCTAAGGCTAGAGCTTCTGAAACATTTGACACATTTGTTCTGAAAGAGTGGTGACCTAGTTATTCTAAATTTCAGTCTTTTAGCAGCTGAGATTAAACCGGTCAAAGCAATGAACTCATCGTAGTCACTCTTTGGAGACTTAAAAGAAATAGGACAGCACTCTCAGACACTAGGGGACTTAGTTAGGGGCCTGGAGAATTGGGACTCCAAGCAGATAACTATGTTTCCATCTTGGGACTATTAACCAAAGAAGAGGTTCAGGCTGTAATAAAGAACAAAAGGCATTTATCTGAGTAAAATAGTTGCAACCCAGGAGACACTGATTCAGGTAACAACCCCAAACTGTGCTCAGGAGAGAATAAAGAAAGTCAGTGTTTATAAAGGCAAAAACCACAAAGCGTAATTCTTTCATGCACATGAAGGATTCTTGGTTAACAGGGATTGGTGAATTCCAATGTGCAAAGGAGGGGGGTGGAGTTGAGACCACAAGGAGGAGGTCAAGTCTGTATGTGTCTGTGGAGCAGTTGTTCTAGGAGGTTTATGGCTCAGTCTTGAGCTGAGTTTAGCAACAAGCTTAGCAACTTCATAGGGGCTCTTGAGAACTGAGGCACACGATGTGCATTGGCTTAATAGACTGCGGACTCTCTTTTAAGTGACTCTCTTAGGAATGCTTATCCCATTTTATTTTCTCCATTATCAGGACAGAGTTGAAAAAAAAAAAGAAGCAGGGGCTGATCCTTCAAGAGCTCCAGCCTCTTTTTTCTAAGCCTCTTTCTCCATTCCACAGTCTATTAAGCCTCTTCTTTACTTTTACTCTCCTGTGAAAATCTGTCGTCAGAACTGGACTAGGAGGTAGGAGAGATGGGTTCAAACCCAGTTCTGTTACCTTATACCCTTGTGGATTTTAGAAGTCCATTTCTCTTCACTGAGTCTCAGTTTCCTCCTCTGTTCCCATGATTAGTCTTTTTCATTGATTATTCATAGCCTCCTCTAATTACTATGTAAGATTCCTGAGTTAGGAGCAATATCTTGTTTATCTCTGTGTCCCTCACATAGGTCCACCATGGAATTTGTCATAGAAAATTGCCGTCTCCTCATTAGTATACTGAATTTTAGGAATCTCCCCTTGTCCCTGAGGGAAACCACTACCATCATATCTTTCTAAGGTTGTCCAGGGGCACCGGACCCCTAGGGATGCTGTAACAAATTACCACACACTTCGTGGCTTAAAGCAACAGAAATTTATTCTTTCAAGGCTCTGGGGCTAGAAGTCTGCAATCAAGGTGTCCATAGAGCCGTGCTTTCTGAAAGCTCTAGCGAAGGATTATTCTCTGCCTCTTCCTAGATGCTGATGGTTGCTGACAATCGTTGGTGTTCCGTGGCATGCAACTGCATCACTCCAATCTCTGACTCCATTGTCACATGGCCTTCTTCCCTCTGTGTGTCTTTCCATGTCTCCAAATCTCTCTTATCCTTACAAGAACACCAGTCACTGGATTTAGGCTCACCCTAACCCAGTATAACCTCATCGTAACTTGATTACATCCCTAAAGACCTTATTTCCAAATAAAGTCACATTCCTGGGTTCCAGGGGGACATGGGTGTGGGAGGAACATTATTCAACCCAGCACACCAGGACATCTCTTTCTTACTCCTCCCATCCCATAGCTTTGGACTTTGTCTCCCACCCTCATCGAGAAATATTCTTCCCCCAGAAGGACCCCCATCACTGGAGTCATGAGGATCATCTTCACAGTTCTTCTTGACAAGAGGCTCTCCCTCCTTCAACCCATGTTCTGCAGGAGCTGCTGTCAGGCTAACCTCATAAAAAGGACCGCTGGGTTATCTTCACTTCCCTGCTCAAACTCTTTTTGATGTTCCCTATTACCTATGCCATAAGAGCCACACTTCCTCAGAAAGACGTTCACAGGCTTTACCACCTGACACCAACTCACCTTTCCAGCCCTACCTTCACAACTGTCCTCCGTGCACAGCTCAGATGGATTGTCTTTTAGTGCTATCATCTGCCCTATTCCTCCTCCACTGTCATGGCTTTCCCTAGCCCTTCTCTTTATCACAGCACAGCATTTATTATTCCCACCATTCTTAAAAAGCTACCTCTTTTCTGAAGTTTGTCAATATTCCCATCTCATGCTCAGCCAGAATAGTCACAAAACCCCCACCATGTTTTGTACTTCACTTGACACTGGTTATCCTTACATCAACTGTGCTCGTGCTATGTTTCTCTTCATTAAAACATGAGCTCTTAAGAGCAAGGTCACTTTCTCATTCCCCCAGTTACTGGTTCTTAGGGAATATAGTTTGTATGTTTTGAAGAGAGAAAGGAAGGAAAGAAGGAAGCGAGGGAGGGACATAGGGAGGGAAGGAGGGAGGGAGGGAGGAGTCTATAGTTATAATTTTCAGGAGGTGTTTTAGGAGATGTGCAAATATTTTGTATTTCATTAATAGTGAAGTTGATAAAAATTAAAATGCAAACTTTACTCCTAATTTCAAATTTGCACGTTTATAAAAATAGCTCACTTTGTGCTAAGTAAATGCTGTACATTTGAACTTAACGAATAAATGTACATTGATAAAATGTGTTTCTATCTTATAATTTTATATCTAATTTTATTGCATTAAAAAATGATGAAGATCACTGTAGCCATGGGGTCATGTATTGCCCTTGGCAGATGAAGTATTTGAGTTTCCTCTTAGACCCTCTTAATCCTGGGAGATATGATGATGGTTGAGATTTTTTTTTATCCTATGTGCAAGGTTAAAGGAGAGGGAGGCCAGGAAGCAAAGGAGAAAGATAATGGATTTTGGAGTCACAAAGACAGTTGCCATTAATTAACTGTATGACTTGGGGAAACTACTTAGCTTCTCAAAACCTGCTTCTTTCTTGTTAAAATAGAGACTAGCTCTAACTCATAGGATTGTTGAGAGGATTAAATAATATACCTAAAATGAGTAACATATAAGACACTTAATAAATGACATCTACCTCAATTATAAGGGTTAGTTCTGGTGAGCGTTGTCATGGGTTTTTGACTTGCCTGGTGAATTGCAGCAGTAACTCTAACAGCCGTTGAGAAAGTGGATGAGTAGAGCCTTAGCCTCTAAATTGCCCCAAGGGAAAGTCAGCTAATGAAAAGCCACAAGAGTGAATTATCTCCTGACTCCATTATTTTGCTGAGGAACAAAATTACTTTGGTATAAATATCCAGTTTGCTAATTATCTTCAAGATCAAATGAGAGTTCTTTCTAAAGTCCTGATAGTGGCCAAAGAAAAGCATTAAAGGAAAAGCATTGGATTTTACGCAAAAATCAAGAAAAACTCATTTGGTAATAAAAGAAGTACTTAATCACATCGTGTTTGGTCTAACTCTGGAGTAGACAAAATATTTTCTTGACTGGGGTCCTCCTCCTTGAAGATTTGGGTGAAAAAAAAATTAAGAGATGACTGAAAATAGAAAAAACACTTCCTGAATTAATTTGGATCTTTTAAAGGAAACCAGTGACTATTTTGTTTTCTCTTACTAGTCAGGTTTCAAATTGTCTTTTTCGCCTCTCATGAGGCTGTCCTTCTTTATTCTTTTATGGGCATCATTATGCATGGTTGTGGGAGCTGACAGAGCTATGAGGGTGCTCTGAACTTTTCTGTAACGTGCTCCTTCTAGGTTTGACGCATTAGCTGTGGAGGTTCTCACCCACACGGCCGACAACAGCCACATGCCTGTGGATGTAGTTTCACTTTCGTGACCAGAGTGTCAGACAGAAGTCTTCGTGCTTTTCTTCTAGGGCTGTCCAGGACACTTGTTCCCACTCTGTGTATCTTTTGAACAGTAAGTTCTGGGGCCATTTCTCAGACTTAGGATTTTTTTTTGTCTTCATTGCCTCAGACCTCAAAGAACTTGCCCTACTGTCTTTCCCTCTTCTAAATGTTACCACCTAAATGTTCCCACTCTGTCCCTTGGATAAACCACCAGGGTCCTAATGTTACGTTTTACTACTAATCAAAATAGGAAACAGGTACTAGCTAACAGAAACTATATGGGAAAGATGGAACGTTGCTGGCATCTTATAAAGTATGTGGAGCCAGTGTCCAGGGCTAGAGTTTAGCTCGTAACCCTTTGCTTCCTATCCTTCCGTTTCACTATTCCAGGAAAGCATGATTCAGTTTCCACTTGAGGAAATTCCCTTACGACACTACACACGCACGAATGCACGCACGCACGCACGCACACACACGCTAGAAGGAGCAATTGAAACAAAATAGATGTTTCTGGCTCTTAGGAGTATAACTTTTGTCTCTGAAAACTCCAGACTGAGAATCTCGGAACTTATTATAGGAATGGTTGACACAGGACATAACCAGTACTGTGGAGGAGACAAAACTGAAATAGTTATGGGATCAGATTGTTTGGTGGAGGGATTTTACTCTGCTCATTCTTATTTTCCAATCTCTTTTGCCATCCTGCAAATCCCACCATTAAGTTTGATTTTCAGTGAAGCTGGCCCCTTTTGGATGGTTCTTAAGCTGCCTAGCTTGGTGTCTCTGAGAGATTTGTTGCTTTTCTACAAACTTCAAACTGCCAGAGGGGACTCAAAGCTACATGCTGAATATGACATATCTTCCTAGCCCATAATTCTACTCAAAGTAGGGAATTTAAAATCCTATCTTTATATTGAAACAAACACATATATATTGTGGACAGAAAGTAAAGTTTTCATGTTAGGTTGGACAATATGAAATTGCCAATATTTAACCATTTTTGGCCTATGAAAATGACAATTGTACATGCTTAAACCTAATACGTTCTAAAGGTAACTTGAACCTGATACATTCTAAAGGTACAACCCTGGGCTTCATCTCCAGGCCCAGGGATAACACTTCTGTTTCCACTGACATTAGGGATATTTCAAACCTAAGTTTGAAAAGCAATACATTTCACAATTTAACTTATTCAATAGCATTTGGAATATTCAGCAACATTGGAAATAACTAGCTCTAATTCAGAAATGGCTGTCCTTTCAACTCATTAGCACTGAATTCCAAGAGCAAAGGTTTTGAAAGTGATGGATTTCATTTTTTGAATTCTGTCAAAAGCATCAGCTCCTTCAGAGTCCCTCAGTCTCTTACCTCACACCCCAAATTCCCCCTTTTCTCTTTCACAGATCTGATCATATAGATCTCCTCAGTGTTTCAATTGTTCTCCCATTGCACAGAGATTAAGAATCGGTCAAACATACACAAATTCACATCATGTCCAATGTGTCTGCAGGTGGATCTCTGTCCACTTTCTCCTGTGAGTGATGCAAAGATAGTCTTTTCTGAAAGAACTGAGGCGAGAAGCTGTGCTGATGAAAACAAAATGTCTTTATTAAAAGTTGATGGGGCAGACCAGAAGAAATCTAGAAAACCCTCACATATTAAATTCTGCTTCATTCAGATTTGCATTAAACTTTTATTCATGTGATAAGGAATGTTACCCCTGTCTCTCTCCCTGTCTCTCTCTCTCTCTCTCTCTCTCTCTCTCTCTCTCTCTCTCTCTCTCTCTCTCTCTCCATGTATAAAATTTGGCATTTAACTCAATAAATAACCCTTGTAGGTCTGGCACTCTGAGATTTTAGAACCTAAGAGCATTTGTGCATGAGAATAAAGCTAAGAACAAGGTGAAAATACATTAGTTTGGCTCACCATCAACAGGGGACATCAGCCGTTGTCTTTGGTCAGAGAGCCAGCATATTTTTTCCATATTCTACTGCATATTTGCTTTATGTGTCTAGGTTTCAAGTTGTTTTGCAAAGATTATTAATCCATAATAACCAATAAATGCAAAAGCAAAGAAGTATTGAAAATGCTAATAAGAGGCACATGATAATTATGTAAACAAGGTAGGGTGTATTTAAAAAATTTAAGTGGCATGATTCTAGACTGCAGGAAAATGTCTAAAGACAAAGAGCTATTCATGAAGCAGGTGCAAGGATCTGTCTATACCTTTGCAATCAGCAATAATCATTAAGAGCGAAAGAAAAGTGACTGATGAACCAGAATACCATTTAACTCTTAGTAGCAATGTGTTCATTCAGAAACGACAAGGCCATGAGTTTGTTAAAGAATTTAAATATATATATATATATATATATATATATATATATATATATATATTTAATAAATTTAAAGGTGAAGCTTGCTAACCTTGCTAATGAGACCTGTCACAACCTATGAATAGTTTCTAGGTTTAAGGATCTCAGTGAAAAGGGAGTGAGTGAAGGCACAGTAGCTAAAATACTAAAGAGTTCCCCATAATACTTAGAGGAATTATTAAGGAGAATGGCGACCAGACTCAATAGATTACCAGCATATGAAATAAACTGGTTATTTTTGGAAATGATGTTGGAAGAAAGGCAGATCTACGAGTATAAGAAGTGAATACTTGGTTTAAAGCTTGGAAGATCACACACACAATTCCATGAGGTGGAAATGTGGATGTAGGTGATGAGATTAAGCCTTTCTGTACTTGTTAAGATAAGACATAATTCTCATTGGCTTAATACAATAAAGGTATATTTCTCATTCATGTAACAATTCAATGTGGGTGATGCTTATGGGATGACATTTCATGAGCAGGAAGCCAAAAACTCTGTCTCGTGCCTCAGCTCTTCTCCAGGTCCTAGGAGCCTCTCCAGTCACCTAACAGACAGAGAAGGGTGTAGTGGGGAGGACACACCCATCCCACCTGGAAGGGACACACATCACTCCTCAGACTTCCCATTGGCAAGAACTAGCAGGAGCAGGAATTATAATCCCCGCCTGGGTCTCACTTCCTAGGAACAGCACCACACTGTGAAGGAGGCTTTGGGAGTCAGCTGTCCCACTCTGCTGCACCTTCTGATTCCAGTTGTAAACAAATTTTTCAGAGCTTAACCTGTTTGTGTGTAGAGAAATAGAGAAACTTGTGTACTAGGTACTCAAAAATAGTAGCTATGACTCACAGTATTGCATGCCTACAAAATGAAAGAAAAAAAGCAACTTTTAAGGGAACAAACGACAATTTAAAGAAATGAGAGGTGCTCTATTTTAGATGATAAATGTATTAAGTCAAGCTTGGGTAATGGGTGTGTGTGTGTGTGTGGGGGTGTGTGTGTACAATATCTCTTCCTCTGAGAAACTACTCCACCCTCATTCTGTAAATATCTTACTCAATGTTTGCAGTTAAAGGAGGTGGGGGAAGAACTGACCAGAGTCACCTCCCTACCTCAGGAGTTGTATATGACTCAGTCCCGGCCAATCAGACAGCTTCATCCCCCTGGCCACAGTGAATTGTCAGGGATGAGCATGCAACCTGACTGACCAATCAGAGCTCACTCTGGTAACTTTTCTCCAGAAGCTCTTTCTCTGGGGCATAATCTCTGTTGTAACCCTATAGCTGTTGACAGCCATTTTACTATACTATATGAAGATAGCCTAAGCTTGAAGACAATCCGAGAGTTAATGATATTATTTGAATGTCTGAACAACAGTGACCGAAGTCCACTACTTAAGTGTCTGGTTATATGAGCTAATAAATTTCTCCACTTACATTTATTTTTTTCTTTGCTCAATTTGATTTGAGTTCTTTCTGATAATAAAACTTCAAAACTAAAAGGGCCCTAATGATGACACTTGATTTGGATTTTTCATATCTTTTCATCATGTCACTGTTCTGTTCTAAAACCTTAAATGGGCTCATTAATTCCCCACAAAGCCCAATTAAAAGTCCTCTACTTTACTTTCAGAAGCTTCCACAAAAAAGGGTTTACCTTCCTAATTCAAGAACATAAATCTTCGAATGTCCAAGCACCTATTTCTTATATTGACATCTGGTTTTAGTCCATTTCTGTCTTAACCGGTCTCAGCCTCTACAATTTCACATATGTTAGCACAGTTCTGTGGAAATTATTACTGCTTTGAGGGTAGGGACCAGGTCTCATAGACAGTGGTAATCAACATTACCATCCACACTCCTACCCCTTGCAACGGTTCAATTCTAAGCATGGTTCAGACCCATAAAACACTCAGCAATTACTTGTTGAATTACATCTCCACAGTGGTATTTCTCTGGGAAGCAGATTTTTAATTTTGAAGAGCCTACAATTTTTTTTCTTTCTGAGAGGGGAGAAACTATCTAAGTAGACAATTTGGAGAGTAATTTACAGCTTGGGAAAGGTGCTGAATTGTCCAAAACCCTCTCGGAGGCCAGCATTAGGATACTTTTTTTTTTAAATTTCATGTTCAACACGGTTATAGCTCAGGCAGCAATTCAGAGAAGGTTTCCCAGTAACTAATCTAAGTGGTAGTCTCTTTTTAAATGTGGAAAAAGAAATCACGTTCTTCACAGATCATCCATCCTGAAGCTGTGCAATACCTGTTCTTCATTATTCCTGGCACACCATGGTGTATAGTATTTG
Source organism: Rhinolophus sinicus (assembly GCF_057876585.1). Lineage (NCBI taxonomy): Eukaryota > Metazoa > Chordata > Mammalia > Chiroptera > Rhinolophidae > Rhinolophus > Rhinolophus sinicus. The sequence continues at coordinate 55,581,765 of NC_142517.1, read as the reverse complement.
TTGAATGAGTGAATGATATCCTGCTTCCCTTGGATTCTTTCCCTCAACCCCAGCTGTCATTAATGCCTAAGAAGTATTAGGAAAACATACAATTAAGGTGTAACAACCCCTCATATCTTTTAAGTATTTTTACAGTTTTTATTCACATTCCACCTTTTCATCCGCCTTCTACAGAAACTTTGCAGTGAAGAGGGAAGAATAATATCCGTTTTCAGAGGAGGAAACTGAGGCTCAGAGAATCCAGGGTTCTTATAGGTCATACAGCTGGCAAACAATAGACTCAAGGTATCAGGCCTCCTAACACAGCTGTATCACTTCTTACCCAGCACTCTGCCCCCTCTATTGTCACAGGCTCTGGAGGTGACCAGGGAGGCAGCCCAGGGTTGTGGTCAAGACCGTAGACTTGGACTGAGGTAGACATAGGTGAAAGCCAGGTGTGCTGCTTACTATCACGTGGCCTTGGATGAGTGACATGACCAATTCAAACCTCAGTTTCCTACTTTGAAAATGGGAATAATCCTACAGCCTCCTAAGGAGATTGTAAGGATTGAATGACATCGTGTCTGAGACTTGATACGTGTTCAGAAAATACTAGCTATTAGGACAAAGTTGTTGGGGAAATGGAAAGCTAGCCAGGTATAGAGAGTGGTTACCACAGGTCTGAAAACCAGACTTCCAGCCCCATTTGGATTAAATACACTAGTTCTCTTGTCTACTTAATACACTGTGAAGGACCACCACTGCGGTAAATGCTCCCTCTTTGGAGAAGAGATTTCTGGCAATCAGCCCCAAACTCCATGAGTTTATCACGGACATATTATTCCTGGATGAATATGCAAGAGAATCCACCTGACTAAGATTTCCCAAGGAGGACAACGACAGGATTAGAATCCCTGTGTGGAGGGGCTAAAGCATGACTGTACCCCCCCTTCCTGACAGTGCCTCCTCCTTCAATGATCAGCCACACCTGCAGCTTTTCCCACCCCACTTTGTGGTGTGGTCCCCTATAAGAATGCTATAAGAAATAGATGCCCCATTCCGTTGACATATTCCCACCCACTCCACGACCGGCCAAATGGAGCCTGACCCATCTGGAAGGGACTTTTGACTTTTCATACTTTTCAAGTGCCGATCCCAAGTGAATACAGTTTCTTTCCTACCTGCCTTGGACCTGCCTTACGGAGTATTCTGAGGCTCTGTCTCTGCCATGGCGATTATCTCTGAGGGTGTCTACTCTTTTCAGAGGACATTCTGCTTTCTATCCAAAAGGGATGTGACTTTATGCTGAGATTAGAGTGAAACACAATAAACTAAACCTTGTTACAACAGATTAACACCAACTCCTGGAAGGAAAATTTCATTTAACAAGGGCCATTAGATAATTGGTGTGATTACCATTTATCTTCACCACGATGCTTGTGTCTGTCCTTACATACCTGCCCTTCTGAAATATTCACAGGGACCCTCCTAGACACACACCTACCAAGGTGTTATTCATGTGTTGTGGAGGGTTGAACTCTGCCCTCCAAAAGGTGATTCAATAGTTTGTGAATCTATGGTTTGATGGTCTTACAGGATTATTGTGGGGATTAGCAGTAAAATGAGATATTAATAGTATACAATAAATCTAAAACACTATGTAAATTTGAAGTAATATGGTTCCAAGCCTTTATATACTTTCTAGATCTCCCTACCCTTGGAAATGATAAAAGAACATCATCACAAGACAAATATTCAACTCTCCACTGATGAAGTTGAACTTTGATCTCCCTTGAGTTTTCCACACGTCTGTGAACATCACTCTTTGTTGTTGTCCATTATTTAATACCCTGATCAATAACCTCATTTCTCCCTAGTCTCCCTTTTACTAGCCTCTTTGATAGATTTAATTAAAGTAATGAACTTTATGAAGATATGAAACCAGACATTGATGATGTCACTTCCTGGTTTGTGTCCTCAGCTTCCCTTTCATAAAGTGGAAAGTGGAAAGGAGAAATACAATTTGCTTCTGCTCAATTCACAGTAGTATGAAGCTGAAAAAACTTGCTGGAAACTGTCTGGCATCCTCTAATTCCTATAATTATCTTAATTTTTGAAAATGTCACATTAGCCACAAAGCCAGGCACATTGTTTTGAGTGCCATAAAACCATCAGGTTTGGGAACAAACCCAAGGCTGGTTAGTTCAGTAGTAGAACATGTGAATTCCTACGCAGGCAAATGGATGATTAAGTTCAGTGCAGGGATGGGGAGGTTGGTAGTGGAGTAAGGCACAGGCTGAGTCTATTTAATAGTGAATTGCTAAACCAACAGCTATTCATTGAAATGAGGAAGGGCCTTAGGGCATGGAAACAAGATGGCTGAAAGGAATTGTAATAAGTGGAGTATACAAAGCATGCAACTGTGAAATAACAGGACTCTTGGGTAAATTTTACTTTCTTGTGAACCCTGAGGCTCCTATATATCTTATCTCTCTGCATACCATTCCCTTGACCATAGCACTTTAATTGTAGTTCAAAACCCAAGAAATACCCTTTGCTGAGTTGGTAAAAGCAATGAAGTTTTAATTTTATGATATATAAATCCCTGAGCATCTCATTTGGGACATCGATGCCTGTATGTTCATTGAAAGTTAGGGCCTAATAAATTTCTTCCATTTATCAAAGAATAACATGACTTTTCCAAAGATAGTTAAACTCGGGGCGGCCTTTGGCTCAGTTGGTTAGAGCGCAAGCTCTGAGCAACAGGGTTGCTGGTTCACTTCCCACATGGGCCAGTGAGCTGCGCCCTCCACAACTAGATTGAAGACAACAACTAGAGCTGAGCTACCGCTGAGCTCCCGGTGGGCAGCTGGATGGCTCAGTTGGTTAGAGTGCCAGCTCTTACCAACATGGTGGCCAGTTTGCCTCCCCCACCTCTCCCACCCCCGCAACTAAGATTGAAGGACAACAACTTGACTTGGAGCTGATGGATCCTGGGAAAAACACACTGTTCCCCAATAAAGTCCTGGAAATATACATTGTTCCCCTTCTCCAATAAAATCTTTTATTAAAAAAAGATGTTAAACTCAGACAACAAAGATAAAGTATAGTTGACACTATCTAGTGTCTGAAAAAAAATGGCACTGACTTGTGTGTGAAGGTTTTCTGTGTGACTTTGGAGGAGTCTCTTGATCTCTCTGTTTCATCTGCACATGTTTAAATATCTTTGGAATGAGTACTTGAACAAGCACTGAGTAATCACTGGCTAAATAAAAGAGGTTTTGATGAATGCTCTATATTTCCAGCCCAACTGAACCACTTAATGTTTCTATATACATCACACTTTTTCCTGACTCTGCACTTTGGCGTATGCCATTTTTTCCACTAGGAATCCACCCTCCTGTTTTCCTTGTTCTAATTTTACTCATTCTCCAAGGACAAGGTCAACTCTCTTTTATATTTTCGGCTTTTCCTGATTTCTTTAGCTGGAAGAAGTTTCTTCTTCCAAACCCTCAAAGATAGCTCTTGATCTCTACCTTTTATGAATTTATAGATCCATATTTGCAGATCCTTCATATTTTTATGTATTTATATAAGTAAATAAGTTACACCCTTCCTTTAGAGTGTGGGGATTGTGCATGATTTATATCAGAACTTGGCATGTGATAAGCACTTAATAAATGTTTATTGGGTAGATTGTGTGATAGCTAGTTTTATGTGTCAACTTATAGCTAGGCTATAGCACTCAGTTATTTAATTAAACACTAATCTAGGTATTGCTGAGAAAGTATGCTATGGATGTGGGTAATAGCTACAATCAGTTGACTTTAAGTAAAGGAGATTCCCTTCAATAATGTGGATGGGTCTTGTCCATTGGTTGAAAGTTCTTAAGAACAAAAACAGTTTTCTAGAGGAAATTCTAGACTACAACATCAACTCCTATTTGAGCTTCCTGCCTGCCAGCCTGCCCTATAGATTTTGAACTTGCACGCTCTACAGATTTTGAGCTTGTCAGCCCTCACAATTGCATAAGCCAATTCCTTGAGATAAAGTTATACACACACACACACACACACACACACACACACACACACACACAAAGGGTGCCAAAAAATACATACACATTTTAAGAAAGGAAAACTGTATTAAAATTGTAATACTCAATATATACAGATAACAAAAGATGAATACAAGTCACGTGTGACTTCTGCAATTACAAGAGGTGCTCAAAATGGTTACCATCAGTTGCCAGACACTTCTGACTATGGCGAACTACTGCTTGAACAACACTGACCAAAGTGCCCACTAGTATACATTTTTTTGGAACCACCTATATACATATAATGGAAATTATATATATATATATATATATATATATATATATATATATATATATATATATATATATATATGCATATATACATATATTTTTTTTCTCTGTTTCTCTTGAGAACCATGACTGATACAGATGGAGAGGTTAATAGTAGCACAATATATCCAGTTTACCATTTAAATTAAGTGTCTTTTTTGAACTATAAGCTCCTAGAGAACATGAATTTTTGCTTTGTTCACAGCTGTATTCCCAGTGCCTAAAACAGTGCCTGACACATAATAGAAGTTCAATAAATATTTGTTGAATGAATGAAGAAATAAAAAAGACACTTCATAGAAAATACCACTTTTGACTATTTAGTAGGTTTAAACTTACCCTCGCATACTTTGGATCTCGTGCTGACTAGTATGACAGAAAAAAATCCCAGTTCTGCTACCTGCGTGTTCCCATAGACAAGGCATTTCCATTCTCTGTACTCCATCCCGGTCATTTGTATTATCAAGATTTTGATCTGGTAGTATTCTGAACTCCCTCCTACACTTCTTTGATGTCTACGATTTTTATGCGCGGCTGTAATATCCTTAACCTTGCATCTATTCTTATCGTCATACAGACTTGAATATTATTTATTGCATGATGACTGTAATTACTTTTATTACTAATCATGCTACCATCAATTACTACCTGAGATTTATAAAGTTGCTCTTTTCCAAAGTACTTAAAGAAAACTTCAGCCTAGATTTCTAAGACTAGACTTCTTTCATATCATGGCTGTAAAGAAATGAAAAGACTCCTAAATGTTTTTGGCCAAAAACCACAATGCCTTCTCCCTAAGTGCTTCATAAGCCAGCTATGAAGGCCCATATATCCATTCATTCTGCACCTGGGCTTCAGAACATCAAACCTTTGCTGCTTATTTTAGGGTCAGGAAATTATTTTATAACTGTTTTTTGCAGCCTGTTATAAATACTTCCTGGGGTACTTTCTTTAGGTAGCCTTTGTTTCCTCTCATCCTGTGGGAAGGATTTCTGGAATCTGAACATATCTGCTGAGCCCTGACTGGGCCCTAAGAACCCAGAGGCCACATCCCCACAATCCAGAGCCAAGCTGCTAAGTGAATCTCAGCGGCAGGCTTTGCTTCATCCCCCACCAGCAGAGAATAAGAGGCTATTAGCCAAGATGTACCAAGGAGGGGGTCTTAATGCACTTACAGATTCTCCTCTCCTGATTTCAGGCTAATTCTTTTAGAGCTGAGATCCTGAAAAAAAAAAAAAAAAAAAGCCTTGGAATGTCCTACTATGGAATATCAAGCTGTGCAAGGATAGACTGGGGAAAAATAAACAAACAAACAAAATGTGTTAAGAAATTTTACTCGGCACAAGATTGCTTTATTTGTCTTTTTATGTCAGTCACAGTCTCTGAATGTCACGCCTGGGTGTCACCTTATTCTATTCATTTATACTTGAGGAAAAGGAGTCTCAGAGAAGAGAAGCCTGTGCACTGATCGTGGAACTAGCTAACGATGAAATCCAGGCTAGACTCTGTCTTCTGACTCCCAGTCCACTGCTGTCATCTGGATAGATTTACTTATAATGTATAGCTATATACCCTACCTCCCTCATCCCCACAAAAACACAATTCTGAGGCAAGTCAAAATCCAAAGCACGTGCTCATATCCCTAGGGTAGTTTACATAGACATGAATCATCAGAAATTAAATAGAGTGAAGGGGTTGTGGGATTTTTTTTCTTTCTTCCCTCCCTTCTTTTCTATATTTCTTTTCTTTTCCCACTAGACTATGTAGAAGCACAGGGGGAAACTAAGGGATTTGAAGAGTTTCTTGCTTTTTTTTTTCTGCTTAGAAACTACTGAGAGAGAATTAGAAGGCATGGTCCAGAAAGTATATTTATGATTGTGTATGATAATGTTGTCAGAGCTGAAGGAATGTCAGCAGTTTCCTCAAATGCCCTCTCTCCAGGTTTCGCAACTTGGAATTTAAAATGAGCCTTGGACCCCTACTCAACACACCAGGTCTCAGGTCAGCAGAAACAACTCCTTCTATTCATATATTATGCTGGGCATAGTTGCGGGGGGAAGCCAGGTTTTTTCAAGTAAACTTGTTATAATGCAGGGTATAGAGAAGCATTTTTTCACAAGCTTTAGGAAACAAACAGGCATTACTACCATCCCCTGTTCTATTTTATAGGCCTGCTCAGAAAGCCAGCCTCTATCATCACAAAATGAATGTGTAAATAAATGTGTGAAAGGAAATATCTTTCTTTTCTTTTTCCTGAGAGCTCTCTGAGTGCGAATTTGGATGTGAAATATGTACAAGTATGACAATTAAGTTCGTGAACTCATCCTAGAGAAGTGCTACCTACCTCACTGCTAAATATCACTACAGTCACCTTTCAAGTACTTCCCTTGGGAAGCTATAGACCAACAGCAGCACCTAGTCCACCCTGCAAAGCAATTTTGGAACTCTTTTTCTGGAATGGCCATCAGAGCTGTCGTCGTATTACCCTTGGTGTCTTGAATGTCATCAAAATGTCTACCTTTCAATATTTCCTTTATCTTTGGGTAAAGAAAGAAGTAATTGGAGCCAGATCAGGTGAGTAGGGAGGGTGTTCCAATATAGTTATTTGTTTACTGGCTAAAAACTCCCTCACAGCCAGTGTCATGTGAGCTGGTGCATTGTCGCGATGCAAGAGCCATGAATTGTTGGTGAAAGTTCAGGTCATCTAACTTTTTCATGCAGCCTTTTCAGCACTTCCAAATAGTAAACTTGGTTAACTGTTTGATCAGTTAGTGCAAATTCATAATAAATAATCCCTCTGATAACAAAAGAGGTTAGCAACATCGTTGCAACAAGTTCGCAAACTGAATTGTCAGACCTCATACTTGATGTGTGTGGCATGTGGCTATACCACAGCACTTCTTTGTATGGGGTGGAATGGAACAAAACAGGCTGTGAAAATTGGACAATAGAAAAGCCAGAAACAATGAAATTTGTTTATATTTTAAGCCTAAAAAATCACACAATTCCCTGATGATGAGGCCTTATGTAAAAATGGATATAAAACACTTAGTCTTTAGAGTGTAGAACATAGTTCTGCAAGGTGGATCCTTGCAGGAAATGACCTCTCAGTTGTTATATTACTGAAAAAGAATCATAGAGTTGTAGCTTCTCAGAGCTGAAAGGCACCTCAGGGGTCAGAGTCTAAGCTCCTTACCAACTCAGGAACCGTTCCCTCTAGCATAACTCTGACAGATGGAAAATACAGCTCTGAACACCTCCCGTGATGGGGAGTTTATTAATTCATAAGGCAGCATAATTCTGTGCAGAGTGGCTTTCATTGTTAGAAAATGCTTCCTTATCCTGAGCTGAAGACTTTATTTCTCTAATTGCCACCCATGTCTCCTGGTTCCACCCTACATAATCACCACTGCAAAATATAAATTAATTTCCTCTGTGACAGCCTTTTTTTTTGTTTAGTTGCTCAGACCCAAACAAAACAATATCTCCAGTCTTCACTGACAAGATACTACACACCACCCTTGGCTGTGACCCAGTACCCAAGGTACATACAAAGCAGAGTATGAATTGGTGTAGAGGACCTAACTTGCAGCGTTTTGGCAAGTTCAAGGGTGAGAAGGAGATGGAGCAATGTCAAGGGATTGGTAAGGGGGTCCCCACAATTTCTCCAGAACAGTCAATGAGGTTAAGGCATTCCTATAGAAAGAGGATTTGTAGAGCAATTAATCAGTTTTCTTTTCCTTGCCTGATATGTAAAGGTCACGTAGATTGGGTTTCCCCAAAAGAAGGAGAATTGCAAATTTGGACTTAATTTTTTGTTGTTGTTGTTTGTTTGTTATTTTGTCATATGCTTTATTGAGCAAATGACCTGAGCTCTGATTTTAAGGTAGAAAGAAGGGAAACAAAAGGCTTTGTTTGCCGTAATGGAACTTGAATCGAGCTTTGGGATTAGATTGCATGTGAAATGCTCGGTAAAGTATACAGCTCTCTAAAATGTAAGACATGCTTGGTGTTTTCCTGGATATTCCATGGTTACTAATAACTGTCAGTGAAGTTTGATGAAAAGAACCTGGGTCATAAATCTAAAGACTGGAGTTTGGGACCTGAGCCAGCCACCTGGTTTATTCATTTACTCTGTCATTTATTGAACATCTACTATGTCCCAGACCCAGTGAGAGGCACTGGGGATAATTCTGTGATCAAGATAGACAGTCTCTGCACACATTAAACACAAATTTGTTAAAGAGACAGACAGGTTGTCAGGCAGCGATAACGAAGTGTGAGGAAGAGCAGTAAGAGAGTCCAGTGGCGTTAAGAGCCTACATGACCTAAACTTGGTTGTGTGGGATGGAGGAGGTTCAGAAAAAGCCATTTGCCAGAAATGACATCTACATAGAGAGCAGGATGACAATCACTAGCAGGTGACCTCAGAAAAATGACCATCTCTCTGAGCCTCAGTATCTTATCTGTAAAATGGGAATAGTAACAGTCCAGACTAACCTGCTTTCGTAGGAGGTTGTGATAATATAAAAAACAGATTTTTATTATAAGTGCTTTCTTGAACCCTAAAGTCCTCTATCATTGTAAGGAAGGACAAATTGTTAATAGTTGTTATCAGATATTGTTATTGACAATCCTAGAGTCCATTTGTTTTTCCTTTCTACTTGTACAGACTTGGCTCCCTTGACAGTAGCAGTAGAGAATCAAATGACAGATTTGGGTGCAGAGATTTATATTGCTAGTTTCTTCATAGCTAGACCACCCAAGCCCTTGGGGTTTGGGAAGAGGGTGGAACAAGTTCCTCTGAACCACGCGAATACATCAGAGAGGGTGGGCTTCACCTCATTAGAAGCAAATAGACTGAGTCAAGAGGGTTACTCCCCCTGTCTTGGGAACCTCTAATATTAGGCCACTAATATTTCAATGGCCTAATCTCTCCAGAAGTAAAATTGCCCCGCTTGCCCGAAACAGGGCTGAGTGCACGTGCACAACTTTGTGAGCTACCAAGGAGATTCAGTTCTAGTCCTGATTACATACCTATTGGCTGGGAAAAGCAGTAGCCAAGTAATTCCAAATGTCAGCAATTCCTGGTTTATTGAGATTTAACTTTCAAGTGCAATGAGTGCATTTTGCCCAAGGGCCACTCTCCTCTTAATTTTATTATGAGTCTGGTCAAATTTCTGGTCGCTTGGAAACACCATAAATACCTACTAAATTTGAAGTTAGTATGAAAAATAGAAAGAGCACTGTGTCTACAATTTAGACAAGTTTCCCTTCCCTTTCTGTGTCTCCATCCTCCTAACTGCAGAATGAAGGTAGAAGATGAAATTTATCCTCCATGTCCCTTCTACTGTCAACATTTCACATGTCTGTGATGTTTGCCTCTCTTTTTCCTGCCTACATTTTCAAATCATAAGAAATTCTGGCCTTTCCACTTGTTAGACTTTGATTGAAAATCCGACTTCCCAAGAAGGCCACATCTTGTAGCCTGGGATGCTATTTAAATCTCTGTCAGGTCAGAGAATCTTTGTTTAAAATTACATTTTGTTAATCCATCACATGGATGTGAAGTTGGCTATTTTTAATGCACGCTCTGCACAGCCCAGTTATTCATGCCTGAGAGCGTGCCATAGAACGTTAGAGCTGGATTCGAAAACAAACAGCCCCAAAGAAGGCTTCTTTTACAAGCCAGAAGAAGGCTTCTTTGACAAGCTAATAAAATTTGGGAGTGGGAAAATAGAGAGGCATTTCAACCTCTAAGTGGGACAGCAGTTTGGAAAGTTTCTTTGGTCTGTTAGATGCTACAGGCACAAGAAACAGAATGACCTACCTTAAGGCTCATTTAGATGGTAAATTCCATTGATCTTTCCTGAGTCATTTGTCAAAACTCTAGAAACGTGCACTTTTATTACAAGACTGAGACACTCTTTAATATCTTCTAATAGTTATTCTCTCTTTCTCTTTACTTTCCATTATTCTTCCTTCTCTTAGGCCACATACACAGGAGGAAAGACACATGAAAATAGAAGCACTTGAACTCAAGCAGAAATATGTACATTTATAACAACTCATAAGTGATTATTGGAAAGTCATAGATAGCTTACAGTGAGATACTTAACTGTAGCAAACATCACCTAATGCTGGCTTCCTGGTCTTTGAGAAATATATTAATTGGTTCATTCATTCATACAAGCACATTAATTAAGGTCATAAAATGGGGCAGGAATTGTATTAAGTGCAGTGTTTACAAAGGTGAGGAGACACAGCACTTGCCCTTGAGGAGCTCACAGTCTAAGGGCCCAGAGGTTAAAAAGTCTCCCAAGAGACCATTTCAGGAATTTATCATTCCTGATCCTCTTTCCTTAGTTTATTAAGGGATATTTATACCATCTTATCAGAGTACTACAAAAGCGTTTAAAAGGAATTTAGATTACTATTCAGTACATTCTCTAAATATATAGGCTCATGGAAGGTCAATGACCCATAGAATTCTGATTTGGCTGATGGAAAGTAGAACAGACAATGAAGAATAGAGACCATTGGTTCATTCATTCAAAACATTCAAGACCTAGGGCTAAGGCACCATCAGAGCAATTATTGTTAACTATGTTTTCTTTCTATGAATATAAGTATCACAAGAAAAGGTAGAAACAGGGAGGAGCAATGCCTCATTCATGCTTTTGGAAATTAAAAGTGTTTTGACTTTTTTACCTGAATTATCGGAACTTGTTGCTTGCTCAGGTGAACCAGGATGCTTTTGATTCATAGAATGACTGCCTCAGCAAGTTATTTCACAAGTTTCTACCATTGATCCTGAGAGAAGTATTGACAGATGGGAGTGGATCAGTTTGTGTTGGTGTTCCAGTCACTTGCAGAGCTTATACCACTGCCCAAGTAATGGTGATACCCTGTCCGATGAGAAGTTAGAGCAGCATAGAAAACCTGCAAAAGTAGGAGGGTTAAAGTACCTACCTCATGAGTCCACTAGCGGTTATCTGGGCATGTATCCTTCCTCTAATATTGAGTAGGTGAGAAAGCCTGTTTCAAAGAGACAGAAACCAAAAGCAAAAGAAATTAACTGATTATGCTAGTTAATGCTGGTTATGCTCTTCCCTCATTATTTGATTCAACAAACACTGAGGACCCTCGTGCAGGGCTAAATGCTGTGGGGAAAAGTTTATAACAAGAGTAGCAGCTAACATTTAATTAAGTACTTATTGTGTCAGGCATTGCACAAGTGCTTGACCCACTTTATCTCATGTAATTGTTAAAACGACCTATGAGGCAGGAATTACCATCATCTCCATCTTACAGGGGAAGGCATGGCAGAGCCTGGACTACTTTCCTAGTCTAACAAAACAGTTTGTATTCTTGGCCATGGGAACCCAGGTAAGAAAATGAAAAAGGTCCTATCTATTAATAAATCAGGGACTGTGGGATAGAGAACAGCTGGATTTTGGAGAATTGCTTTTGTTTCTAAGAACCAAAAGGTCTGGTAAGTGTTTGAGTCAAAAACCTTACAAACACTAAAAACACTTCTGAGATCCTATTCTGTCTAAAGGACCATGATTTAGATGGAACCTGCCTTGTCAAATAAATATAACTCCACAGCAGGAACCAGGTCCTTTGGCTTTTCATTGCCACCCAGATTCTAGCACTCTGCCTGGCAAATAGTGGGTGTTCAAATTGTATTTGTTGAAGGAGAGAATTTTCACCTCGTCATTCAACATTCATTAGAACCTGGAGCAATTCATTCTGTTCTCTCTCCCACAACCACACTTTAGTTTCCCTATCTTTAAAGTGGAGCAGGCTGGACCTTATTAACTCATTATATGTTAAGTTGAATAAGCTGTTATCCAGGAAAATTAATTACCTAGGGCAAACGTAGGGATGTTTAGTGGCTAATTCCCATTATGTGTCTAATGAGGGGCGGTGTGGGCACTCTCCTTTTTTGATATGCTTCATCCTATCATGTTCGACAATTTATGCAGAAAAGGGCAGAAGATGGGTTTCATAATCATTAGGGCAGGTTCCTTCACCATCTAAAGGCATTGGGGTTCTTGAGATAGAAACGCTCCCATAGAGATGTCCTAGCGCAGGACACAGCCCTTACAATCAGACAGGAAGACCCCGGTCTCCTTGAATGCGCTTGGCAAGCCCTGCCCCCCAAGAGGGTGGAGGTAGAGAAAGAAGACGACCACACCTCCAACATCTGCCCAAGCACAGATTGGCAAGTGGCATAGGCGCGCAGACTTCTGTCATTTATTTATTTTTCTTTCCACTGGGTGCGCTGTCCCTTTAAATGGGGACGCTGGTGCTGGCTCCGTAACACTGGAGACGGCAGCTTGTTGATTTCAGGGCTGGTGAATTTCACATTGTTTCCACTTCACTTTCCTCGCCCCCGGGGAGGCTCGGGTTGGAGCTACGGCCGCTGTCGCCGCTGCCAGTTAGGGCCAGAGGAGGGCAAGGACGTGCAGCACCCGGGCGGCGCGGAGCCGCAGGAAAGGGGCCACACACGCACCTTGGTTGCAGTCCAGCTGCTTCCGAAGTCGGGACGCGGGGAGCGCACCAAGCCGGGACCGCCCGCCTGCCAGCCCGCCCACGGGCCAGGGCCACAGCCAGGGAGCCGGCAAGGGGAGGAGGCCCAAGGGGGCGGGGTGGGGGGCGGGAGTGGGTGCTGCCGCCGCCGCGGAGCTGCTACTCGGCGCGTTTTGCATGAAGATGGCGGCTCCCACCGCCAGCAAGGCAGCCTCCCTGGGCTGTAACAACAAGCCTACGTTCCCGGAGCTGGATTTCAGGTCCGGAGCTCGGGTGGAGGAATTGAACAAACTCATCCAAGAATTCACGAAGCACGACCAGAGGGAATACGATGACCAGAGAGCGCTGGAGATTCACACAGCCAAGGATTTCATCTTTTCCATGCTGGGTAAGGAGAAAAAAAGGGGAGGCGTGCGGGTGTGATGAGAATCGGGGTAGAAAACCCATTCCCCTTCTCGCTCTCTCTTTCCTTCTTGGTTTCCTTCCCGGAGCCGGCTGCCTGGGGTATAACCCATCTCTGGTTCCTTCTCTTCTTTCTCCACCGCAAGCAGAGCTGCCTTATCTCCCCTCCTGACTGTACTTTGCGCGGGGTCCCTTTTCCTCCGTTCGCTGGCTCTTTTGTTAAATTCTCACGGGCCGGGCTGGCAGGCAGGTGAAGTGTTCGTGGTGAAATGTCCCACTGGTGGGCGGAAGCCCCTGGAAGCGGCGCGATCCAGGTGAGATCCGGCGGCGCTTTTCAATGAAGGGATTTGGCCCCGGAGGCTCGGAGCTGCGTCTTCCCAACGCCGAGTCTAGGGTCCTCTCCTGAGCTTGGGGCGCGGAGATAGCCTGGGGCGCTGGCTGGGCGCCCGAGCGACAAGTTGCTTCTCTAGTCGTGCGGCGCGGCGCTGTCATGCCGAGCCCCCGGTGGCCAAACTTGTTGGGTGTTCCCTAGTAACCCACTGAAGTAGGCTGGGCACCCGGAGTTCCAGCAACTTTGCTTTGCAAATCGACTTCCCTTTGAAGCGGCTGGAAGCATTTCCGGTGCTTCCCCCAGGGTTCTGGCAGACCTCGGAATTCCCAATTCCCAGCTGGAAAATGACTGCTCAGAGCTCTGACCTCCTGGAACGTCAGCCCCCTCCTCTTTGTGTGCTGTCGGTGAGCTGGAGGAGAGAGGTGCCCTGAGATTCGAACCTGCGGGAGGTCAGGGGTTGGAAATATGCCGCCCAGTCCTACCCCCTTAGCACGGTGTCTACAGGTCCTCAAACTGATCGCTGAGTGCTGTGTAAAAGAAAATAATTGAGCCTGGCCTGGGAGACGGAACCCCTCCTCTGGTGTCTTTCGGATTACTGCTACTGATATGTATAGTGTGAGTGTCCGCTGCTGGGAGCCTCCCTCGAAGCTTGCGGTTCCACCAGGGCCACTGTGGCTGGCAGGCAGGCAGGACATGGCCTGTCCTTTAACATTCCGCAGAACTGGGACCCCGACAGGAGTGCTGCCCTAACGCGTGGCTCTGTGCGCTCTACAACACATCCTCAGCCAATTAACCAGACAGTGGAAAATTTGAAAAAAAATTAAGCTCTTTGACCATAGAGGAAGACAGAGCTTTTTTGCCTTTCTCCTGCCATCTACTTGGATTTCAGCCGGCTGCCTGTTGTTGCTGGTTCTATCGTAGGGTACCTTTTTCCCTCTCAGTTTTCTTCCTCCCCACTGTGTGTGTGTGGGGGGGACGGTAAAGTGGTGTGGGGGGGTTGCAGGAACTACAAATTGAACGTGTGGTCGCATGTAGTAGTAATGCTTTGAGAAGTTGGATGAAGCATGTTAAAACTTGGGGCTGGATTTTACCTTTTGCTTCACACGCCCCAAGTTTATCCTAGATTGTGTGTGGAGTTGAAAAGCTCTCTACTGAGATATTCAACCATTGAACTCTAAATGAATTGAATGCATGCTTTTTTTAAAAACCAACAACGACAACAACAACTCCCTAGCCTGGTGGGAGTGAGCTTTCAGAGGGAAGCTTGCAAAACTACCAGATTTGAAAACCAGCACAGTGATTTTCAGGAGGGTGGGGACACACAGAGAAGGTTCAGGACAGTTATTTAAGTTGCTTAATGATGGCCTTTCTCTTTGACATAAATAATGGAAGTCTGCCATTGTGTTGTTATAGCCCCACGTCAGTTCCATGTCTCCTGACCCAGGTCTTTTACTAGAAAAAGGTGCTGGGTCACTATCTGTCAGGATAGTCATAGAACAGAACATGGGAGGATGTGGGGAGGGGTAAGTTTAAATGCCCAGCTCATCAGGAACTTCTGTGCTAACCTTACAGCTGATGCACTGATTTAGGAAAGCCCTTACCCAGATATGAAGGGTGACTTATTCCAGGGTGCTTAATTTCCAGGTGTGTTTAATGTCATGAGTGGCATTGTGTTGACAGGTAAACTAAATTCTATTCCTTTTTACCCAGTTGACCTTGCAAGAGAAGTCTTTCTTTCCCCCTGGGAATTTGATAGTTCCACCTGGAGGAGAGAAAAATCAGGAGTCATTTAAGCCTTTTGCCCCTCTGGACACTAGAAGGCAGATGGCGAAATGAGCTTGCCTGTGTGTGGTGCTGCATTCATTTGTGAGTTCTTGCTTTCCCTTAATGAGGTGCTGGCTGCTCTAAACAAGTGAAGGTTTGGAGACAGTAAGGGTCCCTGTGTGGATTTACTTTTTCTAAAGCGGATTTTCGCTTAGCTTAAAAAACAAAATCTCTTTTTGTGCACTTTGTTTCATTTGCCACAGCCTTGAATCTTTCATGAATATGCAAATGACGAGTGTCTTAATGACCCTCAGCTTGTGAAGGTATCAGTGGGGTGGCACCAGGCCTTTATTTCTGGGAGTTATGGGAGGGTGGGGAGTGAGTCCTCTTGGCTTTCTTCTGCCTCTGAGCTGTACCTGAGGGTTGTCAGCAGCTTAAAAACATTATCCCCTCACACAGAACGAAATGGCAGAGCAGTTTGGTGCAAGCCACTTTAATGGAACTGTGGATGACACTACCTGTGTTTTTAGACAGTTGGCAGAGGGCAGTCACTCTCTACATAAGATTGTTAGCCCGGATTAAAGCCCCCCAGCTTCTCAGGCCCTTTTTGTGTTGTCTAGTTTGGAGGAAACTATATAGGGAAGAGCAAAGTGGTAGTAGACAGTTGTCATAGTCAGTGACCTGTCAAAACTGGGTTTTGCAGGGGCAGCCAGTTAGCTCAGTTGGTTAGGGTGCAGTGCTCTTAACAGCAAGGTTGTGGGTTCCATCCCCGCATGGGCCACTGTGAGCTGTGCCCTCCACAACTAGATTGAAACAACTATTTGACTTGGAACTGTTGGGTCCTGAAAAAACACACTTAAAAGTAAATTTTTAAAAAGTGGAAAAAAAACACACCAAAAAAACAAACTGGGTTTTGCATAGGTTGTGGAGTAAGCCTGTTGGTGGTCACTGTGGTCTCCATGGAATTTCTGATGCTTTTGGAGCCAGGTGTTATCTGAAATAACCTAGACTCACTCCTTATTTCTCTACACCTTAGGCTTTTAGGAGAATGATTGCTGTTATTATCTGGTTAATATTTGAGAGCCCAGATTGAATGAGAGGCTGGCAGTGCATAATAAACACCATATATCAAAATTCAGGGAAATTGCCAGAGTTCATTAATGTTTTAATAATATTTGGTATTTGCATAATGTCTCCGCTAGCTCTTTTGTTATCTTTATTCCCTGGCGAGGTCGGATGGAGACTGGTTATATCCCCATTGAACAGATGCAGAACAGGGGGTATGCACAAGCTAGAGAAGCCAGGAGGGAACAAGCAGTCACTTAGACTGCCTACAGTCCAAATGGTCAGTACCATGGCGTGGTTACTAGAGTAGCTATAATTTACTGGTTGCCTTCTTGATGCCAGGAACTTCACACCTTAAGAGTAATGTTTTCCCATTACATAGATGCAGATATAGAAATTTCCTGGGGTTAAGAATCATCCAGGGCCCTATGGCTAAT
Source organism: Rhinolophus sinicus (assembly GCF_057876585.1). Classification (NCBI taxonomy): domain Eukaryota; kingdom Metazoa; phylum Chordata; class Mammalia; order Chiroptera; family Rhinolophidae; genus Rhinolophus; species Rhinolophus sinicus. Next base: position 55,564,880 of record NC_142517.1, on the reverse strand, counting down.
AAGTGATGGAGATGTTGCTAAAACATACATCAGCCTGATGCCAGCATGTTCCTCTTCTACTTGCGACTATTAATAATAGATGTGTTACAAGTCCAGAGGAGAGTCTTTGTTTAAAAAAAAAAATATATTGCCTCTTCTTTCGGGATTATGTTTCTGATTTCACCTATAAGAATTAGGATTATTTAAGCAGCATCTGAGGTGATCTGAAGCACTCAAATGAGTTCAAGTATTTTATCCTATAATAAAATCACTTGTTTGAATTTCTGGTTGAGAAAATGATGGCTATTAAAATAAAGTGTTAAAATCTGTACCAATTCCAGTTTGCCTCTTGCTGGCTGAATGGCTGTAGTTTTTTTCATCTATTAAACGTGGTTAACAGTAATGCATCATTTCAGAATCATGTATGAATGTGAAGTTACTTTGTAAAGTGAAAGGGCATGTATATATGATTTTATTATTTATTTAAAGAAATGGGCATTATTAGGAAATCTAGTAGTGAACTTAAACTGGAATTATATCTGCAGCTTGGTATCGGAAAAAACTTGAGTGTATGCTTAGAGGCAGCCTAGGAGAATGCAGGCTATAGAGAGCATGATTAATTATAACATGCATTGCCATTTGTTAAGCTCATGCTGTTTGCTGGTCATTGTGATAGCTGCTTTGCATAGATCCATTAGTTCCTGTAAGTCTCTTCCAACACTTCCAACCTATATTTCAGGTGAAGTAGGTGGTATTATCCCCCCTTTAAGGTAAAACACTGAGGCTCAAAGAGGTCAAGTACTTATGCCAAGATCATAGACAGTTTGAATTTGAACCCAGTTATACCTGTCTCAAAAACACATATTCCTTTCACTGTACTAGTAACCAGTTTCCATTGCTCTTGGAACCGAAAGGCCCCACTCCCTGGGGAATGCTACACTCAGGAGCAGGGATGGTTTGTCTTTGTCTGTCTCTGTCTTTCTTTCTCTCTCTTGCTTCAAGCATTCAACAAATATTTACTGAATGTTATTCTGCTTGCAAGCAGTTTGCAGGGTCCTAAGGACAAAATAGTGAGCCAAAACTTTGATAAATTCATGTGGGCCTTTGGAGAGCCTTCCCTCTTCTCTGCTCACCGTCTCTAGGAAAATGGTTTTGCTGGCTTTTGTCTCTTTTCAGGCCATAAGTACCACATGGTCACTTCCAAGTTCTAAACTTATGGTGTAGTGCTTCTGAGTGCTGCCAGACCTACTGTATTTTTAGACAACTTTCTATATCTTCAGAGTAGCCCATTTTGAAGTCCTCTCTTTCCAGTGTTTGAATGCCACTTTTCTCATAATGAAGTCATCCAGCAATATTTATTGAGGGAATTTGTGAGTTGTTGCTTTGTGGGCCTCCAAGTCTTGGTAAGTTCCTTACAGTTCAAATCACTAAGGTGCTGTATCTGTATGATGGATAAGATCATTTCCGAAATCTGTTCCAGCTCTGAGAACATTATGCACCTAGGGTGGTCCCTCCGAACATTTATTTTTGCTATTAGTTTGGGTTGATTTCAGTTCTCCTCCATTGGCCTGGGCAGTTGCTGCCCTTTGTACTTGATAGAAGAGCCCTAGATTTGTTGATGAGCCTGGCTCTTCCCATGACGTCCTGGTTGTGTCTTCCATTGGACAACAAATGGCTCTAGATTAGACTGGCACCCTTTTGTAATTCACGGCAATGTGAGATTCTCTCTTGTCACACTGACAACTTGTCATTGAATGTGCACCCTTTAGACTCTCCTGGAGCTTTTTACCAATTCGGAATCTCTGGTACCATTTCAGACTTATTGAATCAAAATCCCTGGAGATCCCCAAACTGGCTGCATAGCACTTCAACATCCTGTCCTGTGTTACGCCTGATGTCGTGTTTTCCCTGTTCAGCAGAGTTGCTCCTAACACAACGAGCATGATCCCAGTTGACTTTCCAGACTAGAACCAGGCTGCTGAGCCTAATGAGCAGATATGTATGCTGGCTTCTGGAACTGGAGTCCTTCCAGCTGCGACAGAGGCAGGGAGTCATAGTGAGTGAGATGATTAGCGTGTCCTTTGTATCAGAGGTTGTAATAGGGCTTTACATCATTTTATCATTTAATTATCAACATAACCCTTTGAAGTAAAGAACTATAGGGAAACCGTAGGATTGGCAAAATTCAGGAATTTCCTAAGTTTACCAGTAAATAAGTGGACTTGCTGGGACAGGCTAATGCAAACCTTTGCTTTTAACAATGACACTGATATTCTGCCCTCAGGAGTCGTAGGACACCTGGATTCTAGCCCCAACTCTTCCTGTTAGTTGCTGTGTGGCCTTGGGTAAATCACTTAACAGACTCTAAGCCTCAATTTCTGAATATGTAACTTGGGGTTAATAATTACAGTCACGTGTGGGAAACAATGGGAGTCTATTCTGAGAAATGCATCGTTGGGTGATTTTGTCGTCATGTGACCATCATAGAGTGTACTTACAAGAAATCTAGATGGTATAGCCTGCCATACACTTAGACTGTAGGGTAAAGCCTGTTGTTCCTAAGCTACAAACCTAGGCATGTCATTGTACTAAATACCGTAGGGTATGGCATGTCATTGTACGAAAACCATAGGGTATTTAGTACCACAGTGGTATTTGTGTATCTAAGCATAGAAAAGGTACAGTAAAAATACGGTATAAAAGATAAAAAATGGTACACCTGTATAGGGCACTTACCATGAATGGAGCTTGCAGGAGTGGAAGTTGTTCTGGGTGAGTCAGTGAGTAGTGAGTGAATGTGAAGGCCTAGGACATCACTGTCCACTATTTTAGACTTTATAGACACTACACCAGCATCACCACAAACACGTGACTAATGCATTGCACTAACGTGTTACCACAGCTATGACGCCACTAGCTGATAGTTTTTCAGCTCCGTTATAATCTTACGGGACCACCACGATATATGTAGTCCATCGTTGACTGAAATGTCCTTATGTGGTACAAGACTTTATACCTACCTCATGTGTTCAGGTGCATTAATTTCTGAATCTGAAAAGTTTTGTGCTGTACAAAAGAAGGATGTTTCTGAGTCTAGTACAAGCTCTGAGTTGTGCTGTGTGCTTTATGCAGTACCCTGAATAAGTCTCTTTTGGGCCTCTTTTTGCCCATTTTCTAATTATAGAAAATACAAAGAAGAAAGTAGAACCATCCCCGAATTCTAATTACATTATTTGATGTACATTTTTATAGACATCTATGTTTATGCACATGTTTATACCCACTCATACACACATGCAGTTTTACATAACAGTATTCATATTGGCTATGTCTTTTTGGTTAATTTACCAGTATGCTGTCATCTACCATGCTTTTACAAAGAAGCTATAACTTGAAACCTGTAGAAAGGTGTTCTTCTAGCTCCTTTCCTTCCTCTTTTATTCCAAAAGGTGATACTATTCTGGAACTTAGAGCACATTCTGTGATTTAATAATTGGGGGTGATGAGCCTTCTTATTGGTGACCTCTCAGGGTTTTACCTGCCTTTCAGTGCCATCTCCTAGCTGTGTCTTTGCATGTTCGACATGTTACATTAACACTACCCATATTTTTCTCCTTTGCTTGGACTGTTTTCTCTATTCGGGATTTCTTAACTTGGGTCCATGGAAACAACATGGAGTCTGTGAACCTGAATGGGAAAAAAACTACATCTTTATTTTTATTAACCTCTAACTAAAATATAGCATTTCGTTTCATTGTAAAAGTAGGTAACAAACCACAGTAGTATGAGCAGTACCTATGCTTTTTGCATTTGTTGCCAACAGCAATCACATATTTTCATTTCATATTACAGTTGTTACAGATATCCCAAAAAATCATTTATTGCTGCTTTGAAATTAGGTTGGATATTAGACTTGCTGCTAGATTTTATTTAATGCATTAATAAAGAATTACATACGGTACTCCATCACAAATTTATTTTTTTAAATGCATTTTGTGTTTTAATACTGATTTTCTTTGAAGTCCTTTGTAATTTTATCATATTTATTTAATTATACTATTTTTTGTAGGGGTTCATAGGCTTTTCCAGCCTGTTAAGATATCTAATAGAGGCAGTTAAGCATCTCAGCCTCTAAAGACAGCCCCCTGACACCTTTGTCTCTGTGTATTTTCCTTCTCTCAGTTCAAATACCACTTGACGCATAAAGCTTTCCTATGTCTCTCCATAGCAAAAACAACCAAAAACAAAAACCTTCCCTCTGTGTTTTCCTAACACTTGGTCCCCTTTTATATGCCTTAGCACATTCTTCCCCATGCTGGAGGTTAAAGAATCCCTGGTGTGTTTCTTTGCAGCATCCAATGGGGTCATGTACGTAGTAGGTGCTCACAGAATGTTAAATGACTTGGTTCACTTTAAAAGAGACCTTCTGTGTGAAGCTTCTTACTGCAGGCTCTATTTAAGGAATAAGCACTTTCTGACATTGTCTCTTTATGATTTTTCCCTTTAAATTAAGCCATGCTGTGTCATCTTTTCTGGAGTCAAGAAAATCTTGATCTGATCTCCTTACGCGGTAGCAGAGATTTTTCTGGGAATCCAAGAATATCCTTAAGACAAGTTGTCCATAGGGCAGTTTATGAAATGTTCCAAGTGATTGGTGTGGTTTGTTGACCGAGAACACTAAACAGTGACTTATGGGAATGTCCCCTTTCTGGTAGACCCTGACTTTTCTTCCATGGGCATCTAGGGTACTGCACCTCCTGCGTGCCCACACTTGGGGCCTTAGAGAATGCAGAGAAAGCTTAAGTCATCCTTCGCATGGAGGCCTCCCAGGTGCTTATCCATCAGCCTCCCATGTTCCGATGCCTACGCTGGAATCCAAATTGTGGCAATTCTTTAGTATTATACACTACTATTATTTGCAATCAACAGTAACAACTCACTTTTGTACAGTGCTATATAGATTACAGTACATAGTCATGTCTGGTATGGGATGGTGTTATTCCTTGTGCAGGCCTTTGAGAAAGATTGTGTAGGAACTATTAACCTCCATTTGCAGATGGGAGAAACACTGGGACTCTGGGAGGTGATGTGACTTAGTTGGAGGTCATAGAATAAGTTGTAGAGCAGGACTCAACCCAGATGTTGAGTTTCCTCTGCTACAGCACATTGCCTACAAAGAGCGTGGAGGCTTTTTCCCCCCTTGGACATCTTTCATGTCGTTCAGGGAGTGAGACTGTATTCCCAGGCAAGACAAGGGTAGCAGCTTTCATTCCTGTCTGAGCTTTTCTACCCTCCCCCTGAGCCTTGGGTACGTAGTGAGTGAGGGTGGCTGAGAGTGGAATGGTTAGCTAAGTGCATGCCCCATAGATAGCATGCCTTCTCCTCATCTGATTGTTGGGCCCTGCCCAGTTGGTTCTTAGGGCCTGTGATAGTGTTCACAATGGATGTGGGCAAGTCCTTGCCAGCTGCATGATCTCTTTAAGAACAGTTTATAATTATGCCATTATATGAGGCCCTGTCTCCAGGAAACAGCTCTCTGTTTTTTGTCCACTTAAGTACCTTTTCATGAATTCCCTCTGTATAAGATAAAGAGACAGATAACTAGGGCCAGGGCTCCTATGAATAAAGCTGGCATGGGGAGCTGTTGTTCAATTTGTTTATTTTTAAAAATGTTTTTTCCTGAACACAAGAAGAAATGATTACTATTTGTGAATTGAGTTAAGTCAGTTGTGGGATTTGGTGGAAGTCTTGTTTAGGTTTTTGGTTCTTCTAACAAGTATTTTGGATATCTTCAATGTGCATAGAATGGTGTTAAGCATTCACTCATGAATTTATAAATTCGTTCCACATATGCTGTAGTGCCGGCCACTGTACTAATAATTACTGTGGTGCACTTACTATATAGGCGCAGACTGGTGAATAAGAAGCAAGGTCATTAGGTCTGTAGGACTTCTGTTCTCTGGGGAGTCAACAAGATTTCAGCACACAAATAAATAGGGATGTGTGCTGTTAAAAAACAACAACACAGAATATTGTGATGAAGCGTAACTGGTAGGAAGAGTGAAGAGTGGTAGAGAAGTGGTGGAGAAGCAGAGACGTTGGAAATGGAGGGGGGATAAAAAGGACCTGGTCACCTAAAGATTAGATGGATGAGTATTCCAGAGAGTGTAAAGACCCTGAGGTGGGGTACATTTGAAAGCAGATTTCAAGGCTGCTTAAATGATCACAAGTCTGATTTGAGCTCTACAAGGAAGAATGGTCTGTGTTCAGACTAGGCCCAAGATGGAAGGAACGGGCCACCTGCCTTGGAATGTAGTGACCTTCTTGCAGGTGGAGGTTTTCTAGGTGGGGCCACCCTTTGGCTTGGCTTTTGTTCACAGCATTCAGGGATTGGTGGGAAAGGGAAGCAGTGTAGAAAGCATGGGTTACAGGTCCTCAAAAGGCTCTTTGTAGTCATGTGATTCTCTGATTTCACCTGATATCAGGTCCTAGGCTGCAAGCAGTGAGTTCTACATTGGACGATTTATGGGTCAAACAGCAGCTTTCATGGGACAATAATAAGCCTTTTATCTAGTCATCCACAGTTTACAAAATACTTTCATATGCGTAATGTAATTTTGACTTCTCACAACAAGTATGAAGTAGGTCTTATTATGTCTATTTTAACATAGGAAGAAACTGATGGTCAAGAGAAGTTAAGTAATTCACCCAAGGTCGCTAAAGGGTTGAGGTGGGATCAAACTCAAGTCCTTTAAAGAGCACCCCAAATTCTTTGTGTTACACTAATTCCAAGAACCTTCTTCCCTACTCACCTGCCCTGTCCCAGGGTGTGGAAGGAGGAGGATTTCTGGTCCACAGAGAGGCCCTGCGGATTGGTAGGAAGAACCCAACCAACAGACTTCAAGTCTGCACGTGCCTGTTACTGTATTGTAAGCACTTTACTAGGCTGTTTCAAGATCACCCTTTTTAGCAGCCACAGCTGTTCTTAATAGCAGCTGCGTGCGTAGATTGTGATTAATAAAGGAAACTCAACAGTTTGGTGTTTCAGTTGTGCCCTTGGTGAGCAGTGCACAGCCTGCTTTCATACAGGCAATGTTTCTGATTTGGAACATCACCACCCTACTGGCACCGGTGCCGGAGGGGCTCGTAGCCCTGTTGTGGTTGGTCCACCTAGATAGTAGCTGGTGAACCAGAGGCCCACCGGGGACCCGGCAGTAAGGAAAATGAGTGCGGTGGGCAGCTCGGTAAATGCCAACCCGTCCTTGGTGTCAGAGTCCGGGACACCGAGGAGAGGGGTGCACTGGGGAATGAGATCACCTTCTATCGCTTTTCTAAAAGGGTCACTGTCGTCCCCCCCACCCCCGTCATTGTTCCACTGCAGTGCTTCTGCAATTTTACTGTGCATCAGTCTCCTGCACATTAAAAAGTATTAATAGCCCCACTCCTAGAGTTTCTGATTCAACAGATCTGCTATCCAGCCCCAAGAATTTGGATTTTTACTAAGTCTCCAGGTGAGGCAGCTGCAGCTAATTCAGAGCCCACACTTTAAAGAACCAAGCTTCAAGGGGCCAGGGCGGATGGAACTTGGGATACTTGAAGAGACCCGATGAATCAATGTTTATGTAAAACCTCTAGATTTTTAAATATTGAGAATAAAATCAAATATTAAAGGAACATAATGTGATTAAAAGCTGCAGGTCAAACAGAACACTGTGGCTGCCAGTGTATCACCTCTGATCTGAATACTTTCAGGACAGCCCTTGTGCTGTCTGATCTGGAAACAGAGGCCCAGAGAGGGGCAGTAGTTTATCCATAAGCATACAGCTAATTTGGGGGCAGAGTCATAACTAGAACCCAGGTTTCCTGTCTACCTGCCGCGCGCACGTGTGTATGTTGGTCCTAGCATACTGTCTCCCAAATATTCCCTTTGAATAGGAAAACTGTGTAACTGTGAAAATAATAATAACCACGCTAAAATAATGTTTATCACATTCCAGGCACAGTTCCAAGTACTTTATACTTTATGTATATGAGCTAAATGGATCCTAATAACCCTCTGAGGGTTATTCTACCTATTACTGATGAGAAATCTAAAGGACAGAGAGGTAAAGTAATTTGCCCGAAGTTACAAAGTTACTGGTACAGAGTGGGGATTTGAATCCAGGAAGTCTAGGTTCAGGCAGAAAACACAAATAACTATGAATCTTGTTTTTTATGTCATAAAATAAAACAAAACAAAAACCTTCCTCTCTGCAAAATGGAAATCACTGATGGAATGCATACTTTTAATCCTGCTAGGAAACTTGGTGATGAGGTGGCCCGAGTTCCTCCCTCCCTCCATTTTGCAGAAGCGGAAACTGAGGCCCGGAAAGGAAAGGGGACTTCATCGTTCTGAACGCTGATTTTCCTTTTGGGCACAGTGGAGGTTAGGTAAATGTCTGGCAAGTGACTGCTTCCTGAGAAAGCTGTCTGTAGCTGAGACCATCCTTTCAGTAGAGTTCGCTTCCCTGGGAGGGCCTGCCTGGGTTTGAAGCGAGGGGGCGGCATCCCTCTGAGAGGGTGTGTTTCAAGACAGGGAACATTCCCCCTGCTTCAGAGCCATCTTATGTAGTGTAGAGTTCTCCTAATTGCTGTTAGATGAAGGATGCTACGTATGTGTAAATAACCCATGGGCACCCTGTTTCTGGTCTGTCCTGTTTGCTTTTGTCTTTTGTTCCTTGTTTCTCTCTCTCTGCTCTCTTTCCTGTGAAGTGTGTCCTTTTCTCACACCTGTGCTGTTTCTACAGCTGAGTATCGTGATGAATATTTGCATCTCTGAACAGCTTGCATGTATAATAAGGAAGGGGGCTGCTGGGTGGACTGCAGGATGCTGGGCCAGCCTGTGGTGGGGAGGAGCTGCAGCTCCTGGGCCAGCCAGCCAGCGCGACCTGCCCTCCCTGCTGCTGATCTGAGCTCAGAGCCTGAGAGGATTTAGAGTTGTAATAGGATTCAGAGCATTATAGAGGAGTTAAGCCAGTGGGCATCTTCCTGAGATCAGTTCATCCTCTCCATCATTTCACTGGTGGGGAAATTTAACCCCACGGTGGACAGTGACTTGCTCAAGGTCAAACTGGTGGTGGTGGTGGTGGTGGTGGTGGTGGTGGTGATGGTGGTGATCGTGGGAAACTCTTCCCCTCCATTTGCCAGGTATTGTTCCAGGTGCTTTAGAATCATTAACTCGTTTAATCCTTACAACAATCCTGTGATAAGCGTGCTGTTACCATTCCAACTTTACAGATAAGGCAGCTATAGCAGTGAAGTCACTAAAGCTAGTGATAAAAACTAGATTCAACCCTAGGCTGTCCAAAGCCTTCCCTTCTTGTATTTTTCCAAAATGTGAATACCGTCACAGTGCCAGGCTCTGTGTTGGTTGCTGGCGTATGAACGTGAGGTGGTGCTGAGCCTTGAGGAGGATGGAAGGTACGGAATAGTGGGCAGAGTGGAAAAGATGGTGGTTTTACTTTCCTGGGAGCCAGTTCTAGCTCCTGGTCCAGAGTCTTTTCATTCTATCATTTGGCCTTCCTTGGCAGCCCTCAGAGCAAGCATTCTTTTGATGATTGTAGTTTATGTTTATTGCAAGTCCTTTGTATGAAATCTCATCTTATCCACAGTCTCTTCATTTTGAAAGTAAGGTGTGTCCTAGCTAAGTGATTGATTTAAGGCTGTATAAAGGTCAGTTGGGCCCTTGATGCTAAGTAAATTAGGTCAGTCACATGAAAGCACCAGCTTTTTCCTCTCTCTCTTCCACCCCCCACCCAAGTGGGTTTCATTCCAGATTTAGAATGTTTAATTAGGACATAGTTAATGTAGTCTATCATTGTGGAGAGAGTGGGGAACAGATCTTTTTTAGTGAAAGGCAGATGCCAAATGTGCCTCTTAAAGTTACTTTGAAATCGTAATTTATAAATTGAATTGGGTTTTATGTGAACTAAGGGATCTGCCTCTTAGGTGCTGTAACTACTTTTTAAAAGTGAATAGCTTTATCCAGTTGCCCTCCTTTGTAAGGGCAGATGTTTGTATATTGACTTGTCTTAAAGCATTGAAATACATTGGTGTCATGCTATGGAATCAGTCGTTGGGATGAAATAGCTTGAGATCTTGGTGCTCATGATTCAGAGGTTTGGAATTGGAATCCTCAGAGAAGCCAAACTACTTACTCATGGTTTTCCTGCAATAAAATATCAGTGGGAATGGAAACATCCTGGATTGGCGAACTCAGCTGGACAATGTAGAAACTCATGGGAGAGAATTTTATGTTTTCTGGTTCTTGGGGAACAGGATTGATGAGAAATGATTTTGCTAAGCGTCTTTCTGTCATTCAAGACCAACCAACCCCCATGTTCCTGTCTCCTGGATCCCATTCTCTTCTTCCAGCTCAGCCGCCTCCCCTGGGGATTATTCCTGCCCCTTCATCTGTCTTATCTCCTTCATTAGTGATTCCTTCCTAAACATTCACACATGCATTCTCCGTACATCTCTTCAACAGAGACCTCAGAGAACCTCTGTGCAACATGCCCTCTGCCTGACAGTAGATGGACAATGGGAAACAAGCCATCTTGTTTATACAAGTCTTAGGAGGAGATGGACAATTAAAAAAAAAAAAGTAGATTATGATGATCAATTCCCTGGAGGAAAAACCAAAACAGAACACGGTGTGCGGTTTGTCATTCCTTCTCCAGGTTGACCGTGTTGACCATTCTCCCCTGCTCTCGCCTCTTCTGGCTTCCATGGCAACACGCTCTTCCTGGTTTTCTCCTCTCTCTCAGTCTCCATGTAAAGGACAGACTTGTATTCTTTTGTCCAACCCTTGGTGACTGCCTCTGTCTCTTCTCTCCTCACACTTGCTTCAATCTCCTATTTTACAGCAGCGTCTCTGCTGCTGCTTCCCAAACCTGTGTCCCAGTCTGGACTTCTTGACCCCTTTGTGACAATTCCACTTGGACGACGCAAAGATGCCCCCAGTCACGTGTGCAGAGTGAATTTTTCTGTTCTCCAAAGCTGCTCCTCCTCAGCCAACCACACCACCACTCACCAGACTGCCCAAGACAGGAACTCCGCTGTCATCCTGAGCTCTCCCCTCCTCCTCCCGTCCCAGTGCCAAAGGCGCTGAGGCCTGTCACTTCTGTCTCTGTCTTGACACTCCGTTTTCTTCTCTCCATTCCCACTGTCACCGCCCCAGGCTGGGCCACTACCATCTGTTTCCTGGATTACTGCACTAATCTTCTCACTGGGTTTTCTGCTTCTAATCTTGCATCTTTTCAATCCAGTTTCCATGGTGAATCATCTTTTAAATATGACTAAACCTTTACAGGGCAGCCCATCATTCTTCACATTCTAGCATGTTTTGCAAGGCCTTTGGAGACCCAGCAATTCCTGCTCCCGTCTTTGGCTTCATCTCCTGTCACTGCTTCAATTTTACCATATATGTCTTGCGCACCTGGGATGAGATAGGTGCTGTGTGAGTATCGACATTGCAATTTCTCTTAACGTAAAAACTCCAAAATTCTGAACATGATTAGAAGGCCTCAGTGCTCTGTCTCCTGTGGCCACTTTAGCCTCATCTCAAACCTCAGATGCCTTCACTCTCTAGGTTTCAGCCCCACTAGCCTTTCAGTTCCTTGGAAATACCTCGTCCCCGCCCACCGAGGCCCTCCGCTGGAATGCCCCATCCCTCCTACCACACACCTACGCTATTCACCAACTTCTACTTACCCCTAAGATTTCAGCAGTCAAATCAACACTTCTTATGGAGGAGGCCTTTTAGGCTAGCACAGAACAGCTCAGATTCTTCCAAATGGGCGTTCTAGTTTCACAGGTTTCTTAGTTGCATGGATCAGTTATGAATTTGTAATTGTGATTGATGTCAGGCATTTCCCATTGCCATAAAAACTCAGTGATAGTCTGTCACGTATCTGGTTTTGTATTTTTTTTTCCTTGCCTGAAACATGATTATTCAATAAATATTTGGGAGGGCCTCAATAGATATTGCTGGTATTGTTGGCTGTTTTGCTTTTGTTCTTGAACTTAGCAGTCAGGTGGTATAGAGTTCAGTTTTGAGTATATACCTTGGTGTGTTTAGGGGGCTTCTGTTCCTAGTCTCCCACCTCTCTGCAGCATATAATCATGGAATTATAAAAATGTGGACTTTAGAAATTATTATGTAGTCCAATAATTTTCAACTTTTTCTAAATATGAAGATCCCCCCCCCCCCAGTGGAAAGAATTATGATTCAAATAATAGTGGTTATATTTTTACTATTAGTTCCTTGGGGAAATATGAGTGGTTATAGAAAACCAACATGAATTTAGTTAATCGTGTAAATTACTTTGGATTTTTTCGTAAGAGCATCTACATATATTTGAAAAATAGCAGTGTATATGCATGAGCGATAATGCTTGGCGGGCATATGGATTTATAGCATCAATAACTCCATGCCCTTGGATCTCGCAGTCAGGAACCAGCCATGTGGTCTGGTTCTTTATGTTACATTTACATCAGATTTAGAACTGGTTACTTGTGAGCTTGGTTTCCTCTGTACGTGTGTTTGATTTGACCAGCAGCATGGTGTTTTTAAAAATTTAGAGCAAGCATTTAAAAGTTGGGAGATTTTTCACAAAACCAGATTTCCATCCTGAAAAATGAGAAGGATGAAGCCTCGTTTCCTGTATGGCCAGAGGAACAGCAGCTGCCTCTGTTAGCAGTGCCACGCTTTCTTTACTTTGTCACAGTCCTCACTTATCGCTATTGCTACATAGCAAGTTGTTGGTCCAATGGGATCTAGAAATCTAGTGACTTCGCCCCTAGGTGGGTGAGGCCTCCCGTCCATCTCAGAGGCTTGCGAGCAGAAAGGGCAGGAGTCAGGAAACCTGGGTCCTTGTCTTCTTGCTGTTAACTGTCCAGCTTGGTGACCTTGAAAAAGCTATGTAACCTCTCTGAGCCTCAGTTTTGTCATTTGGCACTAACTTATAATAAATACTTCTGCGATCACACAGAGTTGTTTCATCCATTGAGGGAAAATTACTTAATATAACAGAGAACGTGTTTGTTATGAATTCTCCATCTTCTCTTTCCTGTCTTTTCTGTTTCTCTCTCATGGAGGAATTTATCGTTTATTTGTGTGCCTTGATGTTCAGTTTAGAAATATGAGAAGGGAGCTATTGGTTCTCCCTCGCTTTCTCTTTCCCACTATTTCTTACCTGTCATGTCTGGAGGCAGCTCTGTTCCTTTCATCCCACGTTCTCTGTTCCTGTTGGGGGTCCCACAGCCATAAGCAAGTTCCTGCAGTGACACCAGGAAACCCCAAAGTTGAACTCTGAATATCAAAGAATTATAGCTGTGTTATTGACTGTTGATATCCTCAGTCACTAGCCAACTGTGGCGTTACAAAAATCCACGCAAAACTAACAAGATACCAGGCTAGCATTCAGGATTTTGTTTTTAGTGGCAATGTCTTTGTAGGCAAAAGTTGTGGTTCTGCATTAAATGTTATTGTTTGAGAGGCACAGTACCAGTGCTTTTGTCCTTCTGCATCTGGAAGGGTGGGCATAGGCAGGCATCAGTGCCACAAGTAGGAAATAGAAGGGGTGTCCTTTTCTGAGATGACAGGAAGCAGGGAAGAAAGAAGGGATATTCTGACTTTGGAGTCCAGCGGAGCTGAGTCTGGGATCGTGCGGCCTGGGGCACACTCTCCTTTCTGAGCCTGTTTCTTCGTTAATATAACAGGGATAAAAAGAGGTTTCATTTTTGTAATTGTATACTCTGTTTCAGCTTTTAAAGATTTTGAAGAGAATGCCAACGTCATAGGGTTATTTTAAGGATTAAATCAGTATATGTATAGTATGTTAAAGGAGTAACATGGTACATGAAACTGCCCTTTTCCTCCATGTTTTTGCAGAAAATCTTTTTTTTTATCTCCTCTGAATAGATTAGTAGGTTGGCCTGTGAACAGAGAAGTAGCATAAACTGGTCTGAATAAAGGTATAGTGCGATTCTTTTTGCAAATATTTGGCTCACCATTTTCTTGTGTAGGTGGAATGGAGCGCCTAGTGATTTTATTTGTAAATAAATAAAAGCAAGGTTTTCCTGGAAACAAAAGGAAATTTCTTCCACCTGAATAGTTTCCCAGACATTTAAAAAAATGTAAGAAGGACCAAGCAGGACACCTACACAGTCACTCTGCAAACCCAGCCCCGGGGACCCTCTCCCCCACTCCACAGTGATGGGCTGCATGGATGGAAAACCTCTTCCCTGGCTGGATTAAAGTAATTGAAATAAAGCTGAGGTTTTACATCTGATACTTGTACTAATTATTTTTCACTTGGAAGAGATAATTTAGGGGAGACCTGACTTGGAGACGATGGAAGTGTATGTTTGGGTATAGAAGAATGTGGAAGAGTCTGCATGTGGAGTTTAAGATTACACCGATCCTTTCAAGAAACTAGGGTGGGCTGGCGATTGGGCATATGCTGGTGAAAAGAAGGTGGGCCCTGGACCAGAAGTAAAGGTCTTGGGAAGAGACGTCTGCTCCTCTAAGTCCCTTGAGAAGTGGGAGTCATGGAGAGTCCCTAGCAGGTCCCGCCTTCACCCACCCAGCACCTAGTTCCCTTAATTTCCTGCTTCTGTAGGACTTTGTGACTGGCGGGTCGTGTGGAGAGAGTTGGTGAACTTGGAGGTGATGATAAATTGGATACCAAAAAGAATCTTGGAAAGACGGAGAAGAGTTTGAGATGTGTTCTGCGATGCCAGGCAAAGAGATTTCTTACCAATGCTTCTCTTTCTTCTCAGTCTTACCTTTTTGTGTTGGGACTGGGTGAGAGAAAGCCTAAAGAGTCCCCCTTGGGGAATGGCTGCCCTGTGAAATGGGTGCACCCCTAGTCAGAATGCTTGTTCCTGTTACTCAGGTGGGAGATGGAGGGGTTGGGTGCTGGGTGGGGAGGGGAAGAGGGCTTCTTAAAGAATGGAGGGGTGCAGCTTCACCTCCAGTTTCAGGGCTAGAAGTGGAAGGTCTCCTAACTCTGAAAAAAATTACACTGTACCTTGTGGACTGTGGGCGAAAGTTTGTAAGACTCTGGCAGCTTTTAGAGGTCCTTGGGTTTGTTGCTCCAGTTATCCCTCGCTTCTCTGTTGTGATGAGAGGTGGAGACCTCCAAGATGAAAATGGCCCTGAACTTGCCTTCAGAGGGGCGGCTAGAAGACTGGGCACAGAAGCTGGGGGGGACCATGCTCTACTTGAAAATCAGTTGGGGAGAGCAGAGCCTGGGCGTGGGGCATGCCTGGACGGGGACCTGACAGTGGTTGGTGGAGCCTGCCTCAGCAAGGCTACAAATTGTTAGCATGTTTCCCAGGTCTTTCAGGAAGTGGAGTTTCGTCCTCTAATACAACTTTTAGACCATATTACCTCATCTTCAGCATGTCACTTCCCCTCTGTAGCCTTCACTTTCCCCGTCTACGAGTATAAAATGAGGAAATTGGGCTGTTCTTCTAGTCTATGATTTGAGAATTCCAGAAGTAGAGTCATTTCACTCTTAACTGGTATCAAAACTTGCATCAAATTGCTATACTTTTGAAATTCCTGGGATAAATGTGGAGATTTGCTATGGTGGTTGGTTTTGGGGCAGTTTTTATTTTTGAAGGGAATGTCTGGAGAGCAATCTGTTCTCATTTGAGGAAGTCATGGCATCATGTCACAAGGCACAACACATGGGGAAACTCAGAGCCCCTCCCGTGGCTTTCAGAAGGATGACTCATTAATCTCCAGGCGAGTTGGGTCCCAGATAGGAGCTTAGGAAGCTGGCCCCTGCTGCTATTGGTGATAGAAAAACTCCAAGCTGCCCACTTAGCTCCTGTGACTGCACCGTGGAAGGCACCAGAAAGTCCCTTAGTAGTTTACACTGGAAGTGACAGCCAAATATTTTTGTGCAAATTAAATAGGACACCAAATGGGAAATTCATCTTAATCTTCTTAAGATACTTACTGCGTATTTGCCAAGGTTCTAAGTAATACAATTTCAAAGGTTCAGAGGTGTCTAATACAATTTTCCCCCCACTGTACATAATTCTTTGCCCGTCGTGTAACTCTATTAGAAACATTAGGGTAATTACAGAGCTACTGTCTGCTTTTCAGTTGCTGTAACATTAGCCTTGAGTCTGCCTATATTGGCCATATTAATAAGCAAAGACTGACAACTAACAAGGAATTCAGTGGACTCCTAAATTAAGATTTTTTCTGAGCCTTTCTTCCTAGCATTTATGTGTTACCACAGGCAGCCAGGCAGGCTGGTACGTGGGGATGTGCTTTGGTTAGGTGTTTAGAGACCAGGTTTCCAAATCCTCATCTTTAAAATGGGGACAGAACTCTCTGAACTCCCAGCCACTGGCGGATGACGGCCCAGTGAGCCTGGTGGGTGTGAAAGCACTTTGGAAGCTGACGAGGAACCATGCGAATGGTGAGCAGTGAGGGTTGCTATGTAGTGGCATTCTTGAGGTGTGGGCAACAAGGAGCTGCCACTCTCATGTGCTTCTGGGTGGTGGTATTTGTGTGTTTCATGGAAGAGAAATTTTATACTTCATATGTGGGATAACGGTTATTACATTTGACATATTATAGTTACTTTTACCCCCAAACCCTGTGAGGTAAGAGGTTTTGTTTTTCCCATCCTGCAAACCAAGCAGCTAAGGTGCAGGTGGGTTAAGTAATATGCCTATAATCGGTTACACTGCTCTGAAATAATTTGCTAAAACTTTTGTCTGTGTTCACAGCTTTGGGAGCTTTTCTTATTTGTCACATTTTACTTTGGGAAGGGCTTCCTATCCCCTCAGTAATAGCTGACACTTATTGAAGCTTGGTCTATGCCAGCACATTGTACAGATGGAGAAAATGAGGCAGACAGGTGTATTAAGTAACTTGCCTGAGGTTGCACAGCGAGGTGGCAGGCCCATTCAAACTTTTTCTCTAATACTGCTGCTTATAAAAGCAATAACATTCCTTGCCTGTGTACTAGGCACTACAATTGCATTACGCTAATGCCCATTTAGAACCTCATTTGGTGCCACATATACCTGTGAAGGAAGCTCTTGAAAACGTCCTGCAGGTGCGACCTTCTATCATCTCCCATCTCAGTCCAGTGCAGATAACTTCCTTTTGCTTTTCTCTTACTGATGTGGAAACAGCTAAAGTCAGTGCCTCTTATGATGCTTTTCTTCCTCTCCTATTACGTTCATTATTCTCATCAAGCTGTTACATATTGACCATCTGCAGGCTGAATTTGTCCTGCGGACGGACGGACGGGTCATATTTGGCCCTGATTGTATTAAAAAGAAATACATTGTTGAATTAGATAGCAACATCTAAGAATTTGAGTAACTATTTTTAAAAATCTGGATTTATGTTTTCTCATAAAAAGTGGTTACCAGAGGGTAAGGGGGGTGGGGGTGGGAGATGAGGGTAAGGGGGATCAAATATATGGTGATGGAAGGAGAACTGACTCTGGGTGGTGAACACACAATGGGATTTATAGATGATGTAATACAGAATTGTACACCTGAAATCTATGTAATTTTACTAACAATTGTCACCCCAATAAATTAAAAAAAAAAAAAAAGAAAAGACCACAATGAGATATCACCTTAAAAAAACAAACAAACAAAAAAAAAAACAAAAAAAAAAACTGTGGCAGGATCTGTTTACTCACATACCGGCATCAAACTTTTCCCTTTAGACTGGGATGATGTTCAGTTTTTCTCCATCCCCCTCCTAACTGCCGCACTGGGGTCCCTAGGAGTGTATACTCTTTGTAAGATAGAAAAATAAATAAATTTCGGTACAGAGAAGAAATTCAGTAAGTGTATGTTGAATTAAAGTTGACGGCTTAGGAGATAGGCTGAGTTTGGTAACAGGATATTTGTTATTTGTGAGGAAACTTGTTTTCATGTGGAGGTATTGTGCTTAATCCGTTATGCAAGGGAAGAAGGGCTCCATCCTGCTACTTGAAGGTTGGTGACTCATCAAAAGTTAAAAGGTGACATACTTAGACCTACTCTTGATAAAACTACTTTTACTGTACCACCCAGCATTGGGAAATATGAGGAAACAGTATTTCCTTTAAAACAAATTGTTAAATAAGATAATGTATGTGAAAACCCTTTGTATATTATTGGGTTTTGAACTAATAAGTTACTAGCGAAGTTTTGAGGGCATCTTCATCACCTTCTGATTTCAAGCTCATGACAAACTTTTAAAATCCTTGCTGTCTGCTACTTTGTAGCTGGCGCGACAAGCCACTTTCCCTCTCTGAGCCTTTTCCACAAGTGTATATAAACATGGTAGAAGTTACCTCCCAGCACCCAGTACAGTGCCTGGCATAGAGAAGGCGCTCAGTATTCATGCTGGATAGGTGAGTAAATAAACATGGGGATTTTTGAGGCCTTGCTGAGCAAATGCACAGAAAGCATCAAGCAGTGTGTCAGCATGTACTACAAAGCTTGCCATTTTTAGTTTAGCCTGTTTCATAGCACTTTCTCCTGGACACAGGCTGGGGGACCACCTATGCTCTTGGATGAAGGGAACAGAGGGCTGGCAGGCAGGTGACAGGAGCCACAGAGCCAGCTCTGTGTGAGACACTGGCTGGGTAGAAGGAAATTCATACAGGTGCCAGAGCCGTCTGGATGCTCTGATCCATGCCCTCGCCTACCCAGGGCACGCTGTGGGCACGTGATCAGGCAGGGGCAAGATGAGTCCCAATGTATGGAATTTTGGAGTAAAACTATTGGAAATAACACGTCAGATCTAGAACGACCCTTAGCAGTCATCAGGCTCAGCACTTCCTTTTACTAATGCTGTGTGGAGATACGGAAAGAACAAAGAGCAAGGACTTTGGAGTTGGACAGTCCGTGGTCAGAATCCCTGCTTTGTCTTCTCCTATCTAACTTGATGTGAGTCATAACTTCCTTGACCCTCACGGCAATTCATTGTTATTTGTGAGGCTTAAATGAAGGACAAAACGTTCTTAGCGTGATGCCTAACGTGTAGTTGGTATCTAAGAAAAAATGACAGCCATTATTGTTCCGGAAAGGAAATGGAAGCCCAGAGGGGTAGGAATGGATGGTCAAAGGTACCAGCTCTGGGGTGTGGACCTGGTGCTGACACCCCCTGATGTGGGTGTGTGGTGGGGAGGAACAGGCGACGGGGAGGCGGGGACATGTACATTGGTGATGTCCAAGCTTGAGTTGCCTCTTTGGGGGAGTGAGCGAATACAGCAAGTTTAGGAATATCAAGGCAGGACCTTACCTACCTATTTGAGATAAAATGCCTCCTCATCCAGTGAATTTGGGCAGGAAGCTTCCAGGGGAACTTTATACAAGTCCGAAGGTGATATGTATTTTGTATTCTAAATAAATCTTTGGTTTCATGTTCCCCTAGTGGTGCTGTTTTTCTTTGAGATAAGCTGTTAAGAAATGATGAAAATGACCTCTAAAAATACAACTATGAACACGTCACCATCATATTGCCCCCATTCAAGACAATCTTTGAATTTTTATTAAGTAATATTTTTAAATGGCCATCCTTTCTCCCTCTCCCCATTGCTTTGCCTGACGTGATATTTAGGGACTTGTGAGACGTGATACTGAGGGACAGCCTATGTAGTAACCACCTCCATGGGGGATATGAGGCGGCTATTAGGACTTTATGCCCCAGTCTCCACCATGTGTCACTTTTGCTGAAATTCACTTGTTTCGAAGGTTTTTCTTTTCTTTTTTTACAAGATAGCACAACCACTTGGCTTCATGGTTTTCAGAATTTGAGTTTGTACTTGTGTGGTCAGGGAGAGGCATGGAATGCCAACTGTTAACTTTATAGGTAAGGTTTCTTTTTTTTTCTTTAATTATTGCTTACAAAACAGATTACATGAGACTTTTTCAATAGCTAGAAAATTATCATGCAGGAAGCTCAGGTTTACCTCTCGTCACGATGTCCCATCAGGCGTTAAAATATAATAAGCCCTCCATCCTCCCAAACCGAGGCTTTCTTTAAAGGACACGTACAAGCTCTTGGTTTATTTTGAATTTTCAGGATTCACTTAAATCATGATTTCCCTAAGTCTGTAAAGTTGAAAATACTAGGAGACATCTTCTTAGTCCTTTTATTTCAGATGGGAATTTCCCTGGGCAGCTGCGATCTGTGAAAATAGACAATCTAGGGGCAGCCGGATGGCTCAGGTGGTTAGAGCGCCAGCTCTTAACAACAAGGTTGCTGGTTCAATTCCCACATGGGATGGTGGGCTGCGCCCCCTGCAACAAAAGATGGAAAATGGTGGCTGCACTTGGACCTGAGCTGCGCCCTCCACAACTAGATTGAAGGACAATGACTAGGAGCTGATGGGCCCTGGAGAAACACACTGTCCCCCAATATTCCCCAATTAAAAATAAAAAAATAAAAAAATAAAAAAGATGCTCATTGCAAAATTACAGAAAAGTGACAATCTACACAATGGTGAGACCGACACAATGATGAGATGTTTGGTTTGTTTTTGCACATTACTGTTAATAAACTGCTTTTACGTGTGTGATGTCATACCGCTCCTGTGCCAGAGGCAGGAACATTCTTCAGTTACATATTCCAAGGAGGTGTTTTTCCAGAAACACTGAATGAGGTCAAGAAAAGGGTGCTCTTATTTCTGTGTATTATGGGAATAAAGAAAAGTAAAAAGAACTGTCTTTATGACTGCTGTGTTTCCCCGAAAATAAGACCTAACCGGAAAATAAGCCCTAGCATGATTTTTCAGGATGACATCCCCTGAACATAAGCCCTAATGCATCTTTTGGAGCAAACATCAATCTAAGACCTGGTCTTATTTTGGGGGAAACACGGTAGCTGTATTTTCAGAAATAGCATTAGGCATTTCTTATTTCTTGTGATCCGGCCTTCATGAAGACAAGACATTTCTAAAATCCAAACTTTGGGTTCTTTTGAGTTTTTGACTAAGCAGCATTTTTATTTTGTTTTGTAAACTGAGTGTGGACTCTCTGGCTGTGAGCGTTCAGGACCTGAAGTCTTTCTATCAGCGGCTTTGCACTGGATTTCATCCTGGGAATGGTAGCGTTATTTCTGATGGGGGATGCAAAAAGTTTTATTGCTGCGGTGCACACTTTGCAATAATTCATTAAACACTTTTCAAGTCTTTGTCTCCTGGATGTGTGTTCTATCTTTTATTTTTTCCTTCTCCATTAAGTATTTTGGGTGACAGCTTTGGCTTGGATGTGAGCCACTCTGGAACGTGCCTCTAGAGACTGTGCGTGGATGTGTTTCTTTTTTATTTTGTGATACACTCTAGGGTGAGGGCAGGTAGGGCAGATAGGGCCTGACCTGGGCAGGTATCTTACAGTTTCCCTGCAGGTTGCAGCCTCAAGGAAATGCTTCCGGGGTTAAGACAATGAGACTGAAAATAATAATAATAAAAAATATATATACATATATATAATAAAAATTAAGTATTAAGTGCAAAATTAGACATTTGGAGCCAAGAAACCTCTCAGAATTACCAATTCACTGAATTCTCTTCTGCAGGGAGCTCTCGCAGTCTGAGTCTCTGCATTCCAGCCATTCCCAGCCACTCACCGGCCCAGGTTCTCACAGGCTTCAGTGGCTTAGGTCAAGTTTTTCCTTCTTCCTGTATTAGAAGTGCCTGTATTTCAAGGCCCAGCCTGAAACTCATCTTAATGGAGACCTCCTGAATGCTTTTGTCAGAAGGATTCCCTAACCGAATTATACGGTGTGTGTGCGTGTGTTATAAATATATTTTCATGTTTCTACTGGGGACTTCCCCTGGGCTGCTGGGCTGTTTCTTCCAGGTAGAGACTGTGTGGGTTCCTTCTGCCCCTGACATGCCTGTGTGAATGGCATCGGCGGAGCGTGATCCGATCCATTCCTCTAGACTTTGGATAGCCTGGACCTGGAATTCACAGGGCAGAGAGTGTCAGTGCCTTCTCTTCTACACCACTCCATGTTAAGAGGAGCAAGAATGAACATTTTAGGAACAATATTTGCAAAGAGGAGAGGGATTTAGAAGCTTATAATTAGATTTCAAAAGACAATGAGTGAAGGCAAAGAATTTTAAGTGAAATAGCATAAGCCGCCTCGTGCTTGCCTAGCACTTAGCAAGCTTTCAACAAATAGGACCTGTATGATTGTAGGTGATGGCTTACTCACATATTGGACTGGCTGAAGGGGGGACCCCTGAATTCTAATCCCTGCCCTCTGAGCACCGCTTGTCTAACAGATAATGGA
This sequence comes from Rhinolophus sinicus, assembly GCF_057876585.1. Classification (NCBI taxonomy): domain Eukaryota; kingdom Metazoa; phylum Chordata; class Mammalia; order Chiroptera; family Rhinolophidae; genus Rhinolophus; species Rhinolophus sinicus. The sequence continues at coordinate 55,542,580 of NC_142517.1, read as the reverse complement.
GCAGTCCCTGAGGACTTTGATCAAGGCCACCTGATGACCATAAAACATTGGAGGAGCTCGTTGGATTTTGTGCACAAGATTTTTCATGGGTAGACATTCTTTTTCGGTTCTTTAGAGATTTGTGATTGTTCAGGAACACGCATACTTACTGGGATTTTTATTTCTTTATCAGATGGCGTTTACCAGAGTTTCCAAGATGTTTTGCTCTTTGAACCTTCTTACAGTGTGTTCATGATTCCCAGGCCCCTTGCCTGGGCCTCTGAACTTTGACTTCTGGACGAGGATCTTTGGTTTAGTCATTACTTAATAGATTTAGGAGCAGAAGTCTATGGGACAGTGATTTTTCATTGTTATTTAATTAGTTTAGATGCACAAGGCTGGCCCTGAAAACACAAACCCAGTTGCTAGGATTCTTTTGTTTTCGTACTGTCCTCTGTTTCTGTGATTACCTGTGATGCTGGGTGCTGGGGCACACAGGGGTGGGGAGTCCTTTCCCCAGAACAGATCAGTAGTTTGGTGCCCTTCTAGTTCCCAGGGAAGCAATCAAAATCACTGGCTACTCCACTTGCAAATGCTTGCTTCCTGCCTGTAAGTCCCCTGTGGCCTTGCTACTCAGTGAGTGACCCTGGGCCACCAGCATCCCCTGGGCGCTTGTTAGAAATGCAGCATTTCAGGCCCTTCCCCAGACCTGCTGAACAGAAGCCACGTTTTATCAAGGCCCCAAGGAGAGTCATGTACCTCAAGTTTGGGAAGCACTGTTCTAGAACCACCACAGGTGAAGCAGGACTCAGACCATTAGCATTTGAAAACTACACTGCTTTTTAATTTCTACCTAAAAGTGAAACAACTGGCCAATAGATGAAATTATGTTTTGGTTGGGCAAAACCTTTATTGAAGATTTTCATTTTTGAGAACTTTAAACATGTAAGGTGGGGAGAGTAGTGTAATAGCTCACATACCTATTTTATCAATGATTCCCACCGCGCTCTGTAGAATTTTAAAGCAAATCCTAGGGATGTAATTTATCCCTACAGACCATATTTTGCCATGTATAATGCACACTTTTTTGCCCAAATTTGTGAGGGAAAAATAAAGATGTGCATTATACATGGATAGTACTAATTCCGTATCTACATAAATGATTTTCATTCTCTTACTTATGCTTATGAGTTAAAAGTGTAACTCCAGAAAGCAATAACGATATCCGTATTCAAAATAATACCCTGGAATACGATAATCAGTTTTGTTGAACTTACGACGAACTTGGAATGACGAAGAGTTCTTGGCCTTCTATGTTGCGTAAATATCGTAAATGTGTTACCGGTACATAAAATTTCTTGTACGTTTATCTGTTCTTGTGTTTTGTAATTATTTGTTACATAAAATTTCTTGTACCATAATATGTTAAAAAATAAATGCTAAAATTCCTTTATAATACAAAAAACAAGTACCTAAATGTAAACAAATAAAAATTTGAATTAAAAAATTAAAACAAAAGATTTTTTTCCCCCTGAAAGTTTGGGCCCAAAATGTGGGTGTGCATTATACATGGTAACATACAGTATATCTTTCTTCCGTTTTTAAAATTATTGGCAAAATACACATAACATAAAATTTACTGTCTTAACTGTTTTGAAGTGCATAGTTCAATGAATGGTGTTAAATACATACATTCACATCATTGTGTAACCAACCTCAAGAACTCTTTTTCATCTTGCAAAGCTGAAACTCTACACACATTAAACCACATCTCTTTCCTTTTTAACATAGCCATAGTATTGACACACTTCAAAAAAAATTTAATATTAATTTTTCAGTAGCATCAAATACCTGGTTGGTATTCAGATTTCCCAGATTGTAGTTTAGTTTAAAGAAATGAAGGCAAGTTCAGCATCTTCTCTACCTGAAGTTGGTGGCCTTGTCTGTTCAGTGAGGAATCGAGAGACAGAAGAATGAAGACTTTTCTTCTTTCCTTAACCTATAGCCTGGCAGGATTTTGTAGAAAGATGTTATAATTTCTAGTCTTCTCCTATTTTCAGACATCAAGAGCTTTACAGTAAGAACAGCATAGATTTTTGCAGTAAGAACACCATAGATTTTTGTGTAAGAAGAACTAAGTCTCAATCAGTCAATGCTTCTTAGAATTGGGCAAAATACTTACTCTTTCATCATTCCAGGCACAAGATTACTGTGAAAATTGAATTAAACTGGAATACCGTATAACAATTAGAGTGAATGAACTAGAGAGAGTCATATTTCCAGCAAGAGTAAATCGCAAAACCATAAAGTTGAGGAAAGTAAGTTGCAGAATGATTTGGGCAACATGACACCATTTAGTTAATGTTAAACCAGAAACAATACTATAAATTGTTTATGACACATAGGAAAGTAGGAAAAAATGCTTGAGAATAACATCTGAACATTTCAGGATAGTAATCACGTCTAAATGACAGGAGAGTAGAGTTGAATAACTGTAGTTTCTCATTAAAAAATCTGAAGGAAGTATAGCAAAGTGTCAAGATTTGCTAAATCTGATGGATACATGTGTATTCATGGTATTATTTCTATATGTAAGTTTGGAAATACTGCAAAAGAAGTACTTTTAAAAACTAATCAATGTATGTGCAAATATTTTGTAAACTCAAGTACTCAGAAACGTTAGTATGATTTATTTATACCCCCAGCTTATCACAAAATATTTTATACTGTGTATACAAATTATGAAAATAATTTAATTGGTGGGTTCTTGGTAGGGTTAAAAACATTAAAAACAAACAAACAAACAAACAAACGAAAAAACAGCATGTAAAGGATCCACTTGTGAAGTGTGTAGGATTGTCCAACACTGAGCTCATCTTCTGAGCCCTGCTCACCTTATCGGTGTAGATTCCAGTGAAATTCCAAAGAGAGATAATGGTGGGTCAGGGCCACTTTTTATGGTATTGGAATTTATAGCTCTGCTGCTTCCAAGGAAAATTTGAGGTGGCACAGTGCCAGCTCTACTGTGGCCTCATGACGTTGAAAGCATCGTATACTCACAGAGCCTGCACGTTGCTCCCACTTTCATGTGTTGCTGTCCCATCTGTGGATAGCACTACTTCTGAGTCATCTGAGACAGATGGCGGTTTTAAATATTACCCAGAGGGGCTTCTTGGGGCTTCCTGGAGGACTGTTGCATGTTTAATCACCTTTCCCTTCAGAGCTGCTTTCCTCATATCCGGGTGTTCTGCTGTGCAGGTGGAGACAACAGGTCATCCGTCTCATAATAATCCTTGCCTAGAGGGTGTGGTAAAAGTCACAAATTTGGTGTTTATTCATGAGTATGGAACTGAAACCAATTACTTTGAATGTTCTTTCTGCAGTGGGGAAAATTTGGGCTTTTAAACCAAAGTATGTGTGCTGGGGTAGGGAGGAGAAATGTTATTAATTAAGCCACATTGACATAAATGATAGACTGTGCCTTGCCAAGAGTTTAAATAATGTGCTATTTCTGCAGGTTGTCTACCATCGAGAGCCCTTGGTCATGGATGTTTTATTGCTAGTAATTAAGTGGAGCTTAGAACTGTAGTCCCGTCCGGTACCTGAAGACAGCCCGGAGGTCTGCTTCTGGTCTAATGTAACCCTGTAACTACGGTTTTATTTCCCTCACAGAACCGATTTTTGTCCCCTTAATCATATTTATTGCTCTTATCTCAACCTTCAAATATCTCTGATCTTCCAGAAACATATATAATTATCTTTTAAGGGTCTGAATCGTGCCAGATGTAGCAGAAGAATTGCTTCCTGGATCTTGCCTGACACTAAATCTTTCTGTATCAGGTTTCCCCTTGTTAGAGTAGGAAAGATCCTCTTTTCTCTCTCCAAGTGATTCATGAATTTATCCTCTCTTTCAGGTATTCATCAGATACTTATTGGGCTCCTCTTCTGTGTGGGGGGCTGTGGGGGTGCTCTTGGGCAGACAGTCATGGGTAAGAAAGAGATTCTCAGTGCAACCTCAGAATTTTTGTTGGACTTTGATCAGGACAGAACAACCGCTGTGTTTGAAACAAACCCACGTACCGCCATTTCCCTCAACCCCCTAGCACTGCTGTAGTTCACTTTCATTTTCAATTGAAGATAATTAAAAGGGAGAGAAGGTTAGTGCAAAATCACAGAATGATTTACTATGTTTGAATGGTGGAGAAGTTCAAGAATGATTGGTTTAGGATATAAACAATAGCAACTAAGGAAATGCAGGACAATTCTGTGGTGACATCATTACATTGGTAGACATTGGACCCTAACTTTGAAAGGTAAGGGAATGTTTTCTCTGATGTATCTGATATATTCCCATGTCAAAGACTATGAACTTGGTTTTTCATGTGTGGGAACCTGTGTCCTTGTAAATCTCAGTGGTTTTGACTCATCCAGGTCCTTTGCTGTGACAAGGAGTCTCAGATACCCAGAGACAACCCTACAAGCAGACCCAGCCTGAGAGGGTTGTGAGATTTCATCCAGAATTGATGTTGCCTTTGGGCAGCAGCACCACTATTAATAGGACTGATTTAAAAAAAAATTTTTTTTTAAAGCAAATATAAGACTCTCCTGTCTCTGGTGCAGTGAGATGCCTCTGAAGGGGAATGAAGATAGTTGGAACAGCGGTGAATTAACTCTTTCAAGTCAGGGAACTATTCAATAATCATGTAATACTGTAGCTGGGAACAGGGATTCGGAGAGAACAATGGCATCCCTGGGACTGAAATTTCAGTCTACTGATCCCACAAAACCATAGCAGAGATTACAACTACTGTGTAGTGTTTCTAGGTACCTTCTAATGGATTGCTTCCTTTCCCCCTTCTTTTAGGGAATGTCAAGGATTTATATCCTTGACAATAAATACTAAACCAAGCTGCAAACTAGCCTAGAAACAATTTTCTTAATTCCCTGTATTGGCATCTCTTTATATCTGTCTCCCCTAATACCCTCTCTAACCTAAAATATAAATGTTTATGAACAGATTTTACTTACATGCTAGGTGAGAATCTAGATCTTTTTTTTCTGGCATTTCTCTTGTTAATGTATAATTTTTTAAAGTTAGAGATATGACTCATACAAACAAAATGTGCACATGTCAAAGAAGTATTTAGCTCATAAATGAGGGAACTGGTAGGAAGATAGAGCTGGTACAAATAGCATTTGAGAAACTGTAGTTTTGGGACTGAAGAATATTGGAATACGATTGCTAGGTTAGGTGCGAAACTGGTTAATATCCTACAGGGCAATAAAACAGTAACATTTGGGATCCTCATTTCTACCAATCAGAAATGTTATGCATCTCAATGGATAAAAATCTACAGTTTAACATGCAGCCTCACAAAGGCTGAACCCAAATCGATAGTAATGAGCGAATCAAACCAGGTACATTTCTTAGAGGATCGGATAATCCTTGAGTGTGCCTGACAGATAATACTCCAGTTTGGTGGTGGAACTACATACTGCCTGCCTTTTGCTTTATTTCCAAGTATCGCATAGTGTTCGCTAATATCCTCAGTGTCATTGCACTAAACCAAGCACTCATTTGTTTGTTTATTTTATTTAATCATTGTTGAATGTCAGTTATGTGCCAAGTAGTAAGGTAGGCATTAGCGATGTGGACTGAGGGAGACAGATGACGCTTGTTCTCTAGGGCCTCAGAGGCTGCTCCGTGAACATCCTGAAAAGGAGGCAAGGGGTTCTTTGCAGGAATCAGAAGCAATGGGAATGATTTTTTTTTTTTTTTGGCTCACTGTCCCCTTGGGCCTCAGTGCTTATAAGGCTAGCATAAAATATAAATATTAGAGCATGACAACCAGAGCCCAATACTTTCTGGGACAAGAACAGACAAATACAGATGCCACTGCTTTTTGTTCACATCACAGTCACACCTTTCTAGTGATAAAATTTCACAGGCTCAAGATTTTGCCATCTGACGTGGAGGACACCCACTGGCCTGTTTTGCCAAGTTTCTCCAGAAGCCTCCCTCTGTTGGCCTCCCCAGGTACAGATGTGCTTGTTCTTGGTTTGACCAGCTTGTGACATAAACTTCAGCAACTGTTGTAGCGAAGACCTACCAGAGCAGCTGATTTTCCTCAGAAGAGTTTTGGTAACTGACAGGTCAGACTTCCTGGCTGTCAGTATAGTTTTCTTACAGCATATGTATACACTTCTTTAGGGTATTTTGAGTGTCAAATTTAATTTCTCATTTCAAAAAATAATGGGGTGGAGGGGGGACTGACATTTGTCTTCAAACTATAAAACATTGAGCTGCAAGTTGTAGAGCTTTTCTAGCTCCCCCTGCCCAGCTCACATATGGGGAAACTGAGGTACAGAGTAGCCAAAGATTAGCCTTTGTTCTGTGTTAAGTCATTACTGGACCTGACACTTGTGTGTAGTCTCAGGTTCCTTCTTCTATAGCGGTGGTTCTCACCTGGCGTCATGGATAGGATAGAGTGTCTTCTAGAGAGGTTGCTTTGTTTTAAGTTTGCATGTTTGTATGTATTTACAAAGAGAAATGCTTGTTACAGAAAATGCAATTAATACTGAAAGATAATAAGAAAGCAAAAATCCTTTGAAATCACAAGACCCAGAGATAATTATACTAAACCTTTTTGTAATATCTTTCTAGATAATCCTCTATATAACTATATGCATCTAAATCTGTATTTGTATACAGATGTATATATCTCTTTATAATTTCCAGTTAATGGCAAGAGCAACATTTTTTTGTAACTGGTTTTGCTTTAAACTGAAAACTGACTGTCAACTTACAGTACACATGGAAATATTTTCCTATTGGTTTGTATTTTTACTCCTATTAGTATATCCTCAGTAATACGACTTAAACTTTTCATATTGTTAAACTTAATCATAAATATAAAGACAGATTATGCCTTTGGAAGAGGCGGGTGTGCTCACCACAGAGAGATGCCACTTAGGTTTCCTCTGCGGGGAAGGGCGCGCTGAAGTTGGGTGGAAGGACGTCTGCAGAGAGCCTTGTGCTAGCTGTCAGCTCCTTGAGGCTTGGCCTGGGCGGCAGCTGCAGAGAGCAGCTTGCCCTAAGTCATGCCCTTTCTGGGGCACCTGCCTCTGGTGACATCTGGTGACATCTGGCGATAAGGAGCATGAAAGTTTCCCAGACACCCATAGTATGAGACTGGTTGCTTTGGCATTTCACCTCTTCATATGCCCAGTCTGGTTCCTACTCTATTTACAAAGGTGGATCGCTAGTACACATCTTGACCTCCACATTCTATCTCAGCTTCTGCTTCTGGAGAACCCACGTACAACAGTGGATTTTACTGTTTGTTTGTGAAGTGGTTGCATAGCCCTTGGTGCAGCAGGGCCACCTACTGCCGCCCACCTGCAGTGTAGTCCTGGGAGCCTGTGGCATCCTGGGGAGCTCAGGACCTCTTACTCCACTCCTCTTCTCAGGGTGACCTCACCATCCCCTTCTGTAGCCCTCCTCAGAGGTTTGGCATTTGAAGAATTTGGCCTTGGGCTAAGGTGCTGAAGCTGTCAGCGCTGTGGTTTTAAGGGACGACTTAAAAGGCTTGCTTGTGATGGGCATTCTCTACAATAAAGATCTATTTTAATTTTTATGACATTAATCAGTTAAAGATTTATCTGCTTTGGGAGACATTTCTCTAGAACTATTTGAAAGCTCCTGCATAAGGGTTTATTAAGAAGGTGGTTGTTCCTGTTTTTGTTGTTATTGTTATTATTATTCCTCCAGCTGATACCCCCTTTTAGGCCCTCTCTACTTTCAGTCCGTCTCAGGATGAAGACTTTCCTCTCTTGAGGGCCCCTATTTGCATAACCTCTCCAGTCACTCTTTAATTTCCAGCAGAAATTGTAATTTCACTAATCACCTTGAAATGGATATAGAGACAGAAGGCAATACCTTTTTGATGCCAAATGGGGGTTTATTCCAGTCCTGCATTTGCTCAAATTTGCTTTGTGTTGGTGAATGCCGGCAGGGTCAGTGGACCTTGTCTCTCCGTCTTCTCCAGGACCCCCGGGAGACCTTCATTTCAAGGCTGTGCTGCCAGCTCTTGTGCTGGTGGCCTCTGGCTTCAAGAGAGCCACACATGCTCTGGGGTCTCTTGAAGTCTCTCTTCTCTCTTCAGCACCATTGGAAGCAGAGAGATTCATTCTTCATCTGCCTTCCTAATCCCCCAGACTCAGTTTATTTTGGCACTTTTAACCTTTAGCCTTAAGCAGCAACTGCTGTGTGTATTTTAGAATCTGTGTGAATTTCAGGGGGATAAAGGAGGCCCACAGAAGGCTTGACCATTGCTGCTTTAGCACCTCCTTCTTTTTTTGGTGTGGGGGGGGCTCCGTTAGAATTTTGCTGGCATAGTAACCCTGCTTTTCTGCACGAAGTGCCCACCACGTGATCAGCATGAGTGTTAGTGAGGACTTAAGAGGTCCGCAAAGCATAGTTCATATACGTGCAAACAAATAAAACTGTAAAAAGTTATGTTTTCATGAAAAGGCAAACGAGACCGGAAGACACTGCTGAGTAAGTCTTTATTCTGTAGAAGGTAATAGGCTAAGACCTGATATCAAAGAAATTGTTAAGCTTTTTGTTTCTTGTCCAATTTTCTCTGTAGGGGGAGAAAGGTCTATAAAGGCACTCGTCTGTGTCCACATTTTTAATAACTTAGTCCGGCCACTGAATTTGCCTGAGGGAAGAGAACTCCCAAGTAGATAATACACTGTAGAGTCAAAAAGCCTCTTAAAATCATTTCGTTCGCTCTCTTCATTTGAGTCTTGGGGGATGGGAAGGAGGGGGGACCGTCTGAAGGCACACATCTGTTAGGGGCCGTCCCTGCCTCTCCCTTATCTGTTCCCATCACCATGTTGCCTCTTTGTGGCTTTTTCAACCATAGGTTTGTGTGAAAGGGATGTTATATATAGTTCATTTAGGAACCCTAAATTCCCCCAAACTGGTCTCTTTGACCCTTCCACATTTTGACAACAAAAATGCCCGTCAGAATTTAAATATAGAAGCATTTGGAATGACAGATGTGCAAACCATAGTATCAATCTGGACTACTTGCACATGAGTTTATCAAACCCTCATCCCCCAATCTGAGTAGCCTGGTGTCACTTACTAGTTAGTTATTCTTGTTAATAAAGATGCATTGGCTAAGGGTTTGAGTGAGATTCCTTGAGTGAACATTGAATAACTACAGATACATGTTGTACAATATATATGGACACTATGTGACCACAGGTAAGCAGCGTATACTTGAGGAATTGCAGGCGAGCATGTAGACAATGTACGGCAGGATCTCTGCATGAAGGCCTGTGGGAGGACAGGGAGCTCTCTGTACTGTTAGTGTCACTGACACGGATGGCCAGGGAGCCTTTGTGATGATTTTATGTTTGAGACGGGCGGTGCTCAGAGTAGAGAGGTGGGGGATGGCGCGAAGAGAGTTTCAGTGTTGGGAAGGTACATGCGTGACCTGTTTGGTGGAGGGTAACTAGATTGAAATGGTTCTAAACAGAATGATTGTCAGATTTCATTACTTTGAAAGTTTAACCAGATTTTTTTTTTTCTTTTAAAGTTAATACCTAGTTATGCATGCTCCTTTAAGATGAGCTTGGAGTCACCTGGAATGATTTGAGGGTGATACAGTTTGAATACAAAGTAACAGATATGGTAATCTCTGGAATTCATTCCATCTCCTAAGTTAGAAAGCTAAGAAAATATAAGTGTGCCGCCGAGGGCTCTGTGGACTCCTTGAGTCCTGGCAAGCACAAGTGCTGTGTAGTCTAGGGTCTTGGGCTTGCTGAAAAATTAGTTGCTTTTCACCCCTCCTTTCTTCTCTTGCCCTCTTTTTCTTTCATGCATTTGTCCATAAACATATAGTATTAATTACCATTCTATATATTAATTACCAGGCAGACTCTGTTCTAGATCCCGGAAATGAAGGATGAGTGAACCTCAGCCCTCAAGTTTCACTCAGAAGACAGACTGTTGCAGTTCTGAGTAATAAGTATCAGGGGCTACAAGAGCACATAGGATGAGCACCTCATCCAGGTTTGGAGTCCTAAGGAAGTTTTGGAGACAGCTGGAGCCTCACGGGCTATAGCAGGAAGTAGCCAGATCAAGGAGTGAAAGGAGGGGAAGGAAGAGCATTCTAACCCGAGGGCATATTATGTTCAAAGGCCAGGAGCCCATGAACACATGCCCCTGGGGGAGTACAAGTAGCTTAGTGTGGCTGACAATGCAGGGAATGGAGGAAGTGGCAAGAAGGGCGGCTGAGAGTAAAATGGGCAAAAATGGGCAAGGTAGTGAAGAGCCTTGTTCACCAACCTCAAAATATAGGGCATTATCCTCAAGATACAGGTCAGCTGAAGCGTTTTGAAAGGAGAGGTATTTAGGAATACTGCTGTGAGCAGTGTTGAGGACAGCACGAATAGACTAACGGAAGGCGGCGTGTAGCAATAACTAAAGGATGACGGTGTTCGGTAGTGCAGGAGGGAGCTGGTGGGAGCCCGCATTGGAGGAGGGGCAGCAGTTATGGAGAAAACTAGCCAGGTTCAAGGGAGAATTAGAAGGTAAAATTGATCAGTTGAGTGTTTTTGATGTGGGTGGTAAAGGAGAGGCAGAAAGCCGAGGCGACAGCCAGGTTGCTGTCTTGGCCGAAGACTGTGTGGGGGAGCCGCTCACCCACAAGGAGTGTGGAGAGCAAAGGTGATCCAGTTTCAGGGAGGTCAAGTGTGGTGTTGGGCCTGTTGAGTTGGCAGTGCCTGGGGAGCATCCGAGAAATTATACTGACATTTCACCTCTACCATCAGGTGTCCTAACACTACAGGTTGTGAACGTACAGGGTCAAAACTGGGAACTCCCAAGTTTGGCAAGGACCCTCTAAATTTATACGTAAAGAAAGTGGAATCCAGAGACATGAACCCCTTGATTAGGGCCACACAGCTACTTACGGTTGATCGGGATTTTATATGTAGCTCTCCAGCATCTGTCTAGGAGTGTTTCCACTCCTGTTTGTTGGTTTAGTAGCATCTGAAAAAGTACAGCAATAAATGTATGTAGCCATGTTGTCCCTTGCTTGGGAGGCACTGCTGACAGTGAAAATGTGGGCCCTAAGTCCAAGTGGGGACTATGCCCCATTTGCATCTCATTTGATTCCATCTGCTCTGTTTTAACACAATTATGGCAACTTTGTTAGGCAAGTGGCTGCTTAACACAGTGGAAAGTCTCAATTACTCTTTAATAGCTTTGTACAGAGGGAAAGTCAACTTTAATGTTTAATCATTAAGTTGTCTCTTGAAACAGTTTATTTTAAATGTATTCTGATTGTGTACCTGTAAAATATACAAAATGCATAGTTTTTACATGTCCATTTTCATTCAAGGTTTCAGTGACACAAAATATTTTTAAAAGTATTACTGCTTGGAAGGCAGTGTGGAGGTTCCTCAAAAAATTACGAATAGAATTGCCATATGACCCAGCAATCTCTCTCCTGGGTATCTACCTAATAAATCTGAAAACATTTATACATAAAGACACGTGTGCTCCAATGTTCATTGCAGCTTTGTTTACGGTGGCCAAGACATGGAAACAACCAAAATGTCCTTCGATAGATGAATGGATAAAGAAGTTGTGGTATATATACACAATGGAATACTATTTGGCATTAAGAAAAGATGATATAGGAACATTTGTGACAACATGGATGGATCTTGAGAGTGTAATGCTGAGCGAAATAAGTCAGACAGAAAAGCAGAGAACCATGTGATTTCATTGATATGTGGTATATAAACCAAAAACAACAAAAGAACAAGACAAACAAATGAGAAACAGAAACTCATAGACACAGACAATAGTTTAGTGGTTGCCAGAGGGTAAGGGGGGTGGGGGGTGGGGTGTGGGAGATGTGGGTAAGGGTTATCAAATATATGGTGATGGAAGGAGAACTGACTCTGGGTGATGAACACACAATGGGATTTATAGACGATTTAATACAGAATTGTACACCTGAAATCTATGTAATTTTACTAACAATTGTCACCCCAATAAATTTAAAAAATAAATTATATAAAAAAAGTATTACTGCTGTATAAACAAAGCAAATTTAATGAAAAATCCACCCACAGTCTTTACGTAACAATAACAGCAAAAAAATTCAAGCATTATGTTCTTATACTTCCTTTCTCTCCACATCCATAGGTAATCCTAATTTACATTCACTTTTCTAACTTTCTTCTTCCATCAACTATTATATTTTGTCATATTGTTTGTTCCTTCATTCATTTGTTCATTCATTTATTCATTCATTCATTCTTGCATTTGGCAAACATGACTGTCTTCTAGATTCCAGGCATACTGCATGGTATTACGGGGTAATGTCAGTCCTCATGAAGCTGACCTTTGGAGAACAGGGTAATGGTTGAGTGGGTAACATATTCACAGGTAACAAATAAGACCCAATAGAAAAAATGCAACTGAGTTAATAAACATGATGTAGCATGTTGTTTTCATGTTCTGGAGGTAATGAGGGAATGTAACTACTTTCTTGTTCAACATTGTATCAGTCAGGGTCTCAAGAGCAAATAGGTGGCACACCCACATTAGGATAAATGGAGGAGGGTTTCCTGTAGGGACCATTGACAAAGGTGTGGTCCTACTGTACGGGAACCACCAGGATGGTGCAGTTCTTTAGTGCTTGTGACTGTGAAACACCTGTTCACCTAAAGGGGCCAGGGAAGGAGACATTTCAAAAGGAAACAGTTGAAAAGCACCTTCAGTGTGTTAGATAAGCATTGTGCTCAGGGCTGAAGAGAAGGGAGCTGATGGACTAGGGGAGCCTTCTTCCACCAGGGAGTGGAGCTCACACAGTAGGACAGCAGGGCAGAGAGGAGAAGAGGAGGGGTAACGGGAGGCACGAAGGAGAGCCCTTGGTTTTTTTCTTCAGCTGTGAAATTGGCTGAGTGGTGGGAGTGGAAGGAAGGGAAAGGAAGGAAGACTGGGTTGAACTCAGTTATTCCTGTGGGCAGAGCCTTGCAGGTGGCGGCAATGGATGGGTTATAGATGGGAAGGGGAAGTGAGCAGGGAGGCCTCCAGAGACTGCTTACTTCTGGCCTTGGGAACCTCTTCCTCTTCACACCAGTATCACACAAATATCATCACTGTTTGGTGTGAGCTGACATGATGAAGTTGAGGAGTGTGCAGGGGCCCTTCCCGTTACCGAGTACTGCCATTCTAGCAATTCTCCCATGGTGTCTGAAGCTACACTGGAGTATTGGTAACCATACTCAACTCTAATGGAATCATATCAGTAGTAACTGTTTGTACAGTGGCCATTCCACTTTTAAGGTTGTGGGAGGGCAGATGGGGCTGGGGAAAAGGGTTTTTATTTTGGAGAGAGGGGAGCCAAGCACGTAAGCACCCCCCCACCCCCCACCCCACCCCGCCTCCACTGGTCGGCGTATAGGACAGGGACTGGAGGGTGTGTGCTGACTTGGGGAAATTTGTCTTCTAAACCTGTGAATGTCATGTTTGGTGCTTTGCTGAGCGTAGCCTATTTGGGGATCTGTTGTTGGTCTTGGGGAGCTAATGAATCAATCCCTTTATGATGGGCCTCAATGGGGACAAGGGAATAGAGGTCAGAATTCAATAGCAACTTGAATGAGTGAGTGAGTGAGAGTGTGTGTGTGTGTGTGTGTGTGTGTGTGTGTGTGTGTGTGTTTGGATGAATGAAACCTTTATTGTATCCTCTGTTTTCAAAAGACATAGTGTGGTGAATTGACTATCAGGTTTTTTATTTTTCCATTGTTTTGTTGTACTTTGCTCTCCTGATAGAGGGAGATGGGCTTGTCCAGAGATGAACCTGGAAATTGAGTCTGCGTTAATTTTATCCATCCCTTTACCCATGATTCTTTTTTCTGTATTGAAATGTTTGGCCACAGAGTCAGAGTTTTGCCACCTTTGATCTCGATGCCTCCGGGAATGCAGAAAGCCAAGAGTGCACTCCCCTTCACCTTGGGGTACAGTTTGGTTGGTCTCTCTTTACCTACTTTATTGTAAACTGTCTCTGATCTTTTTTGGAAACAAGTGGGGGTTTGAGTAATTAATCAGTAAATTTTTCTTTATCCAAATCTAAATAGCCAGAAAAGGAGGCGAGGTTTATTTTCACACTTCAGTTTAATGAGAGACAAACTCATTAAACTGGATTGTGATTATTGTGGATTGTGATTATTTAAAAAAAAAAAAGAAATTTCTAGGCTATGTCACAAGATCAGGTCAGCTCTACCTTAATCTATTACAATGTTTAATTTTTTCTTTCATGCTATTCCTTGTATCTCAGCACCATATCATATCTCTATCTAGTACCTAAAGGCATTTCTAGTTATTGAAGTGCCTTTGCAACAGCCAAGAAAGTCTAAGTGAATTGCTCTAAGTCAATTTAATTGCTCTCGTCACAAACAGTTTGTCCCCATCTTTTCACTCCTCTGCTTGAAACCTTTCGTGGCTCCCATTATCACTAAATTAAAAATTATCCCTGTTCGCACGTCTTTGAGGAATGCCTGACCTCTGCTCAGCTCCCAGCCTCCTCTTCTGCTTCCACCCTCTTCCCTGTCTTCGCTCTGTGTTCCTTCAAGTTTCTTTTGTCTGACTGACTGAGTCCTGACCTCAGACCTTGGAACATGCTCTCTCTGCCCTCTCCTTCTCCTCATTCTTCAGATCTTTCCCTGACTCCATAGGTGAGTCTAGATTTTTCTGCTCCGCTTCCACATTTATACCTCTGACTTGTTATTAACTTATAAAATGTCAGTCCTTCTCCGTAGGAGATAACTTCCCTTGAGGACAGAATCTGGGTTGCACTTGTTACTGCTGGATCTCCAGCATCCTACTCAGTGCCTGGCAAACTGCATGCTCAGGAAAGATTTGTGGAAAAAAGTGAAATGTGTGCTTTATAGTAGTCAACTTTTTTTGGACATTAGTAATCCATATTTAGCAGATCCCATCAACTCCCAGATAACCATGATTTTTAGCAAGGTAGTATCCTTCCTTTTCAAATAAGCCTGCATACTTTCAATCTGCATATGTTTGTAGTTTTTCATGCTAGGGGATTGTTGGCAAGGGTGGGTAGGTGAAAAGTGAATTGTATTTAGAAGTGACTGAGTCCGCCCCAGCCTTCGGGAACACGCTCACTTTCCATGTGAACGAAAGCTTTATAATTAAACATTTTCTCTTGCTTAATCTCCATGATGACATCATAATAACCTCTGAACTTGGCAGAGCAAAGGTCTTTATCCCCATCTCAAAACTTAAGAGACCTTTCAGATGATAACTGAATAGTGTCTGGTCAAGAAGTTGCATTGAATGTTTGCGCCAAGGATGGAGGAGACCAGTCAGGCCACACTGATTGGAAGGCGAAAGGGGCAGAGTTACAGTAGCCACCGAAGCCCATTCTCAGTTTGGAAGTCATCTATTTTGGCCTTAACAAGGCATTTGATGAGCAACTATCTTTGAACCTGCCAGTTTCAACAACGGTTTTGTGTTTTTAAGTACACGGGGAGCATGACCAAAACACCCAGCTGATCCAGCGTGCTCAAATCATTGCACTCATTATGCTTTAAATGTTCTGGTTTATTTGCCCATTTTACAGATGAGAAGCTAAGCATCAGAGGATGTCATTTACCTGGGAAACAGCTGGCGAGTGGAATTGGGATTCAGATGCAGGTTTCCTGGCTTCTGTTGGGGAGGTCCTCTCTGTCCACTGAGAGGAAGGGGCAGCCCTGATTGCATGGTTTGGGGATCACTGTGTGCCTTAAGCAGTTCTGGGCCACGGTCATCAGTATTTCGTTGTGTAATTTATTTCATGATGATTATTATTGGCCTTCTGCTTTGGCGAGCCATTCTGATAAATCTGAGGCCCTTGCTCCACTCAAGCAACATCCATCCAAGTGCTATTGATGTATAATTTGTTTTCCTTTGGGAATTGCACCACATGCCTCTAATATAATATGAATTCTGCAGCCACCCTGTTTCCTGCTGTTTCATTTCCTTTCCTAGCCCAGTTCAGCAGATTGTAGACAGTGCTGGTGTTTGTCCGGAGAGAAGTGGTCTTTTCCATTATTCATGGTGTTAGTGCTGTGTTGGTGGCTTTGGCCTGTGCAGGTTGGAATAGACTCATTGACGGCCCGGGTGCATCGACTCTTTCTTCTTGAGGAACTGGCCATAGCCCCAAGTTCAAGCTAAGGTCAAGGGCTATTGGCAGGAGTTAGGTTTGCAGAGATAAGTGTCTCCTCTGGGTAATCGGCAGCTTTCACTGTCCTTTGGCACAGTCAGCAAGCCCAGCTGTGATTAGAACCTGGCTAGGGTCAGCCACAGACTGGGTGACTCTGGATGATGGTGCTTTGGGTTTGTTCTAGTGACGGAGAGAAGGGATGCTTAGACCATCAGACCTCAGCTGGAGCCAGCTTTCAGATTCTGGACTGTTGCATTCACTGTGTCCAGCCTCAGTGTAAGTCAGACTTCTTACCTGGAATGGAAGGTTCCCAGACAATGCTCTAAGGGACAGGAAGTGGAAGCTGCTAGCTTCCTAAGGTCTGGGCCTGAACACCTGCAAAGTGTCACTTCCGTGGTATTTTGGTGATCAAGTGGTCACAGAGCGTACCTGGATTCAAGGGAGGGGGACCTCTTCTAGTCATAGGTGACATACTCCCCCAAAGAAGCAGTGATTGATCTAATTTCTCAGAACCATCTTCTCAGAAATAACATGGAAACAAACAAGGACCAGGATAACAGTCCATACCCTATTCCAGGCAGAATATCTGTACGCATCAGCTTTTGCTCCTTCTCCGTGTGTTCTGTACAGTGAGCCATGGGGCCCCAGGGCAGGGTGAGCCAAGGTATATAGCTTCCTGTTTGCAAGTAAGAAGCTGACAAAGTGCTGCTTGTCAGTTTTTAGGGAGCTGCTTTGCATCAGCCTCAGGCTGCCTGGCTCTGCTGGGACTCCTTCCTGAGCCAAGAGCAGAGAGAGAAGCCTGTTTGGATTGTGTTGTAGAGCGTCCCTTTGCTTGTTGCATTGCTCCTCCCCGGAAGGGGTATGGAGTTCGGGGTGGAAGGAACTGAGGAGTCCACCCTTGTCTGAGCTGCCTCTTCCTCCCTTCACCCCCGCGCTCCTCCCACTAAGTAGTGGGCCCCTGACATACTCCTGTCTGAAAGTCAGTCATTTCATAAGCTAACATTTCAGCATTTCCTGGGTTTATTGTCTCTCTCCAACCTCTGGTTTCACGCCGACTGGTGTGTACGCACGCCCTGAAGAAAGGGAGATGAGAGGGAAGGGAAATGCTTTTCCCCGTTCCCTCTGCTCCCTCTCTCTTCTGGGAGGAGGGAAACTTTACAACCTTCCCTCACATGCGGTTGACATCTATTTCTAGGGGTGTGAGGCAGGAGGCGAGAGAGGGTCAGAGGAGGTGGTTGTGCGGGGTATTGCAGCAATTCCTCTGGAAACCAGTGAACTGTCCTCTCCTGAAGTTGGGAAGTTTCTCTCCTGAGTTGTCTTACACCTGGTGTGAAGACAGATTTTTTTTCATATCCTTATAGTTCATGTGATTCCCTAAATGCCTCAAAAGCAGGCACTGTCTTCATGGAAATGCAAGACAATTGAGTTAGTTTAGAATTCATGTACAACCTGGGGCACCTGGAAAAGAATAAATTACAAGTCAGCATCATGTATGCGTGTGTGTCTATCTGTGAGTGTGTCCGCGTCTGCTGAGATGCGCTGTTTGCAGATCAGGCAGAAAGACATCCTTAAAACACACATATTGGGCGAGGGAGTAGGATGAGGTAAGGGGAGTAATGAAATGTAACCTACACTTATTTCCTTGCATGAATTCCCTTCTAAATGAGAGAGACATCTTAGAACCAAAAGATGGGATCTAAATGATGTTCTTTCTGTTTTTCAATCCTCGCAAGGGAAATGGGCAATGCCAGCAGCGTCTTCAATTCTTTTGGGACGAAGGTGATTCCTGCTTACACTTGTACATTGTAGTTTCAGTCTGTATTTAAAGTTTACAGCTGCTTTCATAACCTGCACGTTCGGGAGAAATTCTTAGTCCTGGAAATGAACAATTAGCTTCAATACAATGGTATTTAAGGAAAGGTCCATGGGTCACAGGGGTCCGTGGCTTTGTTCTCAGTTTCTGTTGAGCTGGTTTCATCGTTACCCTTGGTATCAGCAATCTCTAGGTGCTTGTTTTTTAAAGGAAGCAAATCGGTAATGTATTGAACATGGAAGAGCGGTGGGGGTGGGGTCGGGCGGAAGTCGAGGGGCCTGGTGGAGCAGGCCTGCATCCATCACACCTGCATGCGTCCCACGGCTTGAATCCCTACGTCACCTTCAACTCATTTCTCAGGACCCCAGACCAGGAATGCAGAGCTGTGGTTATTTTGATCAGGTGCACAAATGTCTCTTGCTCGTAAGATGAAGGGACGTAGTAGGACTTGCTCTTCTTGCCCTGCCATTGGAATCTTCATCCATGTGATTGGAATACTTTCCATTTACTCCCCCTGAACCATTTTCCCAGCATACAATCCCAGAAGCCCTTTTAGCTGCTTCAAAAGAAAAACACACAGAGATTTGACCGGAAGAGCAGCCTGGGGTCAGGAGATCTAACCTGGGTCGGCCTCTATCCCCTAACCCCTGGGCGTTCTCGCCTCGCCGGCGCTGCTCGGCTCCCTCAGGTGTGTAAGAATAAAACCCAGTGACACGGGACAGTGCCCTGGAAGGGGGAAGCTCTGCATGCGAGTGGTTATATAATTATGTTCTGAGGAGGCTCACAGCTGTCGAGTGTGACACACTGACATCGTCTCGTGCTCCTCCACTACTGGGAAGCAGCTGTTAGTTTCGTCTCTGCCTCTGCCTTCTCCATATGCCAGAGTGAAGAGGTGAGTGGATTAGAAATCCATGAGGGTGGGGGAGACCACCTGATGCGTCTTCTGTCTAGCTTTTCATCAG
This sequence comes from Rhinolophus sinicus, assembly GCF_057876585.1. Lineage (NCBI taxonomy): Eukaryota > Metazoa > Chordata > Mammalia > Chiroptera > Rhinolophidae > Rhinolophus > Rhinolophus sinicus. The sequence continues at coordinate 55,523,567 of NC_142517.1, read as the reverse complement.
TGACTATTTGAAGTATTGACATCCCCACTAAAACTGCAAGGTGGATATATCACCGGTGTAGGGTGAAGAATATGGAGGTCTAGTTACTATAAAATGAAACAAGAAAAGGACATCGTGCTCTGGGCGGGAGGGGAGTAATTGAATAGGACTCTTAAAAATTGGGTTTGGGGTTGTCCAGGCACTTTTGAGGACTAGTTTGTGTACAACGTGAGGTGCTTCTACATAGCTTGTGTTTGATTTCTTGTCCCTCCTTGGACTCTACATGTGCCCATATCTGGAGGAGTTAGGCCGAGGCCTCTGAGCATGGGCCATCATGTCTAGAAAGCATTCCCCTATCTTGTTCACCAGGAGCACAGCTACTTTTTAAAGATCTAGTGCGATGTAAACGTCTCCCCTGTCACGGATGACCATTCTTGTCTTTTCCTTATCTCTGTGTTTGTAAATGCCTCCCTTACAGCACCCAGCACTGATGTAAAGACATCTGTCAAGTTATGGTGGAAGGTGCAGCATTAGCTCTTTGAAGGCAGGAATCATGTCTCTTTCATCCTTGTGTCTTCAGGGCTTCGCAGAAGTGTTGTCACCTATTATGTACTCGGTGAATATTTTTATATGTGCATCAATGAGTTTTAGAAATCTAAAAAAACGAAACAAAACTGACATTCCTGTGATTCAAGAATTCATATGAGTGTCCCGTCAAAGTTTTCATTTGGAAAACAACCGTCAGTTCCTAAAGCAGAGACACACTATCACCAGGTTCAGACATTGGTACGTGTATTAATTTTCTAGGGCTGCAGTAGTAACACATTATCACAAATTGGATGGCTTTAAATGCATCTATTCTCTCCCCGTTCTGGATGCTAGAAGTCTGAAATCGAGGAGCTGGCAGAGCTGGGAACCCTCCCAAGGCTCTAAGGAAGAATCTTTGCTTTGCTTCGTCCTAGCTTCTGGTGATGGCTGGCAATCCCTGGCAACTCCTTGTGTTGTGGCTGCATCACTTTAGTTTCTGCCTCCATCTTAACATGGTCCCCTTCCCTCTGTGTGTGTCTGTGTCTAAATTTCCCTCTTCTTTAAAGGATACCACACAGGTCATTGGATTTAGGACCCACCCTAATTCAGTACATCTCATCTTAACTTGACCATCTGCAAAGATCCTATTTCCAAGTAAGGTCCCATTCCCAGGTAAGAGGCTATGGGGAGTTAGGACAGCAGTGAAGAAGTCGCCTCAGACCTTGGTAGTGTCCCCCGCTTGTGCTGGGTGGCCCTGGCAGCGCTGGCGCCAGGGCAGGCAGGCACAGTGCAGAGGCTACCTGTGCACAGTCAGCAACTGCCTGTATCTGTAATATGCAGTGTGGACTATATTTTCTTCCAGTTTCCTGTGAATTGGAGAGGTGCATTGTGCTAGCTTTCCTAAATTGCCACAATCAATATTCTGCTGCCTTTATTTTTTATGCATGCTAATGACTTTTCTCCATTTGAAATGTCCTTGTTTCCCAAATCAGTCTTTGCAACATTAAAAAATAAAACAACTTAAAAAAAAAAAAAAAAAAAAAGCCCTGTACATCAGCATGAATTTCGAGGTATGTGAATCTGAATTGGGGGTAGAAAACACTGCTCTGCAGTGCTGGAGAGACATGGCTGGGCTTTCTGGCAGCCTAACCCAGAGCCAAGGCAGAGGGAAGAGCGAGGTGGGGTTTTGGCTCAGCTGGAAGGCATGTGCTACGTTCATTGCCTTTCAGGAATTACTCCCACACGGCCCTCCCAGCTGAATTGCTTTCTAATAGGGCCTGTGGGAACTTGGGGGCACCAAAGTAGCCTCCTGAGATTGGATGGTAGCCTGCCCTCCCAACTGATACAGTGTTATGTGTATACACTTTACCAGACACTTGGGGCTCCATTCTGCATTACGTCCTCTTTAGTTTTCTTTATCCACCTTATGTTTCAGACAAAGGAACCCCTCACTCGTGTTACACTGTTTCCGCCATCTGTGATGTCCACTCTGCTTCCTACTTCATGGCCAAGTCTGTTGTTTTTCCAAATACCATCTATCATTTAAGGATGGCATCAAATGTTGTCTTCTTCATGAAGCCTTCTCTGATTCCTGTTTTTATTCATTCATGTAGTCATTGCTTTTAATAAACATTTTTGTTGAGTCCCTGACATGTGCTTGGTGCTGTGGATGAAGCGTGGAGAAAACAAAGATCACTGCCCATGGCCCTTATATTATCCTCTGGGGAGAGAGGGTACAGGACGTCAGATGGTGGAGCACGGTTATCATTTAATATAATGGTGTAGGAAGGAGGTCTTACTGGGAAAGTGGTAGTTGAGTTAGTATCTGAAGATGAAATTGTTGTCTTCTTCCTCTGACTGACCTTCTTCTGACACTTTCTTAGCTCTGTTGTGGGCAAGAACCATGGATGGGGTGGGGGGAGTACGGGGGAGAAAGGTTGTGTGTATGTGTGTGTGTATCTGTGCTTGCACACACTTCCTACGCTGTCCAGCATTTTGTCTCATTGGGCTTAATGAATGACCCTTGGGTGAATAGTGTTGACCCGTACTGTTTTCCTGGTGTTCCCAGTGAGGAGAAGCAAGATTTATTCTGGACCGTGCAATATTCCAGGGGGGATCAGGGACCCCTCTGGGTCCACAGTCTTTGGTAAGACTACTGCTGTTGCTGTTTGAGCACAGCACCCAAGAGCCCCTTTGGAAAGCTTAGTTTTCTCAACCTTAAAATAAGGGAGTTGAATAAGTAACTCCTAAGATCGCTCTCTGCTCCAAAGTTCCTCCTTTTTGTATTATGAAATCTTGATTCAAGTCTCATCCTGTGCAGGGTCCTTTGCTGATGAGTCCAGCTCACAGATTGATCGCTGCACTGCTTGTGTTGTGGTCCGTACCCTGTAAGTAGCCCCAACAGGTGTGTGGCCTTTGGTACCGTGCATCCTGGGAGAATGTCTTCTCCAACTAGGTTGCGAGCACTTACTTGTATGTGACAGGCTGGGGAACATACCTTGTGCCCTTAACAACCCACAGTAGAAGACTGTATTCAGGGTTAATTGATTTGTAGCTCCGTCCATCTATCTGTCTATTATTTTTTGAATGCCAGGAAAGTCTGATAGGTCCTGTGTTAGATACTGGAAATGCTTTTCTGGGAGTCCTCTGGAAGTTCACATGTCAGACGAATAATATTTTTATACAGCACTTTGTTGTTTTCATGGTGCTTTCACATCTCTTTTACTATATTGATCTTTAGATGTCCCTATGATTGAGGTAGGACTTGTAATGTGAGGTCATATTTTGTGCTCTTTAAATTAGGGAATGTAATGGGAGTGTCATAATACGACTTGGAAAAAATTGAGAGAGGGAGAGGACAAGGGAAAGGGAGGGAGGGAGGGAGAGAACAATGCATATGCTGCTGGTGGCTTGGAATCTGGAGTCCCACTGTGAGGCAGTGTCCTTAAGGGTAGGCAATGGCTGAGCGAGACATAAGTCTGTTCTCTCATTTGGCCTCAGGTCCCATAACCTCTCATGGTCTGTGCATTAAAACATGTTGACCCTGACTTTTGGGTGATTATAGGGATTTCCAAGGCTGTTTTTAACGTATGTGATTTTTATCTTGCCCATTGACTTAGGGATTGATTTCCTAATGTCATGCCCCCCCCACCACCCCCACCCCCACCACCACCCCCTCATGCCATAGGTGAGGAAACTCCCAGAGGGAGGGATTTTCCTTCTCTCTCTGTGTGAGGCTCAGGGTGAGAATTGATCACATGCCTTCGTAACCTGCTTCCAGGGTCTTTTCCTCATTAGCCTCATTTCTGTAATTCTACGGGGATTATGTCCGTGTTGCCTGGTAATGCCCGTGGGAGGAAATGAGCCCAGAAGCTGGGCAAGATGTGCAGCCTGGATGGGTTAATAACAGAGTGGTTCCCTGGGAGTCTCCAGTGGCTCTGGGCTGTCTCGGGCTCCTCTTGGCCTGGGTTGGAGATGCCTGTTCTGAAATCTGTAGCTGCTTTCCCTCTGTATCTAATGAATTCTGACTGAATGCTCGCCCGACTCGCCTGCAGTTCTTTAAAGCCTGTCTTCCACATGGAATTGGCAGGTTCATTTAATTGTTTGGGAGCCAGATACAAATGCTTTGTTCTTTGCTCCTAGATTATGCCGTTCCACAATATCTCGTCTCCCACAAATTGCTGAGACTGTTCATTTGGGGCTTTCAATTGGTTCTCTCGGAGCAAATCTTTCAATTTATATTCCAAGGCCTGTTCTTTTTGATTACACGTTTAAGATATCAGTTAAGTTTCTTAATCTATTCATTCATACTTTTTTTTGCCTTCCTCCTTTCTCCCTTTAAGTGTGTTCCATTGTGAAAGGCGTGCAGTCATAGGGCTGTAATGAAATGCAAGTCCTTTTTCTGTCTACCCGCTATAGTGTATGATTTTTTAAAAAATTTTTTCTTTAATTTTTTTCCCTTATGTTTTCGGGTACTGGTGACAGTGATGATATCATTACCATTAAGTTTTTTCTTCTTAAATCAGTTCCTACACTTAGATGTCAAGTAGGCAGAAGGTTCTCAGTGGACAAGAAACCACGCTCCAGACTTCAGAAGACGTGCGAAGATCAGTGCCAGCTGTGAAAATAAACTGGGTTTTTTTCTCATGGTGCTTAGAGTCTGGATTCCTCCATGTGGGATATGCACTGTGTCTCATTTAGCCCACGAGGAGACAGAGACGAGGCTGACGTGACCTGCAGGAGCTTGCACAGTTAAGAAGTACTGGAGCTGGGTTTTAAACCCACGTGTGGGGGCTCCATGCCTACTGTTGCAGTCTCTGTGCTAAAGGAAGACATCCCACGCCTTACCCCTCAAACTTGATTTCTGATAAAACTCGGTAGAGGCAGCGCCTCCTGAATGCAGTTGGAGGCTCTCGGGATTTCCTTATTCCAAGCAATGGAACCATTACCATCACCATATAGATTTCTGCTGCCTTTGTCATGTTTTACCTCTCCAAAGCTTCACTTTGTATCCATTAAATGCAAGAGAGTAGAGACCGAGGAAGGAGAGAAAGAGAGAGGAGGTTAATATTCCAGAGAATGGGTTCTGGAGTCAACAGCTCTAAGACGGGATCCTGGGATTGCTGCGTTTTAAGCCTGTGATCTTAGAAACCTGAACCTCAGTTTCCTTATTCGTAAAATGAAGATAATAGGACTACCTGAAAGGTCACTTGAGGATTTAATTTAAACAAAGCAAAACAAAAAACCAGAAACATATGTAAAGCATGGAGTATAGTACCTGGCATTTAGCATAGTGCAAAATAAATATTTGCCGGTATTATTTTTCTAGCGGCGGTCATTGATTCATTTACATCTTCAGTGTGCACAGTGAGTGACAGTCAGGTTGTAACCCGACGCTACTGTTGTAACCTTTATTTTGGCCCATCGTAGATACTTAATAAGGCATTGTAGATAAGACATGGTTACATTGGTGCTGAACGGAAACTTGGTGAGTGTCCAGTGATAGAAGTCGCATTGCATTAGATGCTACCTTAGTGTGAAAATCACTTGTCACTGAAGTGTCCTGTAGAGAAAGGAGTGTTGAATTCTGACAGGGTCATCGTGGAACAGAGTGACTGCTCGGTGGTGTAGAGTTGTGGCGTGAGGTGGCCTGAAGTGGGAGAAGGGCCTGAAAGGCTGACGTGGTTGGTGGGTGTTTAGTGTTAAAGGCCATTTATGATGTTGGGGTGTGTGGGAGATGGATGGAAGACTCAATATACTGAAGATAAACCGGGTCAGTGAAAATTGAAATAGCCTCAAAGGGAGAGAAATGATGAGGGCTGGATTCACCGCAGGGATGATGGAAAAGGAAAGTAGCTGCGAGAAATTAAAGGTGATGAGAGGGTTTAAAAGCACTTTTAAGAATCTGGAGTTCTGGGTGGTCCTGAAAGTAGAAACAGGCAACCCCGAGTCACTTCAAAATACAGTATGAGTACTACCGAGAATAATGGCCATCTTGGTTAAAGTGACCTGGAAAGACTACAGAACGTCTATGGTGGGGAGGTTGTTCTGAAAATTCTAAGGCACAGCTGGACATCTGGGCTGCACCTGTTTCTTTATCTCCTAATTATGTCAACCCTACTGATAAATTTTATTTTGTTCTCATTGTTTTAAATTTCCTATATTTATTTATAGCCTTTGGATTCTAGCAAATGCAAGAAAGAACATTTATTTCTTATCTGTACCATCAAATAGACTATTTTCCTTTTCTTATTTGAGACTATGCCTGATTTGCCCTTCTGTTTTCCCCCTCTTTTAAATTTCTGCTAAGAAAATAACCTCTAGAGCATGTATGTGGTACAGGTTGCAAAGATGGTTCAGCTGAGTGCTAGAATAATATATTTAAGAATTCTTTATTGTCTGCCAGCTCACGCAAAGAAACTTTCTTTGAAATATGTGCCTATTTTTTTCCCATGGCACACCCTCTGCTTACAACCCTCATTTCCAGGTCATTTATTTTTGTAGCCATTGCATCGACTAACAAGAGACCGTATAAATAGGTGTACATGTTGGAAATTGATGCTGTGCATGCCGATTGCAGTCTCTGGTTAGGAACCCAACTGAAAGGATGAAATAGCAACACCCCCCCCCCCGCCCCACCCCTCCCAATGTCTTTTCTCTCCCTGAACTGGTTTGTGCAAGTTCTGCTGTTTGATCATTTCCCCTGTTGACAGAACCTGCCTTTGACCCTCAGCCACAGTGAATCAGTGTGTGCTGGCACTGCTCCAAATGCCTAGGGGATGAAACTTTGCCTAAGTTGCCTAATCGTTCCTTGCAGCTTGCTCAGTTTTAGTCTGTGTTGATATTTCCTAGAAAATGTTGGCTCCACATCTGTCATTGGTTACTTACTTTATTTGACATTTAGCTTGTCTTGCTTTTTGTTGGTGGCTTGAGGGCGCACAGAGATAAGACTTGGGCACCGTCGTGGAGTAACTCGACGAAGAGGAAGAGGAGGAATACCTGTGTTTTCAAGTGTGCAATTTAGTGTTTTTAGTATATTTACAAAACTATGCAGTGATCACCATGATCTACTTCTGGAACATTTTATCACCCAAAAAGAAAGCCCATACCCATTACCAGTCAATTCCCATTCCCCCCGTTCCCAGCAACCCCAGCATTCACTAATCTACTTGGTCAATCTATGGATCCGCCTATTCTAGATATTCCGTATAAATGGAATCATATAATACGTGGCATTTGTGGCTGGCTTCTTTCACTTAGCATAACGTTTTCAAGGTTCATTCGTGTTGTAGCATGAATCAGTACTTCATTCTTTTTTATAGCCAAATAATATTCCATTGTATGGCTAGACCACATTTTGTTTATTGGAGCAATATCTTGAACATTTGCCTTGGGTGTTTTCTATGTTCACTGTTCTGTGAGCTTTACCTTTTTAAACCTACTTGGTTGATACAACACGTTAAACCTACTTGATTGATACAACAACGATTGCTATTTTACAACTAAGGAAAAACACTTCAGTAGGTCACACAGCTAATAATTGGCAGAGCAGGCTTGGTTTAACTACAGTCTGTCTCTTAACCACCACATAACCCCCAAACCCTTTACAAGTCAGAGGGTATAAGACATTTAAAAATGATTATGAACGTGGGGAAAAGTTACAAAGGTCTTAAATAAACTACTGTGGGGGGTTAGTAGCTCAGAGTTGGGGTGGCCTGTGGTTCAGGGGTGGCTGATACAATGTGAACCATTCTTCCATGCCCTTTGGATTATGGTACACAGTGGATTCAGGCCAGCACAAGTGATGGAGTCCACAGGGAGGTAGGGTGGGGCTCCCAGTGCACTGCCAGGTTTGGTCATGGCTGACGCAGGCAGTGGGCGGGGCTGAGCCCCAGCCCAGAGGTTTTCGGACAGTAGGTGCACCTGGGTGGGGCAGAGGCAGGGCAAGGGCAGGCAGAGACTTGACAGCAAGCAGTTGTTTTCTGCGGGACTGTAGAGAAGTACAGTCTGGGCTAAGGTGGTTCCCAGCTCACCACACACATAGTGATGGAATGAATGAGAGATGCCATGGGTGGGTGCCAGACTGGAGGGCCTTGAACCACAAATTGAAGAGTCCATGTAGTGCGGTGGCTTGGAAGGTGTTGAAACCTGCAGTCATGCGATGCTTGCTTTTTGAACAGTATATGTCTGGCCCAAGTCTGTCCATATTTCTGTTACTCTGCTTGAACTTTTGTACAGCATCTGCCTGGGGTCCTTTCCAGGTCCTTTCCTGTGGCATTACAAGTGACTGTACTGGGTGATGGGAGTCTCCAGGCCTCGTCTTTGCCTTAAAAGAGCTCGAGGAAGCTGTTCTGTGATAGAACACTTCTGTCTCTGGCATATCAGTTATTCGTTCAGCAAATATTTGAGAACCTACTATGTGCTAGGAACTGTTCTCGGCACTTGAGGCACACATCGCTGAACAGAATGCAGAAGGACTCCCACTCTTTTGGGACTTAGATATTCTATCAGGGGAAACAAACAGTAAATAATTAACATGATAATAAATGATCATTTTGTTTATATAATACAGTTAGTGTTATAAATAAAAAGGAAAAGTAGAGCAGGGTAAAGGGGGATGGGAAGAAGTTGACATTTTAAATAGAGTAAGAAGGTGATGTTGAAGCAAAGACTTGCAGGTTGCTGAAGCTGAGCGATGAGAACATGTGAGCATACGTGGGAGGGAGTCTTCCAGCCAGGGCAGAATTCCGAAGATGTACGTGGAACAGCGCATTTGAGCATGGGGGCAATGGTGGCAGCAGGGCTTGTCACCCCTCCGGCCATCATGGGACTTCATCTTTTCCTCTTAGTGGAATGTCAGCATTTCAGGACTGAACAGAGGAGTGACACATTTGCACATGTGCTTTAAAATGATTTCTCTGGCTTCAGCATTGAGAATCTTAGAGTGATGGTGAATCTATGATATGTTAAGTGCACACTGAGTACACAAATGAATCACTTTGAATACACAAATGCCTGTGGTGGGTCCAGAACTTGGGGGAATTCTGGAGTCTTCTGCTAGACTCCCAGGAGCCCTCTGAATACGTTTGCTTCTTTCCTTGTCTGGTCACTCAGAGCCCCAAGACGGAAGTGACCACCTCGTACAGCGGAAGCTTAGCCAGACCACGGTCATGCTGGGTGGGTTTTCCTCCTGCTGGCTGTGCATGATCAGGCCTTGGGTTTTATTTGTTCTAGGAAGATTTAGCAATTAGTATTGAATCATTGGCATACTTTAAGTATCTGCTTTAAGAAAAACAAAATATGGCACATAGCTCCTGGAGGCTAGTGTATTAAACTCTTATAGATTGGCTTATTCCATTTCACAAGGTTTTTTTCAGGTTAGAAATATGAACTCAGAAGTGCACTTATAGTCTGCGAAATAGTCTATTACACAATGCCAACTTATTCCATTGGGAGTAGGAAATGGGTCAAATAATAATCACATTATCTGCTGTATGAATGGACAGCCTCTTGTGGCATAAATCTATAATAGTATTGTGAAAAAGTGCCAGTGTCACTTATTTTCTCTGGCTTGGTATGGGGACTTCTCTGGGCCAGAATGTTTTGAAGATGCCTTCAGTGTTTGAAATTTGTGTTAGAGCTGTTACACTCCCTTCTTCCTTGCCCATTAGACACGTGTGATTGCTCTTTGGCAAAATGTCAATTCAAATGTTTGTAGAAGTGGGTGAATGCATTAAAAATCAGAGTAGGCATTTAACTGGCAGGTTGTAAGGAGAATGTCAGTTTCTGAGGGTTAAGCAGGATCTTTGCAGCATATTTAGCACTTGACTTTTTCCAAATTTGACTATGTGAAATAACCTCTCTGTTTTCACACAGGAAATATTTGAATAACTTTAAAATATGTGTGTAATGCTGGGTATGTGACCAGATGGAAGAGCATTTCTTGGCCGCTAAGTTAAACAAGCTGCCACTGATGTTAATGTTACAGCTATAGACATAAATATATTTTATTTGTGAGAGTACAGTACTTTGACGCTAAGCCCAGATTGCGTTTCTGTTTGAATTTTGTTGATAGAGCTTTCATTTGTGTATTGATTTTACCTGACCTTATTGGCTAGAATATTTTAACCCCATGTAAAATGGATGTAACTGTTTACATTTTTCAGGTAGTGTCCAAGTAATCCTTGCTATCTCTAGTTCCTTGGGGGAAAAGTGCTTTGCAAACAGCTTTAGGATGTCATAGTTAAAGTAAATTGTCAGCTAGGTTGATGGGTTACTGGTTTGTCAAGAGTCTGGGCAACTAATCTGCTGCTGTGTTGAATTGGGAGTTGTTTGTCCTGCAAGAACTAAGATTTTGGAGTGTCATGAGGAATGGTGTCCCATAGTTATAACCTAGAAATGAAGAACGATATTAAAGGACCTACTGTGTGTCAAGAACCATCCTGTCACATGCTGTCTCATTTAACTCATCATGACAGTTGATCTTATTCGTACTTTATAATGAGGAAAATTAGCCTTTGAGGGACAGCATTTCCAAGATCCTTAACTGCTAGCTGTGGCAGAGGTAAGATTTGGACCCGGTTCTAACCTACTCCCCAGCCCAGGCTCTTTTCACTGTCTTTGGTGGACTGTAAGGAGGGAGCAAGGTGGTGTTTGTCAACATGTCCCAAATGATTGTGTCTGACAGATCTAATGTTTCTAGATATGTAAATGGAGAACCTATGCCTTTACCTGATTATAAATTTATTTTCAACATTTAATCAGCATAGCAACATTGGGCCTGTGTGGCCTAATCATCTGGATCTAATTTTGACAAATAACTGTATGATTATCTTGGGGGCTGATAAAGCCTTAAGTTTCTTCCAGCTCTGTGACCATGAGACCGTGAAGACTCAGGAATGGCTCCCCTCATGGTTTTTCCAGAGGCTCTGCCTGTATGTGGTGGTTAGTCTTTCCCAACTGGGCTTCAGTTGCTCCCTCCACATAAAGATATTCAAGAGAACCCTAAAACCAGCTCACCTGGCACACCTTAAATTAATTGGTATTTAATGAAAGTATTTACAGGAATCAAGGTGCCCGTGCACACAATTGCCTGTGTGTGTTCCACACTCTTGTATCTTGACCCAGGTCTGATAGAGAAATGAAGATAAGTCCCAAGCAGACCACAGACTAAATGGTTATGATCCATGGAGCAGGAATGAGAATTGGTCCCTGGCTTTGTTATTCTAGGGAGCTCTTTCCAGCAGTGCGTGTTTGAATGTGGCTTGGTCAAATGATGGCTGTTTCTCTGATTTTAAATGAAACTGCATGGCTGTCTTGTTTAGGGTACTTTGGGTGTGTTTCCAATAGAAGGAGATTTATCTGGGATCCCAGATCTCCAAATTCCATAAGCAGTAATGTTTATGAGTGGGTAGGAGTGGTGTGACTAATGCTGGGGAGGGACCAGTGGTGTGGAATCGTGTATGTGCACGTAAGCACATCGATCCAAGTGTGTGGCTTGTGGCGTGGGGGGCGGGGGAGGAAGGAGCAGTATGCTAGGTAATTAGATATAAAAATAAACCGAAACAAACAAAATACCAAAGCAGTCTACATCATAGGATTATTATGAAGATTTACTGAAATAATACACATGAAGTATTCTAAGCCTGGCATATGTAAGTACTCAGTAAATATTGTTTTTATGCTATTGTTATTCCTTCTATTACTATTGTTATATGTATATCAAATGCGCATGTGAGAAAGGCTTATGAATGAACAAGATGCTGTGTAAGTTTCATAACACTTATAACTCATAGAATTAGGTGATCAGACTGCAGCGAGGGTCTAAACCGGATAGGTGAGAAATTCTTTCAATCAGAATATTATAACGGTTCAACTAATGGCATTATTTAAGACAATAAAGTGAACGGGGACTCTTGTGTGCCACTTGTTCCAAGGCTCTGGTGGAGGGAAATGGGAGCCGCAGGCCAGAGTGAAATTGAACTTTCAGTCTCTGGGATGTCCTTCCTGTGAGGCTTTGGTGGGGATGGCCGTGATTATCAGCCTGTCAGAGTGGAACCATTAGGAGCTAAGATGTGAATTGTGGGCTAAAGAGGCCAAGAATTTCCTTACCTTTGCAACCCCTCTTTGTTGTGAGGAATATATGATTGGAGCATAGGTGAGGATGCTGAGCAAGGCTGGGGTTGGAGAAGAAGCATTGTCTAGATGGCACTTGTCATGATAGATGCAAGATGGTCTCTACCACAGAGATCACCGCTGACTCTACGCTGACAAAATAGTCCCTTTGGATGCCAAGGCCACTTGCCTGAATTAGGCATGGTGCACGTTTTTCCTGTGACTGATGAAAGCGGTTGGAGTTATTTTTTCCCCTGGCTCTTAGTTACAAGGGGAATGAACCTTACTCAGTAAATTATGTCATTCGAAGAATATGTGATGGTCGTCCTCTAATCCTTCTCTTACAGTTTTTTGGGTTTCTTCATCATTGCGTCTGCAACTTCCAAGCCTCCCAGGGAAATGGGTCAATGAATACATGTGTTTCTTTTAATTTTGAATCAAATTTACTTAGCAGCCAAATTTGCAATGAATAGAGGATCACTCTTGTTTAAGAGGCTGTTAATCACCAATTGTATAAGCTCCAAGTAGGAACTAAAAGCCAGAGCTTTGCTCTTGTTGGCCTTACTCTGGAGGAAAATAAGGTTAGAGGCGGCCAACAGCCTGGCTGAGAGGTGGGAGGCTTAGAAGCGAACTTTCTCCCGGGGATCAAAGGAGGGCCCTTTGCTTATTGTAGGCTAAATGTGGCTGTGTGTGAGCGGTGTCCTTGTGAAGGGACGGGCTGGAATCAGGCCCTGGGAGTCAATGTGGGGAAGGGGCCATGTTGGAGGGAAGGGTGTGGAAGCGTTTCATCCCCCTCTAGAGTCCCCAGCCTGTTGGAATTTGGGAGCTCTGTTGTAAAGGTGTCTTAAGCCTCCACCTCACGTCTCTCAGTGGGTTTTGCTGGCTCCAATTGTGAGGAGAGACACGACAGGGAAGACCTGCTTATAAACAGAGGTGGGTGGTGCCATTTTGTTTTCCTCCCTCACTTGTTGGGTTGCGTTTGGAGCTGTGGCATCATGATAACCATGGGGAGTATTTGCTAGTTTACCCATCAGTGTGTGGAAGGGAAGAAGAGGGGAAGTTGAGGAGCCCTGCAGGGAGAAGAGGTGATTGGAGATTGTAGAAGGTTTAAGGGAAAGGGTGCTTATTCCTCCGAAATAACCACATTAGTGTGGGCATCCACATTAGCTTACGTCAGGTCAGTGACGACAGGGAGATTTAATGCACATGAACATTAATTGGCACTCAGGAGCAACACAAATTGTCGAGATTTCTTCCTTCCAAGAAGCCTGCAAGTAAAATAAAAAGAAGCTTGAATGTTGGTGGGCTGTGTGTATCCAGGCCGCTGGTCACAGAGGCCGGGGCAAGGTAAGTGAGAGGGCCTGGCTGAAGGGGCAGAGCCAGGATGGGAAGACTGGTGTTCTGAGCTCTTTCTTCCCCGACTCAGCTCTACCCGTAGTTATTTATATGTATATACTGGATACATTTCCTTTGACAGATTTCACTGTTTCACAAATAGAGATAGGTTTATATTTCTGTGAATTTATCAAGTTCAATTTTCATGAGCAAATGTTTCTACCTCTATTGCTTTTGCACCTAGAAGGATGCTTAGCATATCTGTAGTCGCAGCACTGTACAGGGTTAGCAGAACTGGCCCCTAAGCTCTGATGACAGTCCTGTGTTATCGTAGCAGACGGAGAAACACAGTTTGCTGAACCTGGGTTCTCAGCGCCTTCCCTCATAGGAAGGCAGACCAGTGTTCTGCGGTGACATGTCCGTGACAGGATAGGATGGAGCTTGCTTTTAGCACTTGCCTTTTGTCGTTCCACTGATAGGGCCGACTAAGTAACAGGCAATCCTTCAGCAGTTATAGACGTGAATGATTGAGCCTCTCCTTGTCCTGAGGTGAATCACATCACGTAGTAACTCCCTCAGGAAAGTTCTATGAGTTAAAGTGCAAACTTCTGGAATTCCAAGCCTCTACAGTTTGGCTTGGGCCTCCCTTTGCAGCTGGTCTATTAATCTCCTTCCCAGGCCTCTTTGGAGCCAGGCTGCCTACCTATGCCCAGGTCTTCCCACCCTTTCTGAAAGGCCTTTGCCACCACCTCCCTCATCAGGGCACTAACCACCCTCTGAGCGTCACCTTCTCCACTAATGCTGTTCCCCCTTCACTCGTAACCACTTTCTCTGCTAAACTGATCCACTCCCTGCTTCCATAAGCTCAGGTACTCATCTGCCTCACAGCACCTTGCACATAAGATGCTCAAAGTTTGCTGAATGGAAGGGTTCACATTTTGTTTCTGTATGAGATCAGTACATCTCAGAGCATAGTGCATTACTGGAGGCTCTTTGGAAGAATCTTCCTTCACCTTCCTCCTCTCTTCCATGGGGTTGAGTGAAAGGAGAAGAAGGCTGGGCTGGGAGTTAGAGAAACCAGGGTGCTCATCCTGGCTGACTCTCCAGCTGTGTCACCTGGGCCAGTAGCTCTACATCTCTCTCAGCCTCAGTTTCCCTAACTGCAGAATGAGTGTGGGTCAGACTACCTCCTATGCATGTCAACCCCATGGGCACTAGCCTTGTATATCTAGGAAGGAAAGGCCACTTGTGCTCTTTCTACCCCAATGGCATGTTGCTTCCTTTCCTCCAGGCCCTTAAGACTCTGCCAAAGACAGTCAGCCAAAGGGCAGGGCCCTTCTGTCAGTTTTCCTGATAAAGATTCACTAGAATGGCTCTAATTGCACCCAACATCAACAGTGGCTTCGACAGCCTCTGAGTGATTGGACAGTGTCCACTTCCCAGAGAACCCCAAAGATTCCCCATTGACTCTCCATTGGCATTTGATGACTTGTCCTGTTAACATAGGATGACTTGATGAGATTGATAACACTAATGTTTTTTCTCAGTGCTTTCCTCCTCACACCTGTCACTGTTGTGAAAGATTGTTTTTGAATTTTCTGTGTATCACTTCCACAGTGTGTCTTCTTTTATTAGTATTTGACTTTATTTTATTAAAGATAACAGTGTAAGAGGGAGTCAGCTCTTGCTTGAGGGGATCTGAAAGAAAACGAAGCTACGTATTTACTCTAATTTTGTGTCTGTTACATCTACTTTGTTTATGGCATTAATTTTGGAGTGCAATGTGTTGTGTGCCAGAACAGCATGTTATATGCATGAATGGTGGCACTTTGAAGGATGTGTCCCTGGTAGCTTTGTCCTAAGGCATGTAACTAAATACGCACACTGAGTAAATGACCAAGGGGGTATTCAGAGACCTCCAGCTCTGGCAGGCGGCCAGCGTGCGACATGGTGGGCCATATTCACGATGTACCTCTCACTTATCTCTTCTCTCCATTCTTACTTCAGCTTCACTCTGCCTGAGCTCCTTATTTCCTCCCCTGGGTCATTACAAAAGGCTCCTGTTTGACTTCCCTGCCTCTGTCATTCCATAGCTAATCCGTCTTCTTCATGCCCAGCAGTGGGAATTCTCCGTCCTGGTTATTTCCTAGTTTTGTCCTTACTTGCTCTCCATCCCCTGGATTAGAAGTGGTCGACACTCTGACCTGGCATCCATGTCTCTCTCTGCACGGCCCTCTTGAACTGGTCTGATGCTTTCCTGCCCCTCTGCCTGGTTCACTTATGTCTGTGGCATAGTACCACCCCCCCACCTCTCAGAAACTCATCTTTCCTTCACAACCTACTTTTTTGACAAAGAACTCCCAGCCTCCAGGAATTTTTCCCTATTATAAACCTTGCAACTCTTAGTGTAGCCCAATGTGATAGTTATTTATTGATGTGTAACAGATTATTCCACAATTTAAAACAACAACCATATATCATCTCCCACAATTTCTGAGCGTCAAGAATCTGGGAGGGGTTTAGATGAGTGGTTCTGGCTCAGGGTTTCTCCTGCGGATGCAGTGAAGCTGTCAGCCAGGGCTGCAGTCAGCTGAAGGCTTGACTGGCGCTGGAGGAACCAATTCTAAACTCACTCAAGAGGCTCTTGGCAAGAGACCGTAGTTCTCCACTTGGTCATTTCCATAGGGCTGGCTTGAGAGAGAGAGAGAGAGAGAGAGAGAGAGAGAGAGAGAGAGAGAGAGAGAGAGAGAGAGAGAGAGAGAGACTGACTACAGAGGCTTTCGTAACCTAACCTTGGAAGTAAAAACCATCACTTGTGTTACACTGACTGACCCTGGTACATTGTGGGAGATGACCAGGCAAAGATGTGATGAACAGAAGGTGAGGTCATAGGGGGCCACCTGGGGGCTGACCACTAAACGTGCTTTGTCCTTTTGCATGCGTATATTCTGTTTTTCCAGATAGTCTGGGAACTCTGAGATCAGAAGCTGGTCTCGTTCACTCAGTTGTGACTCTCCTAATTCCTTCAGAGTGCTTTTCATGGAGATGTTTATTTTGTCTTAGAGTTACTGATTGGGCGTTTTATTTATTTTTGTAAACTGGTCCAGGACACTAAGGCCCAGAGGGGTTATGTAAGTCCAGTCAGTCGGCTACTATGTGGCAGCGCTTTAGAATTCACTAATAGGTCTGTCTGATCTAAAACCTGTGTTCTTCCCATTATACAAATGGCTGACTTTGATTTCTGTAAAGTGTTGTCTACCACCTGATTCCTGACTGTTAGCGTTGGTGATAGTTAAGAGGAACAACTGGATAGTACCCAATGATGCAATGCAGAGAACTATTTGTATATAACAATTCCAAGATAGGAAAAGTTTCTAAGATGTTGTATAAAACAACTGAAACCTCATCTTCCTGGCCTTCATTTATTCAGCAATTGCCTAAATCGAAGCCCCCGATTTATCTGACTGTTCTACTGAACAAGGCACCTTAGGAGGCCCATGAGAGAGCTGTGTGTCCTCAGGAGTTTTCATACTTGGTTATCCGGGGAGATCTAATAGAGCTCTCCCACCGTAAGAAGCTTCCTGCCACAACACCTTGCTCCTCTGTTTCAAACAGGGAGGGCTCTTGGAATCAGACTCTGGGTTTTCTAGAGTGGGATGGGGTGGTAATTTAAATTGGAATATCTCCTGATAAATTGCCCCAGATATGGTGACTCAGCTTCAGAGGGAGGTGTACATGCGCGGTGGGGGCTCGGGGAAGGGAAGAGAAGAAAAGAAAAAAGAAAGGAAAAGTCCTTGCTGTACCCTCAAGCTCAAAAGTAATGGTGGTTGAATTAAACAAGCTTTGATTTTCTTTCTCATTTTTAACAAAACTCTGGCCCCCTTAGTTGCCTTTCAAAATGTGGAATGAGTATAAATGTTTCTAATTTCAGTCACTCTCCCTTTGTTCTCATCAAAAAGGGGAACACATCAGGGGGCTTCCTAAAACTTGAACCCCTTGATTTTTTGTGTTCCCTCTCATGCTCATCTTTTATGATGTCTGCAGGGGACATTTAGACTTATTCTTGAAATTCTCCTTAGATTTTTGACTTACTGGCTAAAGATATATTTTGAAACGTTCTTTCTGACTTAGGTATGTCCTCCACCCTTCAGTGCTTTAAAAAGTATTGAATGTTGCTTTTCAAGCTCTTTCCTTATCTCTGCATGGGTATACTTTTCATTTTTTATTTTTTCCTGTAATGCCATGGGGTGGTTTAATATTACATACCTCACCACCATGAGTTTTCCCCAAACTGTGGAATTTCTTGGATCTCTAATTTAAAAGAGTCCAAAACACTAGGGAGGAAGAGAGGATGAGAAGAGAATCTGAAAAAGAATTGGGAATGAGCTTTCTTAGATACTTTCACATTCCGAGGGGGTTGTAAGGTTGTTTTCTGTGTAGCTGGATATTTTCTTTAGCAGTTGTACTCTGAGTGTAATTCTTTTCTCTGGAGCTCTGTGGAAGTTCCCATTCTGATGACAGAATTCTGTCTCGCTATTAGTTTTTGTTTTTGCATATAGCTATATCTATATCTATGAGTAAATAATGCTTAAATATACATGTAGAGACATAGATGCAAGCACAAAATATTTCCTGAAATGTCCATATTTATTTTCAGTTCCTTCTCACTCTCACCTTCAGTATAAATGGACATTTAAAAAGCCAGGGGAGCAATTTTAAGTCCTCGAGAGGAGTTCCCTTATCAGGTAGCTTTGGGAAGTTGTTCAGGTACGTTTTGCAGGAACTGTCCAAACACAGTGGCTAGGAACACCACAGGGAGGACATGTCTACCAGAAAGAAAACAGTTTAGAGCAGGGAGGTCCCTGTGGGTGGGATTTCCTTAGCACCAAGGGGTTGCTTTGTCCCTGGAAGGAAGGTACACAAATCCAGAGAAAGTACATGTAAAAGGAATTAAGATGACCTGGTACATTGGAATGTCACCTTCTGATAGATATACCCTGGCTTATCATAATCACGTCAGTAATCTTAGTTATTATGTATAATACTTAGTTATTCTCTGTTACTGTCATGGATTTTATCTTCTTTGGCTCTAACAGAATCTCTGCCCCAACTCCACCCCTCCCCACCATGAAGTAATAAATAATTTCCGTTTTGTAAAGAGAGGGTGTAAGTAGCTCAGTGGCTCAGGGAAGTACATAGCTACCACTGAGAAAGTAGGGTCTCAAACCCAAGCCGTCTGGACTTCTGGTTTAGTACACTGACATGCCTCCTCCCCTAGCCTCGTGGACATTCACTGGCTTGACTTCATAAAAGGAGAATAATGTACTGGGTGTCCTGGTTCGCTCCTCTACCCCTGCTCCCAGATTCCAGGAGACCAGGGTCAAGATCATAAATAGTTTTGTATTTCTAGTTTCTATTCCATTCTCAGAACATGACAGACATTGGAAATTATGGCCGCTTAAAATATATCCACAGATTCTTTGATGCTCCCTTCAAAAGATGGAGCCTGCTCTCCTTGAATGTGGGTTGGAGTTAGTGACTCATTTCTTTGAATAGAAAAAAGGGAAAGTGACGGTTGGAACTTTAGAGACTGGGTCATAAAAGGAGGCACTGTGGCTTCCTCCTGGCTCTCTCTGTTGCATCACTTACTTGGGGGGAAGTTAGCTGCTATGTCATGAGGACACGGAGGATGCCCTGTGTAGGGGCTTCTGTGGTGAGGAACTAAGGCTTTCAGCCAGCAGCCAGTGAGGAACAACTGGAAATGGATCATTCAGCCCCAGTCAAGCCTTCAGGTGACTGCAGCCACAGCCAGTGACTCAACTGCAGCCTCATGAAAGAGCCTGAGCGAGAAATATCCAGTCCCCCCACAAGTCAATTCCTGACTTGTAGAAACTGAAAGAGAAGAAATGTTTGTTGTTATGAGACCCTCACTTTTGGAATGTTCTACTCTGTAATAATGGATAACTTAATATAGAAATGGAGGGGTGGTACCTCAGTGAGCTTCAGGCTTATGTTACGTATAGCTAATGAAAATGACTCGATGACATGAACCGTGACACTGGCTACTTCTTGTTTTGTTTCTAACTCTGAAAAATGTACAGCAGTTTTGAGTGTTGCTCAAATTACATCATTACCTGGGGATCATGTAAAAACATATAACCCGAAGCCCCATCCCAGACCTATGAAATACAACATCCTAAGGATAGGGTTTTAGAATTTATATATTAAAAGAAAAAAAAAAACCCTTTTGAGATGATTCAGATGCAAACAGCCTCAACATGTCCAAGGAGTATCATTTGGGAACAACTGAGCTAGAACCCTTTCCTTTTGCCTTAATTCAGTTGTGATAATTAAGGTTTGCTATGGACAATTACATTTCAGTTCTCTTTCAGGGCCTCATTTTAATATTGACTGTGGTAGGGCATGATGAAACGTTGTTACAGCTGCAGCTAGATCCCCGTTTGAGCTGCATCTAGTGCTTGGCAAGGAGCCATGTCAGACCAGGGATGGGGGACTGTCCCATCAGGCACGTGTGTGACCAGGAGCAGAGAATGGAGACAAGTTCCGATGCAAATACTGAGTCTAACACCTGGAATTAGTCTTAAAAACTGGCATGTTTATGGTTGAGTGTCTCTCCGTGTAAACCGACTGCAGGAAACCCCTGTGGGAAAGCAAGGAGCACCCAGGAGAGTCAGTAGCTGTGGTGAGCGCTCCCCGGAGGGAAGTCGTTGGCTTTCTGGAATGAAGTTCTAATACCTGCTCTGGTCAGTAGGTGCTGGCAGAATTCTGGGCACAAACAGAACATATTTTGAATGTGTGTTTTTTCATTCTTGAATGAAATCTCATAATCCTGATGTAAAACTGCTTCTTCCAGAATGATGACTACTATATACTGTGTATGGTTTCTGGGATGGGTACTGTTTGGGTATCGATACAAAGCTTTAATGTTTTGTTGTATGATCTGCATTCCTTTAATGGAAAAAGTTCAGGTGGTTGAGGGTGGTGATTTCCCCCTATGAGCTCTGTTCTAGTACCTTTTCTGGCATTAAGTAACTGTGTGACTTTGGGAAAGTTACTTTCCTGCTTTAGAACTAAAGTCTTTTCATTAGAGAAAGGAGAGATGGAGATAAGATGATCCAAGTTCTCATCTACACAGGTGAATCAGTGTAGCTCTGTGTTCGTCCACCAGGGCTGCTGTAACAAAATACCACACACTGGGTGGCTTAAACAACAGACATTTATTTTCTCACAGTTCTGGAGGCTGGAAATCCAAGACCAAGGTGTCAGGAGGTTTGGTTTCTCCTGAGATCTCTCTCTTCACTTCTCAATGGCTTTCTTCTCACTGTGTCCTCACGTGGTCTTTCCTCTGTGTGCATACTTTCCTGGTGTCTGTCTGTGTGTCCAATTTCCTTTTCTTATAAGGGCACCGGTCAATTGGATTAGGGCCCATCCAAACGGCCTTATTTTAACTTATCACTTCTTTAAAGGTCCCGCCTTCAAATACACTCACATTCGGAGATACTTGGAGTTAGGGCTTCAAAATATGACTCTGGTGGGGGGAACACAATTCACCCCTTAACAAGCATCCAAATTACGTTTGGGTCCATTATGAAGCAATGGCTAGGAGTGGGTGCAGGGCTCCCTTGGGTATCTATAACAGATAAAACAGGTATAGTAACCCCCCTAAAGACATCTGGTCTTTTCCTTGCTTTTCCAGAAACAAGGTGTGAGATTACCTCTGTGTGTTACAGAATCAAAGTTAGAGTCACAGAATGTGAGCGATAAAGAAGACCTTTGAGTGATGCCTATGGATGTTAGAGAAAGCTGAAGTACAGAGGTGGATCACACTGTGTTTATAATTGAGTCTTTGGGTTTTTAACTCAATCCCATTGACTCGAAAACAAATCAGAACATATAACCATACTTTCTGATTTCACTACTGCCTTACTCCAACATCTCTGAAATACCCCAACTTAGGAGTGGTATGACATTTTTTTCCTGCTCCAGAGAGGGAAGGATATAATGGTACTTCATTGGGAATATGCTGAGAACATTCTGAAAATAGTGACATTCTTTTTGTCTGAGGAGAACCATTTTTTGTTTTGTTTTAACTCTTTCTTCTTGGTGTTCCAAAGGAGGACAGGTTTCTCCCCATGTGCTAGTCAATCTTCAAATTGACAGAGTTTTATTATATTTAAACAAGTAAAAAACAGAGAGACAATCGTAGAAATGATCTATTTACTAGGTTAGTTTAATTCCAGAGTTAGGAAATGATTATTTGATGTCTAGTTTTAGGGCCAATGGACTGCTAAAGTGTTTTAAGAAATTCATCAAATTGTCATCATTCCTTTTTTTTTTATTAGTTTCAGGTGTACAAAACAATGTAATAGTTAGACATTTATCATTTACACCCCTCACAAAGTGATAACCCCCATCCCCCACTCTACTACCCCTCTGACATCGCATACAGCTGTTACATTTCCACTGTCTCTATTCCTTATGCTGTACTCGACTTCTGTGACATATGTATATAATTATAGTTGACATTCATTATTATTCAGTTTCAGCTTCAGGTGTACAGTGCAGTGATCAGGCATCTACATCATCCCTGAGGTGGTCTCCCTAATAAGACAAGTGTCCATCAGATACCTTACAAAATCTTTACAACATTATTGATTGTATTCCCCAAACTGACTTTCATATCCCCGTGGCAATCTTGTGGTTACCAGTTGTGCTTTCTAATCCCCTCACCTTCTCTCTGATCCCCACCCCCCTCCCATCTAGCAACCTTCAGTTTTTCCTCTGTATCTCTGAGACTGTTTCTGATTAGTTTGTTCATTTATTTTATTCTTTAGATTCTGCATGTAAGTGAGATCATATTATTTGTCTTTGTCTTTCTTTCATAGTATTTGTCTTTCTCTGTCTGACTTATTTAACGTAGCATAATGTTCTCAAGGTCCATCCATATCGTTGCAAATGAAGATTTCATTCTTCTTTATGGCTGAGTAATTCTCCATTGTATAAATGTACCACAGTTTCTTAATCCAGTCATGTACTGATGGACATTTCAGTTGTTTCTTGGCTATTGTGTATAGTGCTGCAATAAACATAGGGGTATGTAAATTTTTTTTGAATTAGTGTTTTAAATTTCTCTGGATAGATACCTAGGAGTGGAATTGCTGTGTCATAAGGTAGTTCCATTTCCAGTTTTTTGAGAAACCTCCATACTGATTTCCAAAGTCACTGCAACAATCTGCAATCCCACCAGCAGTACACGAGGGATCCTTTAATCCTAAAATTTATATGGAACTATAAAAGACCCCGGATAGCCTCGGCAATCTTGAGAAATAAGAACAAAGTGGGAGGTATCACGATACCTGACATCAAATTATACTACAAGGTTGTAGTAATCAAAACAGCATGGTACTGGCATAAAAACAGACACACAGCTCAATGGAACAGAATAGAGAGCCCAGAAATAAATCCATGCTTATATAGTCATTAATCTACAACAATGGAAGCAAGAATTTATGTTAAGGTAAAGACAGTCTATTTAATAAATGGTGCTGGGAAACCTGGACAGACACATGCAAAAAAATGAAGCTGGACCACCTCCTTACACCATATACAAGAATAAATTCAAAATGGATGAAAGACTTAAATGTAAGATCTAAAACCATAAAACTCCTAGAAGAAAATATAGGAAGAAAGTTTACAGACGTTACCTGGAGTAAGATTTTTACTGATATATCCCCTCGGGCAAGAGAAAAAATAAACATATGAGATTAGTCAAACTGAAAAGTTTTTTTCACAGCAAAGGAAACCATCAATAAAACAAAAAGGGATCCTACTGAATGGGAGAAGACATTTGTCAATGATATATTGGATAAGGCGTTAATATCCAAAATTTATAAAAACTCATTCAATTCAACACCAGAAAAACAAACAACCCAATTAAAAAATGGGCAGAGGTCATCATTTCTTTTTGGAATCCATAAGTGACTTGTGAATCAGAGATGTGACCTGGCCCTTTCGCTGGGTTAAGTGGAGTAAAATTTGCAATTGTGGGCTTTTAAGGATCCATGGGCAAATCAAATAGAATAATGCTTTCAAATATCTGTACCTGTGGTAGAAAGCAATTGTCTACATAATCCAACAGACATTTCAGTCTTTCCTTGGAAAGAAATTCTGTGAAAGAAATCCTAGTTTGTCTTATACTCGTGATAAAATAAACAGCATTACCTTGTTGTAAACCCACTGAGAGAAGAAAGGCTGCCCACACATTCCCCAGAGTCTGAGACAGGGACATCTGAGTTTAAGGATTGGCTACGTGTTATTTATAATGTAAATTACCTGCATGCAAAAATAGAGATGTCTTTTAATGTTGTACAGAACGATTTACCACTTTCATCGTATGTCTGCTAATCATGAGCCAGAATATTTGTACCACAGACCTATTCCCTACTTTTGGACATTTCGTAAATGATTTATTCATTCAACACATATGTTGTGAGGCTTCCTGTGCTAGGAACTAGGGATACAGCAGAGAACAACAGCAACAAAGGCATGTTTCTACTCTCAGGGAGTTTATATTTTAGTGAGAAAGATCGGCCTTCATAAAATAATTTCACTTTTGAAAGTGTATGCATATTGGGATAAATTCTCCAAAGTAAAGGAACATGGGTGGAGGGGATATGGGAGCGGATAATGAAGGAGCCTGCCCTAGGCTGGAAGGCTTCCCCCTGAGAACCTGCCTCTGGGTTGAGAAATGATGGATGAGGGAGACGCTAAGTTGGAAGATCTGAGAAGCGATGGCAGAATACAGGGGTCGGACAGAGGGAACAGCTTGTGCAAAGAGGTGACATAAGGGAAAAGCACTGGGTTGGGAATGAGGGAATCGGATTTTTGTTTGTCTTCTTTTCTTTTTTGGTGTAACTGGGGTACAAAAAAACCACTTCACTTTGTTGGGCCTTGTGTCCTTATTTGCATGATGAATGAATTTGAATCAGAAGATCTGAGGGACCTCAGAGTCCCTGAACTAGATTCTTTCATTCATAAAAATTGCCTGAGCACCTGCTATATACCAGGTAACCTGATTGTCTTGCAATTCAAAGAGGAATTAACTGAAGTCATTGACCTCAAGCGCTTGGTCCAGGAGGAGACACACACACATGAGACAACCAACTGGGGTGCCACGTTGTGAGTGTCGTGGGAAGACAGAATGGGAGTAACCCTGATGGGAGGAGAGGGGCAGTCGGGAGGACTTCACGGAGTAGGAGACCTTTCGCCCGAATATTAGGGTGAAATTAGCTTGGGCAACCAGGATGATACAAAAAATTTTGTGGAGACTGGAAATATTCATGGGGCAACAATGAGTAACACTATAAAGTTTTACAACTTCGTTATGTCCTTTTGAGACTCTGCATGCACCCCAGTCTCCAAGGTTGATTATGGAAATCTTTGTCCTGTGTCTACTTGCTCCACGAGGCTAGAGAAGAGTGGAAATGGTTTACATGCCCTGGCTTGGTTTCCCATCTGTCAGAAGGTGCCCTAGTCACAGCAGGGGTCTAATGACTTAATTCTGGTTTATGGGATATTTAGAAGGTTAGGTCAAGAATGAATTTCTGTTGCAGAACTGAAGGCACGAGTCGGACGTTTAAAAATCAAGCAGAAGGTTTTCTGGTTTTGTTTTTTGTTTTTGTGGTTTTTTTTGCAGGGAAGGATTTTAATGGCCTGATCCGGTGCCATAGTTGGGTCAGATTGTTATGTTATCCACCAGAGAGAGACAAGAAGAGCCTTTTGAGAAGCTGCTCTAAAATTATTTTCTATTTATTTTCTTAAGTATTTGGCCTCAATAAGGAATAGAGTTTCCTTGCCAAGATGGGATTGGAATTCCCGTGGTGTGTAAAAGCTGGCCAAGGGATTGACGTGAGAGGAGACAACACACACAACTTGAGGAAGAGTAGCTAGAAATTGGGTCGTGGTTCCTTAGTCTAAATATGATGAGAAATAGAAGAAAACTAACAGTATTGATTTTAAAATTTATTTCCTGCCTACTTCCAAAAGGACTTCAAGGTCTTAAGAAAAAAGATATGACTATAACATGACCATTAAAATACAGACCCAAACCAAAACCTCGCAATAAGATTTGCTTAATAGCAACTGTCATTTTTTTTGTGTGTGTTTGTTTGTTTGGTTGGTTTTGGTTGGGTTTTTTTGACCAAGGTCTATAGCTATTGTCAATATGGTTATTGTGTTGGGGCATGAATTTTAGGTGAAAGATTCCTGGAGATCTAAGCAAAAATGGAAATCTGGTTGCCCAGCAACTTTTATTGACTGATGAAAAAGGAAATAATTCAGCCTGTTAGAAGATGCATTCCTTAATGTATTTTTTACGCAGATTTTTATCCTGTAAACATTGAGTAGTATAATTTTCCATAACTTCAGTAAGTTTTTCAGCCAATGGCAAACTCTCCTTAAGACAGTTTTTTTGTTTTGGTTTGGGTTTTTTTGCATTGAACTTCAGTAAAATCTTATACTGAGTTGAAGACATTTTTTATATGAGATCATAGCTCAAGCAATCCAGGTTTGTAGTTTTCTATTATGATTTGATTAAAGAAAAAATATTAGTAAGGTGATGGATTTTACCTTGTTTAGATCAGTGTTTCAAAACTTGTCTGTTCACAAGAACTGCCTAGGGCTTCTATTAAAATATAGATTCCAATGCCCACCATAGATTTATTGAATCAAAATCTCTAGCAAGGGGACTGGGTGTATATTTAACAAATGCACCAAGTGGTTTCTAATGCTCAAGCCAATTTTAGGCAGCATTGCCATTGATGTATTTCCCTGACTATTGCTGTGTTTTGTAGCAGCCATTTTGAGCATAAATTGTGATAGGAGCCTGAGGCTATAGCATTAAAAGTGAGATGATGACTTCCTGCAGAGCCAGTTTAATTAGCTGGTCTGGAACCAGAATATCATTTCCCTTTGTCAAGTCCTGGTGCTTTGGATGCTGCCTGCCCGTCAGTTCCCTCTTGGTGCCTTCTCATCTGTTACATCACTGACCCTTATAACGTCTCCGTGTGGTAGGCAGAACAAGTATAAGGCCATATTTCATTGATTTTAAGATGCCCATTTCCCCATAATTTTATGTTGCAAAATTAGTATGCATTTTAGAATCGGTAATGTATGAATTGGATGACATCTTTTTACTGTCTTGGTGCTCTATAAAATAATGGTGCATCTGTACATTCAAAGGTGGTGAAGATTTGGTGAACTGTGGTTGCTCCTTGTACAGAGGAGGCAGCTGACACTAAGAAGCCATGGGACGGTGGAGAATCCTCACCAGCTGGGAACCCCAGGCTCAGATCCAGCTCTCTGTCCTGGTGCTAGTTATTTATAGCTGAGGAACCAATTGCACCAAAGCTGAGTGGCTTAAAACGACATTAAATATTATCACACAGTTTCTTGGGGCCAGGCCTTTGGGCGTGGCTTAGCTGAGGGGTTCTGGCTTGGGGGTGGGGCTCTCAGGCTTGACTGGCGCTGTCAGTTCCACTGACAAGATGGCTCCCTCACATGGCTGCCGAGTTGATGTTGGTGTCAGGGAAGCCTCAGTTTATCCCCTGTGGGCCTCTCCACAAGTTCTTGAAAGTGTCCGCGGAATAGTGATCGGCCTCCCCCAGAGCAAGTGATCCAAGAGACCAAGGCAGGAAAACGTTGCAATGCCTTTCACAGCCTCACTTCAGAAGCCTCACATGATCACTTCTACACATTTGAATTGCCACTCAGTCCAACCCGGGTTCCGTGTGGAAAGGGACTACACAAGGGCACAGGTATCAGAAAGTGAGACTCATGGAGAACTGGCTGTTTCCTTCATACCATTCTGCTTTTCCAATACAGTTTTGTCTTCATCAGCTTGGTCACCCCATACCCTTAGATCAAGTTCTTAATTTCAGTGAATGAAAACTTTGGGATTTCTATCCCATTCTAGCTAGCACTTTTGAAATTTTCATGTGCCTGTGAATTCCCAAGGTCTCCTGTTAAAACTCAGACTCTGATTCAGGAGGTCTGCAGTGCCGCCTGGGAGTCTGCATTCTAACAAGCTCCCCTATGATGCCCTTGCTTCTGGTCAGTGATCAACACTTTGAGTAGCAAAATGAACAGAGCCAGGCAGGCCTCCAGTAGCATGCTTTGGAGTGCTGCACTGCAGACAAAAGTCCTCTCTCCTCAAGGGGTACTTGCCTTCTTCTTTTATCTTGGCAGAGAGACATGGTTTGGGGAGAAGGCACTAGGGAAACCAGCCTACTTCACTAAGTTGGTTAAGGGAAAAAGAGGTTAAGCAGATAAGAGTCCATGCATTATTAGGTAGGCAGCTGCTGCAGCTGTGAGCCTCTTCACAGTGAAGGTCAGGTTTCAGACAGCAACAGCTGGGTGCTCAAAATGGCGAGGTAATTAGCTTGCAGGGGGTGGGGGGTGGGATGGCACACAAAGAGTGCTTAAAATGAAAAGTGTCAATGCATTATTCAGATGCCTGCCAGTGAATGCCCCCACCCTTGTCTTGCCGCTCTCCTCTCTCCCTCTTACACACACACACACACACACACACACACACAGGCAATCAGGAAACTCTAAACCCACAGTCCCATAAATGCTGCCACACTTTCAGCCACTTTCAGCTGCTTGGCTGAGATCTAGAATGCTGGCCCTGGCACTCTGCCTTTCTTCTTACGCATGGCAAAACTTGTGTCCTATATCTTCCTACTCATCAGTTAGGAGCGACGTTTTAGACTGTAAGCTCAACAGAGAGAACCTGTGTCTGTTTTGTGAATCTCAGTCTCTCTCTCTCTCTCTCTCTCTCTCTCTCTCTCTCTCTCTCTCTCTCGTAATACATATGTGTATGCATAATAAATAAATAGACAGCTGAATAAACCAACAGGTGCACAGAAGGAAACCAAACCTGTGAGAGGTTAGAACATTTACCTTGCACAGATAGTAGGTGGTAGTTTTACAGTCCACCCAGACTGGTTTCCACCTAAAGCTGGTATTTAGTGTCTACTGAACAAGATGTCCGGAGAAGGAAAACGAGAATGATGAGACTTATGAAAGATGGAAGGGCTCTCAATGTTAAGTTTATGCTCTAACTTTGCACTGGTCCTTGTGCTGTGAGGTGTACTAGGATGCATTTCATGGGAACTTGGCTCCAGAAGAGTACATATTAATGGGACCTTGATAAGAATTACAGCCATTATCTGAGGCTCCCCAGACATGGATGGCAGGAATGCAAAATGGTACAGCCACTTTGGAAAACTGGTAGTGAGGAAGTTAAACACACGCCACACACTTAACACATGACATAGCTGTCACACTCCTATTTACCTGAGAGAAATGGAATTTACGACCATATAAAGGCCTGTACGCAAGTGTGCATAATAGTTACTCACGTTAGCAAAAAACTGGAAACAACCCAATTGTGTGTCAGCACATGAGTGGATTAACAAAGTGTGTCGCATCCATACAATGGAATCCCACTCAGCAGTAAGGAGCAAGCTATCGATTTGATGAATTCAACATGGGTGAATCTTAAAAGCATCCTGCTAAGTGAAGAAAGCCAGCCATAAAAGGCTACATACTCTTACTTTTCTGCCATTCAAGAAATGGAAAAACTATAGTGACAAATCAGAGAATGCCTGAGGCCTGGGAGGGGGAGGGCTGCTAAGGGGTATGTGGACATTTTGGGGGTGATGGAAATCTTCTGTCTTAATGGTGCCTGTATACCTTTGTCCAGCTTATCAAACGGTATCTTTAAATAGGGTGAATTTTATTGTATATAATTTATACTTCAATAAACATGATTTTAAAAATATGTATATCTACCTGTCCAAACCCACCATTTTCCAGATGGGGACACCAGGCCCAGCTGACGTGCTACAGCAGTTGTGAGTTGGGAATACAGCTTTCTCGGCCCCACTGCTGAAGCAGAAGTGAGCAGACACCTTGCGTCCTGTCCTAGTCCCCAGCACAGCCCCGGTGGGATGGGAACGCTGATCCTCAGCTCTCAATGCAGCGCTGTGGGTGGCTCTTAAAAACTCACATGCTACTGTACCACTTATCAGCCAGTTGACCTGCACTGGTTAGAGGGCTCCTAATTGGAAAATGAAGTACATTTGCATTCAGCCAGAATCCAAAGAACATAAAGCTCCAGTAATGAACTTGTAGGTCCATATTCCATTCTCTTTTTCTGAGAGGGAGATGAAAAAGGCCAAAAGAGTCCCATTAGTGTATTCAGTAGAGTGCCTGCCTTATAGGGCATTGCCACCCAGTCTGGAAAGAACAAAATGTCCCTGAGGGTCACACCAACATCGTGTCGCAGAAAGCAGGTGAGATTTAAAGTGAGCCAGACCTGGCTTTAGTTCTTAAATCTTCTACTTTCTAACTTCATGTCCTTAAGTGGCCACTGTTCTGTCTGTAAAATAATGAGGTTTAAATCAGAGACTGGGAAATAGAGTACCTAGCCCACCTACCATAGATTTCTCTAGTATGTTCAGCACTGGGCTTTGTGCTTTACAGGCCTTATCTTAAACCTTAACAGTCATTATCCCTGTTGTGGATGTGAGTAAGCCCAGGATAAGTAATCTGGCCATTATACCTGGCCGGAACCACTGGGCTATGTGTAGATTTCAGTAAATGACTATGGATCTGAATTGAGCCCTGTTTACTAAAACAGTTGCGGAGGTTGGAAAGAAGTGAACTTCTTAGTTTGAAAGCAAGCCTTATTTATTTATTTATTTATTTATTTATTTATTTATTTATTTATTTATTCATTCATTCATTCATTCATTCATTCATTCATTCATTTTTTTAATGCATGCATGCATGCTTGTAAAGAAAGAATGGGAAAACTATTGAGGCCAAAATTAGGACCCTGAGTGAATGTTACATTCCTGTTTGAAGAGAAAGTGTCCTCCCTAATCTCATCTTTACTCAGCCTCCTCTAGCTTTGTCCAGAAGAAACACCCCCAGCCACCCAAGAGACCTTGTAGCTACTTCAGGCCCAGCTAACACTAGAGCCAGAGAGACTTTCCACCTGCCCCTCAGCAGGATGACACTCTGGGGACAGGCTCTGTAATTCCAAACCCTGTCCGCCTTCTGAGATTCAGGGGCCGGTTTAACACTAACTGAAATAGGATTGTTTTTTTTTAACTTATTTGTTTTTCCTCTTTTGCAATTGCAATAATATACCAAGTAAGCTTTCCATTTTCACTTGAAAATATTTCTCATTCTGTCACACCGCCAGTATAAGCATAGATTTCCAAAACACCAACTAGTTTTCATAACCTACGGCACCTGGCAAAATATCAACTGGAAAACTTAACCAAAGACAATAGACTTGGTTTCTATACTGTGTATGTTCAGATCCCTCCATTATATGCTTCATGTGCCTGGGCTCACGTTTCCTTTCCTAACTGTTCCTTTCCAGTGTGAAGTCGCCAGTTAGACTATGGATTCTGGTGCATCTTATCAAGCACTGGATACGAGTTTGTGTCATGGCAGTTGTACTCAAAGGGCATAATTTAGGCTGTAAGTAAGTATGGTAGGTTCCAGTCTGTAAATAATTTGATAAATGTTAAACCTGTATATGGCGAGTGGAAGCACACATGGTTTAGGTGCCAGACATTTCTCTACTGCCCAGGGCAGAATTATTATCCTCTTAAGTAGTTAGGAGCCTGAGGCCAAAAAAAGCTAGAGTCAAGGCTAGTGGTCAAAGGGAGCGTTAAAGACAGTTTCCCCACACCAGCCCAGAGCTGTTTCCACTGGCCCACAGCGTATTCCCTTTGTGTAGGTTGTTTAATAAATTCATTTCACAACCCGTAGAGCACAGTAGGAAACAATGCAATTACTGAACCATAGCAATACAGCTGCCAACATCTTGTTGATTCAGAATTGTCCAAACACTTCCATGTGTGGGAGGGACCGATGCCACTTGCTGGTTCAACAGTTGACATTGATAAATTAGAGCTTCATTTCCTCAGCCTTCTGTTGGAGGTGCTAATGAGCGTTGAGAGGCTGGAGAAACACAGGAGGGAGATAAGGGAGGATCTTGCCTGATCTACATACTAAGTAATTGAGCCAGGATGATGTAGACTTGACATCGCTAAGGTAATAGGTGCACGCATTTGAAGGTACTAATAAAGGCCGAATAAAATCAGTACTGTGAATATTTTAATTAAGTTCCACTTGCAGATGTCGTGGGCTGTTCTCTTCATTTATTAGAGAGAATGTTTGCTTTTCCTAATATTCTTTTCTATGCTTCCTGAAGCATTCTTTTATATTGCATGGGGCAGCATGCCAAGGTTCCTTGGCTTCTGGAAAAGGAGGGGTTGGACCAGATGATCTCTGAGGTCTCTTCCATGCTCCGTTTCGTGACTTGCTTGGCAAGAGAATTTGCCTGCAATGAATTGCACCCCCCGCCCCCAAACACACACACATTTATCCAGGCCTCTGTTTTCCCCGTCCATGTTCTCATTCATTCAATAAGCATTTTAGATGCTTATTATGTGAGAGTTACTGTGAGAGCAATTAGAGATAAAGTAGGAACTAGGCCAGAACACCACCCGGCCCCTACTCTTAAGGGTTTACATTTTAATAGGGAGAAAGAAAAGTAAGTAGTGTAGCAGGGCTATGTTAGGGGGAGCCCAGGGCAGCGTGAAAGCACACAGAAAGACCCCTAAGCGAGACATAATCAAAGAAAGCTACTTGGAGGATGTTATATTTTAAATTGCTCCTTAAAATAAAAAGTTGAAGACTCGGAGAAAGAAGTATTTGGATGGACTTTCCTCTGTGTATCTCCCTGGATGTTTTGAGCACCTTTTTTTTTGTACATAGCATGAAAGGGATTATGAGAATGGGATCAAACACAAGCTGTGCTTGGTGTAGGAACACAAAGTGGAGAGATGAAGCAATGATTTTTGGAGAAATGACAGCAAAAGGTTAATGCTCAAAGTGCAGACATTTATAAAAATTTTAATGAAAACCTTAAAAAATATATTGTTCAATTTCCTCCTTAAATATACTCTATGGACCACAATTGAACTCAGCTACATCTTTATAAACATCAGCTATTTTAATCAAATTGTTAGAGCTAGAAAATATTTTAAGTTGTCCATACTCATCATTTCACACAGGGGGCATTTGATGCCCAGAAAAGTTAATTATTTTTTGTTTCAGAAATCAGACAGTAATGGCAGAGCGAGCTCTAGAACTTCTGATCTCATCCTCCCTAAACCACCTGCTTTCAAGGCTTGGCTCAAGGAATTAGCTGCTGTGGAACACTTTCTCCCATACTCTACTCCTGCCCCCTTATTTTCTAACAAACGCCAACTTTCAACTTTCCCTCATTAAAAAAAAATAATAACTTGAATTTTTTTTGCCAAAATATTGAAGGTCTTATTAGACCTGCCAACATTCTTTAGTAATTTTTTTTTTCATCTGACAAATGTGCATTGAACTTTTACAGTTGGGGACCTTACGCCCTGGGGCAGGGGGGTCATTGTTCTTGTCCTCAGAGAGCTTGCAGTCTAAGGGGGAAGATGGATAAAATCTTAATTTCTTCTTTTGGAATTTTGTCCCTCAAGGATCTGACCCTATTTCTACTGTCCAAGATTCTCTTGGTAAAGCTGGGTATGTTGTCAACATAAGAGATTGCTAATTATATTTTCAAAGTTCTTGCAGAAGCAAATAACTACTGAATATATATCAGCATAGAGAAGAGCTGTGATTTTTGTCTTTTTGCCCCAAACGTCATTAGGCTATACTAAGGGATATCCTTGTAGTAGACGTAGTTTTGTTATGTTTTGACTTAGGAGCCAATTCTTATTTCCAGGAGTTTTGTATTTTCTCATAGTTTTAATTGGTCAATTTTATTAAAAACAAATTGATTTGAATAAAACAGGTTGGCATGAGTACTGGTCTTTTAAAATTAACTTTTTACATATATGTGTGTGTATCTGGTAGTCCAAGCCAGTCATGAACAATCTTTTTCCTGTTTATTCAGCTCTCAGTCAAAAGAGTAGACTTATCCTGGAGAAATGCATTTTGTTAAGCCGTGAGTAGACATAGTTAGGAATTTTCCAGCTGCAAGTCATTTGAGAGATTCTCAGACATTTATTTTTACTCAGTGTTTTCAAAGCAAATTGGACCCATTTTGGTATGGCATTAATTAAAATTAAACCTGTTCTAAACAGAATTGCCTTACAGGTAATCTTGATTTCTTTATTTTAGATGTTTTTGCTTAAAGCCACCTATAAATAAACTAAAACTGAGACTATTCAATTGTGAAAATAATATGTATAAAAATACAAATTTAACTTTGAATGAATACTACACTGGCTTATAAATAAACCTTGACTCTCATATTCTATCCGAGCATATCGGGTTAGTAGAAACTATAAAAATCAAATGTCAGCTGACTGTTGGCATTAGTGTGATGGCCAGGCTGTCCTGTAAAGGCTTTATGTTTGTCCATTTGTACCCTTCTCACCACCTCTATGTGGTAATACTCACCCAGGGTATCAGAGTTGTGCTTTAAGAATTAGGAGACCTTGATCTAGTTATGTCTCTTGACACTCACTAGCTTTGTGGG
Organism: Rhinolophus sinicus; assembly: GCF_057876585.1. Classification (NCBI taxonomy): domain Eukaryota; kingdom Metazoa; phylum Chordata; class Mammalia; order Chiroptera; family Rhinolophidae; genus Rhinolophus; species Rhinolophus sinicus. The sequence continues at coordinate 55,489,471 of NC_142517.1, read as the reverse complement.
TTTTAGCTACTAGCAGTGCCTCTTTGGCATTCAGTGGTCTTTTCTATAAAATGTAGCAGTTAGACTAGATCAAGGACCCACATAGTATGTGGGTTCTAAGGACCCACATACTTTTAAGATGGATGAATGAGAGTGATGGAATGTTTCCTTCGGTTTTGCACACAGTGAAGCAAAAGCCGTGAAAGATAAGTGATTTATTCGTGGCCACAGGGAGAGTCACCAGCTCAGTAGGAATAAGCTGGCTCTTTCTGATCTTTTGGTCCTGTGCGTCCCTTTGGACCTGATGCTTCCTCAGAGTCACCCTGATACCACCCACCTGGTCTTGGACGTTGTTGTTTACAAAGCCCGGTCATTTGCATTTGCTCTTATGTCTCTCAGGATAACTTCTAGGTGGATATTTAAAAAGCATGAGAGTAATAAAGTTAGTTGGCAAGATCCCATTTTAATAATGAATTCTCTCCCACCATACCAATGAAAATTGGTGTCTTAAATGAACTTACATTACCTCTTCTATTGAATCTCATTTTGGGGAGACACCAATAATTAAAGTGAAATAGTAAGAAACCACTATCAGGGTATTACAGCCTCTCCTCTTCAACGACGTTTAGAAACAACTATTAGGAATGAAGAATTTAAGCAGATTTTCCACTCCTCATTTTCCTTTGGAGTAATACTATTAAGCTTGTGGCACACGTAATTAGCTTCTTTGTGACTTTCTGTGAATAATGTCTCTTGGTAGCCACACATGTAGGAATATGATGACTATGTATTGATTGCTTAGAAGCAGATCACATATTTCCATGTAAAACAGTCCAAATAATGCATGGGTTCACAGGTGCCATTTCAACTCAATTTGCAGTTCAGCTGTAATACTTGTCTTATAAGCTTGTCTTTGGGGGAGTAGGAGTCTATCTAGTAGGAGGGAGGAAGAGGAAGCGAGCTCAGCAGAATTTTGAAATTGACCAGTCATCTCCTTGGCCCTGCCTGTTGAGTCCTCCTGGCCTCTCACTTCTGTCCCCAGGGCCTTCCAGCACTCGGAGGTCCTTCCATGGTATTTGTTAATCTAGCAATCAGTCCACTCTGAGTCAAAGGCCCCATCCCTGCAAGGCAGCTGTCTCTCTCCACTGCTGTGACAGTGGCACACTCTGCTTGAAGACATTTATACTACAGAGTAAATGGTAACAAGAGCCTTACCTTCCAAGAGGCAGTTTCTGTTCTCTTTTTTTTAAATTGTGACACTAAGCCTAATTGGTAGAATGTCAGACACGTGAAGAGGGTAAAGACAGGAAATTCAGGCCTGAAAATGTCTCTTGGTTCAGTTCTCCTTGTCTGCCCCTGTACCTCCCGGTTTCTTTCATTTCTTGTTTGAAAGCTTCAGTTACTTTGCCATCTCCCGGGGCTGTAGTGGAGTTGTGAGGATGAGTGAGAGGAACGGGAAAAGCAGATGTGGATAGGCGTCACCCCATACCTGTGTGAGATGTTTGCAGGTCAACTGTCTTTTGAGTCAGAAACCTGGACTCAAAGATGAGATCCACAGACTGTAATAACTTTAGGAAGTAATTAACCTCAGAGTCTCCATTTCTTCACACTACTCAGGGCCCTCGTAAAGATTAATGATAATACATTAAAAAAAAGAAAAAGCCCTTGCACCAATGTAGATGCTCAATATATGGGTTATGTTATTAAAGTCCAGGAGTGGTTGGATAGTGGCACTAACAATATCTGGAAGGCAGCAGCATCAAAGAATTTTCTAATAAGTGATATGTACATTGTTATTTGAAGGGTGGATAATGCCAGAGTACGTATTCTGTTTGGTTTACATAGATTTCTGGGAATGAAAAACAGGTGGCAAAGCTGTGATATAGGTACCCCCGGGGTAGTACCTCCAGATGTGTGCAGACAAGGCCAGCTGAGCTGCTGTGAGGACGGTGGGGCCTTTGCAGAGAGAGCGTGGTGCAGGATGCTGGAGGAGGGTTGCAAAGCCAGCCCGAGCAGTCACTGAGATGTGTGCACTTTCATCAGCAGTCATTCGTCGTCTGTCTGGGGCGAGAATCAATACCAGAAGGAGAAAGTGACAAATCATTCATTGCCCAGAGACTGGCTATAAATCCAGTGCCCGTTATTTTCTTTGTAACCACTTTAAAGACACTTCCACTCGTGTCTTTTCCCTGCAACACAGAAGCCTCAACTCCAGACTTCCAAAGGTCTTTGGAAAGCTCTGCAATTACCTGTTGTGTAGTTAGGAGTTGTTATTTCAGGGGAATTAAAGACAAATTCTGTTCCATCCTGCTTAAGTTCTATCAGCATTCAGAATGCCTTTCTTTCCCCATCTGTTCTTTAGTACTCATGAATTTTAGAGAAATAATCTGTGAAGGGTCTGCATGTGTCTGTGAGGCATTTGCTTTACACCTATTAGCTCTGACATACTACACACTCATTCTTAATACATCTCCCCCTCCTTCTCCTTAACCCAGAAACACAAACACTCTTTCTGTGTAGACTCCTGAAAGTCAGAAAGAACATCACAGACCACCTAGCCTGACCAGCTCACTTGGTAGTAAGGAAATGGCCGGGAGAGGGGAAGTAATGTCCTCTCAGGGAACACCAGGGCTGTGCCCAGGCGCCCTGCTTCGGGCTCAGAGCCCGTCTGGGGTCCGTCCACAGCTTCTTGCCAGCACACCAGCTGCAGAACTGGAAGGTATGCTCTCCAAGCTGCCTGTGCTTCCTCAAGCTCCTGTGCTGCCTTGGAATGTCTGGAAAGGCGTAGAGAGAGTCAAATGAACGCGTCAAGTCAGAAAAGAGGGAAGCCTTTTTAGACAGCTTTGTGAGGTTATGGACCTCACAGTGGCGTTCTGGAGAGAGTAGATCTTTTGTAAGCACTGATTTGTTTTTCTGCTGAAGGCCAGCCCGAGGCAGAATTGGGAAATAGCCAGCTTGAGATGATGCAGTGATATTCAAACCTTTTTCCCCCTCTCCCTTTTAAAATCGTGGGAGTCTTACTTCAAATAGAAGCCTCAGGGAAGCCCAGTATGTAAAACAAATAAAAGTGGTTGAGGTGGGGGTGAGGGGCAGGCCCAGGTTCTGCCCAGTTGGTGCACAGTCTCCCCTACATGTCTCACCGGCCCACATCTTCCACTCCGTCCAGGGCTCCAGAGGAAGCTCTACCCTTGGTGCTCTGTTGGGAAGCCAGCACTGCGGTGAAAAGCTGGTGTATGGGACTCGGGCAACTCTGTGTTAGTTACCTTAGGCTCATCTCTCCACCATGGAGCCGACTTTCTTTTCATGTAAATGGAGGACAAGCATCAAACTGAAAGCTTTTTGCATGTAGATACTGAGCTAGCAAATAATATGCTTGGTTCTTAGTGGATGTTCTATAAATGTTGATTCCCACCTCTCTCTTGATCTTTTTTTCCCTTTCCCCCTTTCTATGCTTTTTTCCTTTAGATGCCGTCTCCCTCTTCAGGAGCCCGGTGACCTCTGGCTCCAGCACTCTCCACACATGCTCAGCTCTCCAGGAAAACTATGAGTCACTTACATTCTAGTGTCAGCTCAGGTCAGCTCTGTCTTCCCAGGAGCATTTCTATTGGTACCTCCAGATTCTGGCACAGGCGCGGCATCTTATCTCTCAGATTTTCAGTTAGTCGAGAGCTGGCTCAAGCAGTTGACATTCAGGGGAATTGTATCGAAGGGCTTCGCCATCAGCAAGCATTCCTTCTGACCAGTCGTCTGACTTCTGTCCCTTGGTGGAGTACTAGTCTAGGCATTTATGTAACGATGCAGTGCATGGGTTACGTAAAATCCTTGAAGACGGGGATAAAATGGACTGAAGTCATAATAAATACACAGTAAAAAAACAGCATTTCCATGACAGACCACATGCCAGTCTGAGCCAGGAAGAATGTATCAGTCTCTCCACGGGTTTCTGCACTCTGCTGACTGTGTGTTTGGTTTACCTGTTATTCCTTGGTTGTATAAAATATTAATGTTCTGGAGAAACTGCATATGTACTGACACTACTTTTATTGTGTTCCACTATTAGCCAGTCTGGTACGAGCTAGTTCGTATTGGAAGGACACATTGTGTGTCAGGACAGGCTGTCCTAGGCCTCAGTCGCTTAACTCCCGACAGAGAACTCAGGGGGACACAGGTAAGGAAGGCTCCAGCCCTGTGCTCTCAAAACTCGCGGTCTTGTGTGAGACATGGGAATGCACTAAAAAAGCTGCAGTACCCGTCACACCACAAATCTCATCAAATATCAGGTTAATCAGTATGTGTGATTTGTGGGGGGGTTAGGAGGCAAAAGCTTTTAGGAGGAATAGAATTGTCAAGATCTCACCACACAAGGATGGAGAGCAAAGAGAAGAGATAGAGGGAGCCAGAAAGCGCAGGACATGTTTGGAGAACCAGCATACTTTGGGGCCTCCATTTGGGTGCTAGAGCCACTGAGGGACATAAGAAACAGTCAGGTGAAATTGGAAATGGCAATTGGCTTCAGAATGTGGAAAGCGTTGGCTACCGGGACGAGGGCACCATCAAAGGGGTTTGAGCAGGAGAGGGGGAAGGATGTGATTAGTCATCCTTTAAGAAGATCCTTCGGCAGCTTATGCAGGTGGTGGTGGTTCCAATTAAGAGGTTTTGCAGTTGTTCCTGTGAGAGATGTGAGGGCCTGAGCTCTACTGTGACAATGGCACCTAGTGGCAGTGGGATGTGTGGAGAGGGCACAGTGCAGCAGACCTTTTAGAGGCAGAATCTCAAGCATTTATCAATTGACTGGATGGTAGAAGGCTCTGGTGGTACCTGTGTAATGATGACACATTTACTGTTTGGGGTTATGATAGTCAATATGGGGTTGGTTTTTGGAATATTTGAGGGCTCATGCTGAGGACTGGAGGGGGTCATGGCACTCCTGGATTCTGCAGCTGGTCTTTACTGAAGTGTGGACAGAGTCTGTGACCCTGAGGTTACAGCGGGGTGATCCCTGCAGACAGAATAACAGAGCTTGTCCTCAGCTCTGGGAGGTGGCAGGGTGTTCCCTCTGTTGAGAGATCTTCCACCTGTGCTCCAGTCCCTGCTCGTGTTCTGGTCGTAGGACCGTAGCATTTTTAAATTTGAAAGACCTGAGACATCATCTTATCTCTAAACCCCTGGCTAGATGGAAAACTATGGCCCAGGAAGGACACATGTGTGTCCAGGTGAAACCCAGGCCAGATCCTAGGACTGTCACTTAACCAATATTTAGAAAATCTTTTAAGTAATTTCTGTGTAGTAGAGTTGTCCAGAGAACCAATAGGATATAAAAGGAGATTTATTATGAGGCATCAGCTCATGCAGTTATGGACGCTGAGAAGTCCTCTCTGTCGTCTATAAGGTATAGACCCAGGAAAGCCGGTGGTGTAATTTGGTCTGAGTCCAAATGCCTGAGAACCAGGGGAGCCAGCGCTGTCAATCCTAGTCCGAGGGAGAGAGAAAATGAGATGAGATCTTCCCACTGGAGCAGTGTTTCAGGAAAAAAGGGGCAAATTCCTCCTTCCTCCCCATGTTTGTTTTATCCAGGTCCTCGAGGGTTTGGGGAGGACAATCTACTTCACCAAGCCTACCAATTCAAATTCTAGTTGCGTCCAGAAATACCCTCACAGACACACTCAGAAATACTTGACCAGAAATCTGGGCACCCCCCCATGCAGACAAGTTGACAATTCAGATGCACTATCATGAGCTGTTTGGAATTACTGGTTGTGATACTGCGTTCTTACAGAGCATTTGCTCAGTTTTCAGTTTAACTTTACCCACTTCCTCTTTTGACCTTCACATGACCTTACTGGTAGACAGACACTGTCCTTCTTTACAGGTAAAGCACACAGAAGCACGGCAGGTAGTGGCCTTTCCCCGTGAATGAATGGGAGATCAGGACTAGAGCCTCGGTTTCTTACTCTGATTCCATTTGCTGCCCCACAGTTGAATTATAAAGTCTGTGGCTGTGCTGATCCTGTGGTTTTCCAAATGTGGCCCTGGACCAGCAGCATCAGAATCACCTGGGAACTTGTTAGAAATGCAAATTCTTGGGCACATCCCAGACCCACTGCGTCAGAAACTCTGGGGGCCGCAGCTCAGCAATCTGTGCTTTAATCGTTTCTCAGGATGATTCTCTGCATGCTAGTTAGAGAACCACTGTGGTAACAAGACAGCATCTATTCAGTATTCAGGATTTCACTACATTTTGCTCATATATCAAATTCATCAGAGAATAGAAAAGATGGTATTAAAAACTGACCATAAAAATCAATACATCTGGCCTTTTCTCTTCCTCCCTTTTCTCCCCTCCCCCTTTACCCTCCATTTGTCACTCCTACCAATCAAGTACTTTATGGTAGCTTTTCTTGAAAAGTGTTTTCTGTCCCTTACAAAGCTGGCAGAATTCAGGAGCTTTCATTCATTCAACCCACATTACTTGACACTTACAAAGCATGGGGAAACTGAAATCAGGAGAAAAAAACAAGAGGGGAGGGAGGGAGATGGTTGAATAGGTAAATACTGGAACATTTCTTAAAAAAAAAAAGTCACATGGCCAAGCAGCAAGATAAAAACCAGTGTGATTAATTGGCCTAGAGAAGTGTGAACAGAATACTATTTTTAAAAGAAAATTACATTTTCTCAACATCTGCAAAGTTTCAGACACTTTATTGAGAGCTGTATGTAATTATTCCAGTCACGACTTATAATAGCCTTTTGAAAGAGGTGGTATTATCCTCATTTTTTTTAAAGTGAGGAATCTAAAGTTTCAAAAAATTCAACTTATTCAAATGTCACATAGCTAATAAATCATAAAGGTAGGGTTCACATTCAAGCTTTTCTGTATCCTAAATTTATCACATCTCCATCACAGCATCCACATTATCTCTTAGGGCATCTTTCTTTTCCATTTGCTTTTTTCATCCCCCAACTATGGAATTTTGTCGGTGAGTGTATGACATCCCACCATTTCAATAGGACTGCTGCAAACAGCACGTGAGCACTTGGACTTCACTCATGAGAAGACTGTTTCTGAAACCCAAATCCATTTCTGACTCGCTTTGAAAGCATATCAGTACAATCAGGTATGAATTTAAAATATTTATATCCAACCTTCAGGCCTTTTTCCCTTTCATTTTTTTCGGTTGGAGCCGGCCCAACAGAAAAGAAAAATTAGGAAGGTATGACCTCTAGTGGAAAGACTGAAAACTTCACTGCAGTTTTGTTGGAGGCTTTCTTTGCAAACAACCCCCTTCCTCTGTTTAAAATGGAATTGTGGAATTTTTCATCAGAAAGTCACTCATGACCAGACTTGCACCTGTGCGCGAATGTCATTTTTGTCACTACCTTAAAAATGGGATTTCTGCATCTCAGATTCACTCTGTACTTGGGTTGGAGTCCTTTAATGACCTTTCTCAAGCGTCATCTTTTAAAAGAACGCTTGTCATTTCGTCTTTTTCCCACTTAACTACAAAACCTATTCTGACTGGATTTTGGAAGGGACACTATATGAATATGGGTATCAGTATTTAATCCGTCATGTCTCAATTTGCTTCCAGAACAGTTGATAGCTTTGGAAATTGTACACTTCTATTCAAACTGTGTGATCTTTGGTTGCAAGGACTGAGCTGTAATTGTGCCCATCACCACAGGTTTATTGCTTGACTGCCAAGTCCGCCTCACAGCTGATACTCACTGACCCACATATGTGCTCCCAAGTGATGGGTGCTGTGTGCCAAGAGCCCTGAAGGATTCTTGGTTGGTTACACAATTGCTTTTGTCCAAGCTTAAGATTGAATAGAGGACAAAAATCAGCCACTATCTCGTGGGTGGAGGGAGACATAAGGTGTGAGAAAAATATCTGGAGCAAAACAAGTCATCTTTTAACCCAAAGCAAAATGAAGAACTGGGAGGTTGGAAATATGAATGTATCCCCCAGTTGTGAGGAATGCAAGATGCCATATCTTTCCTGAATCTCAATCACTGTCATGTTTCCAAAAGTTCCACCAAAGTTTGTCTTTCCTGATTTGAAGGATAGGTAATCTCAGCTCTTCAAGATTTTAGAGATTTGCTGATACAGTGAACCTCTTCTAACTTGACGACGTTGCCTTTCTTGAGTCCATGCAGTTAAACTTGCTGCTTTGAAATTGAGGGAGGGAGCGGACAGTTTCAATTTTTTAAAGCCTTTCCCATTGCTGGTTTAAAACACACATGTCATCTTGGAGAGGATGCTTGACGCTTTGGTTCTTCTGGGGTGGAACGTGATGACCCATATTTTCCACAGATCCCTTGGTTAGAGACCCTGGGTTATAGGCAGGTGGAGTGGAAAGAACCCTGGATTGAGGACCAGGATGTTGGATTCTGTTCCCAGCACCTGGGCCACGTGTCACATTTGCCTGTTGGGCTTAACCCGATCTGGACCATGGCAGTTGGAGTACATAACCTTGAAAGTCGGTTCTGGTCCACTAATCTATGATTCATTCATTTTTTGTGTGGGGTACACATGTACAACTTAAATTTCATTTCCTGGAGTCCAAGAGTTACAGAATTGGCAACTGATTCAAACAACATCCTTCAACACTATTATAAGTTAAAATAAAGCAATCCTCTTATGTCTCCCTTAATAGCCACCATTTTAGTTCACAGTTTCTGGCTAGAATATTGAATTCCTTTTTTCATTCCCCACACCACTGATTCTTGCTCCTTTTGTTTTTGTTTTGCTTGTTTTTGTTTTGTTTGGAGGCAAAGGCAAAGTAGGAGAAAGAAGCCATCTCCCAAAATGTCACTTTCCCACTTCAGCCTTAAGAAACTCACTTTTTGACTTTCTCTTGGACTTTCCTTCTTTATTGTGTAACTGTGAATTTAAAAATACTGCAACAGTTTGCCCTCTGTGAAATGTGCTACCCATACTTGTAAACTGCAAATCTCAACTTCCCCATAGGGCTTTGGCTGCTTGTTTTTTAAGTCTGACTTCTTTTGATGTGAACATGTTCAAGCTCAAACAATAGAGTATGTTTCTTACCCAGACACTGAAAGTAATTATCAGGTAGATAATTGTGGCTCAGAAGTAGATTCTACTCTTTATTAGTCTGTCAGACTGTTAGTACTTTTCCCCATGCCTGTTTTCCTTGGAAACACTTATTTGATCCCTTAGTCTTCCTTAAATTATAGGTATGGGTGTAGTTGTACTAATCTGAAATTTTGTGTGGAACATTCCAGCTTATACAATGGAAAAACTTATATGACTTGTTAGCAGACTTCTTTTTTTGAAATAGCAGAATTTGGGGATGTTACTATTTTGTTGTTTGGAAACTTGATTGAGGATATTGGTATTTAGAGTAACAGTGATTTATTTAAATGAAGATAAAAACAGTATAGATCATCATTATTAATAGGTACTGCAACAATGAGCTATCTGGAAAATTGATTAATAACTATTGATTTGACACTTAAAGACAAGTTATCTTCTAGGAATGATATGTATTTTGCTGGTATAGATAAGGAAAGAGATGCATCTTATCAATAGCCCCTGTCAGTCTAGGCATAATTGAGACCTCCAGGTTTACTGTCTATAGATTGCCCCTGGCAGAGCCCTTTCTCACCCTTTCTCCCTTCCTTGCAAGAAACAAATTAATAACCTGGTGAAGAATCCAAGTGACACATGCTTCCTTCAAAATAATTGTGTGTGGTCAGACTAGTTTTTAATCTAGTTTAAGCGAAAGAAGTATGTGGATATTTTGTACACTTATGTGGGATAGACGGCCACGAAGAGCCTCAGTTTCCACATCTGTGCAATGAGAACTATAATGTTCTTCACAGAATTATTGCTGGGAACAAATGAGAAAATGGCCATTCTCTGGGAACTGCAAGGCCTCATGCAATGTAAAGCAATGTTTCTTTTGCGTTTATTGATTGAAGCCAGGTTAAAAAATCAATTTCCTGTTTATGAATCATCTTGGCCCCTAAAATCTTTCAGTGTACATCATGCGGGAGACCCTCCTCGCTGCGCCATGTGTCATGCAGTGCGAACTGCGGGGTCTCAGCTCCCGCTCCTCACACAAGAACACAGGACATGGTGAGGCCAAAAAGGAACACCCACGGAGCCATAGGTAGGGGAGTCATTCCACTATATTCTCGCTGGCGGCTTGGTTGGAGACACAAGAAACAGGAGCCACACGATCCGCAACCCTCACTGCGCCGCTTGCTAGCTCAGCCACCATCTTCTTGCTAGCCCCCCATTTGCTGCTAGCGTAGCCACAACAGTTATATTAGTGGCCAATGGCTCACTGGTTACAGCTGACGCCATCCAATCCCAGTTGATGGCCATTTACTACCTGAGCCAGCACCTTTCCACGTGAGGCTGAGAGCCTGGAAACTGCACTCCTGGCTCTGTCCCCACAGTGTATTTTATTTATTTGTAGTCAGAATCAAACAGTTTTGCAGAAAGAGTGATGCCATGACCTTGTAACATCAAGGACTATTTCCTCTGCCTTTTGTCCCCCTTATTCCTGACACTTGAAGCTTTATTCATGATTTTTGTTTTCATCTCAGCTGCAGCAAATGAGAGCTGAAACTCTGTTTCTTGCAACAAGGTCTTCAATATACTTTGAAAATCAACTGTCAACCATATTGCCTGCCCAGACAAAGCAGCCTTCAGTCTTGGTTCAACCTAGATGGAGCCTGTCAGCTCTTGAATTAACCAGATTTACTCTGGGAGACCAAGTGGCAAAGTTGTGAGTCACTGGGTGGTACCTGGAGGCAAATAGGCCCTGAGGTGATGCTTTTAATAGAGTCTTATCAAGTCTTAGCTCCTTGCTAAGCCTGTTTGCCCAGGGATTTCATTCTAGGATTTTATGGGTTTGGAGCCCTGCCAGAATCTCTTAGTAAATGAATGGAGTGAACATGCCATCTCGTGGCAGTTATTGGGAATTGCTTAGTGAGATGGAATCTATAGAGTCTGTTCTTACGTGTTCAAGGAAAAATGCCCCATCATGATCCTTTTTTAAAAAATCAGGTATTAGACCTTAATCTTAGCTCACACTGTAATTATATTGTAGTTTTTCTCCTAATCTCCAGCTATGATTGTTGGCTGAAAATTGGTGCTTTGGGCAATGGCCTAGAGTTAAATTATTCTCAGAGAACAAGAGGAAATGTCTTTGTGTGCTTACCATATAGTTTATGGTCAACTCATTAACAGGCTCCTGGGTTCTCCCTTCTATCTCTTCTGGGTATGTAACATGATTTCCTTGCTTGCAGATAGAATAGCTCTGCAGTCCCTCATCACATCTGGAAATGACAGTGTCAGGTTGACTGACACTGTCATCATGACAGTTTCCATCTTGGAAGATTTTCATAAACTCTGTCTTTAGGCTATAACCATCTATCCATTCATTCCATTAACTTTTGTTGTGTTAGGTTAGGAGATAGTCCACAGATCATTAGCGAGACACCAACAGGTCAACAAGTAATTAATAATTGGTCTAGGCACTACAGTAAAGAAAGTATGGACAAAGGTCATTGAATGGAGAGATTAAATATGTCATTTGGATTTCTTTTCTGTATATTTTAGAGAAACAGAGAAAGAATAATCCCAAACAGAGGCTAAGTGAGAAATGGTATTTTGGTCTTCGAATTTTGCTTGAGACGTTTATATCTGAACAACAAGGGTCCATTTGAACAATGTTCCACTGTTGGTTTTTGCAGTAAACTGGGAAGCCAAGCTCACCTGTTTTTTTTTTACTATTTTTCCTCAAAACTTTCTCTCCATGGTTTTCTTTGTAGTTTGGGAAAGAAATGCCAATCCATAAGTAATGTATGAATTTTCATCTCTCCAAAGTTTTTCAGAATTGGAAGAAGATTTAGAATGTCCTTTGGAAAATGAGAACTGGGAGATTAACAAAGCAAAAAAAAATGAATAGGCAAGGTGCTAAGTGTAAATGCACTGGAAAACACATTTGCTGATTGGAGGAGGCTGATGAACTCTTTTTGAGAACAGTGCTCAGATCAGTTTTATAAAACATACACTAGATCTATGATTTGATGTGGGGAAGAGCAAGTAATTCAATACCATCAGTTTATGCTTCTGTTCTCATAGCCAAACACACATCTGAGGTGTTGTGATTCCATCCAGAAGTATTAGCAGAGATGAGTCTGTCTACCACTGCTAAGTACACACACACACACACACACACACACACACACACACACACACACGCACACGGGGGGGGGGGGGCGGGTGGAGAGAGACAGAGACAGAGACAGAGACAGAGAGAGAGAGTTTTAGAAACAAGAACCACCTTGGTGTGGTAGTTAATTTGAGAAGTGATACTAAGCACAAGTAAGGAAGCAGAGCAATTGAAATAGAGAAGCAAGAAAAGTCAATCAAGGGTCTGCTAATGAGCTAATGAGTACAGTATTCTTGTGGGACTCCCGAGGAAGTTGTGTAGAACCCATCTTAGAATTGTACCCCCAGAGTGTGGAGAAGCTGGGGATTTTGTCCACTGACTCTGGTTCTCTTTTGCTGGAGGGTTGCCCCCAGGGATGTCAGTTCTCCTGCATTAACTCCCCTGCACTTCCTGTAGTTCCTGGAGCAAAGAGGGCCCTCAGGCAAAGGAGCGGAATCACTGGCCTTCAGGAAGGAAGCTGCCAGCTTGCAGGACACTGCCTACCAATGCTGCAAGTGAAGTCAAGGTCAGGCTGGGATACAGGTAGGGCATCAACAGGGTCTCCTCCACACACATCTGTAACATAGTCACATAGTCACATATATTAGGAAAAGAAAAATCAAGTGAAGTCTATAATTATAAGGAATTGTTGTTAATTATTTTTAGATACGAGAATGGGACATATGCATCATGCAATGAGAAAGGAATGTAAACCACATTCAGCTGGGTCACAGGTAGAGGTGACTGGGATCCAGTTGGCTTAATTCTGAACATCTCCATCACAAGCTTATTGCTTCTGAAGGTCAGGAGAGGTAATCTGGTCATCACTGATGCGTTACTGTATTCTGATGCTGCTATTTGATATGATGTTGGCATTACACTTGCTTTTCACTTGTTATTGTTTGTATCTTTCAAGAATGAGCCTTCTAAAATGAACACTTCTTGTAAATTGAAAATTCTAGCTTTTGTGCCCTGTTAATGGCTGTGGGAAACTGCTGGTGGAGCTAATAAGACTTCCCTTTGAGCCTTGATAGTAAGGTCTAATTGGCAGAAACCATGAGTTTCTAGACTATCCTAAGAACTAGAACGGAAGGGGCAAGACAGTATGTGAGGAAAGCATATTGATAACATGTGTGCGTGCATGTACCCAGAACTCTCCATTTATCAACTGCCACGTAAGCAAGCACCAGACCACGCACTGAGTAATTTGGTATGCATTTTCTTGTTTCATTCCTGTGGCAACTCAAACAACTTTTAGTCGTTATTCCCCGACTCCATTTAAGGAAACTGAACCCCAGAGTGGTTCATTATGTTGCTCATGGATGAATTGGACTTGAATCCAGGCCTAACTCATATTCATTCTGTTCAAAAGAGCATAGTAGAATTTGATAAAGTAGAACTTTAGTTTTGATTTTTAAGAAAGAAACTAATGAAAAATTGGAGAGGGTTTTTTTCCCTCGACCTGATGTTTGGATTATTAGTAAATGATTGTGTAGACATATGCTGGCAATATTTCATATTATGCCATGTAGCAAATTTCATGATCTCCAGGTTATGGTTAATGAGGAATTTAGGTCGACTGAAACAAACAATACACTCAACAAGTAGTTGCCTTCTAACCCCAAGGTCTATATCAGCCACGGCAGTAATAAAACAGTTGATTGACTATGATAGTATCTTTCATTTGCTATGCCTCTTTGCCAGTTACTGTGCCAAATGCCTTATGTTGTTATCATTTAAGAGGGAAAATAAGTCCTGAATACAGCCCATTATGATAATAGGTGTAGAAAGCGCTGGTGTAAGAATTCAGATCAAGACCCTTCACAGAGGTGTGCAGGTGGTTCATTCCACAGAGCAGTTGTTCTGAGGGAACAAGAAAGGGCTGGAACCCAGCTTACCCTCTATTGCCAAGCTGTGTGCCATGGTGCATGGTGGTATCCACCAGGACAGGCTTGCTTGAGCTAGCAGCAGTCTGGGTCTGGCTAGGGGAGAGAATGTTCTATTCATTTCCCTTCACCTTACAGGTTTTGTATGCCTTACATATGCTAGCAGCTTTAGGAGATTATCTTGTTCAGTTAAATCTTCAAAACAACAATTTTTTGCTAATTCAGTTTTATAGGTGGTGGAAAAAGGGAAGAACGTATCGGGAAATTGAACTGAATATCTGCTATGTGCTTAGACATTTCATATCAACCCTATAAGGGAGATTTATGTTTTTTGTTTGTTTTAAATAGATGAGGAATTGTAAGCTCAGAGGTTAAATAACGTGCCAGGTTTACTTAAGTAGTAAGTGACAAACCCAGGATTCAAACCCAAAGCTGTCTTACTCTTGATGCCAATGCTCTTATACACATATTAGTGTCATAATGGGAATAGAGCAAGGGAGACTTCTTGAGGAGGTATCTTTTGAATCAGTTCTATTAATATACATACATATATAATACATATAATATATATAAAATATACATTATATATAGTATATATTTTACATATAAATATATATTTTATATTTATTTGTAAATAAATATATATATATATATACACACACAACACATATATATGAGCTATATTGGGGGTGCCAAAAAATGTACACAGTTTAAGAGATGTTATCTGGGTGTTACTTTTCGAAGTGGAATTACGGTAGCAATGTATAATACGACATTCGCTCAAAAGATGGTGTTAATCAAATGAATGCTAGCGTCATTCATTGTGTTACAATTTTAGTGCAGTTTTTTCCTTTCTTGAAATGTGTATACATTTTTTGGCACCCTCTGTATGTGTGTGTATACACAGACACGTGGCAAATACACACACACATACACACATACACACACATGCGTATTTTGTCAACAAGTCATTACCATACATGAATTAATCAGTTTTCTAAAATATTTAAATAAAATTACATGCAGTTATCTCAGATATTATGCCAAACAAAACACACTGATTTATAAAACATATTACTATAAGTGTTAGTACTAATGATCACTCAGCAGATTATTGAAAAGCTGGGAAGTTCTGCTAGTGTCTTCTGTAGTTCCTGTGTATTATAGCATATTTATTTGGGAATATAGTACTAATAGCTTCTTGCAATTCAGAGTAGGTCTGTCCTGACTGATGATAAATGTGGATGGCGGACGTATTCTGATGCTTTCCCAAGGTCACACTCATACTTTGACCAACGAAAGCGCAGAGCTGGCACTTTGCCTTGAGACCTTTGCTACTTCCTTTCTAAGCCATTCCGCATTCGTGGCAAATGAGGTCATGTCATAGGCAGAACAATATGTATTGACATTCTGACCTTCTCCACAAATATGGGAGTAAGACAGTGTTGTCAATCTGTCGCTAGGGTGCTGACCTTGAGTGAGTTCTTTCTCCTCTTTGAACCTCAGCTTTTCTCACCTATAAAATGAGGGAGTTCATATATATGATTTCTGGCCATGAATGAGGGAAATCTTAAATCTTCCCAAAACTGGGGTCATTAAAAATCCCATAGATTGGTGGTGACATTGTTAGAAGACAATGGTCATGCCTCCTTCTCAGAATGTTCTCAGAAGTAAGCTTGTCAAAAATATTTACCCCTTTGAAGCACAAATCATAATGTTTTTTTATCGAAAGGTTTTATATTGTTTATCAACAGCCAAGGAGACTGCTCCCCTGGGAGATGTATCAGACTCACAGAAGGACTTTGTCAGCATTGTCCCATTCTGTTCCCTTCCTACCATTAAGAATCACTGCCACGATAAGGCACTGTTACTGGTGTGCCACATGAGTTGGCGCAAAAGAGATAACACATTTTTATGAAACAGCAAATATTGAGATATTCAGGTGTTTTTTATCTACATAGAAATCTTTTTTATATACATAGTCAAAGATAGGTAGAGAGATAAAAATTATCTAGTTCTATAACTTTAATTACAAGACATAAAAGTTTTACTTCTTCGATAGATGTTTCTCCTATCAACATAGGTAAGAGATTTTTTGTCTTATTTTGTTTTAAGGCATCTGTATACCGTGTTTCCCTGAAAATAAGACCTAGCCGGACCATCAGCTCTAATGTATCTTTTGGAGCAAAAATTAATATAAGACCTGGTATTATTATATTATATTATTCAATGGGATGTGATAAAGTTTTATTTACTAGAATACAAGGGAGTCGGGGACAGAGTTCCATTTTGTACTTGCTATTCTAAAGATAAGCATCAAAGAATTAAGTGGGTGATGTGGAACTCATTACTTCAACTCAAGGCCCCAGAAATATTAAGGTCTTCTTAAGTAGAAACTATGAAGTAAACTGCAATCAGGGACTTAGTTACAGGAATTGAGGCAGATTTACTTTGTGTTTTAAGAGCAGACCTATGCCAATGCGTCCATGAAAAGAAGAGACCCACTCACAGGGATAAGCTCTTTCTTCATTCCTCCTTTTCTTTGCTGCTGACAAGCTCAGTAGTGTGTGTGCATCTTCCTTTCGTTTCCACTCATGGCTTTGGATAATTTACTAATAGCTCAACAGCCAGAATCATTGGCTTTTATTTTCCCGAAATCACACAAAATCCTCAGGTCAATTCAGAGGCGGCACTTCTTGGAACTGAGGCCTACAGCCGAAGTGTACAATTGAATTTTTTCCTCCTTTTTCCCTCCCAGGCCCTAGCTGGGTTTTAGTTGTGTGGCAACCCATCTGCTGTGGTAGCTGATGTCAGCTCATTTTCACTTAAACTTACTTAACCCAGGGAAGTTTTCAAGGAGGGCATTTCAGTTTGTGTAATGCTGGGGAAGGCTCCAGTTTGTGTTACCAAATCATTTGTAAAGCTGCAGACCAATGGGCTCCTCTGGGAGGCTAAATGTAAATGTGGATATCGCAAGAGATTAGTTTCCAGAACGATGTGGCTTTAGGGACTTTGTTTCTAACTTCTAGGAGCTTAGCAAATGAGCCTCAGCCATATTCTCTTGACGGCTGCAGTTCTCTCTGCAGCAAAGGAATAAAAACTGTCCAAAATTACCCTAACTTTAAAGGAATAAGAAGTATCCAAACTTACCCTAACTCCTGAATATCAGCATTTTGTCAAATGCTTGATATAGCTCTTGTGAAGAAGGACCAGCGTTTTAAATTGGTGCCTGAGCAGCAATTGGGAGGAAAGAATAGTCTAGTGTGTAGTGCAGCCACAAGTGAAAACACATTATAACTTCTTTAATCCAGCAGAGGGCAGAAGGGAGTTTTAGTTTTTGGTCACCTTTGACTATCCAAACAAAACTGTGACAACCTAAGGCAAAATTCAGAGGCACGTTTGTAAACAGATTATCTCCAGCCTGTTAATACACAAGTTATTCTGACTGTGTTGACATGTTCCAGCTACTGCTCTCAGAGCCCGTTTGCTCCTATCTATGCAAAAGGATGTATAGATTATTGAGTTATTTATGCCTAAGAGGGGAAAACAAATAGCAGTACCCAAATAACAATACCACTTCTAATCAAGTCAGATATCTTATTTACTAACCATTTATGTTTATGGCGCTCCAATGCCAGAATATTTGAAATAATGGCGAGTAAATTATTTCATTATCAAATGTTTCTCTTTTATGGTAACTATACCTCCATGTAAGTCTATAAAAGAATGACAATGGCTTTCACAACCTACTGTGGCTTTTGAGAAGTCACTCTTTCCTTCCATAGTGAAGCTACAACTTCGGGTGGCAGCATTTGCGACATTGTGAAGATGAGGTTAATACTGAAACATGATGACAATTAAGAAAGGAGTCTTTGTCCTGGTGTTTATGTGATTCCTGATTGCAATTTTGGCCTCTAAAAAACACTTTTAAAATGAAAATAAACGTCCCATGCTGAGTTGTAGTGATGGCTGTTTTTCTTGGGTAGTATGTTATTGTCCTAGGTTGGGTTCCTTAGGAAGCAGCCCCTGAAATGGACTTAGGATGTCTATTAAAGGGCATCCTTGGAATCAGCACCTGTGGAAGGAAGGTAGGGGAGGAAGCAGGATCAGGCAGAAGGAGAAGGTGGGTTTCCCTGCAGGCCCAGTGTCAGCCTCAGCTGGCCCCTCTGGGAACTCTGGATTCAAATGACTCTAAAGTATCCTGAACGGGGGCACTCCTACACTGATCAATTATTGGTTATGTACCCTCCACCCGCACCCCAACCACAGGACGTAACCTTGGTTGAGGTGGCTCTTTGCAGCTGAGACAGTCCTTAAGGGATTGTGCTGACAGCACTCCTAGCAGCTGAGACAAGAAGTCCTTTATTGAAGAGGGATCTGGGTGGCACATCACAGCACAGTTGGTGTGAAAGAAAAACAGCTCCAAAATTCAGGTACATTAGATTTTCTTTTTGATAAATTGTTGACTCTCTAACATTGGTATCTTATTGATTGCTTTAAAAAGAAAGTGATAGCTTGCTCTATATTTCAATCTGTGTGGAAGGAAATGATACTAAACAAAAGACTTTTTCATGGTTACTATGGTTTGAAAAATAGGAGTTTAAAGAAGGTAAAAGCCCATTTTTATAAATGAGAGTTAAGTTCTGAAATATAGTGGTAGCATAAACACATATACGTGGTTTATTTATTTGCCTTGGGATTGTTCTATGAATAACAAATTGTTGATTAAAGGTAATTACAGTGAATAATGGAATTGTGGTTTGTGGTAGTGCTTTGCTCTCTTTGAGGAAAAATTGTTAAATAAGTTACAGAGAGTGATGATGGTAGTTTGTCAGATAATGAAGTACAAGTGAATGCATAATAAAAAGGAGGCAGGGAGGATAAATTTGTATATTTGTTCACAGAACAGTCATTTATGTCTAGACTTTATTTAAGCACTTCATGTTTAAGCCCTTTAATTCCATCTATTCCTTTGCCATTCAGTCATAGCTTCAGTTGTGTGCCTACTGGGTGCAGACCCCATGCCTGCTTAGGACATATTTGAGACACGGTTCTCACTCTCAAAGAGCTCACAGTATCATCAAAAAATCCCATATGTCATATTAACACCCGTGTCATCAAAAAAGTATACAATTTGGGAAAATATTAAGCTCATGGTGCAGGACATGAGTGTTCTAAAATTCATTTTTTTTCTTGAAAGTTCCAATATTTTCTCATTGCCAATGAATTTTTCCTTTGTTTTCATGAAGACAGGCTCATTGTGGTCATTTTTTACAAAAATGTCTATCAAATACCCAAGTCTGAATAGCCTCCATATTTTATCAGCTGTTCTTTAAAGTAAAAATGTTATTCTGTGAACAAAGCAGCTAAGGTAGCCCTCACCTATAGAGTCACATGAGTGCTTTTCTTAAAGATAGCTTTTGTGTTTCAACATGAAGAAAAGTCCTTTATGGTTACTTCCTATTTTCATCACGCAGAATATAAGAAAGGTGGCTCAAGAGTTGCGATTTAATAAAACGAATCCTTTGTTTTTCCATTAAGGATTTTCTTTAGTGAAACTGGATTTTCTTCTTCTTTTTTAATGCTAGTGCATATCAGTGCTCACGAATCGAATGACTGCTACTGCAGTTTGGTACCACTGTCTTGACGAATGATAAGGCATCAATGGTTTTGCCCTCCATTGCTTTTGTACCATCAGTTCAAGTGTCAATCCAGTGAAAAAAGCAGACAGTGCATTAGTAGTATTATGAAAAGAATCATGACCTCACTGCACCCTGAAAGTGTCCCACTTTCAAGGTCCACAGCCCACATGGAGAATGACCGGTACAGAGAAAGGTTTTAAGGGGAGGGAGATTGCTTCAGCAAGACAAGGACGAGCCTGGCTTTATGGGATTGCAGCAGAGATGGACAGCAGGGAAGGAAGAGGTGAAGCTCACTGAAGTTTCCAGCCTGGGTGACTGAGTGGATGGCAATACCATTAACCAAGGTGGTGACTGGGAGAGGAGGAGCCCTGATTTATGATTGAAAATGATACTGCTATTACTGTGAGAGAAAAATCGATCATGATTCTCCCGCTTGAAAAAAGGATGGATTGGAGCACTGAAGAGAAAGAATACAGTGCTATTAGCTGGGTTTGTGCTGGAATATAAGATCTGGTTTTGTACGGATAATGTATAGTGGTTTTTGGAAGCTCGGCACATTCTATATTGATGCATAAGACTCTTGTGCTTCCTGTAATAGCGTTTTTTCTTTCTATTTCTAGGAATGGTGCAAAAGCTGGACCAAAAACTTCCAGTGGCCAATGAGTACCTGTTGCTCTCTGGAGGAGTCCGGGAAGGTGTGGTGGACCTGGACTTAGATGATCTCAACGTCTATGCCCGGGGGACCGACTACGATATGGACTTCACCCTTCTAGTGCCAGCTCTTAAGCTGCATGACCGTAATCAGCCTGTGACACTTGATATGCGCCACTCAGCCTTGTGCCACTCTTGGCTGAGCCTTCGGCTCTTTGATGAAGGTACGATCAGCAAATGGAAAGACTGCTGTACCATCGTAGATCACATCAATGGTGCCACCAACTACTTCTTCTCCCCAACCAAAGTGGCCGACTGGTTCTATGACTCCATCAGCATCGTCTTATCCGAGATACAGAAGAAACCCCAGCGAGGGATGCCAAAGGTGGAGAAGGTAGAAAAGAATGGGACCATCATCTCCATCATTCTGGGTGTAGGGAGCAGTCGCATGTTGTACGATATCGTCCCTGTGGTATCTTTCAAAGGTTGGCCTGCAGTGGCCCAGAGCTGGCTCATGGAGAACCACTTTTGGGATGGGAAGATCACTGAGGAAGAGGTCATCAGTGGGTTTTACCTGGTGCCTGCTTGCTCCTTCAAGGGTAAGAAGGACAATGAATGGCGGCTGTCCTTTGCCAGGAGCGAGGTGCAGTTGAAGAAGTGCATCTCTAGCAGCCTCATGCAGGCCTACCAGGCCTGCAAAGCCATCATCATTAAACTCCTGTCCCGCCCCAAGGCGATTAGTCCCTATCACCTGCGGAGCATGATGCTCTGGGCCTGCGACCGACTTCCTGCCAACTACTTGGCTCAAGAAGACTATGCAGCCCACTTTTTGCTGGGCCTCATCGATGACCTGCAACACTGTCTGGTCAACAAGATGTGCCCCAATTATTTCATCCCTCAGTGCAACATGCTGGAGCACCTCTCAGAGGAGACGGTCATGCTCCACGCGCGGAAGCTCTCCTCCGTCCGCTCAGACCCCGCAGAGCACTTGCGCACCGCCATCGAGCACGTCAAGGCAGCCAACCGCCTGACGCTGGAGCTCCAGAGGCGAGGCAGCACCACCAGCATCCCCTCCCCGCAGTCCGACGGAGGGGACCCCAGCCAGCCTGATGACCGTTTGGCCAAAAAACTGCAGCAGCTAGTGACTGAGAACCCGGGGAAGTCCATCTCTGTCTTTATTAACCCTGATGATGTCACAAGGCCCCATTTCAGAATCGATGATAAATTTTTCTGAGCATTTTGCTGCCTCTTTGTTTTTTTTTTCCCCCCCTTCCTGATTCTGAAACTCTCAATGTGTGGTGTGGTTTGTGATGCTGTCTTTCCGTTTTTGGTTTTTGGGTTTTTTTTTTTACATATCCAGCCTGGATTGGATCTATTAAGAACACATTTTAAGTCTCCTGTTTCTGCAGGATGGTGCAGGCTCTGAAGCAGTGTGTTACTATTTCATATTCTGCCTCTGGTTTTGTTGTTTACTTTTTGTAGTTATTACAGTTTTTGTTTTGTTTTGTTTTTTTCTTTTAAGGAGAACGTGAGCCATAGGTGAAAATACCCATGAATTCTCTTGCTTTTTTCTGTTTTATACTTTGTACAGATTTGTTAATAGGGATGGGGAAACAAATCTCTGACACTTCAGGATTATTTTTTTTGTTTTGTCTTTTTTTTTTTTTTTTTTTAAATGAGCTTTCATCATGACAAATATGTGAGAATCATGTGAACCTGGGAACTGCCTGGTATAATAGCTGGATTGAGTTCTTTTGACCAGTGGCCAGGGTACTTTTCCCCTTTCCACCAAACAATGTAGACTCTGAAAGTGATAATGCTACAAATTGTGTTTTGAAGCATCTTCATTGAATGTAATTGTCCTCAAATTGGAACTTTGGATGGTTTGGAAGGTTTGTTTGACAACTTTCTAAACAGAATTAAGGTTTCCAAATGGTAGTTTTAGTGAGTGTAATTATTTGAAGCCTTATTTAAATCCTGTTAAAGAACATACCATTATAATTGTTATTTGCACTAATGAAATCTTTGCCATTGTCAGAGTTCCAATGTGTGTGTTTCAATATAAATTGACATCCACTGTTGAAATACTGTCATTTTTTTTCATGTAGCCCGTTTCTTTCAATCCATAGAATGATTCTTTACATCTGTTCAGTTCTGCTTTAATTGTGGGGTCCTGTTGTCCCCTCTTTGATTTTCCTGGTTCCTATCTTACTGAGAGAAGTTTTTAAAGCTTTATACCTGCTAAGAGACTTTACCTGATGCTGGGGAAAATATATACTTGATAGAATAGGTCTTTGTATGTCTTTCTTTGGGGTTAGAGAGGTAAGCTTTTTTGTAAAGTTTCTTTGCTTCTAAGAGTTTTAAGGAAAACTGGCAGGAAGAATTTATAATCCCCAAATAGAAGATACCTGTTCAAAAGCAGGTTTCGCTATAGAGAAGGAACCAGGACATGTCTGTGGGGTGGCAGCCTTGGTGTCAAGGTATCCTCTTTTCATGAATGAAATTACTTGGCAGGTGTTGGTGCCACAAGCATTAGCTTCCTGTTTTGGTATGGACTTACGGCAAACGTGTTTGAGAGGTCAGGGAGGCTTCTGATCTCTCAAAGGGTTACAATGATGTCTGCTGTTGGAAAAGGTCAAGCAACATTTCAGTTTTGATCTTGAATGTCCAGACTTGAAGGTTCTCTTTTGGCCAATTGAAATCAGGCATATGTGGTTGATCTTGGGTTTTTGCATGGGAATTAATGTAATGCTTATAAATGAAAATGAAATCCTTCAACCATCTCCAGTCAAACACAAAAACAATAATAATAAAAAAACATACTGGCTTTGGAATTTTGTTGTTGCTATTGTTAGTTTGTAATCTGGAAATTATTTTCTTATTAGTAATACCAACAGTAATTTTCAGTAAAATTGGGGATTGCTGTTGTCTTTGAGACCAGATGTTCATGTAGTGAACACCCAGTGTTCTTTCTTCCCTTTCCCCAGTTTTCCTACTAGTATCTACGTATCCTCCACGTAATCCATGTCCGTCTCGAGAAATGACGTCCTCCCCAGCTCCAGACTGCACTCTGATTGGTGTAGGCCAATTGACATACCCATTTCAATGGGCACAATCATTAATCAGGGATTGGGCATGGAATGTAAGCTGCTCCAGTTGGAGACATATTCAGCATCCTAGCTTGGGATGCTGGGCAGAGGCATGCGTTGTAGATACTGAAGAAGAAGCACTTGGCCTCTATCGCTCTGACAGCTATCTCATAATCATGACTAGAGCCAGCGTGTGGCTGAAACTGACATTGGTTGATACTATGGAAAGATGGCGGGGGGAAACAAAACAAAGCATGAGTCACCAGGCACGGTCCTGCCCCCTCGCCAAGTCTGAGGCCTCTCCTCCCACTGGATTTTCTAGTTAAATGAGTCAACACTTAGTTCTTTTAGCAGTTTGAACTTGGTTCAGTTCATCAAAATATTTAACCTGGTATACCAAACTATTCCAGTGTACTTAAACTATTTAAATTGATGTGTGTCTCTTTTGGGGGTAGATATCAAAGATAATCCATATAATTTATCTAAAAGCTGTTATTTCCTATCTTCTTTAATTAATTCCAAAGAATATTATAGCCTCTCTAACTAATAAATATGTACCTGGTAAAGTCTTAAGATTTATGCTTTGATCATTATGCGAAACTTCCTAGGTTAAAAGAAATTGTTATACACCACTGAAGTAGCAAGCATATTCAAAGGCGTTGGCTACCTTTAAAGTCAATTATAAACTGCCATAACTGTGTTTTGAATTGGCATCTCAAATACAATTAGCAATATTTATGATATTTTAAATGCTGTGCTTTCCCACAAAATTTCATTACAGGTGTCCTAAGAGCCTAGTTTCAGAGATCTTCTTGGCACTTTTTTTTCCCTTCCTTTTGCCATCTCTAATCCTGGTGAAGAACACTACAAATTCTCGATTGTACTTCATTAAAAAAGTTCAGAGGCCCCTAGGATCTAGTCATTTTAAAATTCTTTTTTAATTCCTGGAATTTGCTATCAGTGCCATGAGCCTGAGACCCTAAGGCCAGAAATTGTTGAAACTTGCTAGAAATAGGATGTAGTCTGATACCTTTCCTTGTCTGAAACTTAGAAAATCCTTGAACTGCTGACCTTTTCTTCTGATATCCAGAAGATTGGTTAAAATCACTTCTGTTTCAAGTACAACATAAGATGCCTTAAGATTGGAGTCATACTTTCAACATTACTTATAACAGATTTTTTGGGTTGTGGGAATTTACAGGCTGTAACTCAACAAGTTTTCAATTCACCGATGGGACCTGGTTTCACATATTGTAAGAGCAGATTATTTTCTACCCTCTGCCTTTCTCATCTGAAATGGAAGTTCCAAATATGAAAAGAAAAGATTGGTTTTAGAGTGGATGGAGTCAATTAGGACCAGACGTTTCAAAAAGAAGAATATCCCTGAGATTTACAGAATTATTTCAGAGGAAGTGAGAGGCAGGCATGTATGGCTGGTTTTACTTTCAGGTGCAGCTGTGAGGAAGCAGGGAGGAGGCTCCTGGGGTTAGGTGAAGAGCTCCTAGTGACTTGCACCACCCTCTTACACACGCACGCGTGTACTTGTTTTCACCCCACTGATTGCAGGTTTCTTTAGGGTGACTGTTTTGTAACACTTCCTGGGCGGATTAAGCCCATAGCTTATTCACACTTAGCTGGTCATAGCTAAGTGTTGATTATTTTGGATCAGGTCATTGCGTTGCTGAGAAAAATGTCCTGACCTGGAGTTCAGCCTTGGATGGGATTGCGGAGAAGGAAAAGGACGCTTGTGCTGGACTCAGGTCACGGGGCTTCCTGCTGCCCCAGAGCTCTGCCGTGGTCTTCAGGGAGGTACCTGGCCTTCCGTCCTGAGAAGCTGTCTCCAGAACCTTCTCTCTGGAGTCGCCCAAGTGCTGCTTGTATGGCTGTTTTATTTCCCAGCTGGTCATTCATAGGGGTCAGGGAAAAATTTTTCTCTCCCACTCCCCGTATTCTGACCTGGAAGGTAA
The DNA here is from genome assembly GCF_057876585.1 of Rhinolophus sinicus. Lineage (NCBI taxonomy): Eukaryota > Metazoa > Chordata > Mammalia > Chiroptera > Rhinolophidae > Rhinolophus > Rhinolophus sinicus. The sequence goes on along the minus strand of NC_142517.1, from coordinate 55,464,063 downwards.
AACTTTTTGCCATTAAATGGAACACTAACTACTACTTATACTCAAGGAAAGATGGGCATCACTTCCTGTTACTGTTACTTTATTAGTATCAGGAAAATATGCATTTTTAAACTGATGGAACTGGTGTAATTAATGCTCCTATCAGAGGAAAATAGCCGGTTTAAAAAATGTTCCTTTTATGCTGTAATGTTCTCAATAGGTAAACAAAGAATGTATGATCTAAACATTGTTTAGAATAAATATTTGCCAGTGGAGAATTATTTGTAACATGTCTAAAATTCTACCTGCTGTTAATTAGCTGGACAATGTAATTTTTTACTTTTTAAGAAAACATACATTATATACAGTAGAAAACAAGCTGTAATAATTTAATGACAATGATTGTGTTTCTTTCTCTATGCCCATTTTATAGTGATACCCTATTAGCAGTGCATTTAAAAGCAGCATGTTGCATAGATTGTGCCATTTATTAGATGGCACTGAATTTTTCAACTAATGTTGTATGACCCTGATTTTCTAAGTTTGGGTGGCAGTTTTCAATCTCCAGTTGGGTCCTGGCATTCGTCAAACATTGGGAGACCATATGCCCGGGTCTGTGTGCTTAAGAATAATGCAGAAACTTCATAAAAGTCAAATATTTATCCCCCATGTAAAAGCACTGTTATTCAAAGATTTCTAAAGACATATTTAGCCTTATTTTGGAATGGCAGCTGAGATGAAAGTGTTTGCATTTCTAGACCACTTTCCATTTCTTTTCAGGATGAACGGACTCTTACTGTGACTTTGGTAGGGTCACACACATTGCTACATGTTTCATCTGCCATCTTCTGCTTCACCAATTAATTACAGAAGCTAAAGAGAGCTAAATGTGGGTAGAGGCTAAAATGTGTCTCTTTGACTTTACATCCTTACTTGTAAAATGAAGACTTGGGGTAGCTGTTCCCTTCCTTTCTGGCTTTTCCAATCTAAAATTTGCCTTTGTTGCCAAAATCTCAATTTTAAACCTGTAAATTCCTCTATGTACACACCTGAAATTAATCAATGACAACTTATGATTGGTAAGTGGGATTTGCAGACCCAGGCAGGGGCCCCAGATGAACGGAGGTGGGTGGAAATGGCAGGTAGTGCTCAGATAGGCTACATTAATGAGGACATTGCTTTTGCTTATCCTTTTCCATACCCCCTCTCCACTACTTCCTCTCCAGGGTGGCTTTATTCTGAGAGCTTCCCAAGGCCAGTCTCAAGGTCCTAAGTACAGATCTCTCTCTGCCCTCTGCACAGCTGTGTTTGTGACATTCTAAAAATCTATGGTTTACAAAAGGACTTTACTGGTCACTAAATATAGCTGGAGCATTGACCTTAGCAAACTCACACATCAGTTTTGTTCAGCTGGTTTTGTACAAAAACTCTGGGAGAAATAAAACCATTTGGGAGTTTGCATGACAAGAAGGTAAGACTATATTGGGTATATCCACCCTCCTCTTAAATTTGATCCCTACCTACCGGGTGTTCACCTTGTGCTGGAAACCTTGGGGACAATGTCTCCCATCATAATCCTGTGACTCTGACAAGACCACAGCATGACTCCAGCCAGCGAGACTTTTTTTTTGCTGTCATATTGACCTTCCAGTCATCTTGTGTGTTTTTATGCTGATAGTGTGGATGAGCGTCATGGCAAAGTGTAACAGAGAAGGGGGCAAAGCGACACAGTCCGAGAATGGGTTTCTCCTCTTCACAGTGAAGGTCCTGGACTAGAAGAGCTCTGACCTTTGGCATTAACTGCCTGTGTTTTCCATGCATTCCATTCCCAGACTCAGTCCTCTCGATTGTTCTAACAACAGCTACGTAGCACATTGAATGGCCCTGGGTCATTACCTGAAATCCCCTTTTCTACCCCCCACCTTAAAATATCCTGCAATCTTTTGATAAAAACCTTATGCTTTAATCTCTCCTAGTGAAATTCTTAGACAGCCTCTTTTCACTTTCCTATTATGTGTGAGGGAATCACTGTGTTCTGAGTATTCCTACCAGCCAGCCAAAAATATTTTGACAAGCTTTTCTGAGGTTTGTATTATGAAAATTATAGGTATTAGAGGGTTTTAAAAATAAATTTACAGACTATGCTTGTTCAAACTACACATTCTCTTAATTCCAAAATACTATTATGCAAAACCCTGCCCCCTCCCCCGTTAAGAATCATTTATCTACCTGGAAGGACAAGTAGATATTGAAGGACTTCTCTAATTTTCTTATGCCTGAATTGATCTCATAGAAGTACCTGTCTCTCTGGAAAGAAGGATTCACAAATATCTGTAGATGATCGGTCCATAGTTTTTGTTCAAGTCTTGAATCCCCACGGTGGAGTAGGGCCTCGTGGAGTTTTAGCCTCGTGAAATGGAAATGAGTGTAGGGGGAACACATTGTCCCTAGATGCTCAGATTAAAAAAAAAAAAAAGTTCTAGCTACACCCACACAATTGTGTAGTACGGTATTAGGTTAGTTCAACAAAATGGGAACCTTTGTCCTGCACCTGTCTTTCAGAGCACTGAAGGAATGAATGTACCTTTAGTTAGTGACCTCACATTATCTAGCTTTGTGACTTTATTCTGGTTACTTTCAGTCTAATTCAGTTTTCCCAGCTATTATTTGAGTGCAATTTGAATAGGTTGGATTTTCAATGTCCATCATAGGAAACACCGCAGTGTCTGGCAACGGGCCTCCAGATCCCTCACCTTTGACTCAATGGAGCATCTCTATTTTTTTCTGCCTTACATGTTAGAGTTCCCCATAATAAGTTATTTAAAGAACAGGTGTCACTCTCTTAAATATTTAAAAACATGCAATGAGATTATTTCTAAAGGTCTTTCTAGATTTCGCAAGGGTCAGTAGTTCTGGAAAGCAAGTGTTAAATCAATGTGTTGGGGAGTGAAAGAAGAGTGGATAACATTTCAGTACTTAATTATTCATTCAACAGACATTTACTGAGCACCTCAGTAAAAGAGAAAGAACAGTTTCCAGCCTCGTAAAGTTTTTAGTCTAGTACAATGGAAGTGAATGTTAAGGGAGAGCATCAGCCCTAGATTTTCAGATATAAAAAATAAGTCACACGCACAACATTGTGAATGTAATTAATGCCACCGAACTGTGCACTTAAAAATGGTAAGTTTGTTTTATATGTATATCATCAAAATTTTATAACAAATAAGTCATGAAAACTTCATGATTTAGAAGATGAAAACAAAATTGGAAAACTATTTTTCACATATCTCAGCCCATATTGTCACAGTGAATTAGGGTTTTTCAACCTTGAAACTATTGACATTTTGACCAAAATAATTCTTTGTTTTAGACAGCTGCCCTCTGCATTGTAGGATGCGTAGCAACACCCTGGGTTCTATTCACTATATGACAATAGCATCTTGCACCTCCCACTTGTGACAGACAAAAATGTCTTCAGACACTGCCAAATGTACCCTGGGGAGCAAAACTGCCTATAGTTGAGAACCATTGCAATAAATAATTCTACTTACTTTTCATTTCCTGGGGGTAGAGACAATTTCAGGTTCATTTCCATGACTAGCCAAAAGTAAGTAAATACCTAGGAAATGTTGATTGAATTAAATTTGCTAGAGCAGAGTATAGATGAGTCTTTCCATAGTCCTTCATTCATCACTTTTATGTTTCTAACTATTAAAATATTTACTCAAGCAGTTAATGAGCCAACATTTTCCAATGTTTCAGGTATTGCCAACAGGGGCTGTTGAGTTATATTCTAAGGCGTAGCTTCTCCCTTCAAGGAACTTACAGTGTATATGGGGAAATATTGTGTAGGTGAATGTGTAATAAACAACAAAAAAAGTTATTTGCAGAAAGGGTCAAATGAAAGATGAAATAATTATTAATATTGTCACAGGAGTTAAGTTTAGACAGAAATCTTGGGATGTTTAAGGAAAGCTTTGAAGGATAAGAGGATTTATAAAACTATGGAGATGGTTGGGAAAGTCTTGTAGAATAAAGGAGAATCTTGGGGGTATGTAGGGACCACATATGGGAATGAAGGATAAGAAATTCAGGTAGTTCTGTTCTTTCATATATTAATATCTGAAAAACGCTGCTGGAACTGAAGTTTAAACTTGGAAAATATATCTGCTGCAAATTAGTGTGGAAATGGAATGTCACTTCTTGTTTTAACTTTTGACAGCATGGGAAGTGTATAAAGCAGTTTGACAATACTTGAGATTCAAACATAAGTTGTCACTGAAATGTCTTTTGAGCTGAATAAGTTTCACATATAGACACTGTTTTGTCCAGTTATTTTTGGTTGAATTTATTAGGAAGCATTATCAAGTCCGTAGCAACAGCTAATTTCCAAAGCCATTCGAGGTTTAACAATAGCCTTTGTTTTTCTCATTCAGAAAAATTTTAATCATAGCCCTATGCCCCAAAAAGTTTACCAGTGCTAAGTTATTAAGTTTCTGTGTGGTTGGGCAATTAAGGCTGTCCAACTTCTCATTTCAAACAAAAATTCTCAGAATTGCCAGTGGTTACATCCACAAGGACATAAAGTTCACTGTTGATGCCACTGTATTTATAATACAGGATCAAATATTGTCCCTAGAGGACCTGCTGATGAATAAATCGTCCAATGAATAAAAGGTTTAAGTATTACATTTTTACAAGTTTTGTAAAGTTATCTAAGTTTTTGTTCTGCTCCACACATATTTTTACCACCATCAGTTGTCACACATCTTGGCAGATTCTACTTTAGAATGTACAGAATTACTGTTTTTCTTAACTTCTTTGAAAATGTTTTCACCTGTACGTTTTCCACACAGACTAATGTTCCATCACCTCAAACTCTGTGTTGATTCCTTAAATAAAAAACTCAGCAGTATTGATAATACCTGTGACTCATCAAGAGCCAAGGAAAACCATTCAGAATAATTTGTTTTGTTTTTAAATTGACTTGATTTTTCTCCCAGTATCATTTTGTCATCTGTTTGGATTACCCCCTCCCATGTTTTTTTTTATTTTCTCTAGCATTGAAATTCCACACTAGAATAGGTTTTCGTTTGACCTGTCTGTGAAATACTTATTCCCTGGAGTTTCACTTCAACATATATATTCAACATTTAAAAAAAAAAAATTAGAAAGCTTTCTTAAGATACAGTTTTAAATATTTATATTTGTTTTGATTTATTTTTTCCTTTGGATTCTATCAACACCCATATTTCGTTTTCTTTGCTGGTCTTTCATATCTGTCAATGTCTTAAAATCTTTTTTTTCTTATTTTCTGTTTTCTTTATTTCTTACTATTTTTGAATTTTCTTTGCTTTTTATCTGTCTATTCTTATCTTCCTTCTAATTTACTCCTTTTTTTTGAAACAGTGTCAAACTTATGGAAAATTTCAAAGTACAATACAAAGACATTTTTCCCCTGAATCTTCTGAGAACACATTCTAGATATGATGTCCCATCACTACCAAATACTTATGTGTATTTCCTACTAACAAGGAAATTATCCTACATAACCATAATACAATTGTGAAAATTAGAAAATTGACATTGATATATTGTTACCACCTAATCCCCAGACTCCATTTAACTTTGGCCGATATCCCTGGTAATGTCCTTTACAGCAAAAGAATCCAGTCCAGAGTCTTGCATTGCATTTAATCGTCACTTTTCTTTAGTTTCCTTAGCTATCTAGAACCACTTCTAAGTTTTTCCTTAGCTTTTAGGGCCTTGATACTCTTGAATATTACTAGCTAGTTAATTTATAAAATGCCCCTCATTCAGACTTATCAATTTTCCCACAGGTTTAGAATTAATGTTTGTATCATTGGGTATTAAAACACAAAATCTATGCTGTTTTTAATACATTCCATCGTGTGGCACATTATTTAGATTTTCCTATTACTGGCAATGTTAACTTGGCCACTGATTAAAATGTTGTCTGCTAAGTTTCTCCACTGTAAAATTTTTTCTCCAAGTGTTTTGTAAGGAGGTACTTTCAAACTATGTAAATATCCTGTTTCTCAACATATTATTGCTTAATTCATTTATTTAAATTAGGATAGACTTGCGTGATTTTGGCATTTAGTATCTTACAATCTGTTATTATCATTGTTTATTTTGATGTTCAAATTGTCCCAGATTTGGCCAGTGAGAGTCCCTTAAAGATGGCTTCTGTGTCGTCTCGAATTGACCCCATTGCTCTTTGAGCACTTCTTTATTTTCATGTACAACAAGATGTTTCAGGCTCATCTTGTACTTCCCTTGTCCCAGGCCTGGAATCATTCATTTTTTCCCAAGGAATTCTGGTTCCTTTTAGTAGAAAATGGCATTTAGAAACCAAGATCTGAGAAGTGGGTGTGCTATTTGCGACTGATATGTCACTTCTCCCAGGCCCTCTCAGTGGAGAGAACTAGAGTGCACACGCACACTTACATTTATATTTATCTCTATACCCATATATATTTTGAAAACCATGAGGTCATTCCAACACCTCCAGTTCTAATCTATCTCTACAGGGTTCATTTTAGTTTTCCTCCTTTTTCATCTTTTCATATTGTATTTTTGTTGTTTGAGAAAACTGGCCTTAATATATTTATATATTTGATCAGTTTCTCTGTTTATAACTAATCTTTTATTCCTTCTGCCACCTGTTTGCCACTCCCACTCCCAATGTGGATGCCCTAGTCGTCCCACTTGAGCTCTAACATGAGCCCCTGGACTGCAGTCCTCCTCTTCCCTCCCTCCCCCACCAAGACACTCTCCATACCTGCTAGTGCACCTTCTCCAGGCTAATAATATGCCCCACACACACACACACATACATATGAGAACTTCACATGGATGCCTACCCTGTATGGCTTTGTCTAATAGATTGGGACTCAAATGTTTAAAGAGAGGGACATTTTTTTTTCTTTCTTAATTATTTCCAGAGATCTCTTGGTTCTTGTTTCATGTGTTTTATACTATTAACTTCTGAGCTTTTCTATTTCTGATTTGTGCTGTCCTTTCAAAGGTGCAATAATTTTCTTCATGTGTTTGAACTCATTTTGTAATCTCAGTTTTCTTGTGGACCTATTTTTCTGTGTTCTCATGGAATATTATAAGGCTCATTTTAACAGTTTTTTCTTATAATTTGTATTTCATAGGGTTAAACTGTATTGTGTATTCGTTCCCCATGTTTAAATAAGGTGAGTTTTTCTGGGCTATTAGAAGGAGTTTCCTGTTGGGTGAGAGGGATGAAGGAGGCTATCTTTCCCAGCTTCAGAGCTCAGTGACTCCCTTCTCTGTTTGTATCATGAAAAACTTAAAATATGGCCTCCCTGTGTAGCCTTGTTGAATTCAGTAACATCAGGTTCAAGAGCCAACTTGCATTCAGTAACATGTTCTGCCTCTTAATTGTGTGCTCCAGACACTCTCTCTACAGGCCTTGCTTCCAGATTGGTGCTCTCTGCTTCAGATGGTGCTTTGCTGTTTTAGTACTTCCTGGGATCTGCTTCCTCAGAGCCCTTCCTCTTTTTTGTCTTCACTGTTCCTGCTCTGTTCAATTTGGTTTTCGTTTTCAATGTTTTCCCCTCAAGATACAACTTTATCCTTCTGGAAATGAAGGCGTGGTGGTTATTTCTGAGATTTTCAAGGGCCCAGATGTCCTGCCTTACCACTTTTTGATCCATATGACTCTTTCTTTTGTTGTTGTTTTTTTTGTATTTACTAAAACTCGGAACTTGTGAAAGTCTCGCCCTGTTGGGTAACTTATGGGTAATTTTTCAGTTTCAACAGCTTTTAGGATGTAGTAGTAGACTTCTACCACACAACAATTATCTCTTGCAGGTCCTGCTGCTATTGATGTTTGGCACAAATGGCTATGAGGGGTGGGGGTGGGGTGGGGTGGAATCTAGTTGAAGAAGTTGTCTATGTCCCACCCACAAGCCCATACTGGTGGATGTGTTTCTCTTTCAGGAAATTTTGGTAAAATTAAAAACTACATCATGCAGTGCCAATCCATGGCAAGTGCCTTGGTTTTTTAATGAAATGAGTTCTTCCGAGCCAGTTATTTGCAATAGGATAGTGTGGAAGGGTCAGGAATTCTCTCTGGTTCAGAATGAAGCCCCATGTGGAATAGGGCTTATAGTTGCAAGGGGTTAAGTCCTGTTCTAAACTTTGGATGAGAAAGATTAGCAACTGCAGAGTTTCAGCCCATCAGATTCTCTCCTACCCTGTCACATGGTAGTCAGTGTGGCATGTTGAAAACTTTTTTTTTTTGCTCCTTTTTCTCATTTATTCTTAATTTCTTTGCTTCTCTGTGGTTTTAAAAGGGATTTGTTTGTTTGTTTGTTTGTTTGTTTGCTTATTCATGTATTTTACAGTTTCAAGTGTACAAAACAATGTAATAGTTAAACATTTCCAACCCTAACAAAGTGATAATCCCCTAATCTACTACCACTCTGACATCGTATATAGCTGTTATAATTCCATTGTCTCTATTCCCTATGTTGTAGTCCACCTCCCGTGAATATATATAAAGATGATAGATAGATAGATAGATAGATAGATAGATAGATAGATAGATAGATAGATAGATAGAGGCTCCTAGGTGCTGCTTTCTCATTTCCAAACCAAAGGTGATTGGTTTTGCCCCCATTCATGTGCCTCATATTTTGGAGACAACTGATCAGCTGCTTTCATTTGAATTCTGTAATGAGCATTATTCCTCCATATCCTTCTTCCCTGGTCCAATTTTTACCACCCTTAGCAGTTCTTCCTCAAATAGATATGATTTGGAGCCATGGGTGTTTCCTAGCTGTCTCAGAAAAGATTCTTGTTTTTTTCTTCAATTGTTGCTATTTCAATTGATGGCTAAAAAAAGTGAGCAAGGATATCCTTACCATTTTACAACTCTTCAGCTGTTGTTTATTGTGTGTGTGTGTTTTTTTAATATACAGAAGTGTTGAGAATTTTATCTAAAACCTACCACTCTTTTTATTTATGATTACTGATTTTAAAGTTATTAGAAAGGTCTTTAATTATAAGCATGTTCACATATATTTCCTTTTCATGTTTTATTTTGTATGTTTAAAAAGGATTTAATTCCCTAATCTTACTGGAGTTTATTTTACGTCAAGTTTAACTTAAATGTCTAATTTACTCATTTTTATGAGTGGTTGGTCTTTTTTCCCCTCTACTATTTGTTTATATCTGTCCTTTTCCCCACAGTTATACAATACCGCAAAATGTTTTAAATTCTGATGTAGAGTGTCTGGAGCTCAATGTACCATTTTATTCCAATCACCTGTTGTTCTGTCTCTGTTTCAGATCCACAGTGTTTTAATTATTATATCTTGAATATGTGTTTTATTATATGAAAAATAAGTTCATGTCATTCTATGATTCCAAAATTTGTCTTAGCTATTCTGGCTATTTTTGAGGCATTTTGTTCAATTGATTAATTGATATTATACACTCTTGAGGTGCCTTTCAGAAACATGGGATTTATTTCCGTTATGTCAATATATCAGTACGGTTTTCCGATTTTCTTTATAGTTCCCACTACTGCAAATGTGATTTCTACTCTTATCCCATTATATAGTTTTTAAATAGTTACTATAGCAGTAGAGAAATAGGATAAGACTGGCCTTGTGAAATTAGTTGAAAAGATTTACATTAAAAATTCATTTAAAGGGTTTAAATATTGAGAATTATCTAGCCCTTGAATATTTAAAGAAATTCCATAAAAACAAACTAAGACTGATGCTATATTGTGGGAGGTCTGCATTTGCATTTTTAAAACTTTTAGTAGATATTATAGGGCATACGAGAGACAAAACCATCCACTTAATTCAGTTGCATAATAAACATCACATGCCAGGCACTACACAGTGTTGGGGATACTGAGATAAAACACCTTTTTGCTTCCTATTTTCTCGGGAATTTAACTGAATAAACTGACAACTATTCTGATATTAAATAATGATTACATTGTGGAAATAATTTGAGTTTAAGTTATTTTGATAAGTCTTTCTTTTGATGCCATGTTTCCCCGAAAATAAGACCTAGCCAGACAATCAGCTCTAATGCATCTTTTGGAGCAAAAATTAATATAAGACCTGGTATATTATATTTATTATATCATATCATATCATATCATGTCATACCATATTATATTATATTATATTATATTATATTATGTTATGTTGTGTTGTGTTGTGTTGTGTTGTGTTGTGTTGTGTCGTGTCGTGTCATGTCATGTCATGTCATATCATAAAATATCATATTATATTATATTATATTATATTATTATAAAGACCCGGTCTTATATTATAGTAAAATAAGACTAGGTCTTATATTAATTTTTGCTCCAAAAGATGCGTTAGAGCTGATTGTCTGGCTAGGTCTTATCAGGGAAACACGGTGTTATCACTCCTTAAGCTAATTCTGGAATGTTGACCTCTATGATCCTAAAATGAGTCATTGATCAGCTTTCTATCTGAGTCCCCACTATAATTTCTATAGCAGCATTGTAAGTATTAGCTCTATCCCAACCCAGCATACCCAAGGGCTCTCACGCAGTACTGTCAATGCCAAGGATTCATTGGGTTAGTGCTTGAATTGTTTGAAGGAACCCCATGTTGAATCCCCACCACAGAATCCACACATGTGAAATCGCCATTTGGGACCGTAAGAAATTCACATAAATCCCTTGCATATGTTTATCCTTTTCTTATCTATAAGATATACTTAATGGTATACATATGTATGAAATATTACAATTATTTTTTCATTTGCTTCTCAGAACATCCTATGAGATAGTTAGGGCAAAGATTATTCCCATCATTTTACAATTGACAAAATTGAGGTTCACGCAAAAATGACTTTTCCTAGGACACAGGGCTAGTGAGCAGGACCTAAAAGGCATTGTTGGAGGAAGTCATCTGGAGGATGTGAGCTCTGGTTGACCCAAGAGCTAGATCTGACCCCGTCAATCAAGCAATGGGAGGCTCCTCGTCCACTCCCGTCGTTGGAATGAGCATTCTGCCCACCATCCCACACTAGATGCTAATTTCAAGGACGCAACCTTGAAAGAGTAACAAGTTGTTACCCTGGACGGTATATGTGACTAACCCATTAAGACCTCTATATAAACTTTTAAGAGCCTGGCGAGCAGGTACAGAGATCTACCAGTCTTGCAGCGACACAGACTAGCTTCCTATGTAAGTTCCCTCCCTTGTTTATCATACCTGCCACCTGGCAACATGGAGTGGTCTGCCCCTTTCTTCCAGTCTCTCCTTGCCTTTGTGTTTGGGGCCCAGCTTGCGAAACAACAGGCACAGTCTCCTTAACTCCACATTTTGAAGAAAGTAGTTTTTAATTTACATAGTTTCTATTGTAGGGAGTGTTAATCTAGTTGGGCCTAAATTCTATAGTGACTAAATTTCCATTTAAATTATCTTGTAACTGGATAGTTCTTCCTGTATGCCTGGCAATGGCTCCTATCTTTCTTTCTAAACATGAACTACAAAGAGCCAGTCTTCCATTGTGTCAGTCTTCCAAGTCAGCATTTGGGTTCTGGAAGGAAGTACTGGAGTTGCTTTTTCGTGAAGACATCCTGTTTTAGCTTTCTAACCTCTAGCTTTGTTCAATTTTATCCCAATTGGTTATTTGTAATTCTTTTTCCTGAGAAAGAGAGAAAAATTGGCTACGTAATGAGAACAGGAAAGAGATGTAATTTTGTGTTATTGAGATATAATTATTATTGAGATGTAATTTTCTGTCCTATTTTGTATTTTATAATGAAAGGAGAACTTTAAAATTGTTTCACACCTTTGGGATTCTAGTCTTTAAGCGAATGAGATAATACTTCCAAGAGTAAGCATGTAATTATAGGTAGATAATGAAAATAGAGTTCATCTTCATACTGTTTTCATTGTGAAATGTAATCCCACTCATAAAAATGAACAAAGTGTAAAGATACAACTTTAACCAATTTTTTTATAAAAATGAACACCCATTTAACCACCACTCACATCAAGAAATAGGATAACCCCATTTTGTACTGACAAATGTAAGTTTGCTAAATTTTTTTATAATATCTTCTTTGCTTTTCTTTATAGCCTTTCTGTATGCCACTGTACCATTAGATGACAGTTTATTTTGACTGTGTTTTTGAATTGTGTACATATGGAATCATTCTTTTGCGTCTGATTTCTTCCATTCAACTGTATGTTAGTGAGATTCAGCTATGTTGTTTCAGGAAGCTGTAGTTTGTTAACTGTGAATGCTGTCTGATATTTCATTACACAAATGCACCACTATTTATTTAACTATTTACTGTTGGTGGATATTAGACTTGTTTCCAGTTTTTAGTTATAAATAATACTATTGTGAACATTCTTATTCATGCCTCTTGGTACTCATATGCATACATTGCTCTTGGACATAAATCCAGGAGTAAAACTGCTAGTTATAAATGTTTTATATATCATATCTTCTCCCACTCTGTGACTTGCCTTTCATTCTCTTAACCATATCTTTTGATAAGCAGTAATTCTTATCTTAATATAAATTTACCAATCTTTTCATCCTATTTAGAAATTTCTTCCTTACCTGATAGTTGAAGCTATTCTCCCTAAAAGGTATATATATATATATATATATATATATATATATATATATATATATATATATATATATATACCTTTTAGAAGATATATATTTAATATAGAATTGTACACCTGAAATCTATGTAATTTTACTAACAATTGTCACCCCAATAAATTAAAAAAGGAAGATATATATATATACATATACATATATATACCTTTTAGAATATATATACATATACCTTTTAGAAGATATATATGTATATAAACGTATATACCTTTCAGATTATATATGTGTATATATATATAATCTAAAAGGTATATATGTATATATACTGTGTATATGTATATGTATGTATAGTATGCACACATATACCAGGGGTGCCCAAAAAATGTACACATTGTAAGAGATGTTGTCTATGTATTACTTTTTGAAGTTGAATTGAATTACAGTAGCAATGTGTAGCATGATGTTCACTCAAAAAACGGCTTTAATCAAATGAATGCTAGCATCATTCATTGTATTACAATTTTAATACAGTTTTTTTCTTTTTTAAAATGTGTATACTTTTTTTGGCACTATATATATATTTTATATTATATATATACATACATATATATATATAAATATATATATATTCAAATTTATGTTTCCAATCCATGTGGAAACATTGGGGTTTTCTCCAAATTTTGTTTTTTGTGACAGTCTTTGATGTTTAGGTATAAAGCTCCCATGTACATTTTGTACGTATTTTTTTTATTGGACATATGCTCTTGTTCCTCTTGGGTATATATCTAGAATTGGAATTTCTGATTCAGCTGATAATAGATAAGGCCAAACAGTTTTCTAAAGTGTTTTGCCAATTTATACTTCTGCCAGCAATAAATGAGCTTTCCAGTTTTCCCATATCCTTGCCATCTCATAATATTGCTAGCCTTTTCATTGGTCGTCATTTTTGTGGGTTTATATTGGTATCTCATTGCCATTTAATTTATATTTTTAATAACTAATCATGTTGAATAATTTTTCTAATGCTGATTGGATATTTGTATATCTGCTTTGGTAAATTGCTTGTTCAAGTTATTTGCCCAGTTTTGAAATTGTTTTTTTTTTTCCTTATTAATATGTAGCAGTTTTCTATATATTCCAGAAACAAGACCTTTAGCATGTAAATGCAAACATCTTTATCAGTCTATATTTTGTCTTTTGCTTAATGATGTCTTTGACAAACGGAAACTTAATTATAATAAAGTCTAATTTCTCAAGTTTTCTTTTATTTTTACTTGTGTTCTGTTAAAAAAAACACTTTGCCTACCCAAGACATCATGAACATATTCTCTTTTGTTTTTCTTAGAGGCTCCATTGTTTCATCTTTTAGTATTAAGATTTATAATTTTTCTCAAATTAAAATTTGTGTGTGAGTTTAGGGGGTTACATTTTTCCCCCCACATGTCATGATCAAGTTGACCCAGTACCATTTATTAAAAGATCATCCTATCTCCTCTGAATTGCAAAGGTAACTTAGTTGAAAATCAAGTAAACCTCCCTCACTACACATGTATTTCTGGATACTTTATTCTGTTTTTTCCGTTGATTTCTCTATCCTTTGCCCATTGCCTCACTGTCTTAATTCCAGTGGCTGAAATCTGGAGGTGTAAGTCTTAAATTTGTTGTTGTTGTTCTTCTTCAAAACCTATTCTAGGTTTTATGCATTTCCTTGTAAAATTTAGAATCAGTTCTATTAATTTTCACACATATACAGCTTGCTGGGATTATTGGGGATGGTGCTGAATCTACAGATTAACTTGAGGAGAAGGACATTTAGTAAGTCGAGGAGAAGATGAAGCTAAAAACATTGCGTCTTCCAATCTGTAAATATGGTATAGCTGTGTATTTACAAGGTATTCTTTAATTCCTTCCAGCCATATTTTATAGTTTTGGGGTAGAGATCTTGTACATCTTTTATTAGGTTTATTTATATGGTATTAGGTTTTTTTTGTAAATAGTATTGTTTTTAAAATCTAATTGTCCAGTTATCATATTCTTATTATGCTTTTAGTTAAATCTGTTCCTCTGGGCACCTTGTAATATAGTGTTAATTTGAGAAGATTTTGTCTTTTCTAATCTTTCCTAGTTTCAGTCCACTTTTGTCTCACAATCTTCCTGTTTGTTTCTTAGTTTATTTCTATTCTGGGTTTTACATTTATGAATTGAAATGCTTTTTCTTACCTGCAAATTCTTATTTAATTGTTTTAAATTCATATCAGAGCATTTTTTGGTACATTTTTCTTTGTTGATTTTTGTTTTGGTGGACAATTTTCATTAGTTAAATGTTTTGATTCTTACTTTTTGTTTTATTCTTATAATAGCTTTGTATTGATGTGGCCTGCCAAATCTGCTCAGTTTTACATGTCTTGGATTTTCCTCACCCATCCACGACAAGTATTTGTATGAAGGGAGAATATGAGGTGTTTAGATTCTTACTATGTTTCTGATCTATGTTTCTTTCAAATATGCTTTCTTCTGTCAGTTCAGTGATACACAGTTTTATTAGTAGAAGGTGTCCTTTTAGAGCAAGGGGTGGGTTGTTATGACTTATGATTTTGTGATATCCTCATTTTAATGTAGAAAAAACATAATTTTAGTTTTGAAAAATAATTTCAGAATATGTTTTTTCTATATATGTATGTTTTCTTCAGTGACTACCCCCTACATTAACTCGAAATTTAGATGACATCAAATTTATGACTAAAAATTTTTCTCATGTATGGAACTTTAAACATTACAAAAATCTATTTAACTTACTTCTCTGCAAGCTTTATTGTGCATATGTGTTGACATATAAATATCTCATTCTATATTCGATTCCTTGGCTTCTATTCTTTCTGTGACAGTTATTGGAATGCATTTATTTAAAGCTCATAATAGTAATATAGAAAATATTTTGTATTTATGAACAGTAGTTACTTTTGTTAGAGACTTTCAGAGCACTTTATAGACATTGTCTGGTGGAGAATGTTATTAGAAAGGATTCCCAACAATTAAGATTCTTTCTACGTAACGTCATTGTGCTTTGTTTGGCTAACAGGCAAAGAAGAAACTGAAGTCTTAGGAAGGCTGAAAGACTAATTTAATTTTTATCATTTATACTTCTTCTGGGCTCAAGCATTTTGCAGAAATTACTTGAAAATATTGAATATTAATCAGAAAGAAAATGTCCAGATAGTGAGGAAGCCCAACTGACACCAATTTATTGCAATACTCTCTACAGAGTCTGAGATGCTTAGAGTTTAACTCCATATCATGGAAAACAGTTTAAATCCTGAGGCTTAATTTACTAGTGTATCTATTGCTTGCAGGTATTCACAGAAACAAACATCACTCTATTCTCATAGATCCATCAATTACTTGGATGCCTCCCTTGGTGAAGCTCATTATATAAAGGTAATATCACTAGTAGAACCAAGCCTGTCTTAGTTGGCCAAGATCCCCTAGGGGGCAGCAGAGTAGCGATTGCCCTCTACTTGGCAGTAACTGGATGGGTCTGGGGTTGTGGGGAAGCCCCAGCCTGAGAGGAAGACCAGAAGACAAGAGAAGAAAAGTACGGTAATGTCAGGATCAAGGAAGTACATGCAGGTATGCTCTGGGGTCAGAACCGTGAGCTAGAAATGAGAGCTGGGTTTGTGGTAGTTAAATAAATAGAGAAGGTAGTATTTACTTTTTTATCCAATGTTTCCTGTGGACTGACAGGCCCTTGAGAGGTGCAATGAGTTCTCTGCTCAATGTGGTATTAAGACATATAAACAAGTAACTAAGTACAATATATTAAGTGCCGTGAGGAAATGCACAAAGTGCTGTAGAAATTCAAGAACAGTGACTACTAGGGTGGAGAAGTGGTCGTGAGGAAGGCTTCATACATGGGTGCCACTGATACCAGGCCTTAGAGAATGAGTAGTAAGACAGAGAACAGGGAGAGGTTAAAGTGTATACCGATCATCTGGGCAGATGTGAGCTCTTTGGTTGAGTCGTAACATAATGTCCATGTGAGGAAGTGGGGAAGACAAGATGGTCAAATTTCCATCTGTGCATCTCCCCTCTAAAGCATATCTGTTAATGTACTCTGAATATAAGGGCCAGGAACCCCTTTCATCAATATTACTGGTTTTCATGGCTCTTTGGTTGTCTAAAGAGAATGAGGATTAATTTGGTTTGCAGAAAATTGGGAGGTTTTATTATCTGGTTGAAGCCAGAAAGCCCCAAGGGAAATAAGCAATATGAGCCCTCTGCTACAACATTTCAAGGCAGGGACATGGCGGGTGGGGAGGAGGGACATTATCAGGAAAGATCAAATAGGCCAACTCATCATCCAACCTTTGCTCTTTGTTCCCCTTGCAGCTTGTCTTGTGAGCCTTAGGCATCTCAGAACTCTCGGGCTTAAGTATTAAGGGATCCAGAACACTTGCATCCTTCCCCCTCACTTGGTATCAGTATATCAGACAAATATCCAGAAAAACATAGATCTTACAGATCAACTAGTGGAAAGGTAACACACATTCATTCTATGGAAAAGTAGGTGGAGGTGATCACTGGTTAGCTCATTTGATATTTGATATGAAGTGGGATGGAGGGAATAACATTGCTTTATTCTAGACTTAAGATTCTAGTCTCCCAGTGCCTAAGTGAAGGATCCAGAACCTCTCCTCAATTCCATTTGCAACAATATTTAGACTAACATTAGTGGCTGGCACAGAATAAGCACTTGGTCAATAGTTGTCAGATAAAGAGATGAAGGAACTCATCAATCAATCAGTTGAAGTCTATGAAAATAAAGACATTTGTGAGAGTTCCTAGCTGTTCATTGCTCTCTCCAGCCCTTGTCTAAAAAAAATCGAGAACACTGGTACTTGTGAAAGAAAGTAATAGAGATCTGGTAACTGTTCTCTGAAGCAGAGCTTCCCCACCAGTGTACCGTGAGCAGTTTAATGCATGTGATGTAAGAAACTGATCAACTTGCAACTGATCAGGCTCTGCAGCAGCTGAGGCTCCTAAGCCAGTTGCCTCAGGTCTGAGGCTCCTTAGAGGGCAGAATGACTGGAGAAGAATTTAAGGGTGTGCCCCATGGTGCCCACGAACTCGAAGAATGAAAGCCAGCGTTCTCTGTTCTGACAGGAAACCTGAATGTCCAAGGAGGTGCTCTTCCACCTAGGTTTCTCTCTCAGCTGCCAACTGCAGAGTGTGACTGACCATTTTGGACAAGAGGCATGGAATGATGCAGGAGTTCCTGCTCCAATGGACTGAAAGGCATTGCAAATGTAGCCCAAGGAACAGCCAGTTAGGATTTGTGGAGGGTTGAAGAGGGCTCCTGGTGATACAGTTTTCAAATCTGTCCTCATTACTATCTGATATCTTTATTATTTTTGTGGCCAATGTACCCTTTTAGTGGAGTCCAAGCTAGCTTCGGTATGACTGCTCTAACAATGCAAGTAACCCCCTGCAAGTAAAAGCATTATCACTAATTTGAAATATTTGATATGAGAAAAATTTATTGCATTCAAAGCCCACCTACAAGTCATAAGAAAATTCACTATTGCAAATGATAATAAAAGGTAAGGAAGAGTTGTTAGATTCTTTAAATGTAATTTCAACTGTTTTAAATATTTAGATGGTTGTACAAAATCAACAGTAGCTTTAAATTTTTTATCATCCACTTTTGGGAGTAGTTTCTCATCAACAATGACTATTAAGAATTTGAAGAGCTCATCATTAAGAAGTCTTGTCAGGAATTGACTGGTAGTCATTTCAAGCATAAAACCTGAATTAAAAACTTCATGTTCATTGGAAAAATTTCAATTTTCTTTTCAAATTTTGAAAAATATTTGTATCATAAATTTTATCAAATAAAATCTAAAGAATCTCCAAAATAACTTTCAATTTTCTGTAGTGTGCCATACCAACATTATTACTTACTAGAATACCAAAATGTACATAACCACCCCTCCACACACACAAAATAGGAGGAAAACATGCTCCAAGTCTCTGAGACTAGTTAGAACACTTGACTTTGATTTTGGCTCCTTGAGAACTGTCTTTAGGTCTCATGATTTAATGATTTGCCCATGGCTTGTGTCAAAGATCAGAAAGTTGGTGCATTTTCAGTGTTTTAAATATTGTTTATTAAATTATCCAGATTGCATGTGATAGAAATTTGAAAGTTTTATTCTCCTAATGGGCTGGTGTAATCTGATAGGAATTTGTTTTATCATCTAGTGAGAACTGAGCAACCTACTGGATTTCCTTTTTTCATTGGCTTCCATTATAGCAATATCAACTGCAGTAATAATTATTGTTAGGACATATTAGGACTATTGAAGTTTGATATTAAAATAGAATAAATTGTGCAGAAACAGACACAAGTTATAATGCCCTTTCATTGCAAATTTGATGTAATCTGAAGATGTAAAGCTTAATCACCCAGATTGTTCTACATATAGATTTTCCTTTTCTTTCCTGTTTTTCTGCCAACATTTTAAATAATATCTTTGCTAATGCCTACACATTGTTCTTGCCCATTATAACGCTTGATAAAAATGCACACCAGCCCCCTACCCTCCATGTATATGAAAGTAAGGCCACTTAGGAGCTGTATAAACCAATGCCGTATGAGGCCTGAAATGGTCTAAAATATTGAAATCTCACTGAGCATTGTTATTTACTATAGAAAGAAATAAGATCAAGCCCTGATCTTGAAAGGGAGTAAGGACATCAAAACTCTTGTCTCCTACTGCACTTAGGACAGAATTTTTAAATGATTTTTATAAATGTGGGTCAGATTACATATCTGAGACATATTAAAGGTATCACACTGTCACATTGTTTGTTCTACTATGTCCCTCAAAATAGGGTCATAACAATATTTCCCATAAATCTGTGACCCAGTTTTGTCTTTTCTAGGTTGTTTTCAGAACCACTGGTTGCTCGTGTGCTTCCCTTTTTTAAAATTGTGTCTAATGTATCTGTCTTTTCCTATATGTGATATTTATTAAAAGAGATAGAAAGTGGCAGGGGTGCTTATATAGGTATATGTCTTGGGATTTTAGTTAGTATAATTGACATTCAATATTATATTAGTTTCAGGTGTACAACATAGTGAGTCAACATCAATACAGCTTACGAAGTGATCACCATAGTAGGTCTGGTAATCACCTGTTACTGTATAAAGTTATTACGATATTATTGACTCTATTTCCTGTGCTGTACATGACATACTCGTGGTTTATTTATTTTATCACTGGAAGTTTGTATTTCTTAATCCCCTTAAAGTGCACCACTCTCTCCTTCTTTTACTCTAAATCATTGGAAATAAACTGCATTATATTTTATCCTTCACATGTGTCCACTTGGGTTCTTCTGTCAGGTTGCATTCCCTTTGAGGACTGTGCTTATATCCCTTTAAGAAATCTAGCAACCAATGAGGCTAGTGTAGTCTGATGAAAATAATAGGTGCCTATTTCACTCAGTTCCATTTTGCCTAATGAAGCATGACTTTAAAAGAAGTCCAAGCAGGTGAGGAGTCAGAGGACTGGGAATTAGGAGAGCCCTGGATTCCCAAGTCTAAATCTGGTCCAACTTGCCCTATGATTTTGGGCAGATTTTCCCATTCTCCAGTATTGTTTTTCTTATCTATAAAATGAAGCGATTTGGGTTCGCTGGTCTCTAAAATTTCTGTCATTTTATAGTTCTGATAAAATTTTATATTTCTGCAAAAAATATTTATAAACCTTAAAATATGTTTGAGTTAGCCATGATTAAACTGAAAATTGAATCCTGAGGCTGCAAGTCACGACTTTTTTTTTAAAGCAAGAAACTTGAGGGCCTGATAAGCTGTTGACACAGGTGCTTTGGAGAATGGAAGATGGAGTAATTACTAGCTTATGTTTCAGTAGACAAAGGAGAAGCTTGGTAAATGTTTACAGATCCTCATTTACCACAAAATTTAAATAAATCTACTTACCTGTGCTAATCATTAAAAAAAATGGAGTCTATATCTCAGTTTACTAAAAGGGAGAGAGAAGCTTTTCCTATAATATTAAAATTTTTATTTTACTAGTTCCAAAAATCCAAATTTTTATTTTACTAGTTGACTTATACACTTATGATTATATTTATTATAATTAAATGTATTTGATAAAAATATTTGTTGAAGAAAAATATTTATTTATTTAAATAATAAACTGTTTATCATGGGAGATTATTCATGTTCAAAAACCATGATAATTAACCTGTTATGACCTCATCAATTTTCCTTAGTTAACTTAAATTGTACCAAAACTACATATATTCTATATGAATGAGAGCACATCTTAGGTGCTGTTCCCAGTAAATCGTCATATTAACAAGTTAAATAAATGTCTCTAACAGATTAACTTTAAAACATAAGACATAATATTATTTGTGCAATTATTACCAAGAAATCTAATAATCATATCAACCTGTTGTTGAAAATCGAGCAACCAAATGCTCTGTCTTGTTTGTTTGTTTGTTTTGGATAAAAAGTGTTATGTTTGATGACATGTGTGAAGCATCTTTTCATGTGCTTATTTGCATCTGCATATCTTCTTTGGTGAAGTACCGTTAAGGTCTTTGGCCCACTTTTTTAATTGGTTTGTTTTCTTATTGTTGGGTTTTAACAGTTCTTTGTATAATTTCGATAACAGCCCTTTTTAATATATGTCTTTTGCAAATATTTTCTCCCAGTTTGTGGCTGGTCTTTTCATTCTCTTGTGTCCTTTGCAGAGCAGAAATTTTTAATATTAATAAAATCCAGCTTATCAATTCTTTCTTTCATGGATTATGTTTTTTTGGTGTTGTATCTCAAAAGTTATCACCAAATGCAAGGGCATCTAGATTTGCTTCTCTGCTATCTACTGGGATTTTTAGTTTTACATTTAACATTTAGGTCTGTGATCCATTTTTAGTTACTTTTTGTGAAAAGTGTAAGGTCTGTGTCTAGATTCCTTTCTATGCATGTGGATATCCAGTTGTTCTAATACCATGTATTGAAAATGCTATCTTTTCTCCATTATACTCCTTTGTCAAAGATCAGACCATATTTTTGTGGGTCTATTGCAAGGCTCTCTATTCTATGTCATTAATCTATGTGTCTAATGCAAATTCAAACAACAAGAAGATACCATTGAAACTTGTTAGAATGGCCAAATTCTAGAACACTGACAATACCAAATGCTGGCAATGATGTGATACAAAAGGAACTCTTATTTGTTGCTGGTGGGAATGGAAAATTATACAGCTACTTTGGAAAACTGTTTGGTGGTTCCTTGCAAAACTAAACGTACTCTTACCATAAGATCCAATTTCACTCTTGGTATTTACTCAAAGGAGCTGAAAGTTTATGTTCACACAAAAAACTGCACATGGGTGCTTAGAGTAGCTTTATTCATAATTGCCCCAAACCTGGAAGCAACCAAGATGTCTTTTAATAAGTGAGTGGATAAACTGTGGTACATGAAGACAATGGAATATTATTCAGTCCAAACAACAACAACAACAAACACTATGAAGCCATGAAAAACATGGAGGAAACTTAAATTCATATTACCAAGCTAAAGAAACCAATGTGCAAAGGCTACATACTATATGATTCCAACCAAATGACATTCTGGAATAAAAACAACACTATGGAAACAGTGATTGCCGAGAGTCAATTGGGAGGGAGAAATGAATAGGAAGAGCACAGGGAACTTTTAGGGCAGTGAAAATACTCTGTTATTGATATTATAATTGTCGGTAAATGCCATTATACATCTGTCCAAACTCATAGAATTTAAAACACCAAAAGGGAACCCTACTGTAAACTATAAACTTTAGGTGATAATGGTGTTTCTATATAGATTCAATAATTGTAACAAATTATTTCCCCCCACTGTGGTGGGGGACATTCATAATGGGGGAGACTCTGCATGTATGTGGGCAGAGACTATATGGGATACTCTGTACCTTCCTCTCAATTTTTCTGTGAACTTAAAACTGCTCTAAAAAAACGTTTCTCCCAGAAAAGTAAAACAAATCTCACGTTTGGTTTATGATCATTCAAAACAACTGGTAAATATTCATGATATGAAGAACCTCCTTCCTCATCACTTACCTCCCAGGAGAACAATACTGTTGTTACTCTTAGCGCAAGAAAAGTCGTGTTGGTCTTCTCATCTCCTCTTCACACTGTCACAACTGCAGGTTGGTAGCTTCTCTAACCCACGCCACTCAGATAAAGGCTGAGGTGTTACTGAAAAGCATGGGTGCTCTGGTACCAGTAATAGCACTTGTTCTCTAGTTGTCATAGCTAGAATTTTACCTCCAACTGTGTGGGGGGAGAAAAGTTGAAAAAAAAGTAAGAGAAAGCTTAGGTAAACTATGAGGAGATGTGTATATATACATATATATGTGTATATATGTATATATATGTATATATATGTATATATATAATATTTTGGAGAATAAATACAAGTATTTGCCACTTCACTTGAAACTGAAAGTGTTGAAAATGAATTTATATAAAACAAATTCTATTTTTCCACCATTGTCAATTGTTATAAATTAAAAATATATTGCCACGGGAAACAGTGCTTCCAATATACCGAATTAATATTTTTTGTTTAGAAAAAGTTAAATTGATTGTAATCTCTATAGCATGTTGGCATGTAAAAGGAGAGTAAAAATATGCTTGAAGTTGAACTTCCAACCAGGCATTAACTTTTTCATTGTAATATTATCCCAAGCTCAGTATTATCTTTCAATTACTCCAGACATCCCAGAAAATATATTTTCCCCTTGATTGCAGATACCAACCTTGTACCAGGGAATTCAGAACTTTATTGATGGAGTGGAAACCGGAAGATGGTCTCCTAAAGACCGCTTTTCTGTAACTGTCCTTTTTCTCATTAACTTGTTTATTAAGAGAATCATTACATTAGTGCCTCAAACCCTAACCATCGATCCCCATTATTTGGTTTAGAAGTGGGCATACATGACGCAAGCCAGGTCTGAGTCACTTCTCTCTGCGATTTCTAGTCTTTAGGCTAAATAGGGTCATCGCCTCTCTGTGTGCTGAAAGATTAGCATGTAAAATATTGTTGGTATTGGCCGTCATGTTTTCCAAAGTGTAGAGAAAGGCGGTCTCTTGCAAGAGAAGACTCAAGCCATTTTTAAAGAGAAACAGTGAAGAGAGGTAGAGGGCATCCGGAGACTTTTAAGTCCCTAATTCTCACTATTCCTGAAGCCTATTATGGCTTTGCTGGTCAATTATCTTATGTGATACTTATGCATTTTTCTAATGTATTCTCATTTTGCTTAAGTCTGCTGGAATTTTGTCACTTATATTAAATAGAATCTAACACAGTTTCCTTTTGTGTCTGATTACCAACAGTGCCCAATGGAACCAGGCTGAAGTGCCGTGTGGTTAGAAAGTGATATTATGTAGTATCCATGGTCTCTCTTCAGGATGAGTTTGAGATTGAAGTTGAAGTTTATGAGAACAAGTGCACCAATAATTCCTTATTTATCAGTGAGTTCATAATTTTGAATATTGGGTTAACTTGGAATAGCAGATATGATACTCAAGCATAAGAAAAATATGGATATGGATATGAACTATATTTGACCCAGTTGCAGATCTCTTTATGGATGAGAAAAATTACATTAGAAGTGGAAGTTTTTTAGCGATCATTTAATTCTCATTTTTTTTCAGATGGATAAACTGAGGCAAGAATGGGAAATTGGTTTATAGTAATTAGCAACGTGACCATGGTTTTTTTTAACTTCTAAATCAGCTCTCTGTGGAATTCTTTGTGTAAAGATACTAACTTGCTGTATGACCTTTTCTCTCTGGTCTCACTTTGTCCTCCATAAGCTGAGTGGGTTTTCCTAGACAATCACTAAGATTGACTCTAGTTCTAATATTCTATGAGTCAATGATTTTATGCTGCATAAAACCATTATATGATGTTCGTATAATGGCAGACGACTTTGATTTTGTTTGAAAATCTGGATTGAAATTCTACTTAGAAAAGAGAAAGAAAAGATGGAGAGAGGAGAAGAGCTAGGCCAGAAGGACAAAGACCCAGAAGTGATACAAATTAAGACCGAAATTTAATTGATTTATTTGTTGGCAATTTATAAGTTGAATCTTTATAGGCTTTTTAGGAGTCATCTTGCCATTTACAGATGGCTTACAAACAGATTTTGCTATTTACCTTTTTGCACTTAGACTAAGCACAATGATTTTCAATTAAAAATATATCAGAATCAGTTTCAGATAATAATTCAGTAAAGAATGCTTACAGCTTCAGCCTTGAGGATGAATGTGTTATATTTTAAAAGGCTTAGCTATAAAGAAAGTATTGGATTAGTCATATCTCAAAGCAAGTTATAGGGTGACTATTAACAATAATGTGTTTCTGGGTAATGTAGAAATTTCCATGACATTTTAAGAAAGACAAATGGAAATATACTCACTTTATTAAGAGACTTTGGTTTGCAAGTAGGTTCTAGGTTCTAGTATCTGTGTGTCCTTGGGCAAGTTACCCAATCCTTCTAGGACTCAACTTCCTTTTATGTAAAATGGAGCTACTATTTATACTTAATTCAAAGGATGGTCACATGTACTAAATGAGATAATGTGTATAAAGAGCTTAGTGTGGAACTTGGTGTATAGTAAGTTCAGTAGCCGCTCCCAGTAGTAGGCTCTATTGAAGTATGACATTTAAACTATAGATAACTTTGATAAAAAGGAAAATGTTCAAACAAGGCAGGCTCCATGTTTATGTTTGCATTGCCATAAATAAATGACATTATTAAATCAAGTACTACGGGATCTTTAACAATGAATGGGTAGGTTTCAATCCAAAAATATACTGTAGATCATTGAAAATGTACTTAATATTTGTGGTTTGTGGTTTACATACTTTTATGTATAAATAAAAAGTGTGTGTGTTTGTGTAATTTGTTTTTTTTTCCCTCCACTAAATAACCATATTATTATTTCCACTTTTCAGATGAACAAACTGATGTAGAGATTTGGTGATTACATAGTTAGTCAGAGTTGGTACTGGCACTAAATCCGATCTTCTGACTACTTCTGGCCCAGTGATCTATTTAATGAATGTTCATTGAGCATTTATTAGGAAGAAAGCACCACAGTGGACACTAAGAGAGATATAGTGTGATGTGCACGCATTGTTTTCTTACCCAGCACTCTCCTTCCAATGGTCTTTTATAGGAACTCCCCAGAGTTTCCTGAGAACTGCCATTACCACAAAACTCTAAGCACAGAGTGACTGAGAGAGCATCCGTGTTAACCTCATGTTAACCTCGTCCCAGCCATAGTAACCAGCCAAAGGAACCACCTAATAGAAGAATGTGAGATTCAGAAATCCTTTAGTAGACTCTGTGTCATAGTTTATGGATGACAGAGAGAGAATATGAATATGTCTATGTGTTGGTGTGTATGTGTGTTTACTTTGGGGAGAGGGGACACTTGATGTTGCCCAGTTCAAATCCTCTTCCTGAGAATTTGTACTTAGGAGAGAAAATTATCTGTGTATATGGATGAAATCATGTAGCATTTGGGAAGTGATTGCAGTCACGTTCTGCCGCTGAGGAGAGAAGGAAGCTTGGCTGAGTTGACAGAAATACCAAGTACATGTTCAGAAGCCAGTGGACATGTGAGACAGAAAGAGTCCTGTAGGTGACTTTCTAGTTGTTCTTGAACCCAACTGTGTTCTTTCTTGGAGTTTCATCATTCGTTCTAGTTTCATTACAATAAAACTCCCTTTTTGGCTAAACTAGTTAGAATTATATTTTTGTTATATGCGGCAAAGATTTAAAATTAATACCAGCGTCAAGATTAAAGGCCTGAGGTCTCTGCTTCTGTGAGTAGGAAACCAACAATAGTATTTCCCAAATAATTAATATTAGGCTAATTTCTTTTTTTTTAAATTTTATTTTATTAAATTTATTGGGGTGACAATTGTTAGTAAAATTACATAGATTTCAGGTGTACAATTCTGTATTACATCATCTATAAATCCCATTGTGTGTTCATCACCCAGAGTCAGTTCTCCTTCCTTCTTAAGAAGTACTGGGGAACTTGTTAAAATGCAGATTCTAGGGTACCGCTCCCGCAGATTCTGGTTCAGGATGTCTGCAATTTGACCTGGAAATCTGTATATTTAACAAGATTTTTAAGTGATTCTGATTCACAGCCAGAATAGGAAACCTTTGGCAGAAATACTTTTGATAATGTTTTGGGAACATGGCAATGTAACTTAAAGATGGTGCAGGTCCTGTCAATTACATTACATCAGCTACATTGCAGGTTGAGCATTGATTAGAGGGTAAAATTAAACATATCTTCTTATGGGGTTACTGTCCCTTTGATTGCTAGAGTGAGGAGAAAAAGAAGAGATAAAGGGCTTGGTAGAGAACAGGGAAGAACTGAAGATCAGCATGGGAGATGTTCCGTAGGAAAGGAGTAAGAAGTGGTGGATGGGCAGAGGAAGTGGAGTCACTACTCTGTATGACTCAAGGGATAGTTATAGTATTAGGCATGTTTGGCCGGAAGCAAGGGGAAAGCAAAAGCAGAATTAAAGCTCTTTTAATGGAAGAAGTCATTTCCATAGTTTTGTGTCTCCTTCCTCGACCTGGCCTCTGCGGAGAAGGTAGTTCATAGACGTAGAGGCTATTTCCCCTTATCTGTGCCGGCTCATCTCATGGACTATTGCCAGACAGGCATCTTGGGAAGAATTACCTCCTTCCCCCCAATTGACCCTACTGTAACATATTTACCTCAACATATTTCAGAAATGCAGGTCATCAGCCATTTATGGAACAGCTTTAACCACAATCAAGCTGCAAGGACACTCCCGAGAAACTTTTCCATCTGAGAAACACAAACAGTTCCACAGATCTTACTAAAACCCTAGAGGTAAGTGTGAGAACAATAAAAATGGTCTTGTGGGTGGCGTGGGGAGAAGGGATGGCATAACGATTCTCTTGAGTTGTTTCCTAGCTTTGCCAAAAAGCATTACTGGGAAATGGAAACTGGGTGTGGTTAAATTCTCAGTATCTTAGGATGTCATTGCAGGAAGGAAACCTAGAGGTTATCCAGGCCATAATGATCTGAGCCCAGAGAAAGGAAGTGACCCGGTTAGGTTCACCCATTTAGTTGATGGCAGAGCCAAGTCAAGAATTTATACTTAATTCAAAGGATGGTCACATGTATTAGATCTCCAACACCAAACTTAGTGGTCAATAAATGCTCTACATATATCAAGGCATTGTACTATGTATCCCCAAAAATTATGAGTATAACTTGTGATTTTGTATAAGACACGAGAAGACAGCCAATATGAGAAGCAGAATTGTAATGATTGTATTAGTCAGCCTGGGTGGCCATAACAAAATACCATAGACTGGGTGACTTAAATAACAGAACTGTATTTCTCGCAGTTCTGGAGGCTGGGAAGTCCAAGATCAAGGTGCCAGTCAATTTGATTCCTGATGAGGACTCTTCCTGGTTTACAGACAGATAACCAATCACCTTCTTGCTGTGTTCTTATATGGTAGGGGAAGTGGGGAGAAAAAGCGAGAGGAGAGAGAGAGAGAAAAAGCGAGAAAGAGAGAGAGAGAGAGAGAACTGTGGTGTCCTCCTTATAAGGACATTAACCCTATCAGATTAGTGTCCCACCCCTTATAACCTCATCAAAACTAATTAGCTCCTTATAAACAGTATCTCCATATACAGTCACTGCATCTTCATCGTATGAATTATGGAGGGACATGATTCAGTCCACAGCAGCATTCATCTTCACACTAAACCTCACACTTCTGTCTTTCTGCATGTCCCCATGGTCACACTGATGATTTAGACAGAGGCAGGTACTTGCTCTCACTGTCAGAAGCAAGGATGCTGCTTTTGAAAGGAAAAAGAAGGCAAAAGTATCTACAATAATGATACCTTATGTCTATTGTATTTTATGTGGCATTTACTTATAACAGCAGGAAAGGTCCATAGGTAAAATCAGCTCAGTACAACCCAACTAACATTGGTGACTCTCTTCGAGAGACACTTGGAAATATCAATGTTAGTTGATTTGAACTGAGTAGTTGTACAAACTAAGAAGATCCACAATCTCTTACCTGCAATTCCAAAATCCAAAAAGCTCCAAAATCTGATTGTTTTTCTCTAAATGTGCAGCAAACTCACATGATGGCAAAACCTAACCTGTCCTGACGTCAGGCTGTTTATACTCTTTGCTTATCCCTTTTATTGAGAGTATGCTTGTGTGTTGCTGAAGAAATATTAAAGCATTTGATTATGGTGTCCTGACCCAGATCCTCTGGCATAGTTGTATTGTATCAAAAAAGGTACTGAGCTATCTTTCTAAAATCCAAATGAGTATGAATTCTTGAAACACATACGGCCCCTAAGGTTTTAGATAGGGAAATTAGAGTTTGTAGTAAAGTAAATCTTCTCCAAAGACTGAAATTATGTATGATACGGTAGGGGGAGTGTGGAGGGAGCAAGGTTAAGCAGAAGCTATTGTTTGCCCAAAGTTCCCAGGAGATGAGCTGTTGCTGAAGCCATCAGAACCAGTATGGGAGAGAAGGTGGCTGAGTTGTACAGAACTGGAGATTCTACAGCTGCCTGACTCCAATTACTGCAAGTGGGGTCATGGAATTCTTCAAATGAAAATTTTAGATCAAAATATACGGATCTTGGGCCGGCCCGGTAGCTCAGGCGGTTGGAGCTCCATGCTCCTAACTCCGAAGGCTGCCGGTTCGATTCCCACATGAGCCAGTGGGCTCTCAACCACAAGGTTGCTGGTTCAACTCCCCCAAGGGATGGTGGGCTACGCCCCCTGCAACTAAGACTGAAAGGACAACAACTTGAAGCTGAACGGCACCCTCCATGGCTAAGATTGAAAGGACAACAACTTAACTTGGAAAAAAGTCCTGGAAGTACACACTGTTCCCCAATAAAGTCCTATTCCCCTTCCCCAATAAAATCTTAAAATATATATATATGGATTTGAAACAGCAATACAAGGCAGTAATTTCAGGAATTTGGTGACATTGTCTCTTCTAGCAGGTTGACCTCCAGGGAGAAGCTGACTTTCTGCTGTTTCCTTTTTCTTCATCTCTTCTTGTTGGGACTTGGCCAAATCACTTGATCTGTGTGCCTCCTTTATTTTTATTTCAGTGTGGAAGAATAGCTTTTCTTATCATGTTCTGGATCAATACATAAAATATCATTTAAAACAGACTTTAAGTCCCACATAGACCTTGTTTGGGAGGCTACTTGATAGCTCAGCCTTTGGTTCTCATGAAGACGTCTGGGCTGGGAGTTGGAAGTCTTGACTTTACTTTCAACCTTGATATTAATTTCCAGTGTGACCTTGTGCGTGTCACTTCCCCTCTCTAGACTCGTTTCCTCATTTAGAAAACCAGAGGCTTGAAACTGACGATCTCTGAAGTCTCTTTTATGGCTAATACTGAACCTTCAAGTAATGAGATGAATCATGATAATTATAACAGGACCCCAGATTGTTTAGCAATTTATAGCTTATAGAAAATATTAACATTCATTTAGTCATTGGATACTTACAACAAGCCTGTTAAGTGTCAGCTGGGCAGCTAGGTATTATTTTATTCTCTTCTAAAGATGTTCAGAGAGGAGAGAAGTGCCTTGACCAAGGTCACAGAGCAAACTAGTGTCTAATAAAGAAAAGGCCAGACTATCTTCTGACTCCTTAACTGCCTAGCCTGTGTGCTTTCCACTCTGTCTCACTACTTCAACAGTTTCAGATGTGCCTTGCTCAACACAATCGTGAAAATGCATGCACACTTGTGTGTGCATAGTAGAACTTCCCAGAGTTATTGAGAACTGTCAATACCAATGAAACTCTAAGCACAGGGTGACCGAGAGAGCATCCATGTTAACCCCATGTTAACCTCGTCCCAGCCATAGTAACCAGCCAAAGGAACCACCTGATAGAAGAATGTGAGATTCAGAAATCCTTTAGTAGACTCTGTGGCATAGTCTTATGACCAGCGGTAGGCAGAAAACTGGCTTATATCTTGTTTTGGATTGCAGTTCTTTTTGGCACCAGGCTTGGAGCAGGGGCTTGGGTAGTTAGTTACAGGTGATATGAAGAGAGACCAAGTATGACAGCTCCAATGAAATGTTTAACCAGAGCTCACTGGGAGAAGCCTCAGAAGGTGAGGAAACTCAGTGTGGGACCAGGTGCCAAGGACAAGTTCAGACAGCTGGAGCATTCTCAGAGAAAACACACTTGTGACCTGCCTTATGTCCAAAAGCTTTCCAAGGCTTCTTGTGGGTCTAAGTCAAATAGCATTTTCTACCTTTTGACAGTATTGTATTTGGGGAGAAAATAGCCCAAAAATGTTTTAGCTTTTGTAAGTCAAGACACTGTTTTTCCTTGTTAGCTGAGAAAATACTGGCAGATGCAATTTCAGAAATGCATGAGACAGCAGGGCAAAAAGAGGAGGTCATCCCTCTCTGAGCCTCGGTTTTCTCATCTGTAGATGAATCTGTAGTCAAGGCCCGCCGCCACCTGGCTCCGTTCTGCTCTGTACCCTTTGCTCCACAAAACCCTACTTCTCTCTCTTGCCCATGAGGCAACCTGACTCTCCCTATGCTTCTCTAAGCCCCTTTCTCCTGGATTTGTTCTCCTCACTATTCTAATTGTCCTTTTTTGAGGCCAGCACAAATGCCACGAAGCTTTCTCTGAACTCCCTGACTGGAAGTTGGCACTCCTTCCTCACCTACTAGTCACTTGTTTGAGGTGCAGATGGCACTTAACAATTTCCACCTTGTATTTTAGTTGTTTGTTCCATAACCTAGCTGCTGCCTGACTGGAATCCTGGATGACAAACACATCACTGTGTCCTGTCCCCTCCCCTGACCGGTGCACTTATTTCACGGTGAAGTCGGAGCTTCATAAATAGCTGGATGGATGAAGGGATGAATGAGATCTAAGGCCCCTTTTAACAACAACTTTCTGTGATTTCAAAACAACATAATACCCATTCTGAAGCAAGGTTAGCAAGAATCCATTTAGAAGTAAAATACTTTTTACGAAGTTATAATTGAGACGTGTTACATCAAAAAACTAAACTGTTTCGACTGAACTATTTCTGTTTCTTTAAAAAGAAATCCATTTAAAGGTAGGTGCCGTGTCGTAGAAAAAAATGCTGCTTGGGGATTTTTCCTCAGAAGAGTTAGTTTTGAGATTGTGCTTTGTTCCTTACTAGCTGTGTGACCTTAGGCAAATCACGCCACTTTTCTGAGTCCCATTTCTTGAACCTAAAGATAATGAGATCTGTTTCTCAGGGTTATTGGGAAGAGTTAATGTCATAATAGATGTGAAAGTGCTTTGCAAGCTGAAAAGAACTCCACATATAAAAGCGGTTATTATTATCATTATCATTATTATTATTTTAGCAGTCATTTCCAGGGAGCATAAATATAGTCTCTAGAGCTCCGTTAAGCCTCTAAGTGTACAGATTGTATTTAGAACTTATACCCAATAAGGGGTTGAACAACAGCCAATCAATGCTAATAGCCTTGGGTCCTTATTTACAGAGTGCCCTTCTTCTGAGCTCAAGAGCTGTTAAAAGCTGGATCCATCATTCCTCAGTTAATTTCCATTCAGTCATTTATTCAACAAATGTTTGCTGTTTGCCTACTGTGTGTCAGGTAGTATTTTCAACAGTGGGTGAGTTGCTGATATTGTTCCTGTCCTGTTACATTACAGGCAACTGCAGGTTGAAGGAGAACGGTTTTATAGAAGAAAGGGAACCGTTACAAAGCCTTATGTGCAGACAGGGTGGGGGTCAGGGGTGCGGCTCTGAGCTTAGGGTAGGGAGTGGCCAACACTGTGCTGAGAGTAATTGTTTTATGAACAGAAGCTGGGCCCCTTTGGCTTGGGTCACGTGTCTTCTTCTCCAGCAAACTGGGCCTTTGCCTTATTTGCCCATAATGAGAAATGATGTCAGTGGCTGAAAGGCACATTGTGAGAACCGAGTTACATGGGTTAGGTTTCTGAACTGCTTTGATCGGCTCAATTTCAGACACTTTGGAAAGAAAAGTTTAAATGTCGCTATTGATTGAGAGAGATTTGAGTCTGTCCCAGAGCTGACTCCTGCAGAGCCCGCACCTGGCAGCAGACACATTTCACAGAGTTGCAATTTCACTTTTATCCTCCAGAGAGAATAGGCTCTTTTTTCCAAGTGGAAGATTTTTAAGATGCTGGGATAAAAGCTCCCCTTTCATGCGCGGGTGACTTAGAGAGCAGGGAGTCAGTAAGGATGTGGACGCCAGCCCAAGGTGCTCCAAGGGAGCATGGGGCTGTTTCCCATTTTCGGCCTTGTCACCGCTCAAAGACTTTTCCTACAAAAGCTCAGAGCGAGCTTCCTCAGCTTTGGAAGAGCCCTAGCAGTCTTAGTCAGAACAGGAATATGTAACACAGGCCATTTGTACCATTTTGAATGATATGATTATTGATAGTTAATTTCACATCTCTAGGAATTACAGACCTAGAGAAAGACACAGAGGTGATAGGACTTTCTCGCTCCAAAATCGCACTATGGGGTGATTGAGAACATACAACAATAATTAGAAGGGGCTGCTCAGTCAACAAATAATTCTTGAAAGAATTTGTTTACCCAAATCATACAAAGAGTAAAAAAAGGATTTGGTTGAACCAGAAAAGGTTTTTTCATTTTGTTTTATTTCTAGAATATGGTATTTGGTGTAGGTTTATAGAAAACTGGGAAGAAAGTTGGAGAAAAAAAGATCGTTCAATTGATGTAAAGTTTCAGTCATGCAAGATGAACAAATTCTAGAGATCTGCTATGCAACATAACGTGTATATCATAGTATAGTTTGGTATAGTAACAATATTGTATTATACACTTAAATATTTGTTAAGAGGGTAAATCTCATGTTAAGTGTTCTTACCACAAAACAAAACAAAACAAAACAAAACAAAACAAAACAAAACGAACAACAAAAATTAAGGGATACAAAGAAACTTTTGGAAGTTATGGATATGTTTATTACCTTGATTGTAGTGATGGTTTTAGGGGTGTATACATATGTCCAAACTCGTCAAACTATTTACATTAAATATATGAAGTTTTTTTGTATATCAATTATACCTCAATAAAACTCTTTTAAAAAAGGATTAGTTGGGAAGGGTACATTCCAGAGGTGAACAATGTCCTAGAGACAGGGAAGCAGAAGCTGTTCCTGGGCACCTAGAGTGGTCCTTTCAGGGTAGATTGGAGGGAACACTAGGCAAGGGCTGTGGGAAAAGGTTCTTGTCCATCATCCTGACAGCAAGCTTACCTTCTGTTTAATCGGATACACAACATTATAAAACTTTGAAAGTGCTATTTGGAATCATTTAATGATTACCCTTGTACAACCTAAAACAGTGGTCTAGAGTTACTATTTCACAATTCACCCTCTCTACTACATGTCATACATTGCTCTGAGTAACTGCAAATGTGGCCTTTTCTCAAATAAATGACATTGAAATTCCTGATGAAGGAAGAGTCAGAAAAATCTGCCACATGTTTTTTTTTTAATTAAATTTATTGGGGTGACATTGGTTAATAAAATTATATAGATTTCAAGTGTGCAATTCTATAATACAGCCTCTATATATTGCATTTTGCATTGTGTGTTCACCACCCAAAGTCAAATCTCTTTCCATCACCATATATTTGACCCCCCTTTACCTTCATCTACTTCCCCCTTCTCCTCTTCCCCTCTGGTAACAACCAAACTATTGTTTGTGTCTATGAGTTTTTGCTTGTTTGTTTGTCATATTGGTTTGTTGCTTTCAGTTTTATATCCCAGTTATGAGTGAAAGCATAGGGTTCTCGAATTTTTCTGTCTGACTTATTTCACTTAGCATGATAATTTCAAGATCCATCCATGTTGTTGCAAATGGCACTGTTTCATCTTTTTTATGGCCTAATAATAGTCCATTGTATATATGTGTACCACATCTTTATCCAATCTTTATCTATCAAGGGACACTTTAGTTGTTTTCCATGTCTTGGCCACCGTGAATAATGCTGCAGTGAGCATAGGGGTACATATAGTTTTACAGATAAATGTTTTCAGATTTTTTGGGTAGATACCTAGAAGAGGATAGTATGGTAATTCTATTCTTAATTTTTTTGAGAAACCTCTATACTGTTTTCCATGGTGGCTGTAGAAATTTACATTCACCCCAGCAGTGTATGAGGTATGAGGATTCTTTTTCTCCACATCCTCTCCAACACTTGTTATTACTTGTCTTGTTGATGATAGCCATTCTAACAGGTGCGAGGTGTTAATCTCATTGTGGTTTTGATTTTCATTTCACTGATAATAGTGAAGTTGAACATTTTTTCATATATCTGTTGGTCATTTGTATGTCTTCTTGGGAGAAGTGTCTGCTCAGGTCCTCTGCCCATATTGTAATTGAATTGTTTGTTTTTCGGTTGTTCAGTTGTATGAGTTCTTCATGTATTTTGGATATCAGCACTTTATTAGAGGTGTTGTTTGCAAACATCTTCTCCCATTATTTTGGTTGCCTCCTTCTTTCATCGATGGTTTCTTTTGCTGTGCAGAAGATTTTAGTTTGATATAGTCCTATTCATTTATTTTTGCCTTTACTTTCCTTATCTTTGAGATCAAATTCATAAAATCCTTTCTAAGCGCAAGGTCCATACATTTAATACCTATGTTTTCTTCTATGCAAATTTATTGCTTCAGGTCTTATATTTAGGTCTTTGATCCATTTTTAGTTAATTTTGGTGTGTGGTGACAGCAGTCTAGTTTCTTGCTTTTGCACATGACTTTCCAATTTTCTCAGCACCGTTTATTGAAGAGGCTTTCTTTTCTCTATTGTATGCTTTCAGCTCCTTTGTTGAAAATTATTTGCCCATACATATGTGGGTTTATTTCTGTGTTCTCAGTTCTGTTCCATTGGTCTGTATGTCTGTTTTTCTGCCAATACCATGCTGTTTCGATTACTGTGCTTTGTAGTACAATTTGAAGTCAGGGAGTGTGATGTCTCCAGCGTTGTTCCTTTTTTCTCAGGATTACTTTGGATATTCAGGGTCTTTTGTGATTCAGTACAAATCTTATGATTTTTGTTCTGTTTCTTTAAAAACATGCCATTGGGATTTTGATAGGGTTGCATTAAATCTGTGTATTGCTTTGGGTAATATGGCCATTTTAACTGTGTTGATTTTTCCAATCAATGAGCACAGAACATCTCTCCATTTCTTTGTGTCTTCTTCAATTTCTTTTAATAATGTCTTGTAGTTTTCAGTGTACAAGTCCTTTGCATCCTTTGTTAAGTTTATTCCTAGGTATTTTTTTAGTTTTGTTGCAATTGCAAATGGAATTGTTTTTTTCATTTCTTGTTTTGAAATTTCATTGTTACTATAGAGGGATGCAATGTATTTTTGTACATTGATTTTGTATCTTGCACCTTTACTGTATTTGTCTATTGTTTCTAACAGTTTTTTGTGTGGAGTTTTTTAGGGTTTTCTGTATAAAGAATGTCATCTGCAAAAAGTGACAATTTAACTTCCTCATTCCCAATTTAGATGCCTTTTATTTCTTTCTCTTGCCTGATTGCTCTGGCCAGGACTTCCAACACTATGTTGAAAAGCAGAGGTGATAGGGGGCATGCTTGTTGTGCTCCTGATGTTAGAGGAAAACCTTTCAGTTTTTCAACCTTAAGTATGATATTAGTTAAGGGTTTATCATATATGGGCTTTATTATGTTGAGGTACTTTTTTCTATACCCATTTTATTAAGCGTTTTAATTATAAGTGGATGTTGTATCTTGTCCAATGCTTTCTCTGCATCTGTTGATATGATCATATGATTTTTATCCTTTATTTTGTTTATGTGGTATATCACATTGATTGATTTGCATATATTGAGCCATCCTTGTACCCCTGGAATGAACCACACTTGATCATGATATATAATCCTTTTAATATATTGTTGTATTCGATTTGTTAGTACGTTGTTTAGGATTTTTGCATATGTATTCATCAGAGATCATGGTCTGTAGTTTTATTTTTTGTGTGTGTTATCCTTACCAGGTTTTGGTATCAGGGTAATATTGGTTTCACAATATGAAGTAGGAAGTATTATCTTCTCTTCAATTTTTTTGGAACAGTTTGAGAAGGACAGGTATTAAATCATCTTTTAATGTTTGGTAAAATTCACTAGCAAAGCCATGTGGTCCTAGACTTTTGCTTTTGAGGAGGTTTTTGATGATTGTTTCAATCTCCTTGCTGTTGATTGGTCTATTTAGATTTTTCCAGTTCTTTGTGATTCAGTCTAAGAAGTTTATGTTTCTAAGAACTTGTTCATTTCTTCTAGGTTATCGAGTTTGGTGGCATATAATTTTTCATAGTATTCTTGTATGATCCTTTATATTTCTATGGTAACTGTCTTAACTTCTCGGCTTTTATTTCTGATTTTATTTGTATCTTTTCTCTTTTTTCCTTAGTGAGTCTAGCCAGGGTTTTTTTCAACCATTACTTTAGTTGTGATTTTGTGTGAACACCATAAATACTTTTCTTGCTTTTGGCAAAATGACCGTGGAAATTCAATAACCATAATGGGTCATTAGTTTTATTTTGATAAATAATATTTTGTCTTGGATAAGACAAAAAAAGGAAAAAAAAGAAAAGAAAAAGGAAACTCCCTTATCTTTCATTGACTATATTCCTTTGAATCACAGAATCACCTTTCTCTTTGTTTTAAATATAGGTAAATATGTAGATATGTTTTTAGAAGTAATTTCCTCTTGTTTTTCACTTCATTGCGAAGATTACAATATATTGCAATATTCTCAGGCATTTAGAAATTGGTTCATTTACCTAGTTGTCTAGTTTTTATCAAAGTAGTGTATTTACTTTTCAGTTTAAGTATTTCTATTTCTAATTTCTTAAGAAATTCATCAAATGTACACATGTATATCTGTGTATATATAGGTCCACTCTTTCTAAAATACCCAGAGCCCCAAACTAGTGTCAGTGAGAGCAGTGTAGAATACTGGATTGGACCTGGCCCTGGGAGGCAATTCTACAGACACTCTGCTTCAGCTTTGTGAAGTTGGGCAAATCACACACCTGCTGTGGGTCTCAATTTTCCTTGAGGCACTTCCCCCCTTTCCTGCCTTCAACTAATATTTATTGTTGTCTGTTAGGTGTTTTGCACTGTACTAGGTATCGTGTGTATGATTTCATGGTACTTTCCCTTACAAAGGTTAAAGTCTGAACGAGGAGACATAAGGTCACCCAGCATTTTAAGTCATGAAAGAGTAATGCTTAGGGTTCTATAAGAGACCAGGATGAGGAGCATCGAATCACGCAGGACAACATAAGAAAGCTCCCTGGAGGGGCTGACACTTATGCTGAATTTTGAATTAGCTAGAAAGAAAAGGGGGCATGAAGTC
Source organism: Rhinolophus sinicus (assembly GCF_057876585.1). Lineage (NCBI taxonomy): Eukaryota > Metazoa > Chordata > Mammalia > Chiroptera > Rhinolophidae > Rhinolophus > Rhinolophus sinicus. Next base: position 55,425,868 of record NC_142517.1, on the reverse strand, counting down.
TTCACAGGCAGGGGGAGCAGTGCAGATGAATGCAGAGACATGACACAGTACGATGTGCTTAGGGGAACAATGGGAGGCTCATGGTTGAAGAGAAGGATAAACATGGGGAGAGCTGGGACATGGGGCTTGAAATGCAGGGGGAAAGTCCCTTTTAGGCTAAGTTGAGAAAACCATTAATGATAACTACCTTTTGTTGACTAAATTGAAAATACAAATTAAGCATAGCTGTAGATTTTTAAAATTAGAAAAATTAGTATAGCAGAGTACCTGGCTTTTTACCAAATAGTAATTTTGAATACATATCATACCATTTCTCAAATATAACCAAGTATTAGAAAGATCTGATGACTTAATTGAGATCTATTAACAAGGTCAAGAGCTGAGGAAGTATGGAAAGGACGATCTCCTTCCATGGCATAAAATTTTGCAACTGTTCATTTAAATATTCACCAAAGTGCTTTGATAAACTAGTCCAAATATTAGAATATTCTTGAGAATAATAAGAGTTCAACTACTTGGTAGTATTTAACCTATTTTAGTTCTGAGCATAAACGTTCAGGGTATTTTTTATTTCTTGGCACAATTTCATGAGCATTCAAATTAAACATTTTTTTTCATGTTTATTGTAGCATTAACATTAAAAATTAAACAGAAATAGATAGGGAAAAAGTGAAAGTTAGAAATTGCTATGTGTTGAGATTCAGTTCACCACTGCTTACTGATTCCAACAACCTGAGTACCCTCCCTTGTGAACCTTAGGAAGAGTTGTAAGGATTCGAAATAATATATACAAAGTGCATGGGATATGGAGTAAGTGGTAAATAAATTGTACTGGCACTTTTTGGGCCCTGTGCCAAGTACTCTCTTGGCCACACCTCTAGGGCCGGGCCAATGGGAGAGGTGAGCCAATGGGACTTCTGTGGGAGCAGCCACCCTGGGAGAGGAAGAGCTAGAAAAGCTGCTATCCTGAAGGTTGTGCTAGAGCTCATGGAGTTAAGCAAGAGAGATAAAAGCACAGCTGGGAGGTCAAAAGTTGGATCTGGCATCCTGCTGATTAAGGAGATGATTAAATGCAAGTCAGAGGCAAAGCTGGTGGCAATGTAGAGAAAAGGATCAAATTGCTGAGTGGGTGAGGTCAAAGGATGAGGATTGAAATTTGCATGTGGCCAAGATTTCCTTTGTGCAGTCTCAACAACTTGGAAAGTCAAGGAGAGAACCTGGAAAGGGTAGGTCTGGGAGGAAACATGTGCAAGATTGAGTCTTTGTAGTCAAATAGCTAAGTCTGATAGATCAAGTAAACACGAAAACAGTCAATTCTAAGTCCAAGGGAGAGCACGGAAAGGCTTTAAATAAAGGGCAGTAGTTATGCTGGAAGGCCCTTCCATCCAGGCAGCTCCTCTGTACCAACATTATGAAAAGTACCCAAAATAGTCAAGGCCATTGGGGCAGAAATTAAAATTGGCTCCTCAGATATGGAAATGGCCGTGTTCTAATAGGAATAATGAGTGTTAAGGCCCGATGCTCAATTCAGCTCCCCCTTTTTCCTTCTTTCCATTCCAGCAACACCAGACTAGTTGCTTCACCTCAAACACACTCTACTTTCTCTCTGCACTTAGAGTTTAATGCTGAAACTTCTGCCCAGAATGGCTTCCTTTTCTTCCCTGGAATGGCTTTTCATCCTTCAGGTTTCTGGCTGATCTCTGACTGGTAAAGAAATGCACTCCCTCTCTTGAGTTCCTGTAGCACTGCTTTATGTAAACACTAGTGGGGGAAGATGTCTTACCTACCAAGTATATGTCTTTGAAGCATGTGCAAAGGCCAAACATGTAAATTGTGAAAGGGACTAGTTGGGTTTCTAATTCCATACCTCACTTGCTGTGTATTTTGGGCAAATGATATATCTTCTTGGAGCCTCAGTTCCGTATCAGTGTTATTATGGGGATTTAATAAGATAATAGATATAAAGTACCCAGCATGATGTTAGACAAAAATTAAGATGTTTGCTAAATTCAATGTATGAAATTCATCATATAAATAAATATAAATGTAAACTCGCCAAGTATCTTAAAATAATTTTCAGGGGCTACTTTCCGCTCAAGAAATAAGTTTGATTTCCAGCATTGTCCTTCTGTCCTTTCGATAAATTCTGATTCCACACATAAACAAGTCATTCTCCTCTCTTAGCAATTTTGCTACAGTGACATTTTAACATTATTGGATATATAATCCACAAAGAAAGATGCTTAAATTAATTTCATAAGCATTTGATTTTCTCAGTGTTGATATCTCTCCTGAGTTCTGATTTTCAGGTTTTTAGTAAGACGGATGAACTGTGTCATTTTTTTTTTTTTTCAATTTCCTTTCCTTTTAGTTGCATCCAGACTCCCCTGGTTCTTCATTAAGGGTCTAGCTGATACTTGTTGCATAACCTCCACCCTTTAAAATAATTAAGAAACAAAACTCAAGTATAAAAAGGCACAATTCTGTTGGTGATTCTCCCATCTCCGTCTATGCTGTCCCCAAAATATCTGCTTTCTGTACTTATAAGACATTAGTCTTTTTGATGTAGGAATATTTCTCTGTGAGTCCCCAAATGATGTAGGGGACTTTTGAGAGAGTGAGTGCCGGGATCATGTCTCGTGAGACTGAAGAATGGAAAACACAGACCCAGGAGAGGCAAAGAGTTTTAAAAAGAGGATAGTTTATTGAAAGCAAAAGGTCAGAGTTCCTGAGTGGGAGGGGGTCCCAAATGGGGGTGCCCAGTGACTGAGGCAAAAGTTCTTACTTTTATACCTTCCCTTGCCTGCTTGGGGAAGGGGGCTGAACCCTTCTAATGGAATTCATCCATCAGGTCTGTCCTGTTTGCCAATGCTGAAGGGATTAACGAAATAACCCATTCCTATCTATCAGATCTGCTCCTTTGTCTGGCGAAAAGGATATTGAGAGAATTTATTAACCTCAAGGCGCGTTCCATATCTTTGTCCTGGAGTGAAGGAGACATTCCAGGACCTGGAGTTTCAGGATATGGCTGCTTTTTTGTTTATTCCACCAGGAACCCCCCCCTGTCTACCTAGTAAGCAAGTGCCTAGTGCCTAGTTGGCACTATTATCTGGAGCAAATAATGCTGAATGTAATAATAGCAAATGATTTGGCATGTGCATCAATGTGGAAATAGGTTTACAAATACACGGTAATGTATCCTGCAAGAATACGTCATCTTTTTAAATGTGCTTTTCTTGCATACTGACATTGAGTTGAGAAAACACCACATCCATTATTAGAAAGGTAGAACAGTTCTTTGTATTCTGGGAGGATTCTTGATAGATGATTGCTATATTTAGCAATGGAAGCTAACATCTTACTTAAGGGGGAAAAGAAACAAACTGTCTATTCAGGGAGAAAATCAAGAATTTAGGTATTTTAAGTTCTATGCTTAAAAGGAGAAATAAAAATTGGGACAAAACTAAAGGAAGTGAGTAACAGGATCAAACAGTAACATTTAGTTATGTTCAGGACTTGAAACTGGAAAATCAAAATCCATGGAATATTTGTAATTTATGTATTACTTTGTCCAAATTATTTCTTCTTCCCTTGACTGAGTCAGGATGCTGATTCAGCTCATGGAGATCTATGGAGCCAAGCAGAGAGATTGTTAGAGAGAGAGAGAGAGAGAGAGAGAGAGAGAGAGAGAGAGAGAGAGAGAGACAGAGAGAGAGACAGAGAGAGAGACAGAGAGAGAGAGAGACAGAGAGAAAGTGATAGTGGGGGGAAGGTGGGTAGTTAGGGAGATGTGAAATCACAAGACCAGAGGAAGAAGAAATAAAGAGAGAAGAAAGCTCAAGTCTAAGAATACAAAAGTGGAGACCTCTGTTTCCTCAACCTGGAGATTTAGAGAGAAAGGAGCAAGAATAAAGCAGGTTGATGAGCAATGTTGAGGAAGTCAGTAGTAGATCCAGTGTAGAACGAGCACTTCTATTCAAAGCTCACTTTTGTTTGGGGTATAACGAATGAATCAATCAACTGAATTAAAATGTTTAGGAACAATGTTGACCATCATTCATTTGTCACTTACTGATTGATTCATTAGTAAATTCAGAGTATAATTACTGTTTGCATACTATGTGCTGGCACTCTGTTATGTGATAGGAATACCCCACCTTTACAGAGAGACATATACACAGATAAATGACAGCTATGAATGAAAAATACTGAAAATGCTATGGAGATTCAAAGGGTTCTCAGGGAATATTTAAACTGCATTTTGAAGAGTAGGATAAGAAAGAATGAGCCCACAGTTTCTATGCAATCCTGCAGTTCTATGAAACTGAGTTTCTCCTCCTTTGTTTATTACAGTCTTGAGACATCTGCCAACTTGGGTTGTTGGCCTGGTGTTGTGGGTGAAAAAGAAAGAAACAACTGAAAAGATTAGGGGAGGAAGAGGCAGTGAGGCAAGTAGAAGGAGACTGTTTTGATGGGATTTGTAATTCTTCGTTCAGTGGTTGAACGGCATTAATGGGGCCTCGTAGACTACTCTTGCTTCACTTCAGCCTAGTCTCTGTTTTGTACTCAAGGGCTTTGCACTTCATCAATATAGGGAATAAAAGACAGTAAGATAATAGTTAGAAGGACTGACTTTAGATTCAAGCAATTCCAAGTTCAGATCCAAGAGTCTGCCCCTTGAATCAGCCTTAGGTTTCTCATAAATAAACTGAAGGAATTGGATGGAGCCCTAGTGGCCCTTTGAGCTCTGACATTGATGCTAAAAGGGAATATGACATCCTGTGTGATAGCTAAGGGCTATCATGCTGCACAATGGGGAGTGACGTTGTGGTCCACATACAAAAACACCCAGTGTTAAGTCTGGAAGGGGTCTTACAGACTGTTTTGTTCAACTCCTTTATTTTGCAGATGGAGAAACCAGGATTAAGTCTCAACCCTTCCCAATATCCTTCTTATAACAGCTATCAATTATTAATTATTAATACCTTGCAATTCACCAGAGAGAAGGAAAAAAGTTTGTTGAATGAATTTGGAAGGGATTGGGTAGGCTGAATGAAAGGTTTGACAGTCATAATATATAGGCATAAATTTAAAATCAGTTGAAAAGCAATAGATATTTTAAATTGAGACAGACTTTAGGTGACTGGGAGAGGTCATATGAGCATCATCAGCATCCTGCTTTCACAAGTGCAGGATCTAGAAATCAGTACACAAGGGATCCCTCTGCAAAGCAATAGTCTTGTTTCCACCTCTAACTAGAACTGTTGTTTTTGCTTCCTTAGAAGCTTGTCCAATATGGTAATCTCAGTGATGTAAAATGGTTAAAGAGGGAAAAAGACAATGTAAAAAAATTATTTAAAAGATAGCAAATATAAATTGTGTGTGTGTGTGTGTATGTGATAAATTATAGAGTGTCAGTATTATCAGTAACTGGTCATGAACCTTCAAATTCCTGTTAATAATGCCTTTGGGTTAATACACCTGTGGGATCCATCATGCGATTGTTTTCTTTTACTGCTATTTAATTTCAGTTGGCTGAAATTACTCATTAATTTTTTCCTGTTTTTTAAAAAGCAGGGTTTTTGGCACTAGTAACATAGCTAATTGCTTCATTTCTGCATTTTACTTTGCCTGGGTAGCCACAGCCACTAAGTGAATGGGGATTTGAATATAAACATAGGCCAGAAATATTTTCACCGAATAAGAGCACTGGTAGTGAAAGAAATCTTTGTTATTATCACACAAATGATACATCTGTGCCACATCAATCAGGGATCATGTAGAATATGTTATGGAGGTCGTTTATTACTGGCAACGCATTTAGTTTAGTTACCCTTTTTCAGCCCTCCAACAAGAATTTCCGCTTGTGTTTACCAAGTGAAATGAACAGAGTTCTGAAATAACAATTTGCAGTGTAATACAAACAGGACAAGTCCTTCAACCAAAAAATACATACAGTGTGCATACCATTATGGAGAAAGCTGTGAGGAATTGTGGTATCAGCAGACTTAATTCCTAATTTCATTTCAAACTTGTCACTTGACTTGGGAAAATTTGTTTTTTTCCCCACTCTTGGCCTCAACTCACTTTTTACTTTTGTATAATAAATGTTTGGACTATAAGACTTATGCAGTGAAACTGCAATGTAAACACTGTGAGTCCACAGACTACTTGTTTACCCACCAAGAATAGTATCTGGCATAAAACAGATTCTCAATAAATACTTATTAAATGAATTAATGACAGACTTTGATTATATTTGTTAACTTTTCAGAACTACTAATTCCTGTGCTATTTTTACCAGAAAAAAAATATTGAGGGCCGGCTTGGTGGTTCAGGTGGTTGGAGCACCGTGCTCCTAATGTCAAGGTCGTTGGTTCGATTCCCACATGGGCCAGCGAGCTATCCCTCTACAGCTAAGATAGTGAACAACAGCTCTCCCTGGAGCTGGGCTGCCATGAGCAGCCAGAGGTCGGCGTGAGCTGCCGTGAGCTGCTGTGAGCAGCCAACTGACCGGCGACCGACTGCCTCAGCCAGGGGGAGCGCAAGGCTCATAATACCAGCCTGGACCAGGGAGCTGTGTCCTACACAACTAGACTGAGAAATAGCGGCTTGAACCGGAGTGGGGGGTGAGGCGGAAGAAGGGGGACAAAAATATCAAACATGGAGGTAGGGGGAGTATAGAGTGAGGACGTGGCTTTATTGCAAATGTCTACATTCCTTCGAGGCAGCATTTTAATGGTGCATCTTTAGATTAAAACTTGATGTACATTTGGTCGAATTTTATCACCAGAACTCAAGGATTGCGTTGGTCTTCATAATGATCCCAACCAGATTCAAGAAGTTACTTTTGCATGTCATTTTGCCACATTATTTCTTATCCCCAGAGTAAAAGGGGGCAATTGGTTGAAAAGTGTTATTTCCAAGCATTCTGTTTGGACTGATTATTTCAACCTGTGTCTATTTGGGACCTAAACATTAATGAGATTGGCACACCCCATTTTAAGTAGGCATTATGTCAGTGTAACAGATGGGCTTTGAAATTCTCAGTTGAGAGATTGTGTACAAATCTCTAATATTGTCAAATGGACAAGGATCTTAACAAGAAATGTCAAAAATGTTTATCAGTTGGAGTCCAGATGCTTTACCTACACATCATTACTCTGCCTCACCACTCTGCAAGTCTCTTTAGACTCTTAACAGCCACCAGAGAAATCACTGTTAAGCCATGTAGACAGGTGATTCCTTGGCAAAATATACCCAGATGACCTGCATTCTCTTCTGCTGTTTCCCATCATTTATAGACTGTTCCTTACCTCCATTTCGTACCTGCAACCTAAATCATTTCTATTGCAACTTTACCACTTGCCATTTTCTTCTCAGAAAGACTGTTATTTCACCTCACCCAAGGAAGAGAATAAAAACCTCATACATAAGATAAGTTGGCTCTCTGAGGGACACTACCTAATCTCTCCAGCATTGTCATTCTCACCTGGCTTTGCCACACTGATTCATCATCTCTTTTCCTTTGAAATTTTTGTCATCTATGTTATATTTCCTTCTTCTATAACTAATTTCATCCAACCTAGACTCTTTGTGAAGGCATGGTCCATCTATTTGTCTGCCTAAGAGATACCGTGGTTCCCCGAAAATAAGACCGGGTCTTATATTAATTTTTGCTCCAAAAGATGCATTAGGGCTTATGTTCAGGGCATGTCATCCTGAAAAATCACGCTAGGGCTTATTTTCCGGTTAGGTCTTGTTTTCAGGGAAGCGCGGTACTTGAACCTAGGCCTGATAATTTATGGTTTTTGCCTGAGTGTAAACACTAACTAAACACATTTGTTAATTACTTTGTGCTAATCTTGCTGCCTCTTGTAGGTTACTTATGGTCCTATTTATGTAATCAGGATTGCTGATTGATGCCTCTAACCTGCCAGCTGAACTGGCTTTGTAGCCATAGAAAAAGCTTTATTTCATTCATTTACTCATCAGGTATTAAATAAAATCTCCACACACTGTTCTAGATGCTGGAGACACAACAGTGAATAAATGGACATGGTCTTTGTCTTTGTGGAGCTTACATTCTGGTGACAGTTTGGAACTGACACCCTCAGTACACACCGTGAGCTGATCACTTGTTCCATCTTATAGTGAATATTCACTTATTGTGGTGCGTTGATCTCATTATCATCACTAAAAACGGTTCCAAATGCTCAACTGTTATTTTTTAATAATAGATTATCCAATTATAGGAGATGAATAGTAAGAAAATAATTGGGCACAAAGAAAAGGTTACAGATTCCCCTTAATTTATATTCAGCACTTCTGGAAGAACAGAGTGAATATATGGAAAAAATCCGTGTGGGCTGGTTTTGATTTGACATATTAGTAAGGCTCTTTACATTGTTAATTATAATGTAATACATTGCTGTTAATTAATCCCACTCATTTGTACTGTTTCTGTACCTTCTAGTAGGAACCAAAGCTTGAGAATCTGACTATGCACATATAGCCAATCACTTTGGTTAACAAGGGTTAACCAAATTAGGCTGGAGTGTCAATGTTGCTACTCTTATTCAATTGTGTAGTATAATTAATATGGCCATATAATGTATTGTCCAAACTAGGCCAGCTTTTTTGGGGTGAAAGGGGACACAGAAATACAAGGGATCTAATCCCACCTGATTCTTGGTATTTTGAAATAGCAAATTACCAGGCACCCATCTATTTCCCTCTTTACAAATTCATCATCAAGCAAGTTCATCATAATTAGTTCAAATGATTTCTTATTGACACTTTCATAAAGTGATTTGGCTCTTATATCCTCTCTTACTTTGGTGATGGTGGTGAGGGAGCAGACAATTATCTTGTTTTTAAAAGAGGGATGAACATAAAGGCTTCCAGCCTCCAATTTTTAAAACCTACAGGCTAGCTAATTGTCCCACCTCTTCTGTGCTCCCATTCTACCTGTGATGATCTTTACTTATACCTCACCCTATTTAAAAATATCATTTATGTTTCTATCACCTTTAATAAGCTTTATGCTTCTGTAGGGAAGAGATCATGTTTTATTCATACCTTAACCTTTCTGTGCTTCTGGTTGCTCATCTTTAAAATACAGATAATAGTAGTACTAACCTCATAGAATTTTATGAAAATAAAATTAATTAAAACATTTGGAATCCTTATAATAGTGCCTGGTACATAGTAAGCTCTTAGAAGTGTCAGCTCAGTATTATTCTCATCATTATTAGCTATCGTAGTACCTGTAGTGAATGTCATATACACAAAAACATGTATACTAAATATTATTAATTGATTAAGTATTGTTGTTTCCTACATTCAAGACATTCTATATACCACAAAGATGAATCAGGAACCCATATTTTAGTAAGGATGGGGAACAGGAATGAGATATGCACAAAAATAATTATAATACAAAATATAAAAGTAATAGGTGATATAAGGGAGGTAAAGATATAGCAGTATTGCTGTTTTTAATAGAGAACATTTTCAGATTGAAAAGATCAGGGAAGATTACAGAAGTGAGATGGAATTTTAGTTGAATTGAGAAAAATACAAGATTTGGATATGTAGACATTTGTGTTAGCAGTGTCAGGAGGTGAAGATATTCCAAGGATGACTATGTAAGTAAAGGTATGGAAAAGGAAAATCTGGAGATTTGTTTAGAATATGGCAAATGTTGTCTAAGAGTTAAGCTTGGAGAAGACTTGAAAGGTAGTTTGGATCCAGATAATGGAAAGGTCTTAAATGTCAGACCACAGATTTTGTATTACATTTGATTTATTTTCTATTTAATAAATCATTTGGGATGTTAAAATTATGAATAAAATAATAAATATTCATGAACTAGGAGACTCTCCCTGTGCTTGTTCACTGTAGATAAAATGGGAGGTGCTGACATAAGAAATCATCCTGGAGCAGATGGCTTGCCTCTGCCTGTGAGGCAGGACCCTTAGGTTCTGAGCCGGTTTTGTTCCACTATGTGACTCTTATCAAGTCAAGTATCCTCCCTGCCTCTTATCTGTAAAATAATAAATATTAAGGGTATGTATATAGATGGACTCTAAAGGTATCTCCTTTTCTAAAACTTTTCAGAGGGAAAGAACATGTAATATGGTGCAGTGTTAGGAGCAAAAGTTATTTATTCCGATGCAATAGACTATTGTTCTTAAGGAACAACTCTCAACTTTAGCCTATTTCCTAAACCTATAAAATTCTAAAGAAATCCTGAGTTTTGTGGGTTTTCTTCCAAATATTTACTTGGGCCATGCAATTGCAGAGCCTAAAGGTTGTGTCCTGTGTAATCCCACATGCCACTGTTTTAATTCCTCAGTGCTGCGTGGAGGCAGGCTTTGCTTAACCAAGCAGTTCATCAACAGGAGTCCTCTGCTAATAAATGTCCAAGTCTGGCTGAATCGTCATGATTAATATTTGTAATCAAGGCCTTCAGGCATCAGAAAATCCCAGGATGCCTTCTGAATCACCAGAAGATTGAATTATAGTCAGCCTGAGGTTTCTTGTTCAGAGTACCTTTTATTGTATTTCAATGTTTTGAACATTGGGATTAGAAATCTACTGTGGAGGGATCTTTGTGTAACCTGGGGTGTGTGATTAATCTGCATGCCTCTCTCCTAGCCATTCCAGATAACAGAGTTTTCTAGAGTTGTTTTTATGCCTGAGAATAAGACTTTTATTTTCAATAGATAATATTCTCTCAAGTGGATTTGGATTACTGAAAGAAAAAAGGTAGTAGATACACATTTTTTTTCCATATTACACATTTTGCAGATAAGTTACACATAGTGTGGGTTTTAAAAATACTTTGATATGAAAGTCGTATTGCAAGGGATTTTTGGCTTTGCACCCTTCCCTAGAGCCTTTTACACGAAAAACCCTCTTCTTCTGAACCTTCATAAAAATGCTTATGTATACAGTTTTAAAGTACTTATTCTCAATAAGGTGCCTTCCCGCATTTCGGGACTCTACTTCTTGGTTTATTGTAGGAAAGAAGCTATAAAGAACCTCAAAGTGTCCTCAGAGGTTTTGGTTGGAAAACTTTCCAAGCCTTGGAGCCTGTTCATGGAAGTTTTAGGGTAGAAGCTAAAGGGATGTCTGGGACACAAGAAAACTCAAGTCTGAGTAGCAAAAGAAGTGGGAGAATATTAACCTTTGGTAGCTCCAGGACTACTCCCACCCATATCTGAAAACCCAAAACAGAACAAACACAAGAATGCAAAGAGAAATATAAAGACATTGGGGGAAGTGAGTGGCTAAGGGAAAAGCATACATCTGAAAAGTTACTGCAGCAGCTAGGAAGAGAAACCCAAATTAAATTAAATAGGACTCTTAAATCCCCTCGTTTTCCTTGTCTTCTGCTTTCTGAATCAAACGGTACCCAGGTCAGGGACCGTAGTCTCCTCTAAGATTTCTGTAATACATTCTGGAAAATTATATGGGATTAATGCACAATCCCAATCCAATCCATTTTCCAGTTTGCGAAGGAAATCCAGTCCGGAGTTTATTTTTAGCAGCGCTTCCCTGTCACCGAAGGCTACGGCTCTTCAGCGGGGATAACTGAGGACCGTATTGGGGAAAGAAGGAAAGGGTGGGGGGGAGCGAGGGATAGGGAGGCGGTGAAAAGGGGCGGGGGGAGCGCTTTGCGCATGCGTGCCGGCGCCCATGCAAATCTGTACATCCAGAGAGCAAAGTGGGATGATCTGTCACTACACCTGCAGCACCACGCTCCGAGGACAGCTCCTGCTTGCAGCTTCCGGACTCAGGTAAAAAAAAAAAAAGAAAAAAAATCTGAGCGGGCACTGTGCATGCATTTCAATGCCAGATGTGCGTCGTAATCCATTCCCTGTAGAGGCAACCTACTGCTGCTGCAGCTAAGTGTCCTTTGGTGGCTGATTGCAGCTTCAGGGTTTAAGAAATCCCATCTTTCAGGAAGCCTGAGGGGAAGGAAGGAAGTACGGGCGAAATCATCAGATTGGCTTCCCAGATTTGGGAATCTGAAGCGGGCCCACATCTTCCGGCCAACTTCCATTGAACTTCCCAGCACTCGAAAGGGACCGAAATGGAGAGCAAAGGTATGTGGCTACCCCCTTCGGGGGACTTCCCATTGCATGTGCGTGTGGCCAAGGCAGTCCTCAGCTAGGGGACTGCAGTGTTTGGGGAGCGAGCATCATACTAGGTCGATAGGAGGAGATGCTATGTCCGTTGCAGCACCGGGGAAGTGTGGCAGGAAGGCGACTTCTTTTTAACTCCCACAGCTTAGAAGACAGTGTTTAATACTCCATCAGTTGCGTAGTGAAGTGTGATGAGTTGTTTTTATTTTTCCTTTTGGGGTGGGGAGGAGAGTCTTTAGATGGTGGGGGAAGAGAGATGTGTGGGTAAGGCAATTTCTTTTCTGTAGAATGGATGAGCTCAAATAAATATATTTCATTTGCTTTGCGATTGCTGACAGGCACGTTTCTATCTGCTATCCAACAATGCATTGCTATAAAAAATGTTTGGGTTTCTCCACCCCCACCCCATGAAGATGGTATTTCTGGGTGTGTATGACCACATCCTACTGCATTTTCAATATATATCAGCAGAGAAATTGGGTCTATTTGAAACAGTGTGCGTTAGAACTGACCTCTAAGAAGAACAGTGTATCGGAGTACTGCTCGGCTCTCAAGCATGATGCATTTACTAGTTCTGGACGTGTATATATTAATATTCTCCTCCTAAGCAATTCTGTATAATGTACATAGACTAACTGGCAAATGAATTGTAAAAATGAACTTCTGATGGCATAGTTAACACAAACAAAATGGCTATTAAAATTGTAGCATTGGATATCTTTTGGGTTTAATAACTCCATCTATGCAGGTCTCTTCTTCCTCCTCCTCTTCCTCTTTCTTAAATGCCCCCCAGGTTGCAAGAGCCTTGAGTGATGTGGTCATATAGCCAGTAGGAATATTGGATGTATTTAATTCTGGTGAAATCAGAAGAAATGATGTCAACTTTTATGAAACTATATTCATTACCCAGAACTCGGAGAAGCTATATTTGAAACAAGGTTTTATTTTTAAACCAGAAATGTCAGTCATTGTGGTAATGTTCTCAGGATCAAGGAGTGGTGGTGGGTTACCTATTTTGGGCTGATTAATAAAATGGAATATTGAATGATAACAGGCATATATTCAATAAGATATTTTAAGTATTTAATTAGTAAAGTATTTGAACCTAGGCAAGCGTTTTGAGTACGAAAAGAACTGAATCGACATGGATTCAGACTAGCTGACAATTTTCAGTTTAAATAAATTACTCTTATGATTCCCTGATGGGCATTTTTATAACTAACAATGATGTACATATCTGAGAAAATACATGTCTATAAATATACGAAGCAATATCTATTAACTCTATTGTAGAATCCATTTTAAAATGAGATGCCAATCTTAGCTTATAGAGGTCTGTGATATTCTAGTTGATTAAGTATTTCTGGAACATAAAATTAATGACTGACAGAGAGAGTATCATTTTCCTATAAAACAAGTTTTGTTTTTTTTGTGTGCTTAGATGACACCTGCTATTTGTTTTTTTGGCAAGGATTCTTGTAACAGTTTTGCCTCCAATTTATGCACTAATTTCTGGTCCATCTTAAAGAGGATGTATCTCTTAGCAATATATTTTTATTTCCATCCATCACCCATAAAATATACCACATGTCACTCAAAGTTCCAGGTGGTTTATATCTCAGATTGATAGAAGTAGAGTTCTAGCCATTCTGACAGTCTTGGGAGTTTTGAAAGCAGAACGAATCTGAGAAATACATTTGAGAAGAATCGGGCCAGAACTTCTATGCCTATCTAGATAACAGTGATACAGGCATGAATCACAGCACTGACCAAAACACAATGAAGAATTTTGCCCCAAGTCAGTATTGTGGTCGTTTTGCAGATGTACCATAATTGCCTCAGGCAAAAGACACATGAAAGCCCTTATGCTTGTTAGTTCTTGGACTTCCTTTACAAAGCTGAATTAGCCCGGTAGTGATTACATTAAGAATAGCTAAATTTTTAAACATTGGTCTCATTTTCTAAGTTGATGCAAATGACACAACTAAAAGTTGTAGCTAACCTGAAATTTTTATTATAGAAGGAAAAATGAGTGTATCGAGAGGAGTGTATCTGTACCCTACTGAAATTAGTGCATCTTTCATACTTTATGCTGTCATGTACAAACTTGTTTCCCCAACCGATTCAAATCTATTTTTAGGAAGACAGTCTCAAATGTAAGTACATATAACTATTTTTTTCTACTGGAAACTCTTTTAATATAGATTCAAAGAGTACTATGGCATGATTCAGTTGAGGGTTCAAGAGGTTCTCTATCCTAGAAAAAAAAATCTAATGGCCCAATTAATCTTGAATCCTATTGCCAGCATTTAACAACGCTCACATTACCTCCAGCATTTGAAAATCTTTCTTAACACACTTATCCGACTTTCTCCAGCAAGTTGAACTTCAGTTATTTACAAATAAGATTAATTTTCGTTTGCTTCATTACTTATTGCTTTGCCTCACTTGCTGTCATCCAGGGTAAAGAAGAGGAAAATAAATCAACTGACCTAGCCATAATTCCCGATCTAAATTCTGTGATCTTTGTGCCCCAGGGTGATTAATATTGCCTCGAAGGTTTGGGTTGGTGCACAGTCTGAACAGCTTTGACAGAATCTGTGCCTTGCAGTGGTTCACCGGCTTTGCTGCACGTTGGATTCGTCTGGCATACTTTTTGAACATCTTCATGCCTGGTTGTGCCCCATACCAATTTCAGCAGAATGTTGGGGTAGAAGAGAGAGAAAGTTTTTAAAGATCCCAGAAGCAGCAATGTTTGGGAGCCACTGATGTATGCTCTTGATAATCAAAATGTAGTTTAAAAACTAGCTTTTTAGAACTGCAGTATCTTGATCTTTGGCCTATTGAATCAGTATCTGATTTTTAACAAATCCCCAGGTAATTTTTATGCATATTAACATTTGAGAAGCATTGATTTAGAGTGAGAAAACAGGCTTGTTCTATCTATCTATCTATCTATCTATCTATCTATCTATCTATCTATCTATCTATCTATCTATCTATCCATCCATCCATCCCCCCCCACCCTCTTCCTCTTTATTTCTCCCTCCTGCCTACTATATCACATCTTTCTTTGTCTAACTAGGTTCTCAACATCAGGCTGGCATATTAGAAACACTTGTGGAGCTTTTAAAGCATAAATATGCTTAGGCCACATCTATAGACATTCTGGTTTAATTGGTTTTGGAGTGTGACCTGGGCATAGGTATTTTTTGAAAGCTCCCCAGTTGGTGCTAATGGGTAACTAGAGTTAACCACGGGTCTAGGCTCTTGCTACTTAACGTGTGGTCCACAGACCACATTAACAGCTGCATTAAAGCAGCGTTAACATCATTTGGGAACTTGTTAGAAATGCAGACTCTTAAGGCCCTGTCCTGGACTTGCTGAGTCAAATTTGCAGTTCAACAAGATCTTCTGGTTATTTATACACATAACAAAGTTTAAGAAACATTGGTATAGAACTTAGGGAACTGATTGTATGTGAGAATGACATCACTTGAGACACTTCAGGAGAGATTTGATATAATCCCACTAATCTATACGGAAGCTCCTGGATATGTAATCATGTTATAGGTCTTCTAGTTGCTTTAGGACAGAATAGAAATGAACGCAAAATAAATTGCTTGCCTCATGATTAGATCAGAGAACAGACTCACTTTAAAATATCCTTTCTGCTCTGCTATAAGCCATTTACTTTTAACTCCTGATTATGTTTAAATGCTTATTTTCTCAGTAGATTTTGAGCTCCTGACAATGTCCTGATATTTAGCAATAATAGTATGATATTAGACTTCTTAATCAAGGTACATTTTAACAGAGCGAATATAGTTTTGCCCTTTTCCCATTGCTATCTGTCTCTGTTCAATTCTTTTGAGATTCATTTGATGTGGCCCTTGCTCTATAAAACCTTCCCTGACCTTCCAATAGCTAATTAATATTTTATTGACATACTTTATATGATCTAAGTACTTGTTTGTCTCTTGCATATTGTATTTTTTTTACAATTAGCATTGTAGTTTTTGTGCTTTTTATTTAAACAAATGTCTATTTGAGCACCTGCTGTGCTCCCAATGTGCTTAGCTCCGAGAATATAAAAGAAAACTAAGATGCAATCTCTCATCTTAGAAATCGCATATCTTCAGTAATAGATTAACCTTCTTGTGTGCATAAGATTCCTGCAGCTACCCAGGTGCCTGCCTCAGAGAACACATTTTCATTGATCTATGTGAATGAATACTCTAGGGGTGCAGATTATGTATGTTGAATTGAATAACATAGCCTTAATTACTTTATCGTGTCATGTTTTTGCATCCAGGAGACTGTAAATTGGGAGAGGCAAAATAATTTGTCAACCAGGAGGGCTACAGAAACATCAGTTTGATTCCAGAACAAGGAGACAATAACCTGACCTGTTTTCTCTATAGAGAACTGCACATATGTGCCCGATGAAGATTCCACTCTGTTCTGGGTTTCTCACCACCCATGAGAGTCGAGCCAGGGCAATGAGCTAATGTATTTAAGGCATAAAACAGTCATTTCTCTGAAATCAGAATGGTTCACCCTGTAGGAGAGAAAGGAAATTTCTATATAGTAACTCGTCTAGTGAAGTGGAAAGTGATTTCAAGAAAAGCTACTTTATAGTTAAAAATGAGAACTAAAACACTGAGGCCATTGTGATGGGATAAGTAAAATACAATGCAGTAAAAATATAACGTAATAGAACAGGCATTGGACATAAGAGATCCTTGTTCTTATCCCAGCTCGAACGGCGTTAACACCATTAGACAAATTACTTTCCTTCTCTGAGGAAGGAAACTCTTTTAACATAGATTTGGATATGATTTTCTATCTCCCAACCCTTAAATATTTCCTTAAATATTACAGGACATTCCTTTTATTTAATTCAATATCATTACTGAGTTGCCACATTGTTTCAGGCACATTGTTAAGTGTAGGGGCTAGAGATATAAATAGTGCATTGGTTGCCCTCAGGGAGCTTACAGTCTAGGGATGCATGATCAGACTCAAGAGCTGTGGATTTCTAACACTGCATGCGTTTTCTCCATTTATCTTTCAGAGTCCTAGTAGGTTCCCCAAGAGGCTAGAATATAAAATCATGTAGGACTTAATGACCACCACAGAGGCACTTAACATTCCACAGCAATAATGCCTGTCTTTTGTTTCCCTTTTGGATTCTTTAAACAAAATTGTTGTGTGGGAGGACATTTGAACTGAAGCTAAGTAGCTACTCTAAAAGCTGTTCCAACTGACTAGCTACCTGCCTAGTAACCTGTTCTCCGAGTCAGGTGGCCATTATGAGGCTTGTTAGCATTAATAATGAGTCTGGAGGGGACCCTCTAGTTATCTCCCGTCATTCTCTTATCCCTGTCCTTTTATGCCTTTAAGCTTCTGACATACGGACTCTTCTGGGCATGGTGTGTTGTGCCGAAGTGATCACTAGTGGTATATTGGATTTGTTAATATTTGGTTTCCTGATTTGTCACATATAAACAGCCATAAATAACTTTCGTGAGACACTTTGTATTTTTTCAAAGGGCTTTTAATATATGTTATCTCCCTTAAAATTCTGTGATTAGACATTTTAACTTCATTTTATAGCTAATAAAACAGGCTCAGAAAGCCTAAGTGACTTCGGCAACTCATCTTATCTTTGTTTTTCTGTAAAATAAGAATTATTATCCTCTCCTCAAGCCTCGTACTATGATATCACGATTATGAAATTAAACTCATACCAATAAAGCATTTTGAATTCTTTAGAATCACAGCCTTTCATCATTATTAGCTGTGTTTGTCTTTTCACTAGACTGTGAGATCCTGGAGGAGAGAATTTGGTCCTCTGCCATCTTTGTAGTTTTAGCAGCAAGCGTACTGCGTAGACACTCAACAAATCATCTCCATTGACTTCCATAAAGGCTTGAATTTACCAAAAGGGGTCTCTTTTGAGCTTATTTTATATTTTAGAGAGTAACTGCTGGAATACCTGTATTTGTCTCTATGTTGCAAGCTTTAGTTTCAAGGCAGTTATATAACATCTTGGGGGTTTGGGGATGGAGGTACATTGGGTCAAGCATTATACCTTGGATGGGTTTAAAATATAGACTGTGTCAAATCTGTCCACCAACAGTGATTCTCAATCAGGGGTGCATGTCAGAATCACTGGGCACCCTGTGGTACATGGGACTCGGATGTTTAAGAAGCACCTCAGGTGATTAGGATGTAGTCTCAATGATGAGTCAATAGACCAGCTCCAGGGTGGTTACTATGAAACCGTGACATGTGCCCATGTCCCAAATCAGGGACACCAAGGAACTCGAAGTGCCTGTGCCTTGTTTTTTTTTTTTTTTTTTTTTTTATTATCTTCTTTAGTGTTAAGAAAGTACACATATAGAAGAGAGACCTAATTACGGTGCTACAGGCTTGGGATAGAAAATAGACATGTAAAATAGATGGGGAGTGTCTGAGGCTAAGATGACACATTGTTTCCCCAACGTTTTCATCCTCATCTCCTTATTAGCATCCTTGCATGCAGAGCATGGTGGGATTTTTTCCAGGATCTATGTCTATAGTTCTAAATTTAGTTTGCTCCTCTCTCCAGTTACTTTTTGAAGCAGTTTCTGTCTCCTTGTCTTTGGGAATGTGGAACTCCCACCCAGGCAGACCATGCTATTTTGGGGCTGCGATGCAACTGATGGTACCGTGGCAGAAGTCCCAAAGGACACCTGTTGCCTCTCTACAGACCTTTTCTTTTTTCTTTAGCACACACTCCATCTTTTTACCTGAAACAAACCCTTCCACCAGCGATTCAGAGAGGACAGATAATTGAAAGTGGGGCTTTAAACTCTGTGAAAGAAGTAAAGGAAAGCTGCTATTCTGCGGTTAGCTTTTTGTTTCTCTCTTTTTGTGGACTGGCCATCGGCCAGAGAAGCAGCCCAAAGGGACTAAACTGCAGAAAAAATATCCAGAAGCTCTTAGAGGCCATTCAGAAGATGACGAAACACATCAAAGATTCCCCTAACGAGCAGGCAGGAGGAAGCAACAATGACAACCTGCCAATTATCCCTCTGTTCCTATCCCATTCTTTCCTATACTTGTTACCCATGTGAAACAGTGAGCTTTTTCTCAGATCCTCAAATACTGCTAACATCAAACAGGTCAAGCAAAACCTTAGCACGAGGCAAATTGGGAAATTGCTTTTCAGCTTTTTGGAAACTGAAAATCTAGATATGTTTCTGACTTCAAGAAACAATGTCAGGATGGTTTTGCCCTTAGTCTCATTCACATATGAAATTGGGCTTAGAGACTCTACAGATAAGAGAAGTACACAAGATTTACTGCATGTTCATCCTGATTGTCATATCTGGAGAGTTTAAAATTAGACTCTTTAAGCAGTTTTCTCCAAAGGTTCTTCTTTCATTTCAAAATATTTTCGACATTTCCAGCGTGATTTAAAATTGAATTTGGTTCACTTCTTTCTCTCTTCTGGAATGTAAAGGAGAAATATTTGCTATGTGTCAAGAGAAAGGTTGCCATGTAAATGTCACTTTATTTGCAAGCCTACACATAATTTAAAATGAGGTGATACGGGTACTTTTTACTTACGGACCTTGCATCAACATCAGTATAAAAAGCCAACTGATAATGCAAATATAGCAAAACCCTCAAGAATACTGAGGTGAGGGAGACAACCAAAGCAATTTTAAAACACAGTGATTGACTGATTTCACAAGCAGCATTTATTGAGTATCTACTATGTGTTAGATGCTCTAAGGCCGAGCTTTGCAAACTGGGGTTCTACATACTGGTGGCATTATGAGATTGTATACTTGGGGGATCCACTGAGGCATAGAAAACATGGTGCCTGTGCTGATAAAATAAAACTAATATTAGACTAATATTTCCATAAGCTAGAAAACCTGGGTTCAGGCAGCCCCTCTAATCAAGTGTGGAACCTGGGGAAAAATCTCTTTCTTCTTCTCTCTGGAACTTAGTGTCCTAACCTTTTCCAAAAAAAAAAACAACAAAAAAAAACACAACTCTATTTGCCTATTGATTTCTACTTTTTTGTTACAAAGAAACTGCCTTTTCAGCTCATTTGTATTCTTCCTTTACTTGATCCGCTTTAGACTTGACATCTCCAGAAAATAAAACAGGGGGGTCATAATCATCACATTAATTTTTAAGAACCCAGTCAGTGTAGGGGTTTGAACTAGCTTTTTAATGCTATGAGTCGTGTGAGTGAAGTTGTTGGGTCTGTAACTGGTTTGAGCAATTGAACTGGGTTGAACAGTTAATTTGGTTCCAAGTCAGAAAACACTAAGACTGGGGGGAAATTGCTACTTGGCTGAACTTTGGAGATTGCATGACTGTGAACACAGTAGAAGCCCAAGTATATCTGAACTGATGGCTGGCTCCAGTGGCCTTGTGGAGAAGACCCTGACTTGAGAGTCTAGAGATTTGGATTTGAATCCTGATTCCTGCTCCAAATCACTGTGTGAGTTTGAGCTGGTCAATTCTTTTCTCTGTCCTTGTTTCTTCACTTGGGAAACAAGGGTGATTAGAAGCAACATGTTTTTCACCTCTAGGATGGCAAGAACCGGCATTTGTGAGGTTTTTATATAAGGACAGTGGATATGTTCTGTGTAATGATTTATGGTTGGAGCCTTTGTATCTCCTATTTCTTTGGCTAACTCAGTGGCATGTTTGCTTAGCAGATTGTTCATCATGATTTTGTAACTTTTTTTACCCTCACATGTGTCTTCTTTACAATTAAGATTAGTTTATTTATACATCACTTATATGTGAAGTTGATTTTCTTCTCTCTCCCAACCCTCAGTAACATATCTCCCCTAAAAACAGACAAGACAGACAGAATAATGTCAAGAGTCCAAATGCTGAGTGCTTTACTGACATTATAGAAAGGAGCTTTGATTTTCTTTTAGTTCTCAATCCTTAGCAATACATTATTCAAAAATAGTTGCCCTCAGTACTTCATTGTCTTCAAACAATTTAAAAACCAATAATCATCTTTTCTGATGTTTGATTGGCTACTGATCATTTAGAAAGAAGAAGCATTTTTTTCTTATTTTTTTTGGCTTCCAAATGAAAGTTTTCCAAAATCCAAAGCTTTCATGGTTAATAAGCTGAATTTCTTGATTGTGCAAATAATAAAATTTAGTGATGGGGTGAACTATTTAACAGCCTTTAACATGTTTATGAACATGAGTTATAATCACAAATATGATGATAATTATATTGTGATATGGTGGTAATTATAAAAAAGTGATGGATATATGTATTGATTACAATAATGTGAAATTTGTATGTCCATGGACAAAAAGTAGATGGTAATATGCAAAAAGTGGCAATATTTGGATAATGATGATTGGATTATGAGTGGATTGTTTTTCTTTTTCAAATCTTTTATCAATATTTTATTAGAGTTTTTAAATAAAGCATAGTACAATAGGTATAAGGTTCAGTTATAAACTTTTAAACAAATCCACTTAACTGAACTCAAGCAAATCTCTCATGCTTCGTGGTTTCATGCTTTATTCATGTGAAACATTGAAAGGACATTTGAGGAGATAACTGAGTTTTTTGAAATAATGCTTATGTAGCATTTACTGTATACCAAACAATGTGTTTTACATATATTGACTCATTTAATCCTTATAGCGATCCACTGAGGCAGGCACTGTTGTTATCCCTATTTTAGGGAGCAGAAAACGCAGGTAGAGAGACATTAAGTAATTTGCTCAGATCACACAGCTAGTAAATGGCAGGTCGGCACCAGAATCTTTGAGCTTAGCCACTAGTGAACATCTAAGGTATACTGTTTCCAAACCTGACAAGTCAGTTAACCTTCCTTAGTTACTGAAAAATGAATCCAGCTATGTACATATACTTAAAATTTAATGTACATTTTATTATCCTTTGGGATGCTTGATCTCTACAGGCTCAGTCTCCCCCAAACCCTGGCCCAGTGAGAGCCAGCTATCAGGTGGGTTCCCGCCAGCTATCAGGTGGGTTTGAGAAAGATCCCATGGCTCGCCTGTGCCTTAGGTTGGCTTCCAACCCCAGGGGCTTAAGGAAAGTAAGCATGAAGTTGCGATTTCCTTTTCTCACCTCACCTTGAATAGCTGTCAGTCCTATCTGGGAAGCTTAGTTGTATGGTAGAAAGATTACAAAACTTGAAATCACATAAACAACTAGAAACTTGATAATACTTAGGACTTGGGTAAGCAGTATCTATGTGTCTTTGCATCCTCATTTGTACAATTGTGCTTTTAAGATTAATGGGACAAGTAAAGAGAATATACCGGGAGTGCCAAAAAAATGTGTACAACACTTTGGTCAACGTTGCTCAAGCAGTAGTTCGCCGTAAACATAAGTGTCTGGATGCTGATGGTAACCATTTTGAGCACCTCTTATAATTGCAGAAGTCAAATGAGACTTTTATTCATCTTTTGTTATTGGTCTATATTGAGTATTACAATTTTAATACATCTTTCCTTTCTTAAAATGTATATATATATTTTTGGCACCCTCTGTATATAAAGAACCAAACATAAAATCAGTACTTGATAATAACACCTGCTGCTTTGGTGGTTGTTATCTGACCCTTAGGCTTACTACTTCCTCATTCCTACGTAGGGGTGGATTCTTGCCTTTGACTCCTTACCACGATGTTAGCCCCTTTGCATAGAACTAGATGCACCCTTGGTATCCTTTGCACCACCACATGCGACAATCCGATGCATGGCGACATTCCTACCTGATGCTGGAAGCTGCTGTCTTTCTTACTCTTACCACTATATTCCTTCCTGCCCCTATCATTTCCCCTCCTCCCTCCTTTGACACTAGCGGAGATTCATCTAGAACTGATTCCATTTCTTCATACTTTTCTTTGGACTGCTGAGCCTTGCCTGCTCTCATTTGTTGTCTACATCACCTTTCCTAGTACCGGTTCACTCATTTTTCTCTGTTGGAACCACCAGAAAGCCACACAGCTGTGGTATGTGGTTTAAAATGATAGTTTTTAAGACATACTGGTTTGTCATACTATAAGAATTAGAGTAGTGACATCAATTGATTAATCCGCTGATCTTTCTGATTTGTTCTCTACGAATTTGTTCCCATTGTCTGGCCTAAAATGAAATCCAGTTTCCTGAGTAAAGAAAACTTGTCTGTTGTGATAGGAGTGTTGACATTGTTGATTAGGTCCAGGAGACATTCTATTGCTTATGTCCGAGCAGCGAGGACAACTTTCTGCCTAGTGTGCATCATAATAATCTGTGTGCTTGTTCAAACGCAGAGTTTGGGGTTTCACTCCCATACTTTCTGATTCAGTGGGCCTAGTGGCCCCGAGAGTTTGCATTTCTGGCAAGTTTCCAGGGAGTCCTGATGCTACTAGTGAAGGATGATACTTTGAGAACCATTGGTATAGACAACCTACTCTAAGACTCTCTTGTGCTTGGGTATTGGATCTAGAAATAAATGTGTATCTTGCTGATTATTGAGGAATGTTAGAATAACGGGTCATGGGGTAGCATTCTTGTGAGGGAACGCCACAGTTTAAAAGAGGAAACACTGCCCACAACCATACTAGTTAGTTAATTAATATAAAGATCCATGTTTGGATGTAACCATTTATCTATGTCATGCATATTCCTTTTCATTGGGACTAGACATGGAAAACGACAATTTCTGACCTCATGAAGACCTCACAGACTAGCTTTTGAAGATAGACACAAACAGAAGCCTAGGAAAAGCTGACAGCTGGCAATGCATGTGAAAATTTAGATGAAATTCTACATTTACTTTTGCTATCATATCTTCTGTGTGTGGATTGCTCTGGCTAGGTGTTATAGGCCAGGAATCAATGAACAAGACAAGGCTTATACTCTCTACTATCACCAAATATAAAAATATAATCTGCGGGAATACAGAAAAAGGGAGTTGGCATTTGAACTTGGTCTTGCAGAAAGGATGGGACCGAAATATTGGAAAATAATTCCAGGCTGATGGAATAGTATAAGCAGAGGTAGAGAGTCATTCAATAATATACATGTAGCAACTAGGAAAAAATTAAGCGACTAGTTAATTCATTCATCTAATAAGTATTTGTTATGCTGGACACTGGTATAAGTGCTGAGTATAATAGTGACAAGACAGCAGCCCTGCTCTCATGAAGCAGGTAGTGTTGGGGACAGGATAGAGTGAATGATAAATCATGAAAAAAAGATTGGGGAAAACTGTGGAGGCCTGTTACAAATTATATAAGATAGGTGATATATTAAATAATATAATTGTCTTTTAAAAATTAGATTCCCAGGGCTTTTAAAGCACAATTCTACTTGCAAAGCTTCAATTATTTCCTAGCTTTTCCAGACAACATGGACTGTACAAAGCAAGGATGCCTGTAAGCACCCTGCCGTGGCCAGAGGAAATGCTGCAATCCCGTGTTTCACTATGTGACCTGCCGACCTCTGCTGCTGACACATTTCCCTTGCTTAGTGGAACAGCAAGTTTCATTTCTGTTCATTTTTGGCTCTCCATCCCTCAACATTTTTACGTTAAAACTTATAGGTTGATATTTTAAGGAAAAGGTCCAAAGAATCTTTCTGAAATGTATTAAGTTAAAATGTTGCTTATAAATTATTATCAAGTCTCAGAATTATAATGATAGGGCAAAACTATACAAGTACATTGCATTTTACAATTATGTTATATGAAGTTCTTCAAACACTCCTATCCTTAAGTATATGAAGACTCATGTAAGAAATATGGTTTACTTCAACTTTACCATTATTTCTTCAATGGTATATTTTGACATTCTGGCTGCTTTTCTTTAGAGAAGACAGAAATTTAAAAGAGCAGTTTGTGAATCTAATTCTGGTTTTGATTTTTGTCCTCTTCCTAGCTGAAGATATTGGGCAAGGTTCCTAAACTCCTTAACCCTAGATTTTCTCATTTATTATTATTATGGAAATAATAATAATATCTATTCATAGAGTTCTTTTGAGGATTAAATGAGATAATATATGGAAGCATTTACCATACTACCTGGCATATATTAAGGACTCAATGAAATATAGCTATTATTAAGTATCACAAAACTACCTCATTATAAATCCTCTGGTACAAAATCATAGCCACAGGCTTTTGCTGGTACAAAATCACAGCCACAGGCTTTTGCTGAGTCAGATGGATTGAGATTTGCTTAATTGTTTACGTGAACCCCAAGTATCATACTTCCAGTCTGAGCCTTTAGTTGTAACTCAACATAGAGCTGTAAAATACAGTAACCCTACAAAGACGTTGCTTTGGATCAAAGTCTTAAAACTGTTCTAGGAAGACACTGACAAACTGGACAGCCATAAGCAATGGTTGAAACCCAGAATACCACATTGTACAGAGAAGGTCTCAGCCTGGCTGGTGGAAGATTTATGAACCAGATTTTTAAAAAATGAGGGTCAGCAGATGATTTTCATCAAATAACCATAAGGAGCGGTTAGACAGATGGCAAGGGCAGCCTTATATTTTCTCCGAGCAGCCTCTTTTGATCTTGACTGACCACTGAATCATGACTTAGTAAAGATATGAGGGTGTCGGAGAACACACTGCAGCCTCCTATGCTACTCATTCCTTCAGAAGTGTTGCTGGATCAAAAGAGGTACAAAGACGATTCCTCATGAATAAAATTTGATGATTTCTTCCTCTTCTTTTTCTTTTTTTTTAAATGTTATTTTTATCACATAGAAAGTATATTATCAAAGAGAGCAGTTCATGTTCCCTCCCTCAATATTGTTTCCTCCCCAGAGACAATCACTTTCAACTCTGTTTGATATTTGCCTCTGTATTTTAAATAATATTCTCTTCTTACTGCCTCTCAATTTCTCAGCTCTATTTTTGATGTCCCACTATGGAAATGAAGTTTTTATCTCTCTCTCATCATCACAGTCTTACCACAGGAGGCATCCGTTCCATTCCACCATCTTCCCAGGGCTGTTATATTGCTATTTGGGTTAGATCAGTATTTAGTAGTTACATTATTTTGACTAGGCAAATACTTTTCACGATTACGCCAAGTTGAACTGTGATGACTCTTCGTTTTCTCTTAAGATTTTGTTTGGTCCTGTGGTTGACAGTCGTCTTGTTTTTTGTTTGCTCATTTTCCTACATACTTTCCACTATTTAGCTCTAAGTCTCTGCCAGTGGTCTGAGTCTAATGTCAAGACATTTAGATGGACAGATTTTCAAAATCAATTTCACCTTTCAGTACTCTCTCTCAGAACGTCTGACTACCTTCTACATGCATGCCCTGTGCATTGCTTTGAACCTGGGATCTCCCTTTCCATCACCCTGGAAAATCTCTGCAGGTCTCTGCTCCTATCTCTTGTTTTTTTCTGGATCCTCTCTATTCTTTCATAGTTCACTGCCTTATGTTGGTGGGAAAAAAAAAGGATACATAGTAGTTAATTTTCTGGGGTTTTGCTTATCTTACAGTATCTTCATTCTTTCCTTGTATTTGAATAGGTTGGGTAGGTATAGAGTTCTAGGTTAAAAGAATTTTCCTTCAGAATTTAAATGGCACCACTATAAGGTCTTTTCCCTTCCGGTTTTGTTGTTGTGGTCTGATGTTGCTCTGGTTCCTTACTTTTTGAACATGCTTGACTTTTTGTTTTTGAAAACTTGTACGAGCTATACATTTCCCCAGAATTCTGAAAAGTTATAAAGAGTTGCGTTTTTGTGGTTTTATTTTCACCCATTATGTTGGGTATTTAGTAGGCTTCTTTAATGTGGAAACTCATCTTCTTTCTATCTAGAAAATTTTCCTGGAATTTTTTTCGTGATGATTTTTTATTCTGTTTACTCTCCTTCTCCTTCTCTTCTTCATTGTTATTTGGTTTGAACTTTTTGGAAATCTTGTTACTTAGATATTGATATCCTGAATTTATTTTTTAATGTTTTTATTTTTCATTTGTTTTATGTCCTATTTTGCTTCTCTTTTGCATTTTCCCTACTTTCTAGGTGGTAAGCTCAAATTTACATTCTCGTCTTTCTGTTAGGTTTTGTATTTTTATTTTTGGTATCAGACTTTTGGTTTCCAAGATCCTTATTTGTTGGTTATCTTTGAATGTCTGATTTTATATTATGCTATCTTGTTTCACTGAGGCAATATTTTCTAACATTTTGCTGAGAATATTAATGATATATATTTTTAAATTTTCATATCTTTTAATAAGCTTCTTGTGGATTGTTTCGATTTCTATCTTTCATATTAGAGACTTTCTGCAGATGTTTTTATAGGCAGTTATTTGTTCATATTTAAGAGGGGGTATGGGGATTATAAAGGTTACTGGAAGCTCTTTGTAGATGGCTGGGGTTTGTTAACAGGGATCTTAGTTTTAGGATGATGTTGGTGGGCTTTTCATTGTGGAACTACTGATATCAGTATCCTTGGGTCTTGCCCTTATTATTTACAAGATTCCTCAAAGAAGGCTTTCTCCCCCCCGGATGGTAAAGACCTGGCTGCCAGGGTTCGATGGGTCTCAGCAATCATGGATGTTCTCTTAAGCTCTCAGTTTTCAATGTGGTACTTACTCTACCCCCAGGACAGGGAGCTTCTGTTCTGCCCTCTACAAAGAGGAAATGTCCAGTCTTTTACTAGATGCTCTATGTTTAGGAGAGGGTTTGAGATTAAAATGCCTTCTTGGAAACAAACTTCCCACTAATTTTCCATATTTTATCCCTTTCCCCTTCACACTACTTGTAGACAAATCTGGTACTACCACTGTCTAAACTTTTGAAGAGTCTGCAGTCTAAGTTAGGT